>NC_133619.1:627749939-628464939 GCF_048593235.1 Sminthopsis crassicaudata
TTCTCTCAAATTCCTCATCTGTAAAATACACTAATTCTCTCATTGTGAGTTTGTGAGGAAAATAGTTTAAAAATCCTTAAAGGTGGTGTATGAATGGGAGCTATTTTTAATTCAATGGGCAACAGTAATTCTTATGACATACTGAAGACTGATACTTTTGGGGGATCTCAAGGATTATGAAGTGTTTTGAATACATTAATTCCCAAAGAAACCTTCTGAAATAAATACTAAATGTACTATTCCCCTTATTTTAGAGATGAGGGATAGAAATGCTATGTGACTTGTCTATTTCTTGATATCACCTCAAATATAGAAAGCTAAGAGTTAGTGGAAGATATACACATACACATATGTGTGTACACATTTAGACATACATGTATGTGTGTATACATGTGTCCATACATATGCAATATATACAGACATGCACAACATACATATGCAGTTAACAAGTATCAATCTCTCCTAATTAAATCCAATTCTATGCTCATCATATATTGTTTACTCTAAATTTCTATTGGAATTAGAATCCTACCATGAATTTTTCAAAGCAGAAACCATTCATTGAGTTCCTAATTTGATGGATCTGCATATTTAATTGAGATTTAATAAATGATTGATATCCTGTCTAATTCAAAGGAATAATCATGCCCTCTCATCCCTGAGGAATCTTTATGAAAGGAGAAATCTAATCATACCTGATGTTTTCAAAGAGAAATCTATATCTCTTGAGAGAGAAGAATGTGGAGAAGTGAGGAGATGCACCCCTCAGTTTTTTCTAATGTCTTATGAGATGTGATGGACAGAATTGGCAGCACAAGGACAGCTCCTGATGGGAGGAAACAAGAGAAGAAATTAAGGGGAAGGTAGTATCACCATTAAGAGAGAGGGAGGATTGCCATTTGGCCTTTGTAGACATTTTGAAATTGAAGCTATTGGTTATACAGATCTCTTTAAAGAATGAAAGACACTAGGTAAATTATGGTATATGAATGTTATGGAATATTATTGTTCTGTAAGAAATGACCAACAGGAGGAATACAGAGAGGCTTGGAGAGACTTACATCAACTGATGCTGAGTGAAATGAGCAGAACCAGAAGATCACTATACACTTCAACAATGATACTGTATGAGGATGTATTCTGATGGAAGTATATATCTTCAACATAGAGAAGAGCTAATCCAATTCCAATTGATCAATGATGGATAGAATCAGCTACATCCAGAAAAGGAACACTGGGAAATGAGTATAAACTTGTTTTGTTTTGTTTTTCTTCCCAGATTATTTTTAGCTTCCGAATACAATTCTTCCTTTGCAACAACAACAACAAAATTCGATTCTGCACATATATATTGTACCTAGGATATACTATAAAATATTTAATATATATGGGAATGCCTGCCATCTAGGGGAGGGGATGGAGGGAAGGAGGGGAAAAATTTGGAACAGAAGGGAGTACAACGGATAATGTTGTAAAAAAAAATTACCTATGAATATGTACTGTCAAAGAAAATGTTATAATTATAAAAATTAATTTAAAAAAAGAATGAAAGACATTACAAAAAATAGTCTAATCTGTAACTTCTCTTCTCTATGTCAATCTAGTAACAGACATTAATATATTTAGTTCATTTATTTTACCTAAATTTTACCTATATCCTGGTATCACCTTAAATGATACCAGGATATAGGTAAAATTTAGGTAAATATAGAGGACTAAGGATTAGGGAAGATTACACATACACACACACAAAAATATATATAAATATATATATATATATATATATATATATATATATATATATATATATATATATATATGTATATATATATATATATATATATATGTATATATATATATATGTATATGTATATATATATATATATATATATATATATTTCTATATGCACATATCACATCCACAATATGTACATGCAAGAATAGCATAATATATGTAGGCATGATGGGGGTTGAGGTCCTTTTAAGATTCCTTTCTGATTCCCCAACTCCCTTGGCTGACCTTTGATTTACAAATCCAGGCTTTCCCAGCCTCCACTGGATCTGAGCTAACTTGGGCTTTTCCCAGCCCCCACTACTTGCTCAGTTTTCCCCAACCCCCACAGATAGCTTCTTCCTTATCTAAAAACCCGCCAGGAGTCTGGGACTCCACCCGCCTTCAAGATCACCAAAAAAAACCCCATTATAAAAGGGGCAACCCTGGAGTCCACGTTTGGCAGAAGTCCCAAACATGGCATCCCTATTTCGGTCATGTCAAGGGTTTCTGCCCACTGGACCTATTCCAGTGCCCTTTATCTCTACCCTAAACTTTAGTAACTAAACTTTACTTCCAAACCCTACAATAAAACTTTTTTATCAATCTAGGTTTTTGGACCTGTAAATTCCTTTACAGGGGACTCTGTCCAATCACTGGACTACCCTTGCTCTGACCCAGAAGGGGTTCCCCTTTTCCTAACTCTCATCAGGCACACATAGATACACATATGTACACAAACTCATCAATGTAACATTCACATACATGTTCATATATGCACATATTTATACTATATGAGTGTATGTGCAATGCAGTAATACAATCATATACTTGTGCATGCACACATGCAAGCATGTGTACATATATCTATACATACACATAAACATATGCATTTCAATATACATATATTTACACATGACCCACCTGAGGAACAGAAAACTCATCTTCCTGAATTCAGATCTAGTTTCAGATATTTAAAAGTGGGAACCTGGACAAGTTACTTAAATGTTACCTCAGTTTCCTCATTTGCTCAAGGAAATGACAAACCCTGCCAGTATCTTTGCCAAGAAAACCCCAATTAGTGTCACAAAGGAAGAGATAAAATTTATAAGTTCTCAATAGTAGCAAGCTAAAGGTAATAGAATATGAGTAATCAAATCTCTAGAGATTCTGGATGGGGAGGAGAGGATTGTGCTTGAAGATAAGATCATATCCAACTTTATTATCTTCTACCTCCAAGGAGAAAATAGATAATGACTGGGAAGGATTAATTTTCTCTCTATAGAAATAAAAGAAGAAAAGAAATCAAGTACCAGACAAAGCACTCCACCTTCCTTTCTGACACCTTATTGTATTATTAGTATATTTTCTGTCCTTAGGGGCTTTAAAAAGGTTTGTGTTAAATTCATGAATTTTCTCTTTGGAGATTTTAAAGCTAATTACCAGGAAAATAATAGTTGCAATTCTACCTATACATATGATAAATAAACTCAACTATTCAAACTAATTCAGAATCTATTAGATTTTGAACAGGAATAGCTAACTCTTTCAGAGTTTGAGTGTTTGCTTGTTTTCCAAATGAGGAAAAAGAAAGATGAAGAGGATCACCCTAAAATTAGAAAATGAATCTGAACCCAGTATCTCCATTTCTAAATTTTGTTTCTTCCTAATCTAAATCCACAACTCCTTCCAACCAATACTAAAATTGAACAGATGTGAGCAGGCCATCTCTGACATGAGTTATTCATGACCTTTACCATTTAATTTTTTTGGAACACATTTTTAGTAATTCAATATTTAGCTTTTAGGATTGGGGAGTATAAGGACAGGAACTCAAATAAAAATTAAAGTGCACTCTTTAACTACACTTTGCCTTATTTTCCCCATTCTGGGACCTAAAAGAGCAAAATGGCTTTAAAAAAGGAAAGACAGGTTGAGAAACAAAACTGTCTACATATATATGATAGGTGATTTACCATAGAGACTAGCTATGGCATACAGAAAATAGCAGTAGAGATGCCCAGAAATTCACAGGAGAGAAAAATATAGGAACAAAGCCAGGAAAAAAAAAAACATATATCTATACAAAAATGAGTACTGTAGAAAGCGAATTAGAGATTTTATCACATTGTAGCAAATGTGAACTTGTATATATTTTGGAACTTTTGTGAGATAGGTTCATGCCTGAAATATGTCCGGGAAGTGTATAACAAATTCCAAAGCAACTCAGGAGATAAAAATGGGATGGGGAGTAAAACTATATATTAGGAAGAGAGAACCACAATATGTCAATGATGGAAGACTTCAATTACATATATATATATATATATATATATATATATATATATATATATATATATATATATATATATATATATATATATATATATATATATATATATAATTTGTATTTATTTCTATTTCTAGCAAAGAAAATAGTACTTTCTAATTTTGTCTTAATGATAATTGCATTCTTTGAAAATGAGCTAAACTACTATCTTGGACTGGATTCTTACCAGCAAAGAAAAATTATTTGTCGAAGCCAAAATCATAGAAGTCTTGGAGGAAAGCAACCAATTATCTTCTAATTTTTGATGCAAGGAAAAAAGTATGCTTTTTTGGATAACAACTTTTAAAAAGTTTTTTGGGGAAAATAGGGATCTTATCTTTTAAATTTCCCGAGAAAAAGTCTATTTAGGAGGGAGAAATCCTCAACAGAGCCATTTTGAAGACATAAAGAGAAACAATTTCATTGAGAAAGAAAAAAGTGGAGTTGTCTGATGAGATTAGAATTCATTAACCAATATGTGCAGAAAACTATTGTGTAATGTCTGGGCTAGCTCTCTGGAGCGTCTCAGGATGGGCCTTGACCTTTAAGTGGAGAAGTGATTAAGGCAGGAGGACCACCACAAAGTTGGTGAAAGATGGAGTCCCGAATCTTCTTTGTATCTGTGTCTGAGACTCCCAATTCTCTCAGACCTTAAATACCTCAATAGGATTATGTCACTGAGCATGTGCCAACAGTTAGGAATGCCATTACATCATCATATAACTCTTAAGTAGGTGTTTAACTACAGTGATTATATCATTATATCACACTAATTGAAGTAATAAACAATAGATTGGTTTTGGACTGTCTTTTGGCTGCTGAAGGAGATATTCATGTGATTATTTATATACTCTCCTTCTAGGACTTCTGGACATGTATAATTCCTCATATTGATTCATGTTGTTTGTTATATCACTACTAGTCTGTGTTATGTTATCATATGCTTGTGTAATATCTCCCATGCTGATGCATTTATGTATACCTGTTTCAAATAAGATCCTTTAGCCCACAGGAAACCTGCTAACAAGATCTGGTTTGATTCCCTATTTCCCTTTGGTGTTCTCACCTCCTTTCCTGAGAAGTCAGAGAGGGTGTGACCAACTGTGTTCTAAAACAAAAGAAAGCAGGAGATGTAGAGGGCCAGAACTCTGAAAAAGTATACTCCAGATACTGACAGCAGGGTGCTTATAGTTATGCACCTATTCAGTATGATTGATGAGATAATTATTCTCTAGCTAAACACATAATTAATGTGATATAATTGAGATTTTAAATTAATGTGACATAAGCATTGTTTTTTGTTTATTTTCCTCTCTAAGTTAATAAAACAGTTATTTAGCACCTAATATGTAAAACACTCTATTGAGCACCAGGGATATGAGATAAGATAACCCTCAAGTAACTCACAATCTAATGATTGAAAGAACAGGCCATATATAAACTGTAAGAAAAAAAGTCTAAGGTAGGGGGCATTAATTCACTTTGAGAATGAAAGACTATCCACAACAACAATAGTAAGGAAATAGCCTCTTTCAAATGTTTGGCATGTGGAGAGCAGATTAATTTTGTTCTCTTTTGCCTCATAGGGGAAAACTAGTGGCAAATTTAGCTGTGAAATCAAGAAAATAGAATAAAACAATTATCTAACAACTAAAACTATAAAAACTATTATGTACTTCCTCAAATTGTGGTGAATTCTCTATCAATCAGTGGATATCTTCAAGAAGAGAGCAAATCACCAGCCGCTTGTTTTGTGGATTTCAATCTAGATTATTGGACTGATTACTATACAGATTATTCAGTACAAATTATAGAATGCTGGACAAGATGGTCTCTGAGTGTTCTTCCATTCAAATTCTATGATTGCATAGTGATTAAGAGAAGAATGGACTCATCAATAGGAACAGCTCTTTCTTTACACTATAAGAGTAGGATTCCACTCTTATTGGTACCCTTTTCAAGTACTTTCTGCCTTAGACTTCCATCAAGTCATGGGGGGAAGGGAAGTTTCCCATTTCCCATATTCACAATGATTTGTAGCAGAAAATGCATGACAGCATGTTTCTTTACATGAGGATGAAACTAAACTCTAAGTCCCTAGTTGACTTCTTTTTCCCTTTACTTTCTTTTATGATCACAGGTAAACAGCTAACAATCTTGAAAAATGGATTTTTCCAGTCTTTGAAGTTCCCTCATGAGTGAGAGTTTCTCAGTATGAGTCAGGTACTTGCCAGAGAGCAGAAGATATCCTTAACAAGATAATTCTTTGAGAAGAAAAGACCTATTGACAGGAGCATAAACTTGAGATGATTTTCATTTTAGGCACAAAATACAGATATCATTAATTCTCCATGATAGTTGAGTTTCTCATAATGAGGTGAATATCAAATCTCTTTCTAGCAGCCTGACAGAGATTTTGGGGGTACAATGACTGTAACTGATTAATTAGTTTCTTTCTAGCATTAATTGATGTGAACTTTCAAATGTAGAAAGCTTTTGGAGATAGAGGAAATAAAATACCTCCTATCTGGTATCCGTATTCTACACTGAATTGTCTTTATGGAGGGAAACACAATTATTCTGTAGACAAGTATACTCTACATACATGCATACATGTGTGCATACAAACACACAAACATACATATGTTTTGGTTTAAATATCTCCCTTATGCTTTACTGCAAAATAGAAAAGAGCTCCCAAGAGAGAAAATTATTTTGGGTCAGAACCTTTAGGAAGATCTTAGTCCTATAAGAGCCTATACCCCTGTTTTGGGTACAATAAGTACAAGAGTTCTCAAAACAACACCCAATAACACCCCAAAATGCAAATAAGCAAACCAAAATCATACACACTACCAGAATGGCTTTATTAAGAAGCCATTGTCTGATTAACCTTATTTTCTTTGTCAAACCCTATTACTACAGAATTACTATTCTGTTGTTAGAATAGGAAAATTTGGTGAATATAGTTTCCCTATATTTTAATAAAACATTAGATAAAGTTTCACATATTATTGTGAAAATGATGGACATAGGTAGGCTAGATGAGAGGTCACCCTTGGACCAACATCTATGTTGCCAGAATCAGATTAAAATATAATTGGGAATTATTTAAGAAATTTATTAAATAGAATAAATCTCAGATAATGTTAACTTGTGACTTTTAGGCCAATATGTGGCCAGAAAAGATCTGTTTTTTATTTGAGCTTGGCACTTCTTGACTAGACAATAACAGTCGTGTGTATTTAGAACTGACCAAATAGCCAGAGGCAAAGTACATTAATGATCCAACATGGAATTTGGAAAGGGGTTTCTAATAGAGTTCTCTTGGGGTATATGCTTGGCACTATGCTTATTAGCATTTTAATGAATGACATAGGTAATTTTATAACTTATCTGATTATAAATTTCCAAATGACAAAAAGCTAGGAAGGATGAAGTTAGTACACGTCTCCAAATTATCTTGTCAAGCCTAAAAATTGGGCTTGATATAATGACAAAATTCAATAGGGATTAAAATAAAATGTTACCTTTTGGTTAAAAAAATCAACTTCACAGTTATAAAATGAAGAGTGGATTCATGTCTAGATAGTAGTTTCCTGGGAAAAGACCTTTTAGTGCACTGGAAGCTTACTATGAGTTAAAAGTGTGATACCATGAAATGTGGCAATCTTAGAGTTCATTTAGAGAGCAATGATAGAATGGAAAAATAAGAACCAAAGGTTGACATTATAGTGAGCTATATTTAGCTTTGATATTAGAGAGAGAGAAAAATGACTTGCTAACAGAGAAATTCAAAAGATCAAAGACTAGTCACAGAAAGTACCTAGGGTTGCATCCTGAATTATGAAATAAGGGAATGAGATTAGATGATCCTTGTTGTCCAGATTTCCTGTAGAAAAAAAAATCTATGTGACATAGAAGATGGAGAGCTAGACCTAGAATCAGAAATATTTGATTTCAAATCCAGCTTCTGGCATTTATTATCTGTATGAACCTTGGTCACATGACATCAGTTTTCTCCTCTATAAAATAAAGATGATAACAACCTCCTTCCAAAATTGTGATAAGAATAAAATATTGTATTATTTATAAAGTGCTTTGAAAAGCATTATATAAATAGTGACTATTTTTCAGGTCATGTTCAAGAATAAAAGACAAAATCATTTGTGATAAAAGATGATGTAAATCAGAATAATGATTCCCATTCTCTCAGGAGGAATAAGCAAGGAATTTTAGTGCATAATAGATTCCATGGGACTTTTTGTAATTCTTTCACTAGTTACCATGGACAAAGCATTCCATCAACTGATATCCATCCTTCTAAAAATGAGATTTTACAAATTTGATTGTTTAGTATGATGAAGAACACTAATAGTATTATATATTAATAGTGGTACCATGATTAAGAGGTAAAAAGAACTTCTGACAGCATCTGTTTGAAGCTCTCATTTTATAAAGATGGAACCTGATTTCTAGAGTTGAGAAAGAACTTTTCTAAGAAAAAACAAAATAAGAAGGACAGGAATTGAAACTTAAGTTTTGTAACTCCTACTGCTTGTCTACCACACTATTCAGGATACTTTTGGGACCATATTTTAAAATCTTCAATCAAATACAGAAAGAAAGAAAGAAAGAAAGAAAGAAAGAAAGAAAGAAAGAAAGAAAGAAAGAAAGAAAGAAAGAAAGAAAGAAAGAAAGAAAGAAAGAAAGAAAGAAAGGAAGGAAGGAAGGAAGGAAGGAAGGAAGGAAGGAAGGAAGGAAGGAAGGAAGGAAGGAAGGAAGGAAGGAAGGAAGGAAGGAAGGAAGGAAGGAAGGGTAAGAGGGAAAGAAAAAAGGAAAGAAAGGGAAGAAGGAAAGAAAACAGAAAAGAGAGATAAAAAGGATATTTATTAAGCATTTACTATTTACTAAGAATTATGAAAAATATGACTATATATGCATTTGTAAATGTATGTATGTATATGTGCATATACATATATACATATATACATACACACAGAGAGACACATATATATATACATATATATATATATATATATATATATATATATATATATATATATATATATATATATAAGAGCTCCTTGAGAGTAGGGGCTGTCTTTTTTTTTCCCACAGCACTTAGTAAATAAAATTTATGCACATATACATACAAACATTTGCCTTTTTATCAAGCATATATACATTATTCTGTTGCCAATTCTCCAGATTCCACTTTTTTTAACCTCTGAATGTTTCCCAAATATCATAATTCTTCTAGATTTGATAGAATGAAAGAGAGAAAAGAAATCTGACCAGCACAGCAGACAACATTCTCAAGGCAGTGAGAACAAATACATAGTTGGATGGAGATGGGATACTCTTCTAGAAGATAACAGGTTAAGTTCCCAAGGTAACTACTATATTACTGTAAATACAGTTTCCTACTGTGGGATGATGAATGATGTCAAAGATATTGGAGTAGCGAAATTTGCAAAACACACCATTCCATTCCATTTTCACCAATGACAGGAGAAGCTAATGTAGTTTGCCACAATTGTGAACTTTCATTTTCAGTTTTTAGATATTGGGGAAGGAAAAAAAAATCAGCCCAGAATCATTTCTTTCAATCAATCAATCAATCAACCAATCCTCAAACATTTATTAAGTATCTTCTAAGAGCCAGGAACTATACTAAGTTTTAGAAATACAAAGACAATAGTGAAACAATCTCTTGCCTTCAATAGGATTACATTGCCTTTTGATTTTGTAAAAATTTAAACTATATACATAATAAATAAACTTTATTTATAATATATATAATGGTATTAAAATATAATTTATGATAAACTTTATACTTAATAAATAAAATACAATTTTAGATGGTAAAGCAATCACTGGGAGGGAAGATACTACTTGTACGAAACATTTAGCACTTTACAAGAAGCTTTTCCCAGGTTCCATTAATATTACCATCTTCCCTCTCTATCCTGTCTATATCTTGTTTGTAACTAGTAGTTTGTATTTTGTCTCTTCCATTAAACCTTAAACCACAGAATGTCTTGCTTTTCTTTGTATCCTCAGAACTCTGAACAATGCCTGCTAGTTGATTTTATTTGACTTGAAGCAAATTAGGGATTCTAGAAAGTTTAAGGAGAGGAATGAATTCTAAGCATAAGAAACAGCCTATGCAAAAATATTGGAGGTTGAAGGTGGAGTGTTATATACATAGATCAGCAAGAAGTTAGAACTTCACCTGAAGATTCATCTAGAAATGGAAGGCACATCTATAGTTTTATAGACTAATCCATTCAATGTTTTCGTTTTTGGTTGTTTTTTTTTTTCATACAAGCTCTCAATCAGGTGCTTATTCAGGCTTGAATGCTCCAGTCCTACCTTCAGTGAAAGTTCATTCTTCCTTGGGAAAGCTTTAAGAAGCTTTTCCTTATAACAGGCCTGGATTTACCTCTTTGAAAGTTCCATCTGTTTATTGTTTTTACTGTGGAACGGACTTAGAAAAAGGAATTTACCTCTTCTTCCAGGTAATAGCCCTTTGAAAATATAAGCCATCCTTCATGACTCTCTAAACCACAGCAATTCAGTATCCAGGCTAAATATCCTTAGTTTCATCTATATGTGAGAAACTCATCCCAACCATCAAAACTCTCTTGATATAATGTAGATATAGCTTTCCGGAGTATAGATCTCAGGCTATTATGAGGCAGTGATTTAGTCAATCATTATTTGAACATCTCAGAAAGCATACAACATTTAGTGAAAGAGTCAGCTGCTGGAAAAGAGCCAGAATGTTTAACGCTGTGATAAATTTATGTTTTAATACACTAGCTATCCTCCCTCATTCCTGAAGTGCGCTCTCTCTCTCTCTCTCTCTCTCTCTCTCTCTCTCTCTCTCTCTCTCTCTCTCTCTATATATATATATATATATATATATATATATATATATATATATATATATATGTGTGTGTGTGTGTGTGTGTGTGTGTGTGTGTGTGTGTGTGTGTATCTATATCTATATCTATCTATCTATAGGACTGCTAATTTACTTGAGCACACAGCATTACCCATAAAAATGTCTGTGTCTAATTATTAGTATTCATCCTAGGCACTTTTTGCCTCTACTTTATATATAATTTTTACTCTTCAAGCATATATGTTTCTTGAGAACATTATTGTCCAGCAAAGGTTATTTTAGCACTTAGAATAGTGCCTGCAATAGGGATGACCCTTAATATATCAAAATTGAATTAAAGAAGGTTCAGTTAGTTCAGTGTTTGTTAAACATGTTAGCATCCTCTGCCATCTGAACTGGATCTAGCCTTTAGCAGTATTCTTCTTCTATAATATTTAAACCAAAATTCAGACTCATAAAAACTCATGTCCAATTCATACTTACTTTTGTGATCATCTGTGTGTATAATTATGAGAAATCAAGAAATGCTGACTCAATTATGCCAATTATTAAAAAGCTAACATTTCTTCATCTGAGCAAATTCTTGATCATCCCTCTTGAGACTGATATTTGAATAAGCAAGACTGGAGTCTCAGAAAAGCTGAAGTAAAAATTCTTGTCTCTTTTGCTTCCTTTCATATGTGTATGTGTGTATGAATCTATGTATATATATGTGTATGTGTGTATGAATCTATGTATGTGTATATACACACCGCTATATATATATATACAATGCTACAACAACTTCTAGCAGATCCTTAGTTGTGAACTGTAATAATCCATTGTCTAAGATCGAGTCTGACTAAATTGGAAAAACTCATCATTTGAGCTGACTGTAAGGTGATGGATTTCTTTGTCAAGGTATTGTTAACTCTCAAATATCATCTACTGAAGTGGAGCAAGATTGAACTATTATTTGTAATAAAGGATAAAAAGAAAAATACAGGATGGTTGATCATTGCCATGGCTAGGAAATGAACTTTTTACACATTGGTAGTGCAATTAGTCATAAAAGAAACTTTTCTAAGAACAAAAGAAACTAATCCAAAGTATATAGAAAGTTTATAAAAGGAACTACCTTAGGATAGGCACAGCAAGATAGTGCAGTAGATAGAGCACCAACTGGAGTCAGGAAAGTTACATCAAAACTGGTCTCAGAGACTTACTAGCTGTATGACCTTGAACAAGTCAATTAACCCTTTGCACCTCAGTCTCTTCATATGTAAAATGAATAAAAAGAAAAATGGCAATACCCTTCTAATATCTTTGTAACGTTATATCTAGCAGAACGTTTGATATGTAATAAATCCTTAATGATTGACCATTATGAAGTAGGGGCACAATAGGAAGAGTAAGATTTGTAATCAAAGGAACTGGGTTTGAACCTCTCTGACCATTCCCGATATGTGTGTGCCTTATTCCCTTTCATATGATTTCTGATGTAGTAAACATAGTCTTCTTATTCCATACACATGAAATAACATATTCTGCCTTACTGAATTTTTACTAGTTGGTCTACATGTCTTGAATTTTCTTCTTCCTCATATCTACCATATGCTTTTCTGGTTTCTTTCAAATCCTTTCTAAATTCCATCTTCTATAAGATTCTATTCCTCTTCCCTCTTATTATTAGTGTTTCCCTTTTTTGATTGTATTTATATCCTGTGTTGTAGCGAGCTGTTGTTTCCAGAAGCTGCTGGATCGCTCTCTGGGAAGAGATCTGCTGTGTCTACTCAAAT
Source organism: Sminthopsis crassicaudata (assembly GCF_048593235.1). Taxonomy (NCBI): domain Eukaryota; kingdom Metazoa; phylum Chordata; class Mammalia; order Dasyuromorphia; family Dasyuridae; genus Sminthopsis; species Sminthopsis crassicaudata. The sequence goes on from NC_133619.1 coordinate 627,762,731, forward strand.
CTTTTGGACAGATTCTTCTTCCTGTAGTGAACCATTGTCTCCAGGCAGTTGCTGTTAACTCTTGTCCAGAGAAGTGACTTCCCTTCCTGCAGAGAGCCGACTTCCCTTCCTGCAGAGAGCTGCGTCAAGCCAGATGTAGTGCAGAGTCTTCTCCTTGAATCTCCTCCAGCTCTTATCCTTCTCCAGGCAGACTGACTTTCCAGGCCCACTGTTGTCTCTTTTATCCTCCCAGAGAATGGGCATGGGATAATGCAAGGGCTTCTGGGAAGAACCACTTCAGCCAATGAGCTTGCTCCTTCTATCAAGTCAACCTGAGTTCTCACCTTGTAATTGTCCAGACAACCTGAATTCTCACCTTGTCACTGTCCAGACAACCTGAGTTCTCACCTAGTAATCCTAACACTGTGTCTATAGTTTGTTTGCATGTAGTTGCATGTCATTTCTCCAGTAGACTGTTAGTTGTTTGAGAGCTAAGATTCTTTTTGTATTTTTTTTTCAATCTTCAAAATATGTTGTTGATTGTTTTTCATTTTTGAGAAGAACAAAGATCATGCTGAGATATCTTGACTTGAATGAATAGAATTTAAGTGCCCCAGAGTTACACAATCATCAGCCTTACTCTATTCCAGTGTCTTTAAAGTCCACCTAAAGACAAAAGTCATCTTGACTGGGATGCAGTGGATGACTTGGGCATCTTTTGTAAAAAACATTTTCCCCCAATTATGTATAAAAACAATTTTTAACATTTATTTTACATTATTTTGAATTCCAAATTTTTATTTCTCCCTCCCCTCTTTCTAAAATGCTAGGCAATTTGATATAAGTTATATATGCATTACTATATAAAACATATTTCCATATTAATCATAGTTGAGAAAGAAGGAACAGATCAAAAGGGAAAAAACACATAAAAGAATAAGGTAAGTAAAAAAGAAAAAAAAAGAAAAGAAATAATGATTCTGCTTTGATCTTCTTTCAGAGACCATCAGCTCCTTATTGGAATGTGGATAATATTTTTCTTCCTGAGCTCTTTGTACTTGCCTTGGATCATTATGTTGCTGAGAAGAACTGAGTCATTCATAGCTGATTATCAGACAGTGCTACTGACAGCGTGTACAATGTTTTCTTGGTTCTGTTCATTTCAGTTTGCATCAATTTAGACAAGATTTTGTTCTATAGCTTGTTCAGTCATTCCCCAATTGATGTACACCCCCTCAATTTCCAATATTTTTTAAACTGCAAAAAAAGACTGCTATAAATATTTTTGTATGTGTAGTCATTTTTCCTTTCTAATGACCTTTTTGTGAAACAGACTTATTAGTAGTATTGCTGGAGCAAAGAGTATGCACAGTTTGGTAGATCTTTGGGCATAGTTCCAAATTGCTTTTCAAAATGGGTGGATCAGTTCACATCTCCATCAAGAATACATTAGTGTTCCAAATTTCCCACATTCTCTCCAACATTTATCATTTTCCTTTTTTGTCATATTAGCCATTTTGATAGATGTAAGTTGGTGCCTCAGAATTGTTTTAAACAAAAGTGATTTAGAACACTTATTCATGTACCTATAGAGAGCTTTGATTTCTTCATCTGAAAAGTTATCAATTGGAGAATGGCTTATATCCTATGACTTTCTGTCAATTCTTTATATATTTGAGAAATGAAGTCTTTATCAGAGACACTTGATAAAAATATTGTTTTTTAATTTCCTGCTTTCCTTTCATTGGTTTTATTTGTGCAAAAATTTTTTAACTTAGTATAATAAAATTTACTTTACACTTTGTAATGCTCTCAAATCTCTTGTTTGATGATGAACCTGTAACCCACTGAACTTCTTTTAAAATTTGGATTCCAAATCATTTGATGCATATATGTTGAATATTGATGTTACTTCATTGTAAGACAGTTTCTTTAATTTTTACAGCCACTTTTTCTAATAAAAGCCTCATTTCTAAAATGTATGCATAAATGAGTCAAATTTATAAAATAAAAATCATTCCCCAATTGATATATGGTCAAACGATATGAACAGGTAGTTTTATATGATAAAATCAAAACTGTCTTTAGACATAGAAAAAATTCTGTAAATGCTATTGATTAGAGAAATGCAAATTGTAATAATTCTGAGGTACCAGCTCACACATATCAGATTGACTAATATGACAGAAAAAAATGATAAATGTTGGAAGGACTATGGAAAACTGAGACACTAATACAGTATTGTTGAAGTTGTTGACTAATCCAATCATTATGGAGAACAATTTAGAACTCTGCCCAAAGAAATGTAAAACCGTGCAGACTCTATGATCAAGCAATATAACTACTAGGTCTGTATGCCAAAGAAATCATAAAAAATGGAAAAGGACCCACATGTACAAAAATATTTGTGAAAGCTCTTTTTGTGGTGGCAAAAAATTAGAAAATGAAGGAATTTATATCAATTGGAAAGTGGGTTAACAATTTTTCTATATGAATGTAAGGGAATATGATTGTGATATAATAAATTATAAGTAGACATGTCAGAAAAAATCTGGAAAGACTTACATGAACAGATAATGAATGAAGTGAACAGAATGAGGAGAATCTTGCACACAGTAACAGCAGCACTGTGTGATGTTCAACACTCTTCTCAGCAATACAATGACCCAAGAAAATTGCAAAAGATTAGTACGGAAAATGCAATCCACATCCAGAGAAAGAATTGTGAACTTTGAATACAAATCACAGGATACTATTTTCATTTTTCTTTTAGATTTGTTTTTTTTTATTCCCCATGTTTTTCCTTTTGCTCTGTTTTTTCTTTCAAAATATGACTAATATGGAAATATGTTTAGGATGATTTTACACATCTAACCTATATCAGATTGTTTGCTGCCTTAAAGAGGGAAGAAGGGAGAAGGTGAAAATTTGGAACTGTAAATCTTACCAAAAAATGAATGTTGAAAACTATCTTTATATTTAATTGGAAAAATAAAATGCTATTAAGTTTAAAAACAGCTGTGTTCTTCTTTTTCTCTTTTAATTTGGTCAATTTTTGCTCTTGCTTTGTATAAGATCAGCATTGTTATCCTTACTTTTGTAACTTTAGCTGAAGCCTAATAGATACTTCTCTAGCCTTTCACTTTTATTCTGTGTATCTTTCTCTGCTTCAAGTGTATTTCTTGTAAAAAACATGTTGTAGAATTCTGTTTTTTTTTAATTCATTCTTCTATCTTCTTCCATCAGCTTTCAAAGTTATGATGACTATATATTTTTCTTCATTTTATTTTCTTCCAGTTTATCCTCTCTCTCCTTTCCTTCTTTCCATCTTCACATTGTTTTGCTTCTTTCAAACATCTGCCTCATCTGCTATCTCTTAAATCACTCCTTCCTTACTTGCTTTATCTTATAACTTTCTACTTCCTATCAAATAAAATAGGTCACTTATAATCAATTAATTATGTATAGTGTTACCTTTATGAACAAATGCTGAAGAGAATAAGATTTAAGCAATGTCTATTGCCCATCCTCCCATCATTCCCTTCACTGTAATAAGTTTTTGGCACCTCTTCATGTGAAACAATTTACCCTACAATACCTCTTCTTTTCTTCTGTATCCAGTGTACTCCTCTTTATCATCCTTTAATTGTATTTTTTGTCATTTCTTTAGATTTACTGTTTACCCATATCCTTTATGTATATTCCTTGTACACATACTATTATTCATAAAATTTTTAAGAATTACAAATATCATTTTCCTATGTAGGGATATAAACTGTTCAGCTCCATTGAATCTCTTATATTTTCTTTTCTGTTTTTACCCTTTTAGGCTTCTCTTGAAGATTATTGGAGATTAATATTTTTGTAAATTTTGATCTTTTCCTTCTGAAACTTGAAATCCTTCTATTTCACTGAATGAACATTTTTTCCCTTGAAGTATTATACTTACCTTTGCTAGGTAGATAATTCTTGATTGTAGCAAATAGCTCCTTTGCCTTCCTAAAAATCATGTTCCATGATATTCAGTCCTTTTATACTGCAACTGTTAAGTCCTTTGTAATTCTAATTGGGGATCCCTAATATTTGAAATGAATACTTAACAGTATTTTTCCTTGGCTTGATATTTTTGAAATTTAGCTATGAGGTTCCTTAGAGTTTTTATTTTGGGATCTTTTTCCTGAGGTGAGAAGTAGATTATTTCATTGCCGATTTTGCCCTTTGGTTCCAGAATTTCAGGGCAATTTTTCTTGATAATTTCTTGAAAGGTGCTGTCCAGGAGCTCACTTTGATTATGGCTTTTAGGTACTACAATTATTTTGATATTTGTTCTGGATCTATTTTCCAGGTCAATTATTTTTACAATGTGTTGTTTTATATTTTCTTCTAATTTTTCATTCTTTTGATTTTATTTGATTGATACTTGATATTTCATGGCATCATTACCCAGTTTTAATTTTTATGGAATTGTTTTCCTCAATTAGGATTGGTACTTCCTATTCCACTTGGCCAACTATACTTTTTAAAGAGTTGTTTTTTTTTTTCATTTATTAATTTTATAATTATAATTTTTGACAGTACATATGCATGGGTAAATTTTTTTAACAACATTATCTCTTGTATTCACTTTTCCAAATTTTCCCCTCCTTCCTTCTATCCCTCCCCTAGATGACAGGCAATCCCATATATAATAAATGTGTTACAGTATATCCAAGATACAATATATGTGTGTAAAACCAATTTTTTTTTGCACGGTAAGAATTGGATTCCGAAGGTATAAGTAACCTGGGTAGAAAGTCAATAGTGTAAACATTTTACACTCAATTCCCAGTGTTCCTTCTCTGGGTGTAGCTGTTTCTGTCCATCGTTGATCAACTGGAACTGAATTGGATCTTCTTCTATGTTGAAGATATCCACTTCAATTAGAATATATCTTCATACAATATCGTTGTTGAAGTGTGTGATAAGAGTTGTTTTCTTTTCCCAAGTTTTTGATTCTATATTTTTTCATAATTCTCTTTCATCATCTCAATTTTTTTCTCTTTTTCTTCTAGCTCTCTTACATGATTTTAAGCTTTTTTAACCTCTTTTTTGAGTTCTTTCTGAGCTTCAGGTCACTTCCCAATTTTTTTGTGGCTTTACCTATATATGTTTTGACATTATTGCACATTTCTGAATTTATCTTGATATTCTCTGTCATCACAATAACTTTCTACACCCATATTCTTGTTGTTGTTGTTACTGATTTTCCTAATCTTTTTTGGCCTCTTACCTTTATTTCAAATTTGAACACTGATGCTGGAGTGGAAGGAGCATTGTCTCAAACTCCTTATTTCAGGTGCTGTACTGATGTTTCTATGAGATATACAGAGGACCCTTGTGTTTGGTGCTGCAATGAGGGTTGAAATGGTGGTTTACTGGTGCTGCTAAAGGCCATTGAGTTATAGATTCTTTAGGGAAGCTGATCTGGGGATCTCAGTGCTCATGTATGGTTTATGGTGAGTCCAGAGGATTGTTTCTTTATTACCTAGGACTACATTGAAGTACATGGTGCTCTGGCAGCTTATAACTGCCTATTTTTTCAGGGCTTTGCTGAAGCATATGATGGTTACCAGAGCTGAAATCTGCCCATTCCCCTGACTATGCTGAGGCATTGGGAGGGTGCTGATTTTAAAGTTTGCTACTATACTGCAGTGGGGCTCAGGATCTAAGCTGGTTTGCTGAGATGGGCTTTACTGGTGACCTGCTTGGATGCTTCCTTGTCCTGGACTGTACTCCCATTTTACCAAAGTGAAATAAAACTTTCTTGGGAATCTTCTAAGTATCTTGGAATAAAAGAAAACTGTTTTGCCTCCTCTTTTGCTGATTGTACTGTTTGAGTATGTGTCTCAGGGTGCTATTTTATGGTTGTTTGGAGGTAAATATAAAAGAATTATGGGGATTTGCTATTTCCTCTATCATCTTTTCTCCTAGAAGTCTAACTTTGGAATTTTTGATACCTCACCAAGCTCTGAGCCTTCCACAGAGTTTGCTCTAGACAACTTCATGTTTGTTGGAACAATTGTTTTTATACATTGATTCCACTAAGTGAAGTCTTCACATGTTTGGGTTAGATGCCTCCCTAACTCATCATCAGATTTGAGACCCACCTCATTTGATACTCAGCATTTAAACATGATGATTGACCTAAAATAGGTGCTTAATAAATATCTGTTGAATCTGTTTATCAGATTGTTATTATTAATCATTATTATTAACATTAACATGATGAAGTTCACAAAATCCCTCATCTTTTTTTGAGAAAAATTGTTCTTTACCTACACCAACCATATTGTACTTGTGAAGCTGATTATTTATGCCCAAATATAGTATCTTATATTTCCCTACTGAATTTCATTTATTAGATTCAGTCCAATGATTTAACCTACTAAATTCTTTTGGATTCTGACTTTGTTATTCATAGTATTAATTCTCCTTCTCTACTTTGTGTCATGTACAAATTTGATGAGTATGTCACCTATGCTTTTATCCAAGACTGTAATATTTTAAATTAAATAAAAGCATAATTACAGATGTCTGTTCTCTAATAGAGCTCTTTTGCCCCACCACATTGAAACATTAATAGCTATTCTTTAGTATGATCAGCTAAATAATTCTGAATCTGCCTGATTCTATGAGCATCTAATCTATATACATATACCCACTTTTTTCAACTATTGATGAGTTCCAACATGGATCATGTTGGTTATTGAAAACTCATTAGTTTATCAACCCCATTCCTAAAATGTGTTGTTTATTCCTGAATATGTTGCACTCACCAGAGAGGAATAGAATATTGAGTGTCTTGATGGCAAGAAACATTGGATCACAGATTCAAATTGAGAAAAGTTTTACATGCCATCATATGCAACCCCATTATTTGACAAAAAACAAAGCTTCAAAATTCTTGTTCAGGGTCATCTCTACCTCTTGGATTCCTTGAATTGCTTCAGTTCCCAGTTAAAACTTCACTTTTTACAAGAAGCTGTTCCCAGACCCTTAACTCTAATTCTTCCTTCTGCATAACTTTCCCCTATTTTGTATATGTGTATATATAATACACATTTGTTTGCACATTGTCTCTCCCATTAGACTATAAGACCCTTGAGTCAAGGATTGGTTTTTTTTTGCTTTATTTTTTAAGTTTAGCCCTTAGTACAGTGTGTGATACATAATAGCTACTTACTAATGAAAAATGCTTATTGACTCCTTGTTGATATAGGCAGTAAAAAGCAAAAGTAGGATTCAACTTCAAGTCTTCAGATACCAAACTTTGTCTTCTTTCCATTATTTCATATGATTTTGCTAATACATCTTATGCTTTTTTATATTCCCAATGCAAGGCATAGAAGCATATACAAAGTTAAATTTCCAATAAATAGGATCATGGATTTAGAGGTTGAAGCAATTTTATCGATCATCTAGAGCAACCCCACAAGTCTATGAATGAGCAAACTGATCCTTTATTTGGTGTTTTTGTTGTTGATGGCAATGATATTTTTTTTCTCACTGGATATAGGTTTTATGTAAATTCTTCTGATTACAAGTTTTATTCAGAATAATTGGTCATTGTGAAGATGTAGTTACTGTTTTTATCTCCATGTCTTACAAGTATGTTTTTGCCAGTGTTGTCTCAGCTATTCATCCAACTTCTTCCTCTCAACTTAAAAAAAAAAAAATTATTATAGACTTGATATTAAACACCAGGGGGCGGAGCCAAGATGGAGGAGAAGATACATGAGATTTTGTAAGCTCCCTTCTTCCCTCATTACCAATTAGTTAAATCAGCCTCAAAAATAAAGCTGGACTGATAGAAACCATAAGGATTAAAAGCACAACTTACCAGCTGAAGAGAATCTGGAGTCTCTACAGAAAAGGTCAGTTCCAAGGGGATAAAGGAAAAAGGCCAGCACAGATGGTTAGGTGCTAGCACACTGTGCCAATCGGGCTGGGGAGAACTCTGGGATCAGAGAAGCCACTGAGATAGAGGAATCTGACACAGGCTGTTAGCTCTTCTCCTCTTATAAAACAGTAGTTCAGAAGAGAAATCAAGCCACTTTAAAATATAAAGCTAGATCCTAGAACCATCCCAATCCAGAAGTGACGTAACAGATCTCAGCAAGGCTGTGAAGCCGCCTTCTGCTGTCTGGGGCTTCACCTTGGGGTAGTTAAGAGCTTGAACAGCGGGGACACAGCCCAAGGCAACATCTAATCCACATAGGGCCAGACTGGGCCTGAGGCTAGGGAACTCTAGCAGCCACGGAATTCCCAGAGAAGTGGAACTGGCAGAGAAACAGAACCTTTGAAGTAGGGACCTTGGTTTGTGGGCAGACACTTCCAGTTTGAGTTGCAGGGGCTTTTCATGTCAGCTGCTGATGTCCATGCCTCACAGGACATATTGGCTGGGCTTTGTGTCACTTTTACTGTTCAGTCTTAAACCTCAGGGAAGTCGCTAGGACACACAGCAGGGTCCTTTACTGGGCAACCCTCACAGTGCAGCCATATCAACTCTGAGGCATTTCCAGGGAGGGGGGAGGGGCACTCTCTCCCAGAGCTCTCTCTTAACTCAGGCACAAGAGCCACTGCATCCATCCCGTTGGGAGGAAGCTGGTAAATAAGTAAATAAATAAACTTCTTACCCCAAGGGCAGACCCCAAAAGATTTTTAACAATGAGTAAAAAGCTGAAGAGAACTATTGATTCCTTCTACACAGAGAAAGAGTGGGTATTCAACCCCAAGAAAGTTAACACCAGAGAGTCAGCAGATAATACTCTAAAGGGGAACGATATCTACCTCCCATCACATAACTCTCTCCTAGAAGAGACTATTTAAGTTAAGAGAGTTTAAAGAAAAATAGGAAAAGGAAAGAGAAGCTTTGATAGAGAATAACAATGTCCTAAAATTTGAGTTGGAAAAAATAAAGAATTCACAGGAGATGCAGGGAAACAAAATTTGTGAATTAGAAAAGGTTAAAAGATCAAAGGAAAGTAGGATTTCTGAATTGGAAAAGATAAAAAAAGTCTCAAGAAAGTAGGATTTCTGAATTGGAAAAAGAAAATAACTCTCTAAAAAAAATTAGGGAAATGGAAAAAAATTCAATAGAGCAAAATAATTCACTTAAAAATTCAATTGGGCATATGCAAAAAGAACTAAAAAATGTGAATGAAGAAAATAACTCATTAAAAATCAGGACAGAACAAACATTCATTGAGAACCCAAGAATCAGTCAAACAAAACCAAAAAAAAAAAAAAAAAGAGAATAACATCAAATACTTACTGGGAAAATCTATAGACCCGGAAAATAGATCTAGGAGAGATAATCTGAGGATCATTGGACTTCCCAAAAACTATGATCAAAAAAAGAGCCTAGATTCTATTTTACAGGAAATCATCAAAGAGAACTGTCCAGAGATAATAGAAACAGAAGGGAAAATAGGCATTGAAAGAATTCATTGAACACCTTCTGAACCCCCTAAGAAAAGAACTCCACCAAGCATTGTGGCTAAGCTGCAGAACTACCAAACAAAGGAAAAAATATTGCAAGCAGCTAGAAAAAAGCAATTCAAATATTAAGGGGCCACAATAAGGGTCACTCAAGATCTGGCTGCCTCCACATTAAAAGATTGAAGGGCCTGGAACCTGATATTCCAAAAGGCAAAAGATCAAGGATTGCAACCAAGAATAAACTACCCAGCTAAGTTTAGCATTTTCTTCCATGGAAGAAGATGGTCATTTAATGAAACAGAGGAATTCCATTTGTTTCTAAGAAAAAAATCAGACTTAAACAAAAAATTTGATCTACATCCACAAGACTGAAGAGAAACAGAAAAAGGTAAAAAAGAATTTCTTGAGAATTGTATCACTGTTGTGTATATATAGAAAGTCTACATGGATAATTTGATTTTACCAATATAAAAAAAGGAGAGTAGTAAAGGGAAGGGGTTAGTATCAGAAAAAGGGGAAGGAGTGATAAAAAGAGAGAAATTGATTTTACCAATATAAAAAAAGGAGAGTAGTAAAGGGAAGGGGGTAGTATCAGAAAAAGGGGAAGGAGTGATAAAAAGAGAGAAACTACATCCCAGGAAGAGGCATAGAAAATACACCACATCTGAGGAAATTTAGAGAGGGGGAGAAACATTGTGTGAATCTTACTCTCATCAGAAGAGGCTCAAAGAGTAAATAATTGACATATTTGTTTTTCAGAGAATTCTCTCTTACCTCATTAAAAGGGGGGGAGAGGAAAAGGGAAAAGGAAAAGGGGAATAAGGGAAAGGACTTGGAAGGAGGGTGGAGGGATACCAAAAAGGGAAGGCTGCACGTCACAAGTGGGGTCTATAAATTAAATATTGGGGAAGAGGTTTGGGGGGTCAAGGGAAAAAAGCATAATCTGGGGATAATATGATATCAGGAAATACAGAATTAGTAATTTTAACTATAAATGTGAATGGGATGAACTCTCCCATCAAACAGAAACAGATAGCAGACTGGATCAAAAGTCAGAACCCTACAATATGCTGTTTACAGGAAACACACTTAAAGCAGGGAGATACATACAGAGTAAAGGTAAAAGGTTGGAGCAGATCTATTATGCTTCAGGTAAAGCCAAAAAATTATGGGTAGCCATCCTTATCTCAGATCAAGCAAAAGCAGAAATTGATCTAATTAAAAGAGATAAGGAAGGAAACTATATCCTGCTAAAAAGTAGCATAAACAATGAAGCTATATCAGTACTAAACATGTATGCACCAAGTGGCACAGCATCTAACTTTCTAAAAGAAAAGTTAAGAGAGTTGCAAGAAGAAATAGACAGTAAAACTATAATAGTGGGAGATCTCAACCTTGCACTCTCAGATTTAGACAAATCAAATCACAAAACAAACAAGAAAGAAATTTAAAAAGTAAATAAAACATTAGAAAAACTAAGTATGATAGACCTTTGGAGAAAACTGAATGGTGATAGAAAGGAATATACTTTCTTCTAAGCAGTTCATGAAACCTATACAAAAATAGATCATATATTAGGACATAAAAATCTCAAAATTAAATGCAGGAAGGCAGAAATAATAAATGCCTTCTTTTCAGTGCACTACATTCAATAAGAAGTTAGGGGTAAATAGACCAAAAAGTAATTGGAAACTGAATAATCTCATCTTAAAGAATGACTGGGTGAAACAGCAAATTTTAGAAACAATAATAATTTCACCCAAGATAATGACAATGATGAGAAATCATACCAAAATCTGTGGGATGCAGCTAAAGCGGTAATAACGGGAAATTTTATATCTTTAGAGGCTTAAACAAAATAGAGAAAGAGGAGATTAATGAAATGGGCCTGCAACTTAAAAAGCTAGAAACCAAATTAAAAACCCCCAACTAAAAATCAAACTTGAAATACTAAAATTAAAAGGAGAAATCAATAATATTGAAATTAAAAAAAACTATTGAATTAATAAATAAAATCAAGAGTTGGTTTTATGAAAAAGCCAATAAAATAGATGAACCTTTCGTAAATCTGATCAGAAAAAGGAATGAGGAAAATCAATTGTTAGTCTTACAAACGAAAAGGGGGATCTTTCCACCAATGAAAAGGAAATTAGAGAAATAATGAGTTACTTTGCCCAACTTTATGCCAATAAATTTGATAACTTAAATAAAATGGATGACTTCCTCCAAAAATATAGGCTTCCTAGATTAACAAAAGAAGAGATAAATTGCTTAAATAGTCCCATTTCAGAAAAAGAAATAGAACAAGCTATGAAATCAATTCCCCAGGAAAAAAATCCCCAGGACCAGATGGATTTACATGTGAATTCTACCAAACATTTAAAGAACAACTAGCCCCAATGTTATATAAACTATCTGAAAAAATAGGGGATGAAGGAGTCCTGCCAAACTCCTTTTATGACACAGACATGGTACTGATACCTAAACCAGGTAGATCGAAAACTGAGAAAGAAAACTATAGACCAATTTCCTTAGTGAATATTGATGCTAAAATCTTAAATAAGATATTAGCAAAAAGATTTCAGAAAATCATCCCCAGGATAATACACTATGATCAAGTAGGATTTATACCAGGAATGCAGGGCTGGTTTAATATTAGGAAAACTATTAGTATAATTGACCATATTAATAATCAAATTAATAAAAACCATATGATCATCTCAATAGATGCAGAAAAAGCATTTGATAAAATCCAACACCCATTCCTACTAAAGTATAGGAGTATAGGAGAGTATAGGAATAAATGGACTATTCCTTAGAATAATCAGGAGAATATATTTACAACCGTCAGTAAGCATAATATTCAATGGAGATAAACTAGAACCTTTCCCAGTAAGATCAGGAGTGAAACAAGGTTGCCCACTATCACCAATGCTATTCAATAGTGTATTAGAAATGTTAGCTTCGGCAAAAAGAGTCGAGAAAGAGATTAAAAGAATAAGAGTAGGTAATAAGGAAATCAAACTGTCACTCTTTGCAGATGATATGATGGTATACTCAGAAAACCCCAGAGATTCTAATAAAAAGTTATTAAAAATAATTCACAACTTTAGTAAAGTTGCTGGATACAAAATAAATCCACATAAATCTTCAGCATTTTTATACATCACCAACAAAATGCAACAGCAAGAGATACAAAGGGAAATTCCATTCCAAACAAATGTTGAGAGTATAAAATATTTGGGAATCCATCTACCAAAGAAAAGTCAGGAATTATATGAGCAAAATTACAAAACACTTGCCACAAAAATAAAGTCAGATTTAAATAATTGGAAAACTATTAAGTGCTCTTGGATAGGCCGAGCAAATATAATAAAGATGACAATACTCCCCAAACTAACCTATTTATTATTTAGTGCTATACCAATCAGACTCCCAAGAAACTATTTTAGTGACCTAGAAAAAAATAATAACAAACTTCATATGGAAAAATTAAAAGTCGAGAATTTCAAGGGAATTAATAAAAAAAAAAAAAGTCAGATGAAGGTGGTCTAGGTATACCTGATCTAAAACTATATTATATAGCAGCAGTCACCAAAACCATTTCGTATTGGCTAAGAAATAGACCGGTCGATCAGTGGAACAGATTAGGTACAAAGGACAAAAAAGGGTACAACTATAGCAATCTAGTGTTTGATAAACCCAAAGATACCAACATTAGGGATAAAAATGCATTATTTGAAAAAAACTGTTGGGAAAACTAGAAATTAGTATGCCAGAAATTAGATATGGACCTACACTTAACACCATATACCAAGATAAGATCAAAATGGGTCAATGATTTAGGCATAAAGAATGAGATCATAAATAGATTAGAGGAACAGAGGATAGTCTACTTCTGAGACCTGTGGAGGAGAAAGGAATTTATGACTAGAGAAGAACTAGAGATCATTATTGATCACAAAATAGAAGATTTTGATTACATCAAACTAAAAAGTTTCTGTACAAATAATACTAATTCAAACAAGATTAGAAGGGAAGTAACAAATTGGGAAAATATTTTTACAGTTAAAGGTTCTGATAAAGGTCTCATTTCCAAAATATACAGAGAATTGATCTTAATTTCTAAGAAATCAAACCATTCTCCAATTGATAAATGGTCAAAGGATATGAACAGACAATTCTCAGATAATGAAATTGAAACTATATCCACTCATATGAAAGAGTGTTCCAAATCACTACTGATCAGAGAAATGCAAATTAAGACAACTCTGAGATATCACTATTCACCTGTCAGATTGGCTAAGATGACAGGAACAAATAATAATGAATGTTGGAGGAGATGTGGTAAAACTGGGACACTAATACATTGTTGGTAGAGTTGTGAAGGAATCGGCCATTCTGGAGAGCAATTTGGAACTATGCCCAAAAAGTTATCAAACTGTGCATACCCTTTGACCCAGCAGTGCTACTACTGGGCTTATATCCCAAAGAAATACTAAAGAGGGGAAAGGGACCTGTGTGTGCCAAAATGTTTATAGCATCTCTTTTCATAGTAGCTAGAAATTGGAAGATGAATGGATGTCCATCAATTGGACAATGGTTGGGTAAATTATGGTATATGAAGGCTATGGAATATTATTGCTCTGTAAGAAATGACCAGCAGGATAAATTCAGAAAGGCTTGGAGAGACTTGCATGAACTGATGCTGAGTGAAATGAGCAGAACACTTCAACAACAATACTGTATGAAGATGTATTCTGATGGAAGTCGATATCTTCAACATAAAGAAGATCCAACTCACTTCCAGCTGATCAATGATGAACAGAAACAACTACACCCAGAGAAGGAACACTGGGAATTGAATGTAAAATATTAGCACTACTATCTACCCAGATTACTTATACCTTCGGAATCCAATACTTAATGTGCAACAAGAAAATTGGATTTACACACATATATTATATCTAGGTTATACTGTAACACATGTAAAATGTATGAGATTGCCTGTCATCTAGGGGAGGGAGTAGAGGGAGGGAGGGGAAATCTGGAAAAATGAATACAAGGGATAATGTTATAAAAAAAATCACTCATGCATATGTACTGTCAAAAAAATGTATAATTGCAAAATTAATAAAAAAAAAGAAAAGAAAGATTGCTATGTGGAATGGATTTAAAAAAAGATATTAAACACCAATACAGAATTCTAGGAGCCAAGATTGAGAAGTAAGCACAAATCACTGTACTGTTCTCATATTCACTTCTAAATAACAAAAATATAGCACAGAAATAAGTATATATAATTTATATAGCATAAACAAATAAACAAAATATAGCAAAACCAGCAAAAAGATTGGATGAAACAATTTTTTATCCCAAGAAACTTGGAAGGTTGACAGGCAAAGTCTTTTTTACTAAGTAAAAGGGGAATATAGTCCAGAACAGGAAAGTGTCACCCACCTCAACAAGCCAGCTGTAGATCCTGATACCTACTGTAATGTAGGAGATAAACACCAATGCCAAGATCCCCATCCTACTCCATCCCACAGCTATCATAGCCTAGTTGGGAGAATGGACAGACTCTAGCTCTGAGAACAGCCTCTTGCTTCAGCACAGCCATGGGCAAAGACATGAAGTCCAAAGGCCAGACACCACCACTAATATTCCAGTTTAGCATCAGGTAAGCTGCCAGACTTCTATGACCTCCAGAGCACCAACCATTCCCCACCACATCCCCTAACTTCAATTCCCAGACACAGAAGTACCCTGTGGACCTCAAAATAACAGCACCAGGTAAAAAGCCAGAGTTTTCAGCACCTGGCACAAAAAGTGTGAGATAGTGTCCCTTCTATCCTGGCAGCAGAATTCAAATAAAAAGAAAGCAAAAAATCCCCCCAAAATGAGCAAACCAATGACAAAAAGAATCCATAAGTCATTTAAATCCAATTTACTTCTATTTACTCATCTGCAAAATGGAGATAATAATAGCACCTACTTCCTGGGATTGTTGTAAGCATCAAATTAGCTAATAACTAAAGTGCTTAGAATAGTGCCTTGTATACAGCAAATGTTAAAAATGCAAGTTATTATTATTGGAAGATATAGCACATTGACTGTGAAGTGATTCTGTTTATTGAGTTGTCCTTCAATTTTATTGCAGATTCATAGTTTCAGTAAGCCCCTCTGTTGAATGGTATGTGGGACTAGAAATGGTGATTATAATAAATGAGAATAACTTGAAGTAGCAATGTGCAATAATGGATTGAACAATAGTTAAGAAGACATCAAAATCTTGAATTTATATCCTATCTCTGACATACTTTAGGTGTGAATGCTTATGGGAAGTAATGAACTTTTCTGGACCTCAGTATCTTTAACAGTAAAATGGCATGATATTACCTGAAGGGACATGGTGGTGGTAGTAGTAATTCTTGTACTGCAGCCTTGAAAAGAACCAAACTGTCATCCCTATGTTAAAGCCACATTACAATGTGTTTGCTTGTGGCTGATCAGGCCATTTTGTGTTGGAATGCTTTACCACAGATATAGTACAAATAATACATGTGAAAATTTGGGGTGGATTTTCCAAATTTGTGTATCTTGGGTTTTTTAAATTAATTCAATTCTGCTTTGCTCATAGAGCACAGTACCTTCTATGATGAGGCATACCATACTGATTGGTCCTGTTCCAGTGTCTCTCATGCCATGAAATGAATGCCAAAGTTCTTAAGAGAAATCTTAAGAGTGACCTTGTATTGTTTTTTTCTGACCGTTTGCTGAAACCGTGGTTCCACATGTTGATGGTGTGGTGCTAACTGGTGGAGAAACGGTGTTTTCTTGGTGGTGATTGGTAGGCCAGAATTAGCACAAATAGCAAAGAATAGATCAATATTTTGAATTGAGTGCATGTTCATCTATTAAGAAAAAATCCTGCATTAATATTTGCTCCTCTTTAGTTTTGACTTTTACTTTTTCAAGTTGAAGAATTTATCATTAGTGCCGTCCCTGACCTTGATGTTGTATCAGTCCTTTTTGAAGAAATGTGATGCCATGGTTGGGAAAAAAACATGTTAAAAAGCATGGAAACAAGTCCACAGACTTTTTTCACTACTTTAGTAACAGGGATCTCCATTCTCCAGAACCTGGGCAGTAATGCCATCATGAAACTGATATACAATATTGATTAACTTCTCTGGGCATCCACATTTTGACATAATTTTCCATAAGCTCTCTTAATTGACAGTGTCAAAAGTCTTGGTGAGATCTACCACTGTTATATATAAGCTTCTGTTCTGTTCCCAGTATTTCCCCTGGAGTTGTAGGACAGCAAATACTATTTTGATTGTTCTTCATCCCTTTCTGAAGCCACCATGGTTCTCAGGTAGTTGATCATCTTTGAGGTGAAGGATTAGTGTATTAAGGAGGACTTTGCCAAAAATCTAAGAGAGAATTCCTGTGATTGTAGGACCATTTATTTCCTTTACCTTCATAGAAATGAGTGATGGAGATATAATTGAATTTCTAGGAAATAATCTTCTCTTGCCAATTAACCCAGAAAATTTCAGTTAGCTTTTGTATTAGCAATGAACCCCAATTTATAAATCTCAGCTGAAATAGAATCAGTACCAGGTCCTTTGTCACAAGAGAGGAACCTAATCATTTTCCTCAGCTGGAAATTTGTGTAAAGAAGGATTGACTTTAACCAGAGATAAATGGTCAGTAGTTACAATTTTGATTGATGATGATCTGCTGAAAATATTATGGAAGTGTCCAGCACATCTCTCCAGAATTATGTCCTAATTGCTAATCAATATGGTTTCATCTGCACTGAGTAGTTGAGATGCATCATGTATCTTTGGCCCATAAGGATCCTTCAGGGCATCATGAAAATGCTTTGGATTGTTACTATCAGGGTAAAACTGAATTTCATTTGCCTTTTACTTAACTAAGAATCCTGTATCTCCATTGTTGACAACTATATGTTGAATCAAATTTCCCTCCCAAGTTAGTGATGACTTCCTGTTCAGAGAAGCTCTATAATCTGTTGACATTAAGTCTTCTGTTAGTCATCTTTTGCCTTGGGATTGAATATGAATATTTAGGTTAGAGAGGATGAGTCTCTGATAACTGTACCATACATTTCTTTCATCATTTTAACATTTTTTCTGTCTCTTCTTGAGGTGATATAGCCTATTACATGTCAAAGTTTTTAAAAGAATGAAGTTTTATTCCATTTATATAAACAGAAGACAGTGCTGATGCTGAGAAGTCCATAGATTCACAAGTCTTCAGGAGTAAATGACCATTGCTTTTCCAACTCCATTCCTCCCAATGACTCCCCACCATGTCTGGTAGTCTGAACCTACACTAGCATTTAAGACACCCAGAATTATAAGCTTCTGCTCTTTTGGAACATTGATGAAAAGGGTCTCCAAATTTTTTGTACAATTTTTCTTTCACTTCATCAGTTTTTCATGATGAGAGCATACTCACTGATAATGGCAGTGTGGTATTTTCCTGAAAGTGGCAATTACCTTGTCATTAGCCTGTCCATTCCTTTTGATAGTTATACCAAAGGTTTATTGACTAGATTGTTTTTTGTTTTTTTTTTTTTTTTATTATATATATATATATATTTTATAATATTATCCCTTGTATTCATTTTTCCAAATTACCCCCCCTCCCTTATTCCCTCCCCCCGACGACAGGCAATACCATACATTTTACATGTGTTACAATATAGTCTAAGTACAATACATGTGTGTGAATATCATTTTCTTGTTGCACAATAAACATTAGAATCCGAAGGTACATGCAACCTGGGCAGACAGATATTAGTGCTAACAATTTACATTCCCCTCCCAGTGTTTCTTCTCTGGGTGTATCTACCTCTGTCCATCATTGATCAACTGGAAGTGAGTTGGATCTTCTTTATGTGAAGATTTCCACTTCCATCAGAATACATCCTCATACAGTATTGTTGTTGAAGTGTACAGTGATCTTCTGGTTCTGCTCATTTCACTCAGCATCAGTTGATGTAAGTCTCTCCAGGCCTCTCTATATTCCTCCTGCTGGTCATTTCTTACTGAGCAATAATATTCCATAACTTTCATATACCACAATTTACCCAACCATTCTCCAACTGATGGACATCCATTCATCTTCCAGTTTCTAGCTACAACAAAAAGAGCTGCCACAAACATTTTGGCACATATATGTCTCTTTCCGCTCTTTAGTACTAGATTGGTTTTTATTGAAAAATCTCTGCCAGCTTCATGGTGTTCCCTTTTACTTAAAACAATCAAGTAATTCATCTAGCTCTAACTTTACTAAATTGTTTTCCAGCCTTATTTCACCCAGAGCTATTATTTATATGTGGCCTGTTATGTTCTCTTGTAATAAGAGTCATTCAGTTTTCAGTTCCACTGGATTTTGTGTGATCTATAAGTTTATGTACATTCAATGTAATGATGGTGAGTTGAATCATCTTTGTCAAAGTTTTATATTTTGTTGTTGTTTTCACTGCAGGATCAAAGATTTGCCATGATAAATAGGTGAGGGGTGGGTAAGCAGAAAATTTGGGGGGCATCTTTTCCATCCACTTTCTCACACCAGGAGGTGTGCAGTGTGGCCCTTAAAAGACTGCTCTGGTGTTGCCAAAGTCCACTGCTATTTCAAATAAGAAGACAAGACTATGTGGAGTTGTGTGTGGGGTTGTGACTACAGCTCCTAATGCATCCTCATCTGCTGCTTTATCACTTGTCGGTCACCTCAGCCCTTTGAGACAGGTGAAAATAGTAAAAAACATTATGGGTATTGTCTTTTCATTCACACATAAATTGAATTTAAGTGAGACACAATTGTACAAAGTTGTTGACTTTACTCTCTCCCAGAGTAATCACAATCCAGTGGTAGGACAGAATCAAGTATATTGATGATAGCTTCAGATGCAGTGAATGGCTCTGACATGGAATGTCTAATGGAGCTCCTAGCACCTGATAGCACCTGCTTCAGCTGCCTTTAGGGTCATTACAACAAATTGTTCTCACCCACACATTTCACTGGGGAAGTCTTCCTATGCTTAGGGTAGACAATCCTTTAACTCACCAATGGGTTTAAGACCTCTTGGTGATCTTCAACCTAGTTTAGATCATCTGTTGAAGAGGTTTACCAGAATGTGATTACATGTTAGAGCTTTTTGGAACCACAGGTAAGAGTTAGGTGGATGAGGCAGATAATAAATCTGGAAATCAGCCTCAAAAAGGGATCAGTATCCCTAATACCTGAGGTACTAGTCTTTCCCTGAACATACCCTATACCCCAACTGAAGGGCATACTTTTTAAGTGATTGTCATTTGGTAAGTAACACAGCTGTCATGTAGTCAGTTTTGAAAGTCTCTTTCGAGGAAATCCACTGACCCAAGGAAACGGTGATCAATTCTGCCATTTTGAATTTTACAGGGTTGTCTGGGTAGAGAGAAAAGTTACTAAGTCATTAAATTAATAAGTATTTATTAGAACCAACTATGTACAAGGATAGCAAGATGGATTAGTGGATAGTGGTACTGAAACTGGAGTCAGGTAGATTTGAGTTCAAATCTACTCTCAGTAACTTACTACCTGTGTGAGGATGGTTTTATCACCTCATCTCTCTGCTATAATCTACTTGAAAAGGAAATGGCAAGCCACTGCAGTGTATTTGCCAAGAAAATCTCAAATGGTTATGAAAAATTGACCTGCATGAAACAGATGAATAAATGAAGAAGGAAGGAAGGAAGGGAGGGAGGGAGGGAAGAAGGGAAGGAAGGAAGGAGGGAGTGAAGGGAGGGAGGGAGAGAGGAAGAAAAGAGGGAATTTATTATATTCATTTTATAAATATTTATTTATATTTTATTTATTAACTATAGCCAAATAAGATAAAATGGGACTAGGAATGGACAAAAAATCCTAGGAGACAATTAGAGGGAATAAATAAAGAGTTGCTATGACATTTTAAATGCTAAAATTAATTTATTTAAAGGTTAATTAATTATTTCAGTGTTTCCTATCAAGTTAATTATAATTCATTTTGTGAATAAAAAGGGGTGATAAATTTAGGAAAGCTAGAAAAACCTCAGTAATTAGAGAGCTACCAAGAAGGTAGTATAGTAAAATGAAGAATCCTAATTCTACAGAAGACCTGGATTCAAATCTCATATGGGATGCTTATTTTTCATGGGACTAATTAATTTAATCAATTTATCAATCACTATGCATTTATGTAGTGCCAACTATGTGTAGGTACTAGAAAAGAAATGGGAAAAAATGAAACTACCTCTATGCTCAAAGAATTTACATTCTTTTGGAACACTATGCACCAATAAGATATACCTACATACATGTATATAAATCTGATGTATGTATATATGCATACATATGTGCACATATATATGTGTGTGTACATGTTATTTCTAAGTAAATATGTATATGCACACATATATGTATATATCCAGGAATGCAGACATAAGTATAAGACACAAAATCAAGATATAAGCAGTTGGAAAGATCAGAAAAGGTTTATAGAGAAGGTGATACTTAATTTTATCTTGAAGAAATTCAATGAGCTTATGTCATCTTCCAGGAATGAGGGATGGTCAAGATCACTGAGATAGGTGATGTGAAAAATAGAGAGAAGGACCACTTACGTAGTACATATAATACGGGAAGGTGAATGTTGTACAACTAAACTGGAATAACAGATGGTGGCCAGGTTGTGAATAAAGTATTTAAAAATCAATGAAAAGAGTTTATATTTTATAGTAGAAGCAATAGGGAGTCATTTGAGTTTATTGAGTTTTAAAGGAGAGGGGGTGACATGAAAATATCTGTAATTAAGGAACATTACTTTTGCAGGTATGTGAAAGAAGGATTGAAATGAAGGGAGGCTTGGTTCAAGAGAACCAATTAAGAGTCCATTGCAACTTTCTAAGAAATAAATGATGGATCCTGAACTAATGTGATGATATGATTTTGTGTGTGTGTGTGTGTGTGTGTGTGTGTGTGTGTGTGTGTGTGTGTATGCAAGCAGAGAAAATGCAGAATGTAGGGGATATTATGAAGTTTAAAATAGCAAGCACTGGAAAATGATTGTGCAAGTGGGGTGAGAATAAAGAGTTAGGGACAGCTCTTATATTGTAGGCTTGGAAGTCTGAAAGAATTATGGTTCCCTTGGCAGAAAAAAAAGGACAGAAAAGAAAGTGCTTTCTAAGTTCTATTTTGGACATATCAAGTTAAGGGTATCTCTGGGACAATAGATTTGAAATGTTCAGTCCAATGTAAATGTTCAATAGACAGTTGGTGATGTAGAACTGTAGGAAGTTTAACATGTCATTTTATCATTGGAAATGAAATTATCATTAAAAATTTTAGCCTCTGAGAAAAAAGCAAGAGAATAAGAAAGAAGACAAGGTAAGAGAGGAATTAAGAGAAGAGGAGAGGAAGGAAGAAAAAGGGAAGAGGAGAAAAGAGGAAGGGAGAAGAGAGGAGGGGGAAAAGGAGGGAAGAGGAGAAGAGAGGAAAAAAGAGAAAAGGAGAGGAGAGGAGGGGACAGGAAAGAGGGGAAGAGTAGAAATAAAGAGGGGAGGGGAGAGGAGGAGTGGAGTGGAAGGCAGAGGGAAGGGAAGGAAGGGAGAGGAGAGCAGAGAGGAAAAGAGGAAGGAAGAGGTGAGAATGTAAAGAGGGAAGGAGAAGAGAAGAGAG
The DNA here is from genome assembly GCF_048593235.1 of Sminthopsis crassicaudata. Lineage (NCBI taxonomy): Eukaryota > Metazoa > Chordata > Mammalia > Dasyuromorphia > Dasyuridae > Sminthopsis > Sminthopsis crassicaudata. Next base: position 627,784,928 of record NC_133619.1, read on the forward strand.
CAGGAGAGGATGGAGGAGGAGAGGAGGGAAGAGGGATGAAAAGAGAGGGGGAAGGGAAAAGGGGAGGCAGAAGAAACCAAAGCAGACATTTAAGATAATTATAGGAACTTTTTTTTTAGTTGTGAAGTCTGAAATTACATTCAAAAGTTTTAAGAATGAATGAGTGGAGAGAAGATGGAGGTATTGAGAATAGACAAGTTTTCCCCAAAGCACAACATTTCTCAAAAGCAATGTGTTTAATATTAAACTACTATTAAAATGATGCTGATTTTGTTTTTCTAAATTATTATTTAAAAACATCTAATTTTGACATAAAATTTTATTCATTTGAAACTAACTGTAATTAAAAACCTATTTTAAACAAAATTGTATATAGATAAAAATATCAATAGACACGCATACATATTTATATGAAATTCCTTTTAATTAAAGAATGCTTTTAAAAAATAAAACACATATTTCGCCATAATAAAATTTAATAGCAATTTTCCAAATTACAACTTTATTCAAAAATCCTCAATTCATAAAATGATAAATTAAGGGAAAATGAAACTATGTGAAATAAGATGAAAGTGTGTTACCATCTTGTCAAACTACAGAAGCAAATTTTTATACAGAAGTAGGAATACTCAGAAAAACTTGGTTCACAGCAAAAATTAATAAGACGTTATTATGAATTGTGTGCATTTAATATTTATAGATATAAAGATATAAAATTATATTAAATAGGATTATATGAAATTCTTCAAATTTAATTAGTAGTTCTTTGACTTATAAGCTATACTGGCTTGTTGGTAGAATTTTGTATATAATTTTTTAATAATTCACTTATTTTTGCAATTGATAAAAAATTATGAGCAATAATACTATAAAAAAACAATAAGCATCACAAAATCATATGGTATATAGGTAGTACCCAGATCCCTTTCTTGATCCTGGACTGATTTCTTGACTGCTAAATAATAATAAATTGTATTTATGTCACTCTCCCTCAGCCCCATATAAAATAGAATCAGTATTTACTTATCTTGCAACATAGAGAGTAACAGAGACCATTGGCCATCCAAGCCACATCAGGACAGCAAATAGCTATTAAACAATGACTTAGGAGAAGCTAGATAGTATGGTGGATAGAGTGCTATCCTTGGGTTCAGGAAGACTTATTTTCCTGAGTTCAAAACTGGTCCGAGAAACCCACTAGCTAGGTAATCCTGGGCAAGTCACATAACTCTGCTCCTATTTGCTTATCTTTAAAAATAAACTGGGGAAGGAAATTGTAAGGATGTGGTTCCCGCAAAACAAGAGAAGGGAATTGTAAGGGTCCTTTAAATTGGCAGGCACAGCACAACAGGAGATTTGAATGGCACAAAAGTAATCTCTGTGGATATGGGACTGCCCTGTGGGTGGGATCCTGGCCATATTGAGATACCTTCGTAAGGGGTGATGGCTCTCTTGCTGCTTGGCTGTATGTGTGACCTCACAGGCCCTTTATAAGCCCACTGCAGACAGAAGTCGCTCTCTTTAACTTGGCTCCCTAGCCTGGGGTAGCTGAGCCAAGCTGATGGATAGCAGAGAGGTAAGAAGTTTGATAGTGAACACGTGGGTCTTCAGACCAGGTGTTCACTAAGGAGTTAACAAGTCAGGTCAGTAAGTCACAGCATTATATGAGTAGGTATAATAAAGGCTTTTAAGATTACATGTGGCTGTTCTTGAGTGTGCTACCAGTTTTTAAACTATATATTCAAGAAATCATGGCCAGAGACCTTTGAAGGCCTCAGAGGAGGCAAGCCAGGTAGAGTTGACACTGCAAAGGTCAGTGGTCAAAGCTACTCTGTTGGGCCTAGGACAGACTAGTAATTGTAACTGCCAGGAGGGCATGTTACAGAAATGGCAATCCCAAACCCCAAAAGGGCTCACAAAGAGTTGGACATGATTGAACACCAACACCAAGTGTTCCAAGGAACAGGTACTGAAGAGACAACATAAGGGAGTAGAGTAAGTACACATTCAGACAGCTAGGTGGCACAGTGAATAAAATGATGGACCTGGAGTCCAGAAGATTCATTTTTGTGACTTCAAACAGCAGTTTGGTCTCAGAAAGGAGTTGTGTGACCCCAAACAAATCATTTAATCCTATTAATCCTAATCAGTTTTGACATCTTTTAAATAAGTTGAAAAATAAAAATGACAAACCATTCCAATATCCTTGCCAAAAAAAAATCAGATACAACTATGAAGAGTAAAATGTAATAGAAAAATGACTCAAAAAAAACAAAATAACAGGTATTGTACATAGATATAGTGAGTTAGTATAGTGTGATGGTTGGTTTTCTGGAGGTCTGGACCAGCCTTCTTTCAGCAGAGTAATCACTATGAGAATAGTCAGGGATAAAGTCCAAATTCTTTATTGTCTCCTTGCCTGGGGCTTGGCTAGCTTTCTGGAGGCCCTTCAGATGGGCCTTGGTCTCAGTGTGGGAAGCAGAAGGTCAGCCACCATGGTGTTGGAAAATGGAATGAATATCTCTCCTCAAGTCCTTGTTGGCTCTTTTATACTCTATTATAATTATATCATCATAGGTATGAATCTTGTAGAATAGATGTCAATCTTGTAGAATAATATTAAGAACTAAGTACTTGTACTAAACTAGAGAACTAGATAACCATTGTCTTATCAATTCCACCAAATATAAAATTGAAGTCTGACACAAAATGATGATGTTGGGGACTGTATCAAATGATGAGTTTTGGCACCAAATGTTGGGGTTCAGTGCCAATTCCTGCTTTAAAATACAAGGTGCAAGGCATGTATGATGAATCCACAAGAGTTTTCTCCTTGCCAAATGGTAATTTTGTTTATGGGAAGAGATTTTGAACAAAATGAAGAAGTAAAATACATACTAAAACTAGCAAATATGAAAGAGTAACTAGAGAGCATATTGCTCACAAAGAAAGGGGTTTTAAAAATCAGCAAAGGAAAATACAAGTTTCCTAGTGGAGTTCCCAATTAATCAGAATAACGAGAATACATCATGAAGTGGGAATATTCCATAGAGGAGTATAGTATCCTAAGGGAAAAGACACCATGAGGCCTGGGGAGGAATAAGAAGACACTACTAGACAGAACGCAGTGGCAGGCTAATCACAATAGTGATGGCCCAAGCTAATAAAACAAAGAGTTGATTTTATGAAAAAAATAACAAAATATATAAACCCTTAGTAAATCTGATTAAAAAAAGGAAAGACTTGGAAAATCAAATTGTTAGTCTTCAAAATGAAAAGGGAGAACTCGCGACTAATGAAGAGATAATTAGAATAATAATTAAAAGTTACTTTACCCAATAAATTTAAGCCAATAAATTCAATAACCTAAGGGAAATTGATGACTACTTCCAAAAACATAAGCTTCCCAGATTAACAGAGTAGGATATAAATTGTTTCAGTAGTCCCATTTCAGAAAAAGAAATACAACAAGCTATTCATCAAATCCCTAAGGAAAAAATCACTAGGGCCAGAAGGATTTATAGGTGAATTCTACCAAACATTCAAAGAACAATTAGCTCCAATGTTATATAAACTATTTGAAAAAATAGGGAATGAAGGAATCCTACGAAATTCCTTTTATGACACAGACATGGTACTGATACCCAAACCAGGTAAGTTAAAACAGAGAAAGAAAACTATAGACCATTCTCCCTAATAAATATTGATGCTAAAATCTTAAATAAGATATTAGCAAAAAGACTCTCCCCAGGATAATACATCATGATCAAGTAGGATTTATACAAGAAATGCAGGGCTGTTTCAATATTAGGAAAGCTATCAGTATAATAGACCATATTAATAACCAAATTAACAAAAATCATATGATCATCTCAATAGATGGAGAAAAAGCATTTGATAAAATCCAACATCTATTTCTATTAAAAATACTTGAGAGTATAGTAATAAATGGACTTTTTCTTAAAATAATCAGTAGCATCTATTTAAAACCATCAATAAGCATCATATGTAATGGGGAAAGATTGTAAACATTCCCATTAAAATCAGGGCTGAAACAAGTTTGTCTACTATCACCATTACTATTCAATATTGCATTAGAAAGGTTAGCCTGGGCAATAAGAGCAGAGAAAGAGATTAAAGGAATTAGAGGAAGCAATGAGAAAACCAAACTATCACTCTTTGCAGATGATATAATGCTATACTTAGAGAACCCCAGAGATTCTAATTAAAAAGTTATTAGAAATAATTCACAACTTTGGAAAAGTTGCTGGATACAAAATAAATCCACATAAATCCTCAGCATTTTGATACATCACCAACAAAATGCAACAGCAAGAGATACAAAGAGAAATTCCATTCAAAATAACTGTAGATAGTATAAAATATTTGGGAACCTATCTACCAAAGGAAAGTCAGGAATTCTATGAGCAAAATTACAAAACACTTGCCACAAAAATAAAATCAGATTTAAATAACTGAAAAAAAATTAAGTGCTCTTGGATAGGCCAAGCGAATATAATAAAGATGACAATACTCCCTAAACTAATCTATTTATTTAGCACTATAACAATCAGACTCCAAAAAAAACTATTTTAATGACCTAGAAAAAATAACAACAAAATTCATATGGAAGAACAAAAGGTCGAGAATTTCAAGTGGATTAATGGAAAAAAAAAATTCAAATGAAGGTGGCCTAGCTGTACCTGATCTAAAAGTATATTATAAAGCAGCAGTCAACAAAACCATTTAGTATGGGCTAAGAAATAGACTAGTTGATCATAGGTTAGGTTCACAGGACAAGACAGTGAATAAAAACAGCAATCTAGTGTTTGACAAACCTAAAGATACCAACTTTTAAGATAACAAATCATTATTTGACAAACACTGCTGGGAAAACTGGAAATTAATATGGCAGAAACTAGGCATGGACCCACACTTAACACCACATACTAAGATGAGATCAAAATGGGTCTATGATTCAGGCATAAAGAAGGAGATCATAAATAAATTAGAGGAGGATAGGATAGTTTACCTCTCAGATTTGTGGAGGAGGAAGGAATTTGTGACCAAAGGAGAACTAGAGATCATTATTGATCACAAAAAAGAAAAATTTTATTACATCAAATTAAAAAGCTTTTGTAAAAATAATATGAATGCAAACAAGATTAGAAAGGAAGTAACAAATTGGGAAAACATTTTTACACTTAAAGATTCTGATAAAGGCCTCATCTCTAAAATATACAGAGAATTGACTCAAATTTATAGGAAATCAAGCCATTCTCCAATAGATAAATGGTCAAAAGATATGAACAGACTATTTTCAGATGATGAAATTGAAACTATTTCCACTCATAGGAAAGAGTGTTCCGAATCACTATTGATCAGAGAAATGCAAATCAAGACAACTCTGAGACACCACTACACACCTGTCAGAGAGGCAAAGATGACAGGAAAAAAATAATGATGAATGTTGCAGGGGATGTGGGAAAACTAGGACACTGATGCATTGTTGCTGGAGTTGTGAAAGAATCCAACCATTCTGGAGAGTAATCTGGAATTATGCCCAAAAAGTTATCAAACTGTGCATACCCTTTAATCTAGCAGTGCTACTACTGGACTTATATTCCAAAGAAATACTAAAGAAGAGAAAGGGACCAGTATGTGCCAAAATATTTGTGGCAGCCCTTTTTGTAGAGGCTAGAATCTATAAAATGAATGGATACCCATCAACTGCAGAATGGTTGGGTAAATTATGGTATATGAACTTTAAGGAATATTATTGTTCTGTAAGAAATGAGCAGCAGGATGAATAGAGAGAGGCTTGGAGAGACTTACATCACCTGATGCTGAGTGACTTGAGCAGAACCAGGAGATCATTAGACACTTCAACAACAATACTGTATAGGGATGTATTCTGATGGAGGTGGATATCTTCAACACAGAGAAGATCTAACTCAGATCCAATTGATCAATGATGGACAGAATCAGTTACACTCAGAGAAGGAACACTGGGAAATAAGTGCAAATTGTTTGCATTTTTTGTTTTTCTTCCCAGGTTGTCTTTTTCCTTCTAAATCCAATTCTTCCTTTGCAACAACAACAACAACAATTAAAATAACAACAACAAAATTTGGTTCTGCACACATATATTGTATCTCGGATATACTATAACATATTTAATGTGTATGGGACTACCTGACATCTAGGAGAGGGGATGGAGGGAAGGAGGGGAAAATTCAGAACAGTGCAATGGATAATGTTAGAAATTACCTATGCATATGTCAAAAAAGTTATAATTAAAAAATTAATAAAAAGAAAGACACACTTAAAACATACAATATAATTCGACAAAATTTAGGAAACTATATAAGTTATAGAAGAAGGAAAAAAAGAAGTAGCAAAAAGGGGTGGTTTCAACTAAATTAGGTGAGAAGGATGAATCAGATAAGAATGGAGTTAAGTACAATTTTCAGCAACAGGAGCATTTCCCATCTCCTCCCTCAATTAACCCTTCAGGGGTGGAAAAAGAAGGAAAAGAGGAAGAGGCAGTAACACAAACAGAATCTCCTGTTAATCAGCTAATGACAAGATTAGAAAAAGCATTGATTCAGGCTAAGAGATAAGGACATGATGTAAGTGATTTGATAGATGCAAACCCTGTGGTTGAAGAAATTTACTCTTAAAGTCAAAAAAAGAGAAGTGACACTCCTTTTAATTTGGATAAAATTAAGGATTTGAAAAAAAGGTTACACCTTTTATGGTACCACATCATCTTATGTTAAGATGTTAATAGTTAATGTCTCTTATGAAATCCTAACCCCAAATGATGGGAAATCCATAGCAAGGACATGTTTAGAACCTGGACAAAACTTGTTGTGGTTTTCAGAGTTTCATGAATTATGTAGGATTCAAGTCAGAGGCAATAGGGAAATAGGAGTTAACACACAATTGACTTTTGACCAACTAGCAGGTGAAGGTCAGTATGGAGAGAATTCAGAAAAGATTAATTATCCCATAAGAGTGTATGAGCAAAATTTTAAGGTTGCATAAAAGCTTGAGTTTCCCTCCCTGGACAGAAAGATCGAGGGGAGGCTTTCACTAAAATAGAGCAAGGTCCCAATGAAACTTTTGCTGATTTTGTGGAATGTCTTCTAACTACTCTCAAAAGAACTAGTGGAGAAAATGCAGCTACAGAAATAATGACTAGACATTTGTCTATGGAAAATGCCAATGAGATTTTCAAATGAATTATATGGGGACTAGACAAAGATGCTTCTTTAGAGGAGATCATAAGAAGCTGTACTACAGTGGGCACTAATACTTATTATGCACAGACTATGAAGAACATGGAAAGACAGGGTCCTTCCTGAAAAGGACTTCCAGGGAAACTCGTTGATGTTTTCAATGTGGAAAAGTTGGACATCTAAGAGCTCAGTGTAGATAAGAAGATAGAGTGAGAAGACAGGGTGAAAGAAGACCTAAAACCCCATGTCCAAAATATCACAAGGGCTTCCACTGGGCCTCAGAATATAGACTGACCCAGAAAAATGAGAGGTGATGCCCAGCTACAAGAACTCAATCAAAAGATCGATGGGGCATGGTGGCAACTGAGGTTACACCCAAATAGTCTTGGACTCTTATGTGAACTATCAGCAAAAATGTAATCATATGTAAGAAAGGGATTACCTGATCAGTCAGCCAAAAAGCAATTAGATAGCAGAAATGGATTACACTTAGGGAGAATACAGTCTTTTTAAACATCCAGGGCAATGTCCAATGCAAACAGCTCCAATGTAGTTACCAGATGATGAGAAGAGATTGAGAAAGTGGTCAATAGAAGGGGAAATTAGGTAGGTTAACTGCCTGGGAGAGAGGGTTTGCTTATATTCTAACAGACATGAGGAAACAGGGTGGACAAGGGAACAGACAGATGATAACAAGCACCTAGAGAGATATAAAAGGAGAAAAACCTCAAAACAAAGAGAAGATCTAAGAAATATTTGACACTGAAAGAGCATGCCTGATAAAGAGCCTGTTAAAGAACTTGAAAACTAACAGGAATCATGGGATTCCTTAACACAAGATAATGCTGTAAAAGGATTTGAAAACCAGCAGAGATCATTGAATTCCTTGAGAAGAAAAATTGTTTATGAGACTATTGCAGGATTTCAAAACGTGCATGAATGATTAGATTGCTAACACAGAAACTAATGGAGAATGGATTCCATTTTGACTATTTCTAGGACTTCTGGACATGTATAAATTATCAATTTATGATTATTGGATCATGTTATTTGTTACATTACTTCTAACATGTATTATGATGCTATGTGTTTATGTAATTTATGTAATTATGTGTAATATCTCCCATATTGATGGATTTATGTATACCTGTTTCTTTTTAAAATTTTTAAATTAATTTTATAATTATAATATATTTTGAGAGTAGATATGCATAGGTAATTTTTTACAACATTATCCCTTGTACTCCCCTCTGTTCTGCATTTGCCCCTCATTCCCTCTACCCCTCACATAGATGGGAGGCATTCCCATACATAGTCAATATATTATAATATATCCTAGAAACAACATATGTGTGCAGTATCAAATTTGTTATTGTTGTTGTTAATGCAAAGGAAGAATTAGATTCAAAAGGTAGAAATCACCTGGGAAGAAAAAAAAAGCAAACAGTTTACAACTATTTCCAAGTGTCCTTCTCTGAGTGTACCTGATTCTGATCATCACTGATCAATTGGATCTGACTTAGATATTCTCTTTATTGAAGATATCCACTTCCATCAGAATACATCCTCACACAGTATTATTGTTGAAGTGTACAATGATCTCCTGGTTCTGCTCATCTCACTTACCATCAGTTGATGTAAGTCTCTCCAAGCTTCTCTGTATTCAACCTGCTGGTCACTTTTTTTACAGAACAATAATATTCCATATGATTCATATTCCATAATTTACCCAACCACTCTACAATTGATTCATTTTCCAGTTTCTATCCACTACAAAAAAGGTCTGGACAAAATTATTGATACATATATATGGCTGTTTCTTTTATTTTTATTTTTTTATTAATTTTATAACATTTTTTGACAGTACATATGCATTGGTCATTTTTTACAAAATCATCCCTTATACTCCCTTCTGATCTGAATTTCCCATCCTTCCCTCCACCCCCTCCCGTAGATGACAGGCATTCACATACATATTAAATATGTTATAGTATGTCCTAGATACAATATATATGTTCAGAACCAAATTTTGTTGTTGTTGTTGTTGTTGCAAAGGAAGAATTGGATGTGGAAGGTAAAAATAACATGAGGAAAAAAACAAAAAATGCAAGGAGTTTATACTCAATTCCCAGTGTTCCTTCTCAGGGTGTAGCTGATTCTGTTCATCATTGATCTACTGGAACTGGATTAGATCTTCTCTATGTTGAAGATATCCACTTCCATCACAATACATACAGTATTATTGTTGAAGTGTATAATGATCTCCTAGTTCTGCTCAAGTCACTCAGCATCAGGTGATGTAAGTCTCTCCAAGCCTCTCTTTATTCATCCTGCTGGTCACTTCTTACAGAACAATAACATTCATATACCATCAACTCAATCAAAAGATAGATAGGGCATAATGGCAACTGAGGTTACAGCCATCAAGTCTTTAGAAGGTCAGGACACTCTGGGGCAGAGCCAAGATGGTGGAGAAGCTAGATGGAACTTTCTAAGCTCTCTAATTCCCTTTCTACCTTGGTATTTAATTCAGCCTCAGAAACAGCACTTGACTGGTAAAACCCACGAAGATTGGAAATACAAAAACTTACCAGAGGAAGAGAATCTGGAATATTGCCAGAAAAGGTTTGACCTGAGGTGGTGTGAGTAGCCCAGTGCAGAGCATGGATAGAAACGGGAGTGGAGTGGTTTTTGTGGTTGAAAAATTTACAAAGAGTCCCCTGCAGTATCCTGACTGCTTTGCTTTGATGAGGGAGCAGGGGGCCAGCAGAGAAGTTGGAGCCTGGGGTAGTGGGTACTCAGGGGGTCACAAAGCCACAGAGGATCTGTCTGGGATCACCCAGGACCAGAAGTGCCTCAAGGCAGACCATAACACAGCACTTCACAGCATTCTGCAGTGAGGGGCTCTTGCCCCTGGGGGGCCAGTAATACACAGCAGGGGCACAGCCTGGGTCAGCCTTTCATCTGTATAGTGAGGGGCTCGGCCAGGGGAAGTGGAATTTCCCCAGCTCGACTGTGCTCCCCAGGCAGTGGCACTTCCAGTTCGGTGAGGGACAGGACCACTTTGAGGGCATTTGTGGGGGCGCAGTGATACCTTTACTCCTTAACCTCTAGCCCCAAGGCGGTCACTAATCTTCACAGTGGGGCTCCTCTCAGGGTACTTACACAGCCCTGTCTGTAATACCTAGACATGCTCACTTCTGCATAAAGTTCTTCCCAGAGCCTTCCTGCAGCTTGGCTGTTCCTTGCAGCACATTGAGAGGGCAGATACTGTCCATAAACCCATCCTTACTCGGCAGAGGAACCTGGTAGTCCCCTTGCCCTCAGGACAGACCCTGAAGGCTTTAAAAAAATGAGCAAAAAAGATGAAGAAAACCCTTTACAGCTTCTATGCAGAAAAACAGCTTGTTTCCCACCCTGAGGCGGCTACAACCTCAGACACTACCCCAAATAACACTCTGCTAGAAGAAACTATTAAAAATCTGAAGAGAGAATTAGAAGAAAAATGGGGAAAGGAAAGAGAAGCTATGCTAGATTATATCAATGTCCTGAAATGTGAATTAGAAAAGGCAAACAACTTCCTCAAATGGAAAGGATTTACAGAAAGTGCAGGGAAACAGAATTAAGGAGCTGGAAAAGGTAAAGAAACCACAGGACAGTAGGATCTGTGAATTGGAAAAGATAAAGAATTCCCAAGAAAGTAAAATTTGTGAATTGGAAAAAGAAAATAACTCATTAAAAAACAAATTTAGTGAAGTGGAAAAAAATTTCATAGACCAAAACAACTCATTTAAAAACTCAATTGGACACATACAAAAAGAAGGAAAAAAAAAAAAGCTAATGAAGAAAATAACTCATTAAAAATCAGAACTGAACAAATAGAAATGAATGATTCACTGAGACACCAAGAATCAGTCAAGCAAAGCCAAAAAATTGAAAATCTGCAGAAAAATGTCAGCTATCTACTTGCCAAAACGACAGACCTGGAAAACAGATCGAGGAGAGACAATCTGAGGATTATTGGACTTCCTGAAAATTATGATGAAAAAAATAGCGTAGATACTATTATACAGGAAATCATCAAAGAAAACTGCCCAGGGGTAATAGAAACAGAAGGTAAAACAGACATTGAAAGAATTCATTCAACACCTTCTGAAAAAGACCCCCCAAAAAAACACAAACAAATAAACAACAACAACAAAAAAAAAACTCCCCGGAACATTGTGGCCAAAGTTCATAAGTATTAGACTAAGGAAAAAATACTACAAGCAGCCAGGATACAACAATTCAAATACCAAGGTGCCACAATGAGGGTGACTCAAGACCTGGCTGGTTGGAATGGAAAGGGGATAGTGTCAGAAAAAGAGGAAAGGGGAGATAAAAAGAGGGAAACTACATCCCACAAAGAGGCAAAGAAAACCTATCATATCTGAGGGAAGTTAGAGAGGGGGAGGAACATTGTGTAAACGTTACTCCCAGCAGAATTGTCTCAAAGAGAAAATAATGGATATATTAGTATTACAGAAAATTCTTTCTCACCTCATTAAAAAGAGGGAGAGGAAAAGGGAAAAGGAAAAAGAGCAATAAGGACAGGGAACAAGAAAGGGTAAGGGATTTCAAGGGAGGAGAGAGGGATATTAAAGAGGGAGGGCTGTGTGACACAAGTGAGGCTCATAAGTTTAATTCTGGGAAAGGGGTTCAGGAAGGTAAGGTTAAAAAGCATAATCAGGGGATATTACGCTGGCAGGAAATACAGAATTAGTCATTTTAACTGCAAATGTGAATGGGATGAATTCTCCCATAACACAGAGACAGATAGCAGATTGGATCAAAAGTCTGAACCCTACAATATGCTGTTTCCAGGAAACACATTTAAAGCAGAGAGATACATACAGAGAAAGGTAAAAGGCTGGAGCAGAATCTATTATGCCTCAAGTGAAGTCAAAAAAGCAGGGAGAGCCATCCTTATCTCAGATGAAGAAAAAGCAAAAATTGATCTAATCAAAAGAGATAAGGAAGGAAACTATATCTTGCTAAAGGGTAGCAGAGACAATGAAGCAATTTCTATACTAAATATATATGAACCAAGTGGTATAGCATCTAACTTCCTAAAGGAGAAGTTAAGAAAGTTGCAAGAAGAAATAGACAACACAACCTTGCACTCTCAGAATTAGAGAAATCAAACCACAAAACAAAACAAATCAGAAAGAAATTAAAGAGGTAAATCAAATATTAGGAAAATTAGGTATGATAGCTCTCTGGAGAAAACTGAATGGTGACAGAAAGGAGGATACTTTCTTCTCAGCAGTTCATGGAACCTATCCAAAAAAAATGACCATATATTAGGACATAAAGATCTCAAAATTAAATGCAGAAGGAAGGCAGAAATATTAAGGTCTTTCTTTTTAGATCACGATGCAATAAAAACTACATTCAACAAAAAGTTAGGGGTAAATAGATCAAAAAGTCATGGGAAACTAAATAAAATCTCATCTTAAAGAATGATTGGGTGAAACAGCAAATTATGCACACAATTAATAATTTCACTCAACACAGTGACAATGATGAGACATCATACCAAAATTTGTGGGATGCAGTTAAAACGGTAGTCAGGGGAAATTTTATATCTTTGGAGGCTTACTTGAAGAAAATAGAGAAATAGAAGATCAATGAATTGGGCTTGCAACTTAAAAAGCTGGAAAAAGACTAAATTAAAAGCCCCAATCAAATACTAAACATGAAATTCTAAAATGAAAAGGAGAAATTAATGATATTGAAAGTAAAAATACTATTGAACTAATAAATAAAACTAAGAGTTGATTGTATGACAAACCAATAAAATAAATAAACCTTTGGCAAATCTGATTAGAAAAAGGAGAGAGGAAAATCAAAGTGTTAGTCTTAAAAATGGAAATGGGGAACTGTCCACCAATGAGGAGGAAAATAGAGAAATAATGAGTTATTTTGCCCAACTGTATGCCAATAAATTCGATAACCTAAGGGAAATGGACGACTACCTCCAAAAATGTAGGCTTCCCAGATAAAGAGAGGAGGAAGTAAATTGCTTAAATAGTCCCATTTCAGAAAAAGAAATACAACAAGCTATTCATCAACTCCCTAAGAAAAAATCCCCAGGGATAGATGCATTTACAGGTGAATTCTACCCAACATTCAAAGAACAATTAGCTCCAATGTTGTATAACCTATTTGAAAAAATAGGGAATGAAGGAGTCCTACCAAATTCCTTTTATGACACAGACATGGTACTGATACCCAAACCAGGTAGGGTGAGAACAGAGAAAAAAAATTATAGACCATTCTACCTAATAAATATTGATGCTAAAATCTTAAATAAGATATTAGCAAAAAGATTCTCCCCAGGATAATACATCATGATCAAGTAGGATTTATACCAGAAATGCAGGGCTGGTTAAATATCAGGAAAACTTTCAGTATAATAGGCCATATTAATAACCAAATTAACAAAACTCATATGATCATCTCAATAGATGCAGAAAAGGCATTTGATAAACTCCAACATCCATTTCTATGAAAAACACTTGAGAATATTGGAATAAATGAACTTTTCCTTAAAATAATCAGTAGCATCTGTTTAAAATCAACAATAGTCATATGTATTGGGGAAAGACTGCAACCATTCCCATTAAGATCAGGGGTGAAACAAGTTTGTCCTCTATCACATTACTATTCAATATTGCATTAGAAATTCTAGGCTGGGGAATAAGACCCCAGAAAGTGATTAAAGGAAGTAGAGTAGGTAATGAGGAAACCCAACTATCCTCTTTGCAGATGATATGATGGTATACTTAGGGAACCCCAAAGATTCTGCCAAAAAGCTATTAGAAATAATTTGGAACTTTAGCAAAGTTGCAGGATACAAAATAAATCCACATAAATCCTCGGCATTTTTATACATTAACAACACAATCCAACAGCAAGAGCAACAAAGAGAATTTCCATTGAAAATAACATTTGCTAGTATAAAATCTTTAGGAATCTATCTCCAAAAGGAAAGTGCAGAATTATATGAGCAAAATTACAAAACACTTGCCACGAAGAAAAAGTCAGATTTAAACAATTGGAAAAGTATTAAGTGCTCTTGGATGGGCCGAGCGAATATAATAAAGATGACAATACTCCCTAAACAAATCTCTTTATTTAGCGCTATAACAATCAGACTCCAAAAAAACTATTTTAAAGACCTAGATAAAACAACAACAACAACAACAACAACAACAACAACAACAACAACAACAAACTTCATATGGAAAAACAAAAGGTTAAGAATTTGAAGGGAATTAATTAAAAAAAAAAAAAAATCAGACAAAGGTGGCCTAACTGTACGTGATCTAAAACTATATTATAAAGCATCATTCACCAAAATCATCTGGTATTGGCTAAGAAACATACTAGCTGATCAGTGGAATAGGTTAGGTTCACAGGACAAGATAGTGAATAAAAATATTAATCTAATGTTTGATAAACCCAAAGATCCCAAATTTTGGGAATAGAAATCTTTTTTGACAGAAACTGCTGGGAAAACTGGAAATTAGTAAGGCAGAAACTAGGCATAGACCCACATTTAACACCACATACTAAGATGAGATCAACATGGGTCCATGATTTAGGCATAAAGAACAAGATCATAAATAAATTAGAGGGGCGTAGGATAGCTTACCTCTCAGACTTGTGTCTGAGGAAGGAAGGAGGAGGAAGGAATTTGTGACCAAAGGAGAACTAGAGATCATTATTGATCACAAAATAGAAAATTTTGATTACATCAAATTAAAAAGCTTTTGTACAAACAAAACTAATGCAAACAAGATTAGAAGGGAAGTAACAAATTGGGAAAACATTTTTTTTACAATTAAAGGTTCTGATAAGGGAGTCATCTCCAAAATATACAGAGAATTGACTCTAATTTAAAAGAAATCAAGCCATTCTCCAATTGAAAAGTGGTCAAAGAATATGACCAGACAATTTTCAGATGATGAAATTGAAACTATTTCCACTCATATGAAAGAGTGTTCCAAATCATTATTGATCAGAGAAATGCAATTTTTAAAATTTTTTTAAATTAATTTTATAATTATAATATTTTTGACAATACATATGCATAGGTAATTTTTTACAACATTACCCTTTGTACACTCTTCTGTTCCAAAATTTCCCCTCTTTCCCTCCACTCCCTCCCCTAGAAGACAAACATTACAATACATATTAAGTATGTTATAATATATCCTAGATACAATATATATGTGGAGAACTGGATTTTTTTGTTGTTGTTCTTCTTGTGAAGGAATAATTGGATTTGGAAGGCAAAAAAACCCTGGGAAGAAAAACAAAAAATGTAAACAATTTACACTCATTTCCCAGTGTCCCTGCTCTGGGTGCAGCTGATTCTGTCCATCATTGATCATTTGGAACTGGATTTGATCTAAGAAATGTAAATGAAGACAACTCTAAGATACCACTACACACCTGTCAGATTGGCTAAGATGACAGGAACAAATAATGATGAATGTTGGAGGCGATGTGCTAAAACAGGGACACTGATGCATTGTTTGTGGAGTGGTGAAAGAATCCAACCATTCTGGAGAGCAATCTGGAATTATGCCCAAAATGTTATCAAACTGTGCATGCCCTTTGATCCATCAGTGCTACTACAGGACTTATATCGCAAAGAAAATACTAAAGAAGGGAAAGGCACCAGTATGTGCCAAAACATTTATGGCAGCCGTTTTTGTAGTGCCTACAAACTAGAAAATGAATTGTAGAATGGATAGGTCAATGATGGTATATGAATGTTTTGGAATATTATTGTTCTGTACGAAATGACCAGCAGGATGACTACAAAGAGGTTTGGAGAGACTTACATCAACTGATGCTGAGTGAAATGAGCAGAACCAGAAGATCACTATACACTTCAACAACAATACTGTATGAAGATATATTCTGATGGAAGTGGATATCTTCAACATACACAAGATCCAACTCACTTCCAATTGATCAATGACAAGCAGAAACAACAACACCCAGAGAAAGATCACTGGGAATTGAATGTAAACTGTTAGCACTACTGCCTTTCTAACCAGGTTACTTATACCTTCGGAATCCAATTCTTAATGTGCAAGAAGAAAATTGGCTTTATACACATATATTGTATCTAGGTTATACTCTAACACATGTGATATTGTATGGGGCTGCCTGTCATCTTGGGGAGGAAGTAGAGGAAGGGAGGAGAAAATTTGGAAAAATGAATACAAAGGATAATGCTATAAAAAAATAATTACTCATGCTTATATACTGTCAAAAATTATAATTATAAAATTAATTTTAAAAGAGTAAAAAAAATAAAAACTAAATTCGACACCTATTAAAAAAAGAAAGAAAGAAACAAGAAAAAAAAAAAGAAATGATCAGCAGGATGAATACAGAGAGTCTTGGAGAGACTTACATCAACTGATGCTGAGTGAAATGATCAGAACCAGGTGATCATTATACACTTCAAGAACAATACTGTGTGAAGAGGATGTATTCTGATGGAAGTGGACATCTTCACCAAGAAAAGATCTAACTCACATCCAATTGATCAAAGATTGACACAATCAGCTACACTAAGAGAAGGATCACTGGTAAATGAGTGAAAACCATTTGCAATTTTTGTTTTTCTTCCCAGTTTATTTTTACTTTCTGAATCCAATTCTTCCATTGCAACAATAACAACAACAACAACAACAAAAATCGATTCTGCATACATATATTGTATCTAGGATACATTATAACATAGTTAATATGTATGGGCATGCCTGCCAACTAGGGAAGGTGGTGGAGGGAAGGAGGATAAAATTCGGAAAAGTGCAATGGATAATGTTATAAATTACCTATGCTTATGTCAAAAAAAATTGTAATTATAAAATGAATAAAAAGAAAGACACAATTCAAACATACAATAGAATTCAACTGGTTTTAGGAAATTATATAAGTTATAGAAAAAGGAAAAAGAAGAAGGAGCTATAGGGGGAGGGGTCAACTAAACAAGGTGAGAAGGATGAATCAGATAACAATGGAGTTAAATACAATTTTGAGCAACAAGAGCATTTCCCATCTCCTCCCTCAATTAACCCTTCAGTGTTGGAAGAAGGAGGAGGAGGGGAAGAGGCAGAAACACAAGCAGAATTGCCTGTTAAGCAGCCTAACAAGATTAGAAAAAGCATTGATTAAGGCTAAGAAGAAGAACAGGATGTAAGAGATTTTATAGATGCATAGCCTGGAATTGAAGAGATTGACTCTTCAGATCAAAAAAAGAGAAGTGACACTCCTTTTAATTTGGATAAAATGAAGGATTTGAAAAAAAAGGTTAAACCCTTTATGGAGCCACATCATCTTATGTTAAGATGTTAATAGTTCATTTGTCTTATGAAATCCTAACCCCAAGTGATTGGAAATCCATAGCAGGGACATGTTCAGAACCTGGACAAAACTTGTTGTGGCTTTGAGAATTTCATGAATTATGTAGGATTCAAGTCAGAGGCAATAGGGAAATAGGAGTTAACACACAATTGACTTTTGACCAACTAGCAGGTGAAGGTCAGTATGGAGAAAATTCAGAACAGATTGATTATCCCATAAGAGTGTATGAGCAAATTTCTAAGGCTGCAATAAAAGCTTGGGGTTCTCTCCCCAGACAGAAAGATCGAAGGGAGGCTTTCACTAAAATAGAGCAAGGTCCCAATAAACCTTTTGCGGATTTTGTGGGATGTCTGCTAACTGCTCTCAAAAGAAGTATTGGAGAAAATGCAGCTACAGAAATAATGACTAGACATTTGGCTATGGAAAATGCCCATGAGATTTGCAAAAGAATTCTATGGGGACTAGACAAAGATGCTTCTTTAGAGGAGATCATAAGAAGCTGTGCTACAGTGGGCAGCAATTCTCATTATGCTCAGACTATGAAGAACATGGAAAGACAGGGTCCTTCCTGGCAAAGGATTTTTAGGGAAACTCGTTGATGTTTTCAATGTGGAAAAGTTGGACATCTAAGAGCTCAGTGTAGATAAGAAGATAGAGTGAGAAGACAGGGTGAAAGAAGACCTAAAACCCCATGTCCAAAATGTCACAAGGGCTTCCACTGGGCCTCAGAATGTAGACTGACCCAGAGAAATGAGAGGTGAGGCCCAGCTCCAAGAACACAATGAAAAGATACATGGGGCAAGATGGCAACTGAAGTTACACCCAAATAGTCTTGGACTCTGCTGTAATCTATCAGATGAAAAGTTATCACATGGAAGAAAGGGATTACCTGATCAGTCAGCCAAAAAGCAATCAGATATCAGAAATGGAGAGAAATTCACCTGGGAGAATACACGCCTTTTAAACCCATGGGGCTGTGTCCAATGCAAACAGCTCCAATGTGATTGCCAGATGATGAGAAGAGATTTAAAAAGTGGTCAAAAGAAGGGGAAATTAGGTAGGTTAACTACCTGGGAGAGAGGGTTTGCTTATATTTTAACAGGCATGAGGAAACAGGTGGAGAAGGAAACAGATGGATGGCAACAAGCACCTGGAGACAGAAAGAAAATGAGCAAAAACTTAAAAGAAAGAGAAGATCTAAGAAACATCTGACACTGAAAGAGCATGGCTGATAAAGAGACTGTTAAAGAACTTTAAAACTAGCAGGAATCATTAGATTCCTTAATACAAGATAAAACTGTTAAAGTACTTGAAAACCAGCAGAGATCATTGATTCCTTGAGATAAAAAATTGTTAATGAGACTATTGTAGGATTTCAAAACTTGTAGGAATTATTGGATTATTGGCACATGAACTAATGGAGAATGGATTCCCTTTGGACTATTTCTAAAACTTATGGACATGTATAAATTCTCAATTTATGACTATTTCATCATGTTATTGGTTACATCACTTCCAGCATGTGTTATGATGCTATGTATTTGTGTAATTTATGTAATTATGTGTAATATCTCCCATAGTAATGGATTTATGTATTCCTGTTTCTTTTTAAAATTTTTTTAAAAATTAATTTTATACTTATAACATTTTATTGAAAGTAGATATGCATAGGTAATTTTTTCAACATTATCCCTTTACTCCCTTCTGTTCTGAGTTTCCCCCTCCTTCCCTCCACCCCGTCACATAGATGGCAGGCATTTCCATACATATTAAATATGTTCTAGTATATCCAAGATACAATATATGTTGCAGTACCGAATTTTGTTGTAGTTGTAGTTGTTGTTGTTGTTGTTGTTGTTGCAAAGGAAGAATTAGATTCAGAAGGTAAAAATCACCTGAGAAGAAAAACAAAAAAAAGCAAACAGTTTACAACTATTTGCCTGTGTTCCTTCCCTGAATGTAGCTGAATCTGTCCCTCATTGATCAATTGGATCTGAGTTAGATCTTCTCTTTGTTGAAGATAGCCACTTCCATCAGAATACATCCTCATACAGTATTGTTGTTGAAGTGTCTAATGATCTCCTGGTTCTGCTCAAGTCACTCAGCATCAGGTGATGTAAGTCTCTCCAAGCCTCTCTTTATTCATCCTGCTGGTCACTTGTTACAGAACAATAACATTCCATAACATTCATATACCATCATTTACCCAAGCATTCTCCAATTGATGGGCATCCATTCATTTTCCACTTTCAATCCACTACAAAAAGGGCTGCCACAAACCCTTTGGCCGATACAGGTCCCTTTCCCTTCTTTAGTAGTTCCTTGGGATATAAGCCCAGTAGTAGTAGCACTGCTGGATCAAAGGGTATGAACAGTTTGATAACTTTTTGGGCAATGTCTACCTGTTTCAAGGTCATGACCACCCTATGTGCTAAATCAAAAGAAAGGGGGGAATGCTAGCTAGGTTCCTTCCTGGGTGGTAAGTAGGTACCTAACAATTCTGTAGGGCAGAATTCAGACCTTTCTTTCGCACCTTTAAAAGCACTTGACACTTTCAGGATGCTGAAAGGAGTTAACACCTTTCAAAGGGCTTGCTCATTGGTCTAGAAGGAGTTCCCTCCCACAAGCCCCTTCTCTGGGAGGATTTAAGGAGCCAGCATTCAGGAAGAAGAGCATCTGAGATTCCACTTTGGTGCTGACTGGGGACACTTGGAGAAGAGCAGATTCACAAGGACTAAAGGAAAAGCCGGCTTGTGGAGATTCACAGGTAGGATTGACTTCCGGGAAAGCCAAGTAAGTCTGATTCCTTTCGGCGTCTACCTTTGTCTGCCTGTCCTTCTGTGCATGCTTCCAGGAGCTGCTGGGATGGCCGCGATGAAGACAAACTTAGAGGAGGAAGTGATTTCTTTGCTCTCCTCTTCTACCAGTGGCTCCCTGGGAACGTTCCAGGTTCAGCCACCATTTCGATTCGGTCAGTCCTGGCTTTTTGGCCAGAGCGCCGTGGGCTCGGGGCAGAGTACGGGATTGGCCCAGACTTCTTGGGGGACCCAGTGTTCCTCAGGATCTACGGTCGGATTCCCGGCCACCTGCCGAGCCCCCCAGGCTCCTGAATGCACGGCGCCTTCTGGAACCCCCAGTGCGTCTGGATTTAGTTTCAAGATGCCCACCAACCTCGGAGCTTTCCCCAGCAAACCGGGCTTTGGGCACCGTAGCCGGGAGGCATCGGGTTGTAGTTTGGGGGCATCCGACTTCAGCTTTAAGGCTCCTGAAAGCTCAGTCTTCAGACCAATCTTTGGGGCCCAATCGGAGCCGGAGAAGACGCAGAGCCGCATCAGTGCGGCCTCTTTCACTTTCTCCCTCCCAGTTAGAGGGGGGCCTGAGACGCTGGGCTCCTTCACGTTTTCCCCGGGCTCAAGCAGCTCAGGCACCAGCCCGAGCGCCGTGGGCTCGGGGCAGAGCACGGGATTGGCCCAGACTTCTTGGGGGACCCAATCTTCCTCAGGTTCTAAGCTCGGATTCCCGGGCACCTCTGGAGCCCCCCAGGCTCCTGTTTTCGAGGTGCCTTCTGCAACCCCCAGTGCATCGGGATTTAGTTTCAAGATGCCCACCAACAACGGAACTTTCCCCAGCACCCCGGGCTTTGGACACCGTAGCCGGAAGGCATCCGGCTGTAGTTTGGGGGCATCCGAGTTCAGCTTTAAGGCTCCTGAAAGCTCAACCTTCAGACCAATCTTTGGGGCCCAATCGGAGCCGGAGAAGATGGAGAGGGACATCAGTCCGGCCTCTTTCACTTTCTCCCTCCCAGTTAGTGGGGGGCCTGAGGCGCTGGGCTGCTTCACGTTATCCCAGGGCTCAAGCAGCTCAGGCACCAGCCCGAGCGCCGTGGGCTCGGGGCAGAGCACGGGATTCGCCCAGACTTCTTGGGGGACCCAGTCTTCCTCAGGATCTACGCTCAGATTCCCGGCCAATTCCGGAGCCCTCCAGGCTCCTGTCTTCCCAGCGCCTTCTGCAACCCCCAGTGCATCGGGATTTAGTTTCAAGATGCCCACCAACAACGGAACTTTCCCCAGCACCCCAGGCTTTGGACACCGTAGCCAGGAGGCATCCGGCTGTAGTTTGGGGGCATCCGAGTTCAGCTTTAAGGCTCCTGAAAGCTCAACCTTCAGACCAATCTTTGGGGCCCAATCGGAGCCGGAGAAGATGGAGAGGGACATCAGTCCGGCCTCTTTCACTTTCTCCCTCCCAGTTAGTGGGGGGCCTGAGGCGCTGGGCTCCTTCACTTTATCCCAGGGCTCAAGCAGCTCAGGCACCAGCCCGAGCGACGTGGGCTCGGGGCAGAGCACGGGATTGGCCCAGACTTCTTGGGGGACCCAATCTTCCTCAGGTTCTAAGCTCGGATTCCCGGGCACCTCCGGAGCCCCCCAGGCTCCTCTTTTCGAGGCGCCTTCTGCAACCCCCAGTGCATCCGGATTTAGTTTCAAGATGCCCACCAACAACGGAACTTTCCCCAGCAAACCGGGCTTAGGGCACCGTAGCCGGGAGGCATCCGGTTGTAGTTTGGGGGCATCCGAGTTCAGCTTTAAGGGTCCTGAAAGCGCAGTCTTCAGACCAATCTTTGGGGCCCAATCGGAGCCGGAGAAGATGGAGAGCGACATCAGTCCGGCCTCTTTCACCTTCTCCCTCCCAGTTAGTGGGGGGCCTGAGGCGCTGGGTTCCTTCACGTTTTCCCAGGGCTCAAGCAGCTCAGGCAGCAGCCCGAGTCTTCCTTTGTCCAACGCATCTAGCAAGCCTCCCTCCTCCACTTTTGCCTCTCCAAGTCAGAATGTGGAGGAGGAAAAGAGGGGCCCTAAACCAGCATTTGGGAGTTCAGGGAGCGGCTTCACGAGCTTCGCCTCCCCGGGCTCTGGAGGGGAGCCCTTTCCTAGGAGCAAAGCAGAGGGCAAGCTAGGAAGGGGAGATGCTGCTGGCCACGGAGGGTCGCTCTCTGGCCACGTGAAGGGGCCGAAAAGGAAGAAAGAGCACGACGGCTCACCCAGGAGACGAAACTACGACTGTGTGGAGGACATGCAGCTCTTGTCCCAGGGAGATCATCCTCGAAAGAAGCGCCCTCCTCGCCTGGCTCGCCCACGGGCTGGCGGCTCGTTCGGGGGGACGCTGCAGGACACGCTGAGGAGTAACAAAGGAGGCGGCCACCTGGGAAGCACAGGAATGAAAAAGGAAGTGGGCAGTGTAGAATCCAGTAAGCCGGAGCAAAGCGCTGGAGCGGGAGCCACCTGGTCCACGTTGTTCGCCCCCCGGCTGAAGGAAGAGGAGATGGGTGGCAAAAGGAGCCAGGAAGTGTCCGCCTGCAGGGCTACCCCTTCCCGCCGCGGAGGGAAGAAGGAGAGCGTGGAGAGCTCGAGCAGCCTGTCCCCCAGCGAGCTCCCCGCCATTCAGTGCAAGAAGATCCCCAACTACCTCAAGGACAGAGCCATCCTGCAGGAACACTTTGGCCGATTGAGGAAGGTGCGGCGCATCCATCCCCGGCGCCGAGGCAAGCTCGCCTCTGTGCCCTTCTGGGACCACGCCTCTGCAGCCCTGGCTCGGAAGAAAGGGAAAGGGAAAGGCTTGCACAGAGTCCTCCTCTTTTGGCGCGAGAACAAAAGAAGTCCCAGGAAGAAGACCTTTTTCCCAAAGGAGAAAATAGCGAGTCAGAGCTGGGAAGACTCTGGTTTCCAGCGCTCCCCGCTGCCCAAAGCCCTCTGGAGACCTGCAACTGGCCAGAGCAGCAGCCTTCTCGGGAAGAGTTGTCCAGTGAAGAAATCGAGGCAGCCCGAGTCTCTGCAGTCTGAGGGGGAGCCCTTGGATTGTGGGCCTGAGATCCCGAGCTCAGACCTGCCGGGACTGTCAGTGAGCAGCCTGAGCACCTTGATGGGCGCGGTGGCCGAGACGTCGGAGGACAAGTACCGCCTCCTGGACCGGAGGGATAAGATCCTGAGGCAAGCTCGCGGGAAGAGAACGGCTCTGGACCAAGCCAAAGGCTTTTGGGGCACGTGCCGAGACATGTGTCCTGAGAAAGAGCGCTACATGAGAGAGAGCAGGAAGCAGCTGAGCTCTTTCGAAGTGATCCCTGGCACAGATCAGGTGGACCACGCGGCGGCAATCAAGGAATACAGCCGCTCCTCCGCTGACCAGGAGGAGCCTCTGCCTCAGGAGCTGCGTCCTTCCGGGGTGCTGGGCATGACCATGGACTACCTGGTCACTCAGGTCCTGGACCGGAGGGAAGGGAGCTCGCGCGACTGGTACGACTTTGTGTGGAACAGGACCCGCGCCATCAGGAAGGACATCACCCAGCAGCACCTCGGTGACCCGCTCACCGTGTCGCTGATGGAGAAGTGCACCCGCTTCCACATCCACTGTGCGCACGCGATGTGTGAGGAGCCCGTGGGCTCCTTCGACGCCAAGATCAACCAGGAGAACATGACCAAGTGCCTGCAGAGCCTTAAGGAGATGTACCAGGACCTGGCCGACGAGGGCGTCCTCTGTGCGCGGGAAGCGGAATTCCGAGGCTACCAAGTTCTGCTCCATCTCCACCAGGGCGACATCCTGAGAGAGGTGCAGCAGTTCCGGCCCGAGGTGCGAAACTCCCCCGAGGTGAAATTTGCAGTGCAGGCTTTGGCGGTTGTGAACAGCAACAACTTTGTCCGGTTCTTCAAGCTGGTGCGCTCTGCCTCCTACCTCAACGCCTGCCTCCTGCACTGCTACTTCCATCAGATCCGGAAAGAGGCATTGCGGGCTCTCCTCGTGGCCTACACGGGGAGCGCTCGGAGATCCACACGCTTTCCGGTGGATCACCTGGTGCCCATGTTACTGTTTCGAGATGCCCAGGAAGCCAGCGACTTCTTGACTTCCTGTGGCCTCGCGGTGTCTGATGGCTGCGTGGAGCTGAAGCGGTCCGCCTTCTTGGAAGCCGGGGGCTCAGCCAAGGCAAAGAAGTGCCCTTTGATCACCGAGAAGCTCGCCGTCTCCGTTGGAGAAGTGGTGAATGGGGGGCCGTTACCCCCCGTCCCTCGTCACATCCCGGCGTGTAGCTTCAACACCCACAACGAATACGTGGGCGAGAGCGCGGCCCCCGAGTCTGCTCCGCGTGGACAGAAACCCGCTGTGGAGAGGGGGGGAGGCGGCAAGCTGGAAGAAGGCAGCCCTGGGACCGAAGCGCTGGCGCTGTGTGTTCCGCCGCAGCCCTGCCCGCCCCTGCCTCAGCCGCTGCTGACCCAGAGCGCCGGGCTGCCGCCAGCCCTCGGGGCTCCCGGCCCTGTCCTGCCAGGGGCTGCCTCGTCATCTCGCTTCCAGCCCGTGGGGCGGCCCGAGCTGCCTGCTCCCCGGCCTCGGCCGAGCTACACCGACTCGGACCTCGTGGGGGTCGTGGAAGACCTTGCCCGGGACGTCCTCAGAGGCTACTATGAAGAAGTCGGCCAGGCCGGAGCTGCCTACGCCGCTGCGGCCTGGAGGGTTTCCCAAGTGCTCACGGAGGAGCTCCTGGCCACCACCACCGGGGACATGCTGAGGCAGACCGCCGCTGAGGAACTGAAGGAAGAAAGAGCAAGAATTCAAGAAGAACAGAAGAGAGCTGAAGAACAAAGACGGGCCCAGGAGCTGGAGAGCGCCCTGGAGACCGAGAGGAGGGCCTGTGTGGCCCGCTGCTCTGAAGACGTCTGCGATCGCCTCATGGATCTCTTCTTGCCAGAGGAGATTTTCCAGAGTGCCCGAGAGACCCTGCAGGAACTTCAGGGCCTCTGTCAATACTGGCAGAGGTGGAGGAAAGCCCTGGCAGCGCGGAAAAAACTCCAGAGACAGAGGAGACCATTCCCCGCGGCCCCCTGCCGTGTGGACCTCAGCAACGGATTGCAGGCCTTGGCCCCCCGTGCCCAGAGTCCCCTTGCTAAAGAGCGCCTGGCCAAAGGAGTCCCGGATCTGGGGCACCCGGGAAAACTGGGGCTCTCCTGCACCAGGTTACAGTGGACGAGAAACAAGACGATCCATCCAATGAAGGTTCACTCTTTCTCCCAGCAATTGCTCAGTGAAGCGGTGTGGAGCCCTCTGGACCTGCCGGCCCTCGTCGCCGAGCATTACCCTGGGCAGCGGGAACAGGTGTTCTGGAAGCTGGTGTTGGCGCTGCCGGACGGTGAAGAGGCCGACAGTGAAGAGCCCGCCTCTGGCTATCCCAGCAGGATGCTAGAGACTTGGCTGAAGGTCAAGTTCATGGGTGGGGAAGATTTCCAAAAGGGGGCCCGTCACGCTTCCCAGGGGATCCAGACGCTGACCCTGCTGAAGGCCTGGAGCCCCAAAGGGGCTCGAGCGGTCCGGGTCAACGTGTGCATTAAGGTGGCCCACGGCCTGTTGAGCGACTGGGCCCTGGATGCCACGGAGACGCAGAAGGCCCTTCTGGGCACCAGCGGCCTTCTCTTCGTGCTGCCCCCCCGCGGCAAGAGTGTGGTGGCGGCCGAGGAGGACGCGTGCTGGCTCTCGGCCCTGCTGCGGCTCCAACAGCTGCTGCAGGCCAAGCCCTTGCAGCCCCCGGTGCCCCTGGTGGTTCTGGTGCCCGGCCGCGAGGGGGCCAGCGTGAGGGACGTGGAGGAGGGTCTGAGGCTTCGGGACTTGCTTTCCTCGCAGCTTCTCTCGGATTACACGGTCTTGGAGATCCCAGCTGCCGTCAACGATGTCCAAGGCACCAACAGGGTGTCGCAGGCCGTCCAGTGGCTGGTGTCTCGCTGCCCCAGCTCCCCGGAGCTCTGCTGCCAGACCCTGCCCCAGTACATCGAGGACGGCGTCAGGCGCGAGTTCAGCGAGCGCTTCTTCCAGGACCGCAAGGAGCGGCGTGTGGCCGGCCTGGCCTGGCAGGAGCCCGGCGCCATCATCGAGCTCTTCAACGGCGTGCTGCACTTCCTGGCGGACGTGGCCTCCTCCGAGCAGCTCTGCCAGCTGTCCTGGCCCATCACGGAGTTCGCCGAGCCGGGCGGCAACAAGCTGCTTCCTCCCCTGCGCTGGAACGCGCCCGGCCACCTGGCCTGGCTGAAGAAGGTCGTTCTCTCCTTGCAGCTGCCCCCCGTGGACCTCCCCGCCCCGGGCGCTCCTTGGCCTCTGGCGTGCAACGCCATCTCCCGCTACGTCTCGCAGATCCCGAGCTGTGGCCAGACGCAGCCCATCCTGCAGTCTCAGCTGGACAACCTCCTGAGTCGGACGTACGCCAAGTGGACGAACCAAGACCTGGGGGCCTTGGGCGACACGGGGCCCCGTGGGGAGGAGATTCCGTGGGATGACATCATCGCTCTGTGCATTAATCACAAGCTGCGGGACTGGAAGCCTCCCAGTCTGCCCGTCACGCCAGAGGCTCTGAGCCAAGATGGGCACATCTGCGTCTACTTTTTCAAGAGCCACTTACAAAGCTACCAGGTCCCCGGGGCCTGGGCACACGCCCGGCTGCAGACCCACAAGGAGGTGGTCCAGCGGCCCGCCCGCCGACCTTTGGGCCTAAAGCCTTGGCGCTCCGCCAAGAGCCTCTCCCCGTCGTGGCTCCACGTTCCCTACGGCGGGACCAGGGCCCCCGACAGCGGCCAAACCGGCCGCGTGCCCGACGCCCAGGAGCTGGCCCGCCCCGCCTCGGCCGAGGAGCTGCTCCCGGGGCGCCTGGCCGCCAGCCTGCAGCTGGAGAAGGAGGAGAGCAGGAGGTTCGAACAGCAGCTGCGTCACTGGCTGTCGGGAGACGCCGAGCAGGGCCCGGACTCCAGCCCCCTCCCCGTCTACCTTCCTCAAGCTCTCCTATCGACGCCTCAGGCTCTGCGGCCCGTCCTCCGAGGGTCAGCGCCCAGCAGCCCCCGGGACCAGAAGGCCGCCGAGGGGCGGAGGCCGGCCCCGGCCATGGGCGGCTCTCTGACCCACAAGCTGAGACACTTAGAAAGCCTGATTGAGCGCACTCGACAGGAGGAGCTCGTCTGGGAGCGGCACCTCTCCAACTTGCTGGACATGGTGGACATCTGACAAGCCGGACAGTGGGGAGGGTCTCTGCGCGCACACAATCATGTTCTCTGCCGATGCTTGCCCAGTGGCTGCCACTGGGGCTGTAAATCAAGAAAATAAAGACTGGGACTTAACAAAACCAACCAACAAACAAACAAACGAAGGAATGAATGAATAAAGAAATAAGTGAATAAATAGATAAATAAATAAATAAACAAAAATCAAACAAACAAACGAATGAATGAATAAAGAAATAAGTGAATAAATAGATAAATAAATAAATAAACAAAAATCAAACAAAAAAGAAAAAACAAACAAAAACAAAAACAAAATAAACGAACAAAAAAAAAGAATGAAAAATGTGATATATTTACATTTATGATATGCAGTCTGAATGAAACGGGCAATCAAAATATTTTACTCTTATCCCAGACTCAGAAAAGTTACTATTAATTAAATGAGTAAATTTGATATGATACATGGAAAATAGGGAGAGAAACTGAGGCTGATCAAAGTTGAGGGCTGGCATGAAAGCCTAAGGCTGCCAAAAGCAGGGAGGAAAAAATGAGGAGGGGGCTAGTTTTGGTTGCAGGCGGCCAGTTTTCCCATGAAAGAAGAGTACCTACCCTCTGTGGGTTTCCATGAGCTCCATCATCATAATTCTCACCGACATCGAGCCAGTGCTTTCAATGATATCCATATTTGCACAACAAAAAAAGAAAAAACAAACAAAATCAAAAACAAACGAACAAAAAAAAAAAAGAATGAAAAATGTGATATATTTACATTTATGATATTCAGTCTGAATGAAATGGGCAATCAAAATATTTTACTCTTATCCCAGACTCAGAAAAGTTACTATTAATTAAATGAGTAAATTTGATATGATACATGGAAAACAGGGAGAGAAACTGAGGCTGATGAAAGTTGAGGGCTGGCATGAAAGCCTAAGGCTGCCAAAAGCAGGGAGGAAAAAATGAGGAGGGGGCTAGTTTTGGTTGCAGGCGGCCAGTTTTCCCATGAAAGAAGAGTACCTACCCTCTGTGGGTTTCCATGAGCTCCATCATCATAATTCTCACCGACATCGAGCCAGTGCTTTCAATGATATCCATATTTGCACAACAAAAAAAGAAAAAACAAACAAAAACAAAAACAAAATAAACGAACAAAAAAAAAAAAGAATGAAAAATGTGATATATTTACATTTATGATATGCAGTCTGAATGAAATGGGCAATCAAAATATTTTACTCTTATCCCAGACTCAGAAAAGTTACTATTAATTAAATGAATAAATTTGATATGATACATGGAAAATAGGGAGAGAAACTGAGGCTGATGAAAGTTGAGGGCTGGCATGAAAGCCTAAGGCTGCCAAAAGCAGGGAGGAAAAATGAGGAGGGGGCTAGTTTTGGTTGCAGGCGGCCAGTTTTCCCATGAAAGAAGAGTACCTACCCTCTGTGGGTTTCCATGAGCTCCATCATCATAATTCTCACCGACATCGAGCCAGTGCTTTCAATGATATCCATATTTGCACAACAAAAAAAGAAAAAACAAACAAAAACAAAAACAAAATAAACGAACAAAAAAAAAAAAAAGAATGAAAAATGTGATATATTTACATTTATGATATGCAGTCTGAATGAAATGGGCAATCAAAATATTTTACTCTTATCCCAGACTCAGAAAAGTTACTATTAATTAAATGAGTAAATTTGATATGATACATGGAAAATAGGGAGAGAAACTGAGTCTGATGAAAGTTGAGGGCTGGCATGAAAGCCTAAGGCTGCCAAAAGCAGGGAGGAAAAATGAGGAGGGGGCTAGTTTTGGTTGCAGGCGGCCAGTTTTCCCATGAAAGAAGAGTACCTACCCTCTGTGGGTTTCCATGAGCTCCATCATCATAATTCTCACCGACATCGAGCCAGTGCTTTCAATGATATCCATATTTGCACAGTACAGGTGTTTGAGCACAGGGCATGAAATAAAGACTTAAAAAAAAAACTGCTTCTGCTACTGCCTGTCTACACGACCATGAACAAGGGCCTCAATCTCTTTAAGACTGCTTTCTTGTCCATAAAATGACAATGTTAATAACTGTAAGGTCTATGTTGTTGGGAGGTTGAAAGGAGACAATGAATAGAAAAGTTGTTCCAAACCTCCCAGCCATAGCTCTCCAAAGTTACTTATTATCTTTGAAGGGTCCAATGTGGTTTACAAACACTAGAATACTCCATTTAAAGCTGGAAAAAGATTCCACAGATTTGATCAATCAATGTGCATTAATTAAACACTTACTATGTTGGAGATACTGTGCTAGGTGCTAGGAACAGCAATCTCACAAGTAGGAATTATTCTCAAGGAAGATAACAATGTGTATCCATATTGGCATATTTTCTTCTTGTGCAGTCTGTAATGTCTGACTCTTTGTTACCCCATCTGGGGTGTTTTTGGAAAAATTACCCACATAGTTTGGCCTTTCCTTCTCCAGCAATTTTACATGTTAGGAAACTGAGGCAGACAGGTTGAAGGGATGTGTCCAGAATCACACAGCTAGGGAATGTCTGAATTCAGGAAAATAAATCTTGCTGACTCCAGGTCCACTAATCTATACATTGCACCACCTACCTGTCCTTCAGTTATAAACATGATACATACATACATATAAATTAGAACCATCAGTTTAGCACCAGAAGGGAATAGGAAAATCTTTTAGTTCAACTTCTTTCATACACATGAGGAAACTGAGATCAGAGAGGCAAATTGATTTGCCAATAGAACTAATAAATATTAGGAAGCACGATCTAAACCCAGGTTTCTACTGAGTCAAAATTTAGAAATTAGAGTTTAAATTTAGAAAATTTAGAATTTAGTCAAATTTAGACTGGGTAGCATGCTTTTGTTTTCTTGGGGGAGAGGAACCACTGCAGTCTGGTGACTTCAGCCAAGAGAGACAGAAACTGGGCCTTTGGAACTCTCAGTGCTCATTTGGAGATAGCCTTGTGCCTTGATGCATGTGGGCCAACCCTGATTATTGCTTGCAAACAGCAGGTTCTGAAGGCAGAAAGCCTGACAGCACTTATGTCGTGCAGCTTGTTTTCCTAGACATTATTTCTCAGTTGCCACAACCGGCTGACATGAAGACTATGCCTTCCAAGAGGAAACAATGATCCCCTATTCATGGGGAAGCATATAGAGATAGAAAATCATGATATCCAATGATGGACAGAATCAGATACACCCAGAGAAGGAACACTGGGAATTGAGTGTAAACTGTTTGCACTATTGTCTTTCTACCCAGGTGACCTTTACCTTCTGAATCCAATCGCCCATGCATATGTACTATCAAAAAATTATAATTATAAAATTAAAAAAAAAAAAAGAAATGGACTCAGACACAATCAGTTCTTTCTCTGGAGGTGTATAGCATTTTTCATCATAAATACTACAGAAGTATCTTGAATCATTTTAATGCTGAAACAAGCTAAGTCCCTCATGGTCATCATGCAATATTGCTGTTATTGTGTATTTTGCTCTGGTTCTGCTTGCTTCGCTTTGCATCAGTAAATTTAAGTCTTCCCAGATATTTCTGAAAGCATCCTTTTTGTAATTTTATATATTTCAATAGTATTAAATCATGATTATATATGTTCAACTATTCTCTAACTGACGTTATCCTCTCAATTTTAATTTTTTTTTGCTACCACAAAAATCATTTGGGTGTGTATATCTATATACATATCACAAAGAAGTCCTTTCCCTTGTATTTTATCGCTTTAATTTTTTGGTTTTACCAAACATATTGCTACGTTCATTTAATACGATTTAAAAAATTGTGTACCTATTCTATTTATTTCACTTGTCCACTGCTTTATTTTGTAGCCTGTACCAGATTGTTTTGATGGTTACCATTTTGTAATACATCTTGAAATTTGGTTTGTCTTGCTAGCGATTAATCATGCTATTGACCATACCACTATCTCTCCTGAAAATGAGTTATGTTACATATCATCTTTGCCTGGAGATTTTTCTCATTCAATCATGGAATCAATAAACATACATTTAGTGAGTGCTTATTAATTGGAAAGTCATGCTAAATGCTGGAGATACACAATTTTTAATGTAAAGTTCCCTGTTCTCAGGGAATTTATTCTTTATTTTATTTTCTGTGGAACATGTAGCCAGATATGTGAAGGGGAAATAGACAAAGTAATTTAATGTAGAGAACAGAACTGGAAAATATCAGGATAAATCTTCTGTAGAATCTGAGATATGGCTTGAAGGAAGCTATGGATTCTAGAGTTGAAGGAGAAGAGATAGTGAATTCCAGGTAGAGAGCACACCCTATGCAAAGGCACGGAGGTGAGAGATCATAAAGTTCTATACAAGAAAAATAATTCTATGTAAAAGCGGGCCAGTTTGTCTGGAACATAAAATGCTTGGGAGTGAAGTGTAGTATAGCCTACAAAAGTAGGCAGAAGAATTAAGATTTTGAAGAGATTGAAAAAGAGGAGTTAATTGTTGATCCAACAGGCTATATGGAGGCCCTATAACTTCTGGAACAGTTGATGGAGCATATTTTAAGAATATTTCATTCATGTGACTCATTATTCGAGCCCATCTTAGTGTCTGGGAACCTCAGTATCTGGCACTACTTCTAAATTAGTGATCAATCTTCTGGGGTTCTGTTTTGATTGTAATTCATTGTCTTTTTTTCTGTTCTCTCCTCTGGAAGGGACTCACAGGATATGCAATAATTTCCCTAATGACTCAGGAACCATTTTTGCATCTTCCAGAGTTAGAATACTTCTGGCTTATCTACATCTTCTGTGCTATAATGCAAAGGTTCCACAGTACTATCTTCTGGAAGAGACACAAACAAACAATATATCCTTAGATGGCTCTATAAGGATCATTCTTCTCAACTGCTGCAATAATTCTCCTATTTATTAGTTACTGTTGAGTGCATCTTGTCTTCTTTATATTAAAAAAAATAAAATCTTTGTAAATGATTTTTGTTTGATCAACTCCTCCAACTGATTTGTTAATTGTTTTCTTTTCCCCTGAAAAACACGCTTCTCTATATTTTTACTCCTTTGTAACTCCTATTTTTCTTCAGGACACCTGATCTGGGTCATATAATAGTTGAACCTGCTTCTAATACTTCCTCAAACCAATAGAAACTGATGCCCCGAAATAAAGTTTTTTTTTTTTGTTTTTTTTTTTTTTTATGCTAAGGATACTGTAT
The DNA here is from genome assembly GCF_048593235.1 of Sminthopsis crassicaudata. Taxonomy (NCBI): domain Eukaryota; kingdom Metazoa; phylum Chordata; class Mammalia; order Dasyuromorphia; family Dasyuridae; genus Sminthopsis; species Sminthopsis crassicaudata. The sequence continues at coordinate 627,817,849 of NC_133619.1, forward strand.
TAATCTGCATTCATTCCAGTCAAAGTAGACGCTTTAAATATTTGTTGTAAGTATGAATGAACAAATGAACAAAAAAAAAGAGAGAGAGAGCAAATTAAACATAGGTCAAAAAAGATATAGAAGGAAATAATTGTTTGGACATGGATAGATACATTATATTTGAATAATACTTTAATATATTTTACATGTATTGGTCAACCTGTCATGTGGGGGAGGGGAGAGGGAAAGGAGGGGAAATGTTGGAATAAAAGGTTTTGCAATTGTCAATGCAGATATCTTGTAGATAAAATGCTATAATAATAGATAGATAAACAAACAAACAAACAAATACATAAATACATAAATATACAGATGAATGGATGAATAAATGAATAAATAAATAAAACAAAAAAAGAGATTAAAGGACTTCAAGATCATATCATATGATCATCATCTGAATGTACTAGCGATAAGATAAGATTAAAGTCTGACACAAAATGATGAGGTTGGGAAGTGTAGCAATTGATGAGTTTTGGCACCAAATGTTGGGGTTCAGTGCCAGTTCCTCGTTTAAAATACAAGGTGCAAGGCCTGTATGATGAATCCACAAGAGTTTTCTCCTTGTCAAATGATAATTGTGTTTATTGGAAGAGATTATGAACAATATGAAGAAGTAAAATAGATACTAAAAGTGGCAAATATGAAATAGTATCTGGAGAGCATAGTGCTCACAAAGAAAGGGGTTTTAAAAATCAACAAGGGAAAATACAAGTTCCCTAGTGGAGTTCCCAGTTCATCAGAAGAATGAGAATACACCATGAAGTGGGAATATTCCATCGAGAAGTTTAGTATCCTAAGGGAAAAGACACCATGAGGCATGGGGAGGAATGAGAAAACACTACTAGGCAGAACCCAGTAGCAGGATAATGCCAATAGTGATAGCACAAATCAATAAAACTAAGAGTTGATTGTATGAAAAAACCAACAAAATAGACAAGCCCTTAGTAAATCTGATTAAAAAAGGAAAGAGGAAGATCAAATGGTTAGTCTTAAAAATGAAAAGGGAGAATTCACCACTAATAAAGAGGAAATTAGAACAATAATCAGGAGATACTTTGCCCAACTTTATGCCAAAAAATTCGATAACCTAAAGGAACTGGATGACTACTTCCAAAAATATAGGCTTCCAAGATCAACAGAGGATGAAGTAAATTGCTTAAATAGTCCCATTTCAGAAAAAGAAATACAACAAGCTATTCATCAACTCCCTAAGAAAAAATCCCCTGGGCCAGATGGATTTACAGGTGAATTCTACCAAACATTCAAAGAACAATTTTAGCTCCAATGTTATATAAACTATTTGAAAAAATAGGGAATGAAGGAGTCCTGCCAAATTCCTGTTATGACACAGACATTGTACTGATACCCAAACCAGGCAGGTTGAAAATGGAGAAAGAAAACTATAAACCAATCTCCATAATGAATATTGATGCTAAAATCTGAAATAAGATATTTATTAGCCAAAAGATTCTCCCCAGGATACTACATCGTGATCAAGTAGGATTTATACCAGGAATGCAGGGCTGGTTCAATATTAGGAAAACTATCAGTATAATAGAACATATTAAGAACCAATTTAACAAAAATCATATGATCATCTCAATAGATGCAGAAAAAGCATTTGATAAAATCCAACATCCATTTCTATGAAAAACACTTGAGAATATTGGAATAAATGGACTTTTCCTTAAAATACTGAGTAGCATCTATTTAAAACCATCAATAAGCGTCCTATGTAATGGGGGCAGATTGCATCCATTCCCATTAAGATCAGGGGTGAAACAAGTTTGTCCACTATCACCATTACTATTCAATATTGTATTAGAAATGCTGGCTTTGGCAATAAGAGTGGAGAAAGAGATTAAAGGAATTAGAGTAGGTAATGAGGAAAGCAAAGTATCACTCTTTGCTGATGAGATGATGGTGTAATTAGAGAACCCCAAAGATTCAACCGAAATGCTATTAGAATAATCCACACCTTTAGCAAAGTTGCAGGATACAAAAATAAACCCACATAAATCATCAGCACTCTTGTATGCCACTAACAAAATCCAACAGTTAGAGTTACAAAGAGAAATTCCATTTAAAGTAACTACTGATAGTATAAAATATTTAAGAACCTATCTGCCAAGGGAAAAATCAGGAACTATTTGAGCAAAACTGCAAAACACTTTCCACACAAATTAAGTCTGATCTAACCAATTGGAAAAATAGTAAATGCTCTTGGATAGGGTGAGCAAATATCGTAAAGATGACAATACTACCTAAAACAATCTATTTATTTAGTGCTATGCCAATCAGACTCCAAAAAGACTATTTTAATGACCTAGAAAATAATAACAACAAAGTTCAAATGGAAAAACAAAAGGTCAAGAATTTCAAGGTAATTAATGAAAACCAAACCAAACCAAACAAAACAAAACAAAACAAAAAAAAAAATCCAACGAAGGTGGCCTAGCTGTACCTGATCTAAAACCATATTATACAGCAGCAGTCACCAAAACCACTTGGTAATGGCTAAGAAATGGACTAGTTGATCGTTGGAATAGGTTAGGTTCGCAGGACAAGATAGTGAATGAAAATAACAATCTTGTGTTTAACAAACCCAAAGATCCCAACTTTGGGGATAAGAATTCATTATTTGACAAAAACTGCTGGGAAAACTGGAAATTAGTATGGCAGAAACTAGGCATGGACCCACACTTAACACCACATACTAAGATGAGATCACAATGGGTCCATGATTTAGGCATAAAGAACAAGATCATTAGAGGAGCATAGGATAGTTTACCTCTCAGACTTGTGGAGGAGGAAGGAATTTGTGTCCAAAGGAGAACTAGAGCTCATTATTGATGACAAGAGAGAAAAGTTTGATTACATCAAATTTAAAAGCTTTTGTACAAACAAAACTAATGCAAACAAGATTAGAAGGGAAGTAACACATTGGGAAAGCATTGTTACTGTTAAAGGCCTTTATCAGAAAAGGCCTCATCTCCAAACTATATAGAGAATTGACTCTAATTTATAAGAAATCAAGCCATTCTCCACTTGATAAATGGTCAAAGGATATGAACAGACAATTTTCAGAGGATGAAATTGAAACTATTTCCACTCATAGGAAAGAGTGTTCCAAATCACTATTGATCAGAGAAATGCAAATCAAGACAACTCTGAGATACCACTACACACCTGTCAGATTGGCTAACATGACAGGAATAAATAATGATGAATGTTGGAGGCGATGTGGTAAAACAGGGACACTGATGCATTGTTGGTGGAGTTGTGAAAGAATCCAACCATTCTGGAGAGCAGTCTGGAATTATGTCAAAAAAGTTATCAAACAGTGCATCCCCTTTGATCCATCAGTGCTACTACTGGACTTATATCCCAAAGAAATACTAAAGAAGGGAAAAGGTCATGTATGTGCCAACATGTTTCTGGCAGCCCTTTTTGTAGTGGCTACAAACTGGAAAATGAATGCATGCTCATCAACTGGAAAATGGTTGGGTAAATGATGGTATATGAATGTTATGGAATTGTGGAATATCATTGTTCTGTAAGAAATGACCAACGGGATGAATACAGAGAAGCTTGTAGAAACGTACATCAACTGATGCTGAGTGAAAGGAGAAGAACTAGCAGATCATTATACCTTCAACAACAATACTGCATGAGAATGTATCCTGATGGAAGTGGGCATCTTCAACAAAGAGAAGATCTAACTCAGATACAATTATTCAAAGGTGGACAGAATCAGCTACAATCAGAGAAGGAACACTGGTAAATGAGTGAAAACTGTTTGCATTTTTTGTTTTGTTTCCCACTTTATTTTTACTTTCTGAATCCAATTCTTCCGTTACAACAAGAACAACAACAACAACAACAAAAATCGGTTCTGCACACATATATTGTATCTAGCATATCCTATAACATATTTAATATGTATGGGAATGCCTGCCAACTAGGGAAGGTGGTGGAGGGAAGAAGGATAAAATTCGGAAAAGTGCAATGGATAATGTTATAAATTACCTATGCATATGTCAAAAAAAAGTTATAATTATAAAATGAATAAAAAGAAAGACACACTTCAAACATACAACATAATTCAACTGGTTTTAGGAAATTATATAAGTTATAGAAAAAGGAAAAAGAAGAAGGAGCTATAGGGGGAGGGGTCAACTAAACAAGGTGAGAAGGATGAATCAGATAACAATGGAGTTAAATACAATTTTGAGCAACAGGAGCATTTCCCATCTCCTCCCTCAATTAACCCTTCAGTGTTGGAAGAAGAAGGAGGCAGGAAGAGGCAGAAACACAAACAGAATTGCCTGTTAAGCAGCCTATGACAACATTAGAAAAAGCATTGATTAAGGCTAAGAGGGAAGGACAGGATGTAAGTGATTTTATAGAAGCATACCCTGTGATTGAAGAGACTGACTCTTCAGGTCAAAAAAGGAGAAGTGACACTCCTTTTAATTTGGATGAAATGAAGGATTTGAAAAAAGGTTGCAACCTTTATGGAGCCACATCATCTTATGTTAAGATGTTGTTACTAGTTCATTTGTCTTATGAAATCCTAACCCCAAATGATTGGAAATCCACAGCAGGGACATGTTCAGGACCTCGACAAAACTTGTTGTTGCTTTCAGAGTTTCATGAATTATGTAGGATTCAAGTCCGATGCAATAGGGAAACTGGAGTTTAACATACAATTCACTTTTGACCAACTAGCAGGTGAAGGTCAGTATGGAGAAAATTCAGAACAGATTGATTATTCCATGAGAGTGTATGAGCAAATTTCTAAGGCTGCAATAAAAGCTTTTGGTTCCTTCCCTGGACAGAGAGATCGAGGGGAGGCTTTCACTAAAATAGAGCAAGGTCCCAATAAACCTTTTGCGGATTTTGTGCGATGTCTGTTAACTGCTCTCAAAAGAACTAGTGGAGAAAATGCAGCTACAGAAATAACGACTAGACATTTGGCTATGGAAAATGCCCATGAGATTTGCAAAAGAATTCTATGGGAAATAGGCAAAGATGCTTCTTTAGTGGAGATCCTAAGATGCTGTGCTACAGTGGGCACTAATACTCATTATGCTCAGACTATGAAGAACATGGAAAGACAGGGTCCTTTTGGGCAAAGGAATTCTAGAGAAACTCGTTGGTGTTTTCAATGTGGCAAAGTTGGACATCTAATAGCTCAGTGTAGATATAAGATAGAGTGAGAAGACCAGGTGAAAGAAGACCTAAAACCCCATGTCCAAAGTATCACAAGGGCTTCCACTGGGCCTCAGAATGTAGACCGATCCAGAGAAATGAGAGCTGGGACCCAGCTCCAAGAACTCAATCAAAAGATAGATGGGGCATGATGGCAACTGAGGTTACAGCCACCAAGTCTTTAGAAGGTCAGGACACTCTGGGGCAGAGCCAAGATGGTGGAGAAGCTAGATGGAACTTTCTAAGCTCTCTAATTCCCTTTCTACCTTGGTATTTAATTCAGCCTCAGAAACAGCACTTGACTGGTAAAACCCACGAAGATTGGAAATACAAAAACTTACCAGAGGAAGAGAATCTGGAATATTGCCAGAAAAGGTTTGACCTGAGGTGGTGTGAGTAGCCCAGTGCAGGGCATGGATAGAAACGGGAGCGGAGTGGTTTTTGTGGTTGAAAAATTTACAAAGAGTCCCCTGCAGTATCCTGACTGCTTTGCTTTGATGAGGGAGCAGGGGGCCAGCAGAGAAGTTGGAGCCTGGGGTAGTGGGTACTCAGGGGGTCACCAAAGCCACAGAGGATCTGTCTGGGATCACCCAGGACCAGAAGTGCCTCAAGGCAGACCATAACACAGCACTTCACAGCATTCTGCAGTGAGGGGCTCTTGCCCCTGGGGGGCCAGTAATACACAGCAGGGGCACAGCCTGGGTCAGCCTTTCATCTGTATAGTGAGGGGCTCGGCCAGGGGAAGTGGAATTTCCCCAGCTCGACTGTGCTCCCCAGGCAGTGGCACTTCCAGTTCGGTGAGGGACAGGACCACTTTGAGGGCATTTGTGGGGGCGCAGTGATACCTTTACTCCTTAACCTCTAGCCCCAAGGCGGTCACTAATCTTCACAGTGGGGCTCCTCTCAGGGTACTTACACAGCCCTGTCTGTAATACCTAGACATGCTCACTTCTGCATAAAGTTCTTCCCAGAGCCCTCCTGCAGCTTGGCTGTTCCTTGCAGCACATTGAGAGGGCAGATACTGTCCATAAACCCATCCTTGCTCTGCAGAGGAACCTGGTAGTCCCCTTGTCCTCAGGACAGACCCTGAAGGCTTTAAAAAAATGAGCAAAAAAATGAAGAAAACCCTTTACAGCTTCTATGCAGAAAAACAGCTTGTTTCCCACCCTGAGGCGGCTACAACCTCCAGACAATACCCCAAATAACACTCTGCTAGAAGAAACTATTAAAAATCTGAAGAGAGAATTAGAAGAAAAATGGGGAAAGGAAAGAGAAGCTATGCTAGATTATATCAATGTCCTGAAATGTGAATTAGAAAAGGCAAACAACTTCCTCAAATGGAAAGGATTTACAGAAAGTGCAGGGAAACAGAATTAAGGAGCTGGAAAAAGGTAAAGAAACCACAGGACAGTAGGATCTATGAATTGGAAAAGATAAAGAATTCCCAAGAAAGTAAAATTTGTGAATTGGAAAAAGAAAATAACTCATTAAAAAACAAATTTAGTGAAGTGGAAAAAAATTTCATAGACCAAAACAACTCATTTAAAAACTCAATTGGACACATACAAAAAGAAGGAAAAAAAAAAAAGCTAATGAAGAAAATAACTCATTAAAAATCAGAACTGAACAAATAGAAATGAATGATTCACTGAGACACCAAGAATCAGTCAAGCAAAGCCAAAAAATTGAAAATCTGCAGAAAAATGTCAGCTATCTACTTGCCAAAACGACAGACCTGGAAAACAGATCGAGGAGAGACAATCTGAGGATTATTGGACTTCCTGAAAATTATGATGAAAAAAATAGCGTAGATACTATTATACAGGAAATCATCAAAGAAAACTGCCCAGGGGTAATAGAAACAGAAGGTAAAACAGACATTGAAAGAATTCATTCAACACCTTCTGAAAAAGACCCCCCAAAAAAACACAAACAAATAAACAACAACAACAAAAAAAACTCCCCGGAACATTGTGGCCAAAGTTCATAAGTATTAGACTAAGGAAAAAATACTACAAGCAGCCAGGATACAACAATTCAAATACCAAGGTGCCACAATGAGGGTGACTCAAGACCTGGCTGGTTGGAATGGAAAGGGGATAGTGTCAGAAAAAGAGGAAAGGGGAGATAAAAAGAGGGAAACTACATCCCACAAAGAGGCAAAGAAAACCTATCATATCTGAGGGAAGTTAGAGAGGGGGAGGAACATTGTGTAAACGTTACTCCCAGCAGAATTGTCTCAAAGAGAAAATAATGGACATATTAGTATTACAGAAAATTCTTTCTCACCTCATTAAAAAGAGGGAGAGGAAAAGGGAAAAGGAAAAAGAGCAATAAGGACAGGGAACAAGAAAGGGTAAGGGATTTCAAGGGAGGAGAGAGGGATATTAAAGAGGGAGGGCTGTGTGACACAAGTGAGGCTCATAAGTTTAATTCTGGGAAAGGGGTTCAGGAAGGTAAGGTAAAAAAGCATAATCAGGGGATATTACGCTGGCAGGAAATACAGAATTAGTCATTTTAACTGCAAATGTGAATGGGATGAATTCTCCCATAACACAGAGACAGATAGCAGATTGGATCAAAAGTCTGAACCCTACAATATGCTGTTTCCAGGAAACACATTTAAAGCAGAGAGATACATACAGAGAAAGGTAAAAGGCTGGAGCAGAATCTATTATGCCTCAAGTGAAGTCAAAAAAGCAGGGAGAGCCATCCTTATCTCAGATGAAGAAAAAGCAAAAATTGATCTAATCAAAAGAGATAAGGAAGGAAACTATATCTTGCTAAAGGGTAGCAGAGACAATGAAGCAATTTCTATACTAAATATATATGAACCAAGTGGTATAGCATCTAACTTCCTAAAGGAGAAGTTAAGAAAGTTGCAAGAAGAAATAGACAACACAACCTTGCACTCTCAGAATTAGAGAAATCAAACCACAAAACAAAACAAATCAGAAAGAAATTAAAGAGGTAAATCAAATATTAGGAAAATTAGGTATGATAGCTCTCTGGAGAAAACTGAATGGTGACAGAAAGGAGGATACTTTCTTCTCAGCAGTTCATGGAACCTATCCAAAAAAAATGACCATATATTAGGACATAAAGATCTCAAAATTAAATGCAGAAGGCAGGCAGAAATATTAAAGTCTTTCTTTTTAGATCACGATGCAATAAAAACTACATTCAACAAAAAGTTAGGGGTAAATAGATCAAAAAGTCATGGGAAACTAAATAAAATCTCATCTTGAAGAATGATTGGGTGAAACAGCAAATTATGCACACAATTAATAATTTCACTCAACACAGTGACAATGATGAGACATCATACCAAAATTTGTGGGATGCAGTTAAAACGGTAGTCAGGGGAAATTTTATATCTTTGGAGGCTTACTTGAAGAAAATAGAGAAATAGAAGATCAATGAATTGGGCTTGCAACTTAAAAAGCTAGAAAAAGACTAAATAAATTAAAAGCCCCAATCAAATACTAAACATGAAATTCTAAAATGAAAAGGAGAAATTAATGATATTGAAAGTAAAAATACTATTGAACTAATAAATAAAACTAAGAGTTGATTGTATGACAAACCAATAAAATAAATAAACCTTTGGCAAATCTGATTAGAAAAAGGAGAGAGGAAAATCAAAGTGTTAGTCTTAAAAATGGAAATGGGGAACTGTCCACCAATGAGGAGGAAAATAGAGAAATAATGAGTTATTTTGCCCAACTGTATGCCAATAAATTCGATAACCTAAGCGAAATGGACGACTACCTCCAAAAATGTAGGCTTCCCAGATAAAGAGAGGAGGAAGTAAATTGCTTAAATAGTCCCATTTCAGAAAAAGAAATACAACAAGCTATTCATCAACTCCCTAAGAAAAAATCCCCAGGGATAGATGCATTTACAGGTGAATTCTACCCAACATTCAAAGAACAATTAGCTCCAATGTTGTATAACCTATTTGAAAAAATAGGGAATGAAGGAGTCCTACCAAATTCCTTTTATGACACAGACATGGTACTGATACCCAAACCAGGTAGGGTGAGAACAGAGAAAAAAAATTATAGACCATTCTACCTAATAAATATTGATGCTAAAATCTTAAATAAGATATTAGCAAAAAGACTCTCCCCAGGATAATACATCATGATCAAGTAGATTTTATACCAGAAATGCAGGGCTGGTTAAATATCAGGAAAACTTTCAGTATAATAGGCCATATTAATAACCAAATTAACAAAACTCATATGATCATCTCAATAGATGCAGAAAAGGCATTTGATAAACTCCAACATCCATTTCTATGAAAAACACTTGAGAATATTGGAATAAATGAACTTTTCCTTAAAATAATCAGTAGCATCTGTTTAAAATCAACAATAGTCATATGTATTGGGGAAAGACTGCAACCATTCCCATTAAGATCAGGGGTGAAACAAGTTTGTCCTCTATCACATTACTATTCAATATTGCATTAGAAATTCTAGGCTGGGCAATAAGACCCCAGAAAGTGATTAAAGGAAGTAGAGTAGGTAATGAGGAAACCCAACTATCCTCTTTGCAGATGATATGATGGTATACTTAGGGAACCCCAAAGATTCTGCTAAAAAGCTATTAGAAATAATTTGGAACTTTAACAAAGTTGCAGGATACAAAATAAATCCACATAAATCCTCGGCATTTTTATACATTAACAACACAATCCAACAGCAAGAGCAACAAAGAGAATTTCCATTGAAAATAACATTTGCTAGTATAAAATCTTTAGGAATCTATCTCCAAAAGGAAAGTCCAGAATTATATGAGCAAAATTACAAAACACTTGCCACGAAGAAAAAGTCAGATTTAAACAATTGGAAAAATATTAAGTGCTCTTGGATGGGCCGAGCGAATATAATAAAGATGACAATACTCCCTAAACTAATCTATTTATTTAGCACTATAACAATCAGACTCCAAAAAAACTATTTTAAAGACCTAGATAAAACAACAACAACAACAACAACAACAACAACAACAACAACAACAACAAACTTCATATGGAAAAACAAAAGGTTAAGAATTTGAAGGGAATTAATTAAAAAAAAAAAAAATCAGACAAAGGTGGCCTAACTGTACGTGATCTAAAACTATATTATAAAGCATCATTCACCAAAATCATCTGGTATTGGCTAAGAAACATACTAGCTGATCAGTGGAATAGGTTAGGTTCACAGGACAAGATAGTGAATAAAAATATTAATCTAATGTTTGATAAACCCAAAGATCCCAAATTTTGGGAATAGAAATCTTTTTTGACAGAAACTGCTGGGAAAACTGGAAATTAGTAAGGCAGAAACTAGGCATAGACCCACATTTAACACCACATACTAAGATGAGATCAACATGGGTCCATGATTTAGGCATAAAGAACAAGATCATAAATAAATTAGAGGGGCGTAGGATAGCTTACCTCTCAGACTTGTGTCTGAGGAAGGAAGGAGGAGGAAGGAATTTGTGACCAAAGGAGAACTAGAGATCATTATTGATCACAAAATAGAAAATTTTGATTACATCAAATTAAAAAGCTTTTGTACAAACAAAACTAATGCAAACAAGATTAGAAGGGAAGTAACAAATTGGGAAAACATTTTTTTTACAATTAAAGGTTCTGATAAGGGAGTCATCTCCAAAATATACAGAGAATTGACTCTAATTTAAAAGAAATCAAGCCATTCTCCAATTGAAAAGTGGTCAAAGAATATGACCAGACAATTTTCAGATGATGAAATTGAAACTATTTCCACTCATATGAAAGAGTGTTCCAAATCATTATTGATCAGAGAAATGCAATTTTTAAAATTTTTTTAAATTAATTTTATAATTATAATATTTTTGACAATACATATGCATAGGTAATTTTTTACAACATTACCCTTTGTACACTCTTCTGTTCCAAAATTTCCCCTCTTTCCCTCCACTCCCTCCCCTAGAAGACAAACATTACAATACATATTAAGTATGTTATAATATATCCTAGATACAATATATATGTGGAGAACTGGATTTTTTTGTTGTTGTTCTTCTTGTGAAGGAATAATTGGATTTGGAAGGCAAAAAAACCCTGGGAAGAAAAACAAAAAATGTAAACAATTTACACTCATTTCCCAGTGTCCCTGCTCTGGGTGCAGCTGATTCTGTCCATCATTGATCATTTGGAACTGGATTTGATCTAAGAAATGTAAATGAAGACAACTCTAAGATACCACTACACACCTGTCAGATTGGCTAAGATGACAGGAACAAATAATGATGAATGTTGGAGGCGATGTGCTAAAACAGGGACACTGATGCATTGTTTGTGGAGTGGTGAAAGAATCCAACCATTCTGGAGAGCAATCTGGAATTATGCCCAAAATGTTATCAAACTGTGCATGCCCTTTGATCCATCAGTGCTACTACAGGACTTATATCGCAAAGAAAATACTAAAGAAGGGAAAGGCACCAGTATGTGCCAAAACATTTATGGCAGCCGTTTTTGTAGTGCCTACAAACTAGAAAATGAATTGTAGAATGGATAGGTCAATGATGGTATATGAATGTTTTGGAATATTATTGTTCTGTACGAAATGACCAGCAGGATGACTACAAAGAGGTTTGGAGAGACTTACATCAACTGATGCTGAGTGAAATGAGCAGAACCAGAAGATCACTATACACTTCAACAACAATACTGTATGAAGATATATTCTGATGGAAGTGGATATCTTCAACATACACAAGATCCAACTCACTTCCAATTGATCAATGACAAGCAGAAACAACAACACCCAGAGAAAGATCACTGGGAATTGAATGTAAACTGTTAGCACTACTGCCTTTCTAACCAGGTTACTTATACCTTCGGAATCCAATTCTTAATGTGCAAGAAGAAAATTGGCTTTATACACATATATTGTATCTAGGTTATACTCTAACACATGTGATATTGTATGGGGCTGCCTGTCATCTTGGGGAGGAAGTAGAGGAAGGGAGGAGAAAATTTGGAAAAATGAATACAAAGGATAATGCTATAAAAAAATAATTACTCATGCTTATATACTGTCAAAAATTATAATTATAAAATTAATTTTAAAAGAGTAAAAAAAATAAAAACTAAATTCGACACCTATTAAAAAAAGAAAGAAAGAAACAAGAAAAAAAAAAGAAATGATCAGCAGGATGAATACAGAGAGTCTTGGAGAGACTTACATCAACTGATGCTGAGTGAAATGATCAGAAGCAGGTGATCATTATACACTTCAAGAACAATACTGTGTGAAGAGGATGTATTCTGATGGAAGTGGACATCTTCACCAAGAAAAGATCTAACTCACATCCAATTGATCAAAGATTGACACAATCAGCTACACTAAGAGAAGGATCACTGGTAAATGAGTGAAAACCATTTGCAATTTTTGTTTTTCTTCCCAGTTTATTTTTACTTTCTGAATCCAATTCTTCCATTGCAACAATAACAACAACAACAACAACAAAAATCGATTCTGCATACATATATTGTATCTAGGATACATTATAACATAGTTAATATGTATGGGCATGCCTGCCAACTAGGGAAGGTGGTGGAGGGAAGGAGGATAAAATTCGGAAAAGTGCAATGGATAATGTTATAAATTACCTATGCATATGTCAAAAAAAATTATAATTATAAAATGAATAAAAAGAAAGACACAATTCAAACATACAATAGAATTCAACTGGTTTTAGGAAATTATTTAAGTTATAGAAAAAGGAAAAAGAAGAAGGAGCTATAGGGGGAGGGGTCAACTAAACAAGGTGAGAAGGATGAATCAGATAACAATGGAGTTAAATACAATTTTGAGCAACAAGAGCATTTCCCATCTCCTCCCTCAATTAACCCTTCCGTGTTGGAAGAAGGAGGAGGAGGGGAAGAGGCAGAAACACAAGCAGAATTGCCTGTTAAGCAGCCTGACAAGATTAGAAAAAGCATTGATTAAGGCTAAGAAGAAGAACAGGATGTAAGAGATTTTATAGATGCATAGCCTGGAATTGAAGAGATTGACTCTTCAGATCAAAAAAAGAGAAGTGACACTCCTTTTAATTTGGATAAAATGAAGGATTTGAAAAAAAAGGTTACACCCTTTATGGAGCCACATCATCTTATGTTAAGATGTTAATAGTTCATTTGTCTTATGAAATCCTAACCCCAAGTGATTGGAAATCCATAGCAGGGACATGTTCAGAACCTGGACAAAACTTGTTGTGGCTTTGAGAATTTCATGAATTATGTAGGATTCAAGTCAGAGGCAATAGGGAAATAGGAGTTAACACACAATTGACTTTTGACCAACTAGCAGGTGAAGGTCAGTATGGAGAAAATTCAGAACAGATTGATTATCCCATAAGAGTGTATGAGCAAATTTCTAAGGCTGCAATAAAAGCTTGGGGTTCTCTCCCCAGACAGAAAGATCGAAGGGAGGCTTTCACTAAAATAGAGCAAGGTCCCAATAAACCTTTTGCGGATTTTGTGGGATGTCTGCTAACTGCTCTCAAAAGAAGTATTGGAGAAAATGCAGCTACAGAAATAATGACTAGACATTTGGCTATGGAAAATGCCCATGAGATTTGCAAAAGAATTCTATGGGGACTAGACAAAGATGCTTCTTTAGAGGAGATCATAAGAAGCTGTGCTACAGTGGGCAGCAATTCTCATTATGCTCAGACTATGAAGAACATGGAAAGACAGGGTCCTTCCTGGCAAAGGATTTTTAGGGAAACTCGTTGATGTTTTCAATGTGGAAAAGTTGGACATCTAAGAGCTCAGTGTAGATAAGAAGATAGAGTGAGAAGACAGGGTGAAAGAAGACCTAAAACCCCATGTCCAAAATGTCACAAGGGCTTCCACTGGGCCTCAGAATGTAGACTGACCCAGAGAAATGAGAGGTGAGGCCCAGCTCCAAGAACACAATGAAAAGATACATGGGGCAAGATGGCAACTGAAGTTACACCCAAATAGTCTTGGACTCTGCTGTAATCTATCAGATGAAAAGTTATCACATGGAAGAAAGGGATTACCTGATCAGTCAGCCAAAAAGCAATCAGATATCAGAAATGGAGAGAAATTCACCTGGGAGAATACACGCCTTTTAAACCCATGGGGCTGTGTCCAATGCAAACAGCTCCAATGTGATTGCCAGATGATGAGAAGAGATTTAAAAAGTGGTCAAAAGAAGGGGAAATTAGGTAGGTTAACTACCTGGGAGAGAGGGTTTGCTTATATTTTAACAGGCATGAGGAAACAGGTGGAGAAGGAAACAGATGGATGGCAACAAGCACCTGGAGACAGAAAGAAAATGAGCAAAAACTTAAAAGAAAGAGAAGATCTAAGAAACATCTGACACTGAAAGAGCATGGCTGATAAAGAGACTGTTAAAGAACTTTAAAACTAGCAGGAATCATTAGATTCCTTAATACAAGATAAAACTGTTAAAGTACTTGAAAACCAGCAGAGATCATTGATTCCTTGAGATAAAAAATTGTTAATGAGACTATTGTAGGATTTCAAAACTTGTAGGAATTATTGGATTATTGGCACATGAACTAATGGAGAATGGATTCCCTTTGGACTATTTCTAAAACTTATGGACATGTATAAATTCTCAATTTATGACTATTTCATCATGTTATTGGTTACATCACTTCCAGCATGTGTTATGATGCTATGTATTTGTGTAATTTATGTAATTATGTGTAATATCTCCCATAGTAATGGATTTATGTATTCCTGTTTCTTTTTAAAATTTTTTTAAAAATTAATTTTATACTTATAACATTTTATTGAAAGTAGATATGCATAGGTAATTTTTTCAACATTATCCCTTTACTCCCTTCTGTTCTGAGTTTCCCCCTCCTTCCCTCCACCCCGTCACATAGATGGCAGGCATTTCCATACATATTAAATATGTTCTAGTATATCCAAGATACAATATATGTTGCAGTACCGAATTTTGTTGTAGTTGTAGTTGTTGTTGTTGTTGTTGTTGTTGTTGTTGCAAAGGAAGAATTAGATTCAGAAGGTAAAAATCACCTGAGAAGAAAAACAAAAAAAAGCAAACAGTTTACAACTATTTGCCTGTGTTCCTTCCCTGAATGTAGCTGAATCTGTCCCTCATTGATCAATTGGATCTGAGTTAGATCTTCTCTTTGTTGAAGATAGCCACTTCCATCAGAATACATCCTCATACAGTATTGTTGTTGAAGTGTCTAATGATCTCCTGGTTCTGCTCAAGTCACTCAGCATCAGGTGATGTAAGTCTCTCCAAGCCTCTCTTTATTCATCCTGCTGGTCACTTCTTACAGAACAATAACATTCCATAACATTCATATACCATCATTTACCCAAGCATTCTCCAATTGATGGGCATCCATTCATTTTCCACTTTCAATCCACTACAAAAAGGGCTGCCACAAACCCTTTGGCCGATACAGGTCCCTTTCCCTTCTTTAGTAGTTCCTTGGGATATAAGCCCAGTAGTAGTAGCACTGCTGGATCAAAGGGTATGAACAGTTTGATAACTTTTTGGGCAATGTCTACCTGTTTCAAGGTCATGACCACCCTATGTGCTAAATCAAAAGAAAGGGGGGAATGCTAGCTAGGTTCCTTCCTGGGTGCTAAGTAGGTACCTAACAATTCTGTAGGGCAGAATTCAGACCTTTAAAAGCACTTGACACTTTCAGGATGCTGAAAGGAGTTAACACCTTTCAAAGGGCTTGCTCATTGGTCTAGAAGGAGTTCCCTCCCACAAGCCCCTTCTCTGGGAGGATTTAAGGAGCCAGCATTCAGGAAGAAGAGCATCTGAGATTCCACTTTGGTGCTGACTGGAGACACTTGGAGAAGAGCAGATTCACAAGGACTAAAGGAAAAGCCGGCTTGTGGAGATTCACAGGTAGGATTGACTTCCGGGAAAGCCAGGTAAGTCTGATTCCTTTCGGCGTCTACCTTTGTCTGCCTGTCCTTCTGTGCGTGCTTCCAGGAGCTGCTGGGATGGCCGCGATGAAGACAAACTTAGAGGAGGAAGTGATTTCTTTGCTCTCCTCTTCTACCAGTGGCTCCCTGGGAACGTTCCAGGTTCAGCCACCATTTCGATTCGGTCAGTCCTGGCTTTTTGGCCAGAGCGCCGTGGGCTCGGGGCAGAGTACGGGATTGGCCCAGACTTCTTGGGGGACCCAGTGTTCCTCAGGATCTACGGTCGGATTCCCGGCCACCTGCCGAGCCCCCCAGGCTCCTGAATGCACGGCGCCTTCTGGAACCCCCAGTGCGTCTGGATTTAGTTTCAAGATGCCCACCAACCTCGGAGCTTTCCCCAGCAAACCGGGCTTTGGGCACCGTAGCCGGGAGGCATCGGGTTGTAGTTTGGGGGCATCCGACTTCAGCTTTAAGGCTCCTGAAAGCTCAGTCTTCAGACCAATCTTTGGGGCCCAATCGGAGCCGGAGAAGACGCAGAGCCGCATCAGTGCGGCCTCTTTCACTTTCTCCCTCCCAGTTAGAGGGGGGCCTGAGACGCTGGGCTCCTTCACGTTTTCCCCGGGCTCAAGCAGCTCAGGCACCAGCCCGAGCGCCGTGGGCTCGGGGCAGAGAACGGGATTGGCCCAGACTTCTTGGGGGACCCAATCTTCCTCAGGTTCTAAGCTCGGATTCCCGGGCACCTCTGGAGCCCCCCAGGCTCCTGTTTTCGAGGCGCCTTCTGCAACCCCCAGTGCATCGGGATTTAGTTTCAAGATGCCCACCAACAACGGAACTTTCCCCAGCACCCCGGGCTTTGGACACCGTAGCCGGAAGGCATCCGGCTGTAGTTTGGGGGCATCCCAGTTCAGCTTTAAGGCTCCTGAAAGCTCAACCTTCAGACCAATCTTTGGGGCCCAATCGGAGCCAGGAGAAGATGGAGAGGGACATCAGTCCGGCCTCTTTCACTTTCTCCCTCCCAGTTAGTGGGGGGCCTGAGGCGCTGGGCTGCTTCACGTTATCCCAGGGCTCAAGCAGCTCAGGCACCAGCCCGAGCGCCGTGGGCTCGGGGCAGAGCACGGGATTGGCCCAGACTTCTTGGGGGACCCAGTCTTCCTCAGGATCTACGCTCAGATTCCCGGCCAATTCCGGAGCCCTCCAGGCTCCTGTCTTCCCAGCGCCT
This sequence comes from Sminthopsis crassicaudata, assembly GCF_048593235.1. NCBI lineage: Eukaryota > Metazoa > Chordata > Mammalia > Dasyuromorphia > Dasyuridae > Sminthopsis > Sminthopsis crassicaudata. The sequence continues at coordinate 627,835,287 of NC_133619.1, forward strand.
TCTGCAACCCCCAGTGCATCCGGATTTAGTTTCAAGATGCCCACCAACAACGGAACTTTCCCCAGCACCCCAGGCTTTGGACACCGTAGCCAGGAGGCATCCGGTTGTAGTTTGGGGGCATCCGAGTTCAGCTTTAAGGGTCCTGAAAGCTCAGTCTTCAGACCAATCTTTGGGGCCCAATCGGAGCCGGAGAAGATGGAGAGCGACATCAGTCCGGCCTCTTTCACCTTCTCCTTCCCAGTTAATGGGGGGCCTGAGGCGCTGGGCTCCTTCACGTTTTCCCAGGGCTCAAGCAGCTCAGGCAGCAGCCCGAGTCTTCCTTTGTCCAACGCATCTAGCAAGCCTCCCTCCTCTACTTTTGCCTCTCCAAGTCAGAATGTGGAGGAGGAAAAGAGGGGCCCTAAACCAGCATTTGGCAGTTCAGGGAGCGGCTTCACGAGCTTCGCCTCCCCGGGCTCTGGAGGGGAGCCCTTTCGTAGGAGCAAAGCAGAGGGCAAGCTAGGAAGGGGAGATGCTGCTGGCCACGGAGGGTCGCTCTCTGGCCACGTGAAGGGGCCGAAAAGGAAGAAAGAGCACGACGGCTCACCCAGGAGACGAAACTACGACTGTGTGGAGGACATGCAGCTCTTGTCCCAGGGAGATCATCCTCGAAAGAAGCGCCCTCCTCGCCTGGCTCGCCCACGGGCTGGCGGCTCGTTCGGGGGGACGCTGCAGGACACGCTGAGGAGTAACAAAGGAGGCGGCCACCTGGGAAGCACAGGAATGAAAAAGGAAGTGGGCAGTGTAGAATCCAGTGAGACGGAGCAAAGCGCTGGAGCGGGAGCCACCTGGTCCACGTTGTTCGCCCCCCGGCTGAAGGAAGAGGAGATGGGTGGCAAAAGGAGCCAGGAAGTGTCCGCCTGCAGGGCTACCCCTTCCCGCCGCGGAGGGAAGAAGGAGAGCGTGGAGAGCTCGAGCAGCCTGTCCCCCAGCGAGCTCCCCGCCATTCAGTGCAAGAAGATCCCCAACTACCTCAAGGACAGAGCCATCCTGCAGGAGCACTTTGGCCGATTGAGGAAGGTGCGGCGCATCCATCCCCGGCGCCGAGGCAAGCTCGCCTCTGTGCCCTTCTGGGACCACGCCTCTGCAGCCCTGGCTCGGAAGAAAGGGAAAGGGAAAGGCTTGCACAGAGTCCTCCTCTTTTGGCGCGAGAACAAAAGAAGTCCCAGGAAGAAGACCTTTTTCCCAAAGGAGAAAATAGCGAGTCAGAGCTGGGAAGACTCTGGTTTCCAGCGCTCCCCGCTGCCCAAAGCCCTCTGGAGACCTGCAACTGGCCAGAGCAGCAGCCTTCTCGGGAAGAGTTGTCCAGTGAAGAAATCGAGGCAGCCCGAGTCTCTGCAGTCTGAGGGGGAGCCCTTGGATTGTGGGCCTGAGATCCCGAGCTCAGACCTGCCGGGACTGTCAGTGAGCAGCCTGAGCACCTTGATGGGCGCGGTGGCCGAGACGTCGGAGGACAAGTACCGCCTCCTGGACCGGAGGGATAAGATCCTGAGGCAAGCTCGCGGGAAGAGAACGGCTCTGGACCAAGCCAAAGGCTTTTGGGGCACGTGCCGAGACATGTGTCCTGAGAAAGAGCGCTACATGAGAGAGAGCAGGAAGCAGCTGAGCTCTTTCGAAGTGATCCCTGGCACAGATCAGGTGGACCACGCGGCGGCAATCAAGGAATACAGCCGCTCCTCCGCTGACCAGGAGGAGCCTCTGCCTCAGGAGCTGCGTCCTTCCGGGGTGCTGGGCATGACCATGGACTACCTGGTCACTCAGGTCCTGGACCGGAGGGAAGGGAGCTCGCGCGACTGGTACGACTTTGTGTGGAACAGGACCCGCGCCATCAGGAAGGACATCACCCAGCAGCACCTCGGTGACCCGCTCACCGTGTCGCTGATGGAGAAGTGCACCCGCTTCCACATCCACTGTGCGCACGCGATGTGTGAGGAGCCCGTGGGCTCCTTCGACGCCAAGATCAACCAGGAGAACATGACCAAGTGCCTGCAGAGCCTTAAGGAGATGTACCAGGACCTGGCCGACGAGGGCGTCCTCTGTGCGCGGGAAGCGGAATTCCGAGGCTACCAAGTTCTGCTCCATCTCCACCAGGGCGACATCCTGAGAGAGGTGCAGCAGTTCCGGCCCGAGGTGCGAAACTCCCCCGAGGTGAAATTTGCAGTGCAGGCTTTGGCGGTTGTGAACAGCAACAACTTTGTCCGGTTCTTCAAGCTGGTGCGCTCTGCCTCCTACCTCAACGCCTGCCTCCTGCACTGCTACTTCCATCAGATCCGGAAAGAGGCATTGCGGGCTCTCCTCGTGGCCTACACGGGGAGCGCTCGGAGATCCACACGCTTTCCGGTGGATCACCTGGTGCCCATGTTACTGTTTCGAGATGCCCAGGAAGCCAGCGACTTCTTGACTTCCTGTGGCCTCGCGGTGTCTGATGGCTGCGTGGAGCTGAAGCGGTCCGCCTTCTTGGAAGCCGGGGGCTCAGCCAAGGCAAAGAAGTGCCCTTTGATCACCGAGAAGCTCGCCGTCTCCGTTGGAGAAGTGGTGAATGGGGGGCCGTTACCCCCCGTCCCTCGTCACATCCCGGCGTGTAGCTTCAACACCCACAACGAATACGTGGGCGAGAGCGCGGCCCCCGAGTCTGCTCCGCGTGGACAGAAACCCGCTGTGGAGAGGGGGGGAGGCGGCAAGCTGGAAGAAGGCAGCCCTGGGACCGAAGCGCTGGCGCTGTGTGTTCCGCCGCAGCCCTGCCCGCCCCTGCCTCAGCCGCTGCTGACCCAGAGCGCCGGGCTGCCGCCAGCCCTCGGGGCTCCCGGCCCTGTCCTGCCAGGGGCTGCCTCGTCATCTCGCTTCCAGCCCGTGGGGCGGCCCGAGCTGCCTGCTCCCCGGCCTCGGCCGAGCTACACCGACTCGGACCTCGTGGGGGTCGTGGAAGACCTTGCCCGGGACGTCCTCAGAGGCTACTATGAAGAAGTCGGCCAGGCCGGAGCTGCCTACGCCGCTGCGGCCTGGAGGGTTTCCCAAGTGCTCACGGAGGAGCTCCTGGCCACCACCACCGGGGACATGCTGAGGCAGACCGCCGCTGAGGAACTGAAGGAAGAAAGAGCAAGAATTCAAGAAGAACAGAAGAGAGCTGAAGAACAAAGACGGGCCCAGGAGCTGGAGAGCGCCCTGGAGACCGAGAGGAGGGCCTGTGTGGCCCGCTGCTCTGAAGACGTCTGCGATCGCCTCATGGATCTCTTCTTGCCAGAGGAGATTTTCCAGAGTGCCCGAGAGACCCTGCAGGAACTTCAGGGCCTCTGTCAATACTGGCAGAGGTGGAGGAAAGCCCTGGCAGCGCGGAAAAAACTCCAGAGACAGAGGAGACCATTCCCCGCGGCCCCCTGCCGTGTGGACCTCAGCAACGGATTGCAGGCCTTGGCCCCCCGTGCCCAGAGTCCCCTTGCTAAAGAGCGCCTGGCCAAAGGAGTCCCGGATCTGGGGCACCCGGGAAAACTGGGGCTCTCCTGCACCAGGTTACAGTGGACGAGAAACAAGACGATCCATCCAATGAAGGTTCACTCTTTCTCCCAGCAATTGCTCAGTGAAGCGGTGTGGAGCCCTCTGGACCTGCCGGCCCTCGTCGCCGAGCATTACCCTGGGCAGCGGGAACAGGTGTTCTGGAAGCTGGTGTTGGCGCTGCCGGACGGTGAAGAGGCCGACAGTGAAGAGCCCGCCTCTGGCTATCCCAGCAGGATGCTAGAGACTTGGCTGAAGGTCAAGTTCATGGGTGGGGAAGATTTCCAAAAGGGGGCCCGTCACGCTTCCCAGGGGATCCAGACGCTGACCCTGCTGAAGGCCTGGAGCCCCAAAGGGGCTCGAGCGGTCCGGGTCAACGTGTGCATTAAGGTGGCCCACGGCCTGTTGAGCGACTGGGCCCTGGATGCCACGGAGACGCAGAAGGCCCTTCTGGGCACCAGCGGCCTTCTCTTCGTGCTGCCCCCCCGCGGCAAGAGTGTGGTGGCGGCCGAGGAGGACGCGTGCTGGCTCTCGGCCCTGCTGCGGCTCCAACAGCTGCTGCAGGCCAAGCCCTTGCAGCCCCCGGTGCCCCTGGTGGTTCTGGTGCCCGGCCGCGAGGGGGCCAGCGTGAGGGACGTGGAGGAGGGTCTGAGGCTTCGGGACTTGCTTTCCTCGCAGCTTCTCTCGGATTACACGGTCTTGGAGATCCCAGCTGCCGTCAACGATGTCCAAGGCACCAACAGGGTGTCGCAGGCCGTCCAGTGGCTGGTGTCTCGCTGCCCCAGCTCCCCGGAGCTCTGCTGCCAGACCCTGCCCCAGTACATCGAGGACGGCGTCAGGCGCGAGTTCAGCGAGCGCTTCTTCCAGGACCGCAAGGAGCGGCGTGTGGCCGGCCTGGCCTGGCAGGAGCCCGGCGCCATCATCGAGCTCTTCAACGGCGTGCTGCACTTCCTGGCGGACGTGGCCTCCTCCGAGCAGCTCTGCCAGCTGTCCTGGCCCATCACGGAGTTCGCCGAGCCGGGCGGCAACAAGCTGCTTCCTCCCCTGCGCTGGAACGCGCCCGGCCACCTGGCCTGGCTGAAGAAGGTCGTTCTCTCCTTGCAGCTGCCCCCCGTGGACCTCCCCGCCCCGGGCGCTCCTTGGCCTCTGGCGTGCAACGCCATCTCCCGCTACGTCTCGCAGATCCCGAGCTGTGGCCAGACGCAGCCCATCCTGCAGTCTCAGCTGGACAACCTCCTGAGTCGGACGTACGCCAAGTGGACGAACCAAGACCTGGGGGCCTTGGGCGACACGGGGCCCCGTGGGGAGGAGATTCCGTGGGATGACATCATCGCTCTGTGCATTAATCACAAGCTGCGGGACTGGAAGCCTCCCAGTCTGCCCGTCACGCCAGAGGCTCTGAGCCAAGATGGGCACATCTGCGTCTACTTTTTCAAGAGCCACTTACAAAGCTACCAGGTCCCCGGGGCCTGGGCACACGCCCGGCTGCAGACCCACAAGGAGGTGGTCCAGCGGCCCGCCCGCCGACCTTTGGGCCTAAAGCCTTGGCGCTCCGCCAAGAGCCTCTCCCCGTCGTGGCTCCACGTTCCCTACGGCGGGACCAGGGCCCCCGACAGCGGCCAAACCGGCCGCGTGCCCGACGCCCAGGAGCTGGCCCGCCCCGCCTCGGCCGAGGAGCTGCTCCCGGGGCGCCTGGCCGCCAGCCTGCAGCTGGAGAAGGAGGAGAGCAGGAGGTTCGAACAGCAGCTGCGTCACTGGCTGTCGGGAGACGCCGAGCAGGGCCCGGACTCCAGCCCCCTCCCCGTCTACCTTCCTCAAGCTCTCCTATCGACGCCTCAGGCTCTGCGGCCCGTCCTCCGAGGGTCAGCGCCCAGCAGCCCCCGGGACCAGAAGGCCGCCGAGGGGCGGAGGCCGGCCCCGGCCATGGGCGGCTCTCTGACCCACAAGCTGAGACACTTAGAAAGCCTGATTCAGCGCACTCGACAGGAGGAGCTCGTCTGGGAGCGGCACCTCTCCAACTTGCTGGACATGGTGGACATCTGACAAGCCGGACAGTGGGGAGGGTCTCTGCGCGCACACAATCATGTTCTCTGCCGATGCTTGCCCAGTGGCTGCCACTGGGGCTGTAAATCAAGAAAATAAAGACTGGGACTTAACAAAACCAACAAACAAACAAACAAACGAAGGAATGAATGAATAAAGAAATAAGTGAATAAATAGATAAATAAATAAATAAACAAAAATCAAACAAACAAACGAATGAATGAATAAAGAAATAAGTGAATAAATAGATAAATAAATAAATAAACAAAAATCAAACAAAAAAGAAAAAACAAACAAAAACAAAAACAAAATAAACGAACAAAAAAAAAAGAATGAAAAATGTGATATATTTACATTTATGATATGCAGTCTGAATGAAACGGGCAATCAAAATATTTTACTCTTATCCCAGACTCAGAAAAGTTACTATTAATTAAATGAGTAAATTTGATATGATACATGGAAAATAGGGAGAGAAACTGAGGCTGATCAAAGTTGAGGGCTGGCATGAAAGCCTAAGGCTGCCAAAAGCAGGGAGGAAAAAATGAGGAGGGGGCTAGTTTTGGTTGCAGGCGGCCAGTTTTCCCATGAAAGAAGAGTACCTACCCTCTGTGGGTTTCCATGAGCTCCATCATCATAATTCTCACCGACATCGAGCCAGTGCTTTCAATGATATCCATATTTGCACAACAAAAAAAGAAAAAACAAACAAAAACAAAAACAAAATAAACGAAGAAAAAAAAAAAAAGAATGAAAAATGTGATATATTTACATTTATGATATGCAGTCTGAATGAAATGGGCAATCAAAATATTTTACTCTTATCCCAGACTCAGAAAAGTTACTATTAATTAAATGAGTAAATTTGATATGATACATGGAAAATAGGGAGAGAAACTGAGGCTGATCAAAGTTGAGGGCTGGCATGAAAGCCTAAGGCTGCCAAAAGCAGGGAGGAAAAATGAGGAGGGGGCTAGTTTTGGTTGCAGGCGGCCAGTTTTCCCATGAAAGAAGAGTACCTACCCTCTGTGGGTTTCCATGAGCTCCATCATCATAATTCTCACCGACATCGAGCCAGTGCTTTCAATGATATCCATATTTGCACAGCACAGGTGTTTGAGCACAGGGCATGAAATAAAGACTTAAAAAAAAACTGCTTCTGCTACTGCCTGTCTACACGACCATGAACAAGGGCCTCAATCTCTTTAAGACTGCTTTCTTGTCCATAAAATGACAATGTTAATAACTGTAAGGTCTATGTTGTTGGGAGGTTGAAAGGAGACAATGAATAGAAAAGTTGTTCCAAACCTCCCAGCCATAGCTCTCCAAAGTTACTTATTATCTTTGAAGGGTCCAATGTGGTTTACAAACACTAGAATACTCCATTTAAAGCTGGAAAAAGATTCCACAGATTTGATCAATCAATGTGCATTAATTAAACACTTACTATGTTGGAGATACTGTGCTAGGTGCTAGGAACAGCAATCTCACAAGTAGGAATTATTCTCAAGGAAGATAACAATGTGTATCCATATTGGCATATTTTCTTCTTGTGCAGTCTGTAATGTCTGACTCTTTGTTACCCCATCTGGGGTGTTTTTGGAAAAATTACCCACATAGTTTGGCCTTTCCTTCTCCAGCAATTTTACATGTTAGGAAACTGAGGCAGACAGGTTGAAGGGATGTGTCCAGAATCACACAGCTAGGGAATGTCTGAATTCAGGAAAATAAATCTTGCTGACTCCAGGTCCACTAATCTATACATTGCACCACCTACCTGTCCTTCAGTTATAAACATGATACATACATACATATAAATTAGAACCATCAGTTTAGCACCAGAAGGGAATAGGAAAATCTTTTAGTTCAACTTCTTTCATACACATGAGGAAACTGAGATCAGAGAGGCAAATTGATTTGCCAATAGAACTAATAAATATTAGGAAGCACGATCTAAACCCAGGTTTCTACTGAGTCAAAATTTAGAAATTAGAGTTTAAATTTAGAAAATTTAGAATTTAGTCAAATTTAGACTGGGTAGCATGCTTTTGTTTTCTTGGGGGAGAGGAACCACTGCAGTCTGGTGACTTCAGCCAAGAGAGACAGAAACTGGGCCTTTGGAACTCTCAGTGCTCATTTGGAGATAGCCTTGTGCCTTGATGCATGTGGGCCAACCCTGATTATTGCTTGCAAACAGCAGGTTCTGAAGGCAGAAAGCCTGACAGCACTTATGTCGTGCAGCTTGTTTTCCTAGACATTATTTCTCAGTTGCCACAACCGGCTGACATGGAGACTATGCCTTCCAAGAGGAAACAATGATCCCCTATTCATGGGGAAGCATATAGAGATAGAAAATCATGATATCCAATGATGGACAGAATCAGATACACCCAGAGAAGGAACACTGGGAATTGAGTGTAAACTGTTTGCACTATTGTCTTTCTACCCAGGTGACCTTTACCTTCTGAATCCAATCGCCCATGCATATGTACTATCAAAAAATTATAATTATAAAATTAAAAAAAAAAAAGAAATGGACTCAGACACAATCAGTTCTTTCTCTGGAGGTGTATAGCATTTTTCATCATAAATACTACAGAAGTATCTTGAATCATTTTAATGCTGAAACAAGCTAAGTCCCTCATGGTCATCATGCAATATTGCTGTTATTGTGTATTTTGCTCTGGTTCTGCTTGCTTCGCTTTGCATCAGTAAATTTAAGTCTTCCCAGATATTTCTGAAAGCATCCTTTTTGTAATTTTATATATTTCAATAGTATTAAATCATGATTATATATGTTCAACTATTCTCTAACTGACGTTATCCTCTCAATTTTAATTTTTTTTTGCTACCACAAAAATCATTTGGGTGTGTATATCTATATACATATCACAAAGAAGTCCTTTCCCTTGTATTTTATCGCTTTAATTTTTTGGTTTTACCAAACATATTGCTACGTTCATTTAATACGATTTAAAAAATTGTGTACCTATTCTATTTATTTCACTTGTCCACTGCTTTATTTTGTAGCCTGTACCAGATTGTTTTGATGGTTACCATTTTGTAATACATCTTGAAATTTGGTTTGTCTTGCTAGCGATTAATCATGCTATTGACCATACCACTATCTCTCCTGAAAATGAGTTATGTTACATATCATCTTTGCCTGGAGATTTTTCTCATTCAATCATGGAATCAATAAACATACATTTAGTGAGTGCTTATTAATTGGAAAGTCATGCTAAATGCTGGAGATACACAATTTTTAATGTAAAGTTCCCTGTTCTCAGGGAATTTATTCTTTATTTTATTTTCTGTGGAACATGTAGCCAGATATGTGAAGGGGAAATAGACAAAGTAATTTAATGTAGAGAACAGAACTGGAAAATATCAGGATAAATCTTCTGTAGAATCTGAGATATGGCTTGAAGGAAGCTATGGATTCTAGAGTTGAAGGAGAAGAGATAGTGAATTCCAGGTAGAGAGCACACCCTATGCAAAGGCACGGAGGTGAGAGATCATAAAGTTCTATACAAGAAAAATAATTCTATGTAAAAGCGGGCCAGTTTGTCTGGAACATAAAATGCTTGGGAGTGAAGTGTAGTATAGCCTACAAAAGTAGGCAGAAGAATTAAGATTTTGAAGAGATTGAAAAAGAGGAGTTAATTGTTGATCCAACAGGCTATATGGAGGCCCTATAACTTCTGGAACAGTTGATGGAGCATATTTTAAGAATATTTCATTCATGTGACTCATTATTCGAGCCCATCTTAGTGTCTGGGAACCTCAGTATCTGGCACTACTTCTAAATTAGTGATCAATCTTCTGGGGTTCTGTTTTGATTGTAATTCATTGTCTTTTTTTCTGTTCTCTCCTCTGGAAGGGACTCACAGGATATGCAATAATTTCCCTAATGACTCAGGAACCATTTTTGCATCTTCCAGAGTTAGAATACTTCTGGCTTATCTACATCTTCTGTGCTATAATGCAAAGGTTCCACAGTACTATCTTCTGGAAGAGACACAAACAAACAATATATCCTTAGATGGCTCTATAAGGATCATTCTTCTCAACTGCTGCAATAATTCTCCTATTTATTAGTTACTGTTGAGTGCATCTTGTCTTCTTTATATTAAAAAAAATAAAATCTTTGTAAATGATTTTTGTTTGATCAACTCCTCCAACTGATTTGTTAATTGTTTTCTTTTCCCCTGAAAAACACGCTTCTCTATATTTTTACTCCTTTGTAACTCCTATTTTTCTTCAGGACACCTGATCTGGGTCATATAATAGTTGAACCTGCTTCTAATACTTCCTCAAACCAATAGAAACTGATGCCCCAAAATAAAGTTTTTTGTTTGTTTTTTTTTTTTTTTATGCTAAGGATACTGTATTAATCTGCATTCATTCCAGTCAAAGTAGACACTTTAAATATTTGTTGTAAGTATGAATGAACAAATGAGCAAAAAAAAAGAGAGAGAGAGCAAATTAAACATAGGTCAAAAAAGATATAGAAGGAAATAATTGTTTGGACATGGATAGATACATTATATTTGAATAATACTTTAATATATTTTACATGTATTGGTCAACCTGTCATGTGGGGGAGGGGAGAGGGAAAGGAGGGGAAATGTTGGAATAAAAGGTTTTGCAATTGTCAATGCAGATATCTTGTAGATAAAATGCTATAATAATAGATAGATAAACAAACAAACAAACAAATACATAAATACATAAATATACAGATGAATGGATGAATAAATGAATAAATAAATAAAACAAAAAAAGAGATTAAAGGACTTCAAGATCATATCATATGATCATCATCTGAATGTACTAGCGATAAGATAAGATTAAAGTCTGACACAAAATGATGAGGTTGGGAAGTGTAGCAATTGATGAGTTTTGGCACCAAATGTTGGGGTTCAGTGCCAGTTCCTCGTTTAAAATACAAGGTGCAAGGCCTGTATGATGAATCCACAAGAGTTTTCTCCTTGTCAAATGATAATTGTGTTTATTGGAAGAGATTATGAACAATATGAAGAAGTAAAATAGATACTAAAAGTGGCAAATATGAAATAGTATCTGGAGAGCATAGTGCTCACAAAGAAAGGGGTTTTAAAAATCAACAAGGGAAAATACAAGTTCCCTAGTGGAGTTCCCAGTTCATCAGAAGAATGAGAATACACCATGAAGTGGGAATATTCCATCGAGAAGTTTAGTATCCTAAGGGAAAAGACACCATGAGGCATGGGGAGGAATGAGAAAACACTACTAGGCAGAACCCAGTAGCAGGATAATGCCAATAGTGATAGCACAAATCAATAAAACTAAGAGTTGATTGTATGAAAAAACCAACAAAATAGACAAGCCCTTAGTAAATCTGATTAAAAAAGGAAAGAGGAAGATCAAATGGTTAGTCTTAAAAATGAAAAGGGAGAATTCACCACTAATAAAGAGGAAATTAGAACAATAATCAGGAGATACTTTGCCCAACTTTATGCCAAAAAATTCGATAACCTAAAGGAACTGGATGACTACTTCCAAAAATATAGGCTTCCAAGATCAACAGAGGATGAAGTAAATTGCTTAAATAGTCCCATTTTAGAAAAAGAAATACAACAAGCTATTCATCAACTCCCTAAGAAAAAATCCCCTGGGCCAGATGGATTTACAGGTGAATTCTACCAAACATTCAAAGAACAATTTTAGCTCCAATGTTATATAAACTATTTGAAAAAATAGGGAATGAAGGAGTCCTGCCAAATTCCTTTTATGACACAGACATTGTACTGATACCCAAACCAGGCAGGTTGAAAATGGAGAAAGAAAACTATAAACCAATCTCCATAATGAATATTGATGCTAAAATCTGAAATAAGATATTTATTAGCCAAAAGATTCTCCCCAGGATACTACATCGTGATCAAGTAGGATTTATACCAGGAATGCAGGGCTGGTTCAATATTAGGAAAACTATCAGTATAATAGAACATATTAAGAACCAATTTAACAAAAATCATATGATCATCTCAATAGATGCAGAAAAAGCATTTGATAAAATCCAACATCCATTTCTATGAAAAACACTTGAGAATATTGGAATAAATGGACTTTTCCTTAAAATACTGAGTAGCATCTATTTAAAACCATCAATAAGCGTCCTATGTAATGGGGGCAGATTGCATCCATTCCCATTAAGATCAGGGGTGAAACAAGTTTGTCCACTATCACCATTACTATTCAATATTGTATTAGAAATGCTGGCTTTGGCAATAAGAGTGGAGAAAGAGATTAAAGGAATTAGAGTAGGTAATGAGGAAAGCAAAGTATCACTCTTTGCTGATGAGATGATGGTGTAATTAGAGAACCCCAAAGATTCAACCGAAATGCTATTAGAATAATCCACACCTTTAGCAAAGTTGCAGGATACAAAAATAAACCCACATAAATCATCAGCACTCTTGTATGCCACTAACAAAATCCAACAGTTAGAGTTACAAAGAGAAATTCCATTTAAAGTAACTACTGATAGTATAAAATATTTAAGAACCTATCTGCCAAGGGAAAAATCAGGAACTATTTGAGCAAAACTGCAAAACACTTTCCACACAAATTAAGTCTGATCTAACCAATTGGAAAAATAGTAAATGCTCTTGGATAGGGTGAGCAAATATCGTAAAGATGACAATACTACCTAAAACAATCTATTTATTTAGTGCTATGCCAATCAGACTCCAAAAAGACTATTTTAATGACCTAGAAAATAATAACAACAAAGTTCAAATGGAAAAACAAAAGGTCAAGAATTTCAAGGTAATTAATGAAAACCAAACCAAACCAAACCAAACAAAACAAAACAAAAAAAAAATCCAACGAAGGTGGCCTAGCTGTACCTGATCTAAAACCATATTATACAGCAGCAGTCACCAAAACCACTTGGTAATGGCTAAGAAATGGACTAGTTGATCGTTGGAATAGGTTAGGTTCGCAGGACAAGATAGTGAATGAAAATAACAATCTTGTGTTTAACAAACCCAAAGATCCCAACTTTGGGGATAAGAATTCATTATTTGACAAAAACTGCTGGGAAAACTGGAAATTAGTATGGCAGAAACTAGGCATGGACCCACACTTAACACCACATACTAAGATGAGATCACAATGGGTCCATGATTTAGGCATAAAGAACAAGATCATTAGAGGAGCATAGGATAGTTTACCTCTCAGACTTGTGGAGGAGGAAGGAATTTGTGTCCAAAGGAGAACTAGAGCTCATTATTGATGACAAGAGAGAAAAGTTTGATTACATCAAATTTAAAAGCTTTTGTACAAACAAAACTAATGCAAACAAGATTAGAAGGGAAGTAACACATTGGGAAAGCATTGTTACTGTTAAAGGCCTTTATCAGAAAAGGCCTCATCTCCAAACTATATAGAGAATTGACTCTAATTTATAAGAAATCAAGCCATTCTCCACTTGATAAATGGTCAAAGGATATGAACAGACAATTTTCAGAGGATGAAATTGAAACTATTTCCACTCATAGGAAAGAGTGTTCCAAATCACTATTGATCAGAGAAATGCAAATCAAGACAACTCTGAGATACCACTACACACCTGTCAGATTGGCTAACATGACAGGAATAAATAATGATGAATGTTGGAGGCGATGTGGTAAAACAGGGACACTGATGCATTGTTGGTGGAGTTGTGAAAGAATCCAACCATTCTGGAGAGCAGTCTGGAATTATGTCAAAAAAGTTATCAAACAGTGCATCCCCTTTGATCCATCAGTGCTACTACTGGACTTATATCCCAAAGAAATACTAAAGAAGGGAAAAGGTCATGTATGTGCCAACATGTTTCTGGCAGCCCTTTTTGTAGTGGCTACAAACTGGAAAATGAATGCATGCTCATCAACTGGAAAATGGTTGGGTAAATGATGGTATATGAATGTTATGGAATTGTGGAATATCATTGTTCTGTAAGAAATGACCAACGGGATGAATACAGAGAAGCTTGTAGAAACGTACATCAACTGATGCTGAGTGAAAGGAGAAGAACTAGCAGATCATTATACCTTCAACAACAATACTGCATGAGAATGTATCCTGATGGAAGTGGGCATCTTCAACAAAGAGAAGATCTAACTCAGATACAATTATTCAAAGGTGGACAGAATCAGCTACAATCAGAGAAGGAACACTGGTAAATGAGTGAAAACTGTTTGCATTTTTTGTTTTGTTTCCCACTTTATTTTTACTTTCTGAATCCAATTCTTCCGTTACAACAAGAACAACAACAACAACAACAAAAATCGGTTCTGCACACATATATTGTATCTAGCATATCCTATAACATATTTAATATGTATGGGAATGCCTGCCAACTAGGGAAGGTGGTGGAGGGAAGAAGGATAAAATTCGGAAAAGTGCAATGGATAATGTTATAAATTACCTATGCATATGTCAAAAAAAAGTTATAATTATAAAATGAATAAAAAGAAAGACACACTTCAAACATACAACATAATTCAACTGGTTTTAGGAAATTATATAAGTTATAGAAAAAGGAAAAAGAAGAAGGAGCTATAGGGGGAGGGGTCAACTAAACAAGGTGAGAAGGATGAATCAGATAACAATGGAGTTAAATACAATTTTGAGCAACAGGAGCATTTCCCATCTCCTCCCTCAATTAACCCTTCAGTGTTGGAAGAAGAAGGAGGCAGGAAGAGGCAGAAACACAAACAGAATTGCCTGTTAAGCAGCCTATGACAACATTAGAAAAAGCATTGATTAAGGCTAAGAGGGAAGGACAGGATGTAAGTGATTTTATAGAAGCATACCCTGTGATTGAAGAGACTGACTCTTCAGGTCAAAAAAGGAGAAGTGACACTCCTTTTAATTTGGATGAAATGAAGGATTTGAAAAAAGGTTGCAACCTTTATGGAGCCACATCATCTTATGTTAAGATGTTGTTACTAGTTCATTTGTCTTATGAAATCCTAACCCCAAATGATTGGAAATCCACAGCAGGGACATGTTCAGGACCTCGACAAAACTTGTTGTTGCTTTCAGAGTTTCATGAATTATGTAGGATTCAAGTCCGATGCAATAGGGAAACTGGAGTTTAACACACAATTCACTTTTGACCAACTAGCAGGTGAAGGTCAGTATGGAGAAAATTCAGAACAGATTGATTATTCCATGAGAGTGTATGAGCAAATTTCTAAGGCTGCAATAAAAGCTTTTGGTTCCTTCCCTGGACAGAGAGATCGAGGGGAGGCTTTCACTAAAATAGAGCAAGGTCCCAATAAACCTTTTGCGGATTTTGTGCGATGTCTGTTAACTGCTCTCAAAAGAACTAGTGGAGAAAATGCAGCTACAGAAATAACGACTAGACATTTGGCTATGGAAAATGCCCATGAGATTTGCAAAAGAATTCTATGGGAAATAGGCAAAGATGCTTCTTTAGTGGAGATCCTAAGATGCTGTGCTACAGTGGGCACTAATACTCATTATGCTCAGACTATGAAGAACATGGAAAGACAGGGTCCTTTTGGGCAAAGGAATTCTAGAGAAACTCGTTGGTGTTTTCAATGTGGCAAAGTTGGACATTTAATAGCTCAGTGTAGATATGAGATAGAGTGAGAAGACCAGGTGAAAGAAGACCTAAAACCCCATGTCCAAAGTATCACAAGGGCTTCCACTGGGCCTCAGAATGTAGACCGATCCAGAGAAATGAGAGCTGGGACCCAGCTCCAAGAACTCAATCAAAAGATAGATGGGGCATGATGGCAACTGAGGTTACAGCCACCAAGTCTTTAGAAGGTCAGGACACTCTGGGGCAGAGCCAAGATGGTGGAGAAGCTAGATGGAACTTTCTAAGCTCTCTAATTCCCTTTCTACCTTGGTATTTAATTCAGCCTCAGAAACAGCACTTGACTGGTAAAACCCACGAAGATTGGAAATACAAAAACTTACCAGAGGAAGAGAATCTGGAATATTGCCAGAAAAGGTTTGACCTGAGGTGGTGTGAGTAGCCCAGTGCAGGGCATGGATAGAAACGGGAGCGGAGTGGTTTTTGTGGTTGAAAAATTTACAAAGAGTCCCCTGCAGTATCCTGACTGCTTTGCTTTGATGAGGGAGCAGGGGGCCAGCAGAGAAGTTGGAGCCTGGGGTAGTGGGTACTCAGGGGGTCACCAAAGCCACAGAGGATCTGTCTGGGATCACCCAGGACCAGAAGTGCCTCAAGGCAGACCATAACACAGCACTTCACAGCATTCTGCAGTGAGGGGCTCTTGCCCCTGGGGGGCCAGTAATACACAGCAGGGGCACAGCCTGGGTCAGCCTTTCATCTGTATAGTGAGGGGCTCGGCCAGGGGAAGTGGAATTTCCCCAGCTCGACTGTGCTCCCCAGGCAGTGGCACTTCCAGTTCGGTGAGGGACAGGACCACTTTGAGGGCATTTGTGGGGGCGCAGTGATACCTTTACTCCTTAACCTCTAGCCCCAAGGCGGTCACTAATCTTCACAGTGGGGCTCCTCTCAGGGTACTTACACAGCCCTGTCTGTAATACCTAGACATGCTCACTTCTGCATAAAGTTCTTCCCAGAGCCCTCCTGCAGCTTGGCTGTTCCTTGCAGCACATTGAGAGGGCAGATACTGTCCATAAACCCATCCTTGCTCTGCAGAGGAACCTGGTAGTCCCCTTGTCCTCAGGACAGACCCTGAAGGCTTTAAAAAAATGAGCAAAAAAATGAAGAAAACCCTTTACAGCTTCTATGCAGAAAAACAGCTTGTTTCCCACCCTGAGGCGGCTACAACCTCCAGACAATACCCCAAATAACACTCTGCTAGAAGAAACTATTAAAAATCTGAAGAGAGAATTAGAAGAAAAATGGGGAAAGGAAAGAGAAGCTATGCTAGATTATATCAATGTCCTGAAATGTGAATTAGAAAAGGCAAACAACTTCCTCAAATGGAAAGGATTTACAGAAAGTGCAGGGAAACAGAATTAAGGAGCTGGAAAAAGGTAAAGAAACCACAGGACAGTAGGATCTATGAATTGGAAAAGATAAAGAATTCCCAAGAAAGTAAAATTTGTGAATTGGAAAAAGAAAATAACTCATTAAAAAACAAATTTAGTGAAGTGGAAAAAAAATTCATAGACCAAAACAACTCATTTAAAAACTCAATTGGACACATACAAAAAGAAGGAAAAAAAAAAAAAGCTAATGAAGAAAATAACTCATTAAAAATCAGAACTGAACAAATAGAAATGAATGATTCACTGAGACACCAAGAATCAGTCAAGCAAAGCCAAAAAATTGAAAATCTGCAGAAAAATGTCAGCTATCTACTTGCCAAAACGACAGACCTGGAAAACAGATCGAGGAGAGACAATCTGAGGATTATTGGACTTCCTGAAAATTATGATGAAAAAAATAGCGTAGATACTATTATACAGGAAATCATCAAAGAAAACTGCCCAGGGGTAATAGAAACAGAAGGTAAAACAGACATTGAAAGAATTCATTCAACACCTTCTGAAAAAGACCCCCCAAAAAACACAAACAAATAAACAACAACAACAAAAAAAACTCCCCGGAACATTGTGGCCAAAGTTCATAAGTATTAGACTAAGGAAAAAATACTACAAGCAGCCAGGATACAACAATTCAAATACCAAGGTGCCACAATGAGGGTGACTCAAGACCTGGCTGGTTGGAATGGAAAGGGGATAGTGTCAGAAAAAGAGGAAAGGGGAGATAAAAAGAGGGAAACTACATCCCACAAAGAGGCAAAGAAAACCTATCATATCTGAGGGAAGTTAGAGAGGGGGAGGAACATTGTGTAAACGTTACTCCCAGCAGAATTGTCTCAAAGAGAAAATAATGGACATATTAGTATTACAGAAAATTCTTTCTCACCTCATTAAAAAGAGGGAGAGGAAAAGGGAAAAGGAAAAAGAGCAATAAGGACAGGGAACAAGAAAGGGTAAGGGATTTCAAGGGAGGAGAGAGGGATATTAAAGAGGGAGGGCTGTGTGACACAAGTGAGGCTCATAAGTTTAATTCTGGGAAAGGGGTTCAGGAAGGTAAGGTAAAAAAGCATAATCAGGGGATATTACGCTGGCAGGAAATACAGAATTAGTCATTTTAACTGCAAATGTGAATGGGATGAATTCTCCCATAACACAGAGACAGATAGCAGATTGGATCAAAAGTCTGAACCCTACAATATGCTGTTTCCAGGAAACACATTTAAAGCAGAGAGATACATACAGAGAAAGGTAAAAGGCTGGAGCAGAATCTATTATGCCTCAAGTGAAGTCAAAAAAGCAGGGAGAGCCATCCTTATCTCAGATGAAGAAAAAGCAAAAATTGATCTAATCAAAAGAGATAAGGAAGGAAACTATATCTTGCTAAAGGGTAGCAGAGACAATGAAGCAATTTCTATACTAAATATATATGAACCAAGTGGTATAGCATCTAACTTCCTAAAGGAGAAGTTAAGAAAGTTGCAAGAAGAAATAGACAACACAACCTTGCACTCTCAGAATTAGAGAAATCAAACCACAAAACAAAACAAATCAGAAAGAAATTAAAGAGGTAAATCAAATATTAGGAAAATTAGGTATGATAGCTCTCTGGAGAAAACTGAATGGTGACAGAAAGGAGGATACTTTCTTCTCAGCAGTTCATGGAACCTATCCAAAAAAAATGACCATATATTAGGACATAAAGATCTCAAAATTAAATGCAGAAGGAAGGCAGAAATATTAAAGTCTTTCTTTTTAGATCACGATGCAATAAAAACTACATTCAACAAAAAGTTAGGGGTAAATAGATCAAAAAGTCATGGGAAACTAAATAAAATCTCATCTTGAAGAATGATTGGGTGAAACAGCAAATTATGCACACAATTAATAATTTCACTCAACACAGTGACAATGATGAGACATCATACCAAAATTTGTGGGATGCAGTTAAAACGGTAGTCAGGGGAAATTTTATATCTTTGGAGGCTTACTTGAAGAAAATAGAGAAATAGAAGATCAATGAATTGGGCTTGCAACTTAAAAAGCTAGAAAAAGACTAAATAAATTAAAAGCCCCAATCAAATACTAAACATGAAATTCTAAAATGAAAAGGAGAAATTAATGATATTGAAAGTAAAAATACTATTGAACTAATAAATAAAACTAAGAGTTGATTGTATGACAAACCAATAAAATAAATAAACCTTTGGCAAATCTGATTAGAAAAAGGAGAGAGGAAAATCAAAGTGTTAGTCTTAAAAATGGAAATGGGGAACTGTCCACCAATGAGGAGGAAAATAGAGAAATAATGAGTTATTTTGCCCAACTGTATGCCAATAAATTCGATAACCTAAGCGAAATGGACGACTACCTCCAAAAATGTAGGCTTCCCAGATAAAGAGAGGAGGAAGTAAATTGCTTAAATAGTCCCATTTCAGAAAAAGAAATACAACAAGCTATTCATCAACTCCCTAAGAAAAAATCCCCAGGGATAGATGCATTTACAGGTGAATTCTACCCAACATTCAAAGAACAATTAGCTCCAATGTTGTATAACCTATTTGAAAAAATAGGGAATGAAGGAGTCCTACCAAATTCCTTTTATGACACAGACATGGTACTGATACCCAAACCAGGTAGGGTGAGAACAGAGAAAAAAAATTATAGACCATTCTACCTAATAAATATTGATGCTAAAATCTTAAATAAGATATTAGCAAAAAGACTCTCCCCAGGATAATACATCATGATCAAGTAGGATTTATACCAGGAATGCAGGGCTGGTTAAATATCAGGAAAACTTTCAGTATAATAGGCCATATTAATAACCAAATTAACAAAACTCATATGATCATCTCAATAGATGCAGAAAAGGCATTTGATAAACTCCAACATCCATTTCTATGAAAAACACTTGAGAATATTGGAATAAATGAACTTTTCCTTAAAATAATCAGTAGCATCTGTTTAAAATCAACAATAGTCATATGTATTGGGGAAAGACTGCAACCATTCCCATTAAGATCAGGGGTGAAACAAGTTTGTCCTCTATCACATTACTATTCAATATTGCATTAGAAATTCTAGGCTGGGCAATAAGACCCCAGAAAGTGATTAAAGGAAGTAGAGTAGGTAATGAGGAAACCCAACTATCCTCTTTGCAGATGATATGATGGTATACTTAGGGAACCCCAAAGATTCTGCTAAAAAGCTATTAGAAATAATTTGGAACTTTAACAAAGTTGCAGGATACAAAATAAATCCACATAAATCCTCGGCATTTTTATACATTAACAACACAATCCAACAGCAAGAGCAACAAAGAGAATTTCCATTGAAAATAACATTTGCTAGTATAAAATCTTTAGGAATCTATCTCCAAAAGGAAAGTCCAGAATTATATGAGCAAAATTACAAAACACTTGCCACGAAGAAAAAGTCAGATTTAAACAATTGGAAAAATATTAAGTGCTCTTGGATGGGCCGAGCGAATATAATAAAGATGACAATACTCCCTAAACTAATCTATTTATTTAGCACTATAACAATCAGACTCCAAAAAAACTATTTTAAAGACCTAGATAAAACAACAACAACAACAACAACAACAACAACAACAACAACAACAACAACAAAGTTCATATGGAAAAACAAAAGGTTAAGAATTTGAAGGGAATTAATTAAAAAAAAAAAATCAAACAAAGGTGGCCTAACTGTACGTGATCTAAAACTATATTATAAAGCATCATTCACCAAAATCATCTGGTATTGGCTAAGAAACAGACTAGTTGATCAGTGGAATAGGTTAGGTTCACAGGACAAGATAGTGAATAAAAATATTAATCTAATGTTTGATAAACCCAAAGATCCCAAATTTTGGGAATAGAAATCTTTTTTGACAGAAACTGCTGGGAAAACTGGAAATTAGTAAGGCAGAAACTAGGCATGGACCCACATTTAACACCACATACTAAGATGAGATCAACATGGGTCCATGATTTAGGCATAAAGAACAAGATCATAAATAAATTAGAGGGGCATAGGATAGCTTACCTCTCAGACTTGTGTCTGAGGAAGGAAGGAGGAGGAAGGAATTTGTGACCAAAGGAGAACTAGAGATCATTATTGATCACAAAATAGAAAATTTTGATTACATCAAATTAAAAAGCTTTTGTACAAACAAAACTAATGCAAACAAGATTAGAAGGGAAGTAACAAATTGGGAAAACATTTTTTTTACAATTAAAGGTTCTGATAAGGGAGTCATCTCCAAAATATACAGAGAATTGACTCTAATTTAAAAGAAATCAAGCCATTCTCCAATTGAAAAGTGGTCAAAGGATATGACCAGACAATTTTCAGATGATGAAATTGAAACTATTTCCACTCATATGAAAGAGTGTTCCAAATCACTATTGATCAGAGAAATGCAATTTAAAAAATTTTTTTTAAATTAATTTTATAATTATAATATTTTTGACAATACATATGCATAGGTAATTTTTTTACAACATTACCCTTTGTACACTCTTCTGTTCCAAAATTTCCCCTCTTTCCCTCCACTCCCTCCCCTAGAAGACAGGCATTACAATACATATTAAGTATGTTATAATATATCCTAGATACAATATATATGTGGAGAACTGGATTTTTTTGTTGTTGTTCTTGTTGTAAAGGAATAATTGGATTTGGAAGGCAAAAAAACCCTGGGAAGAAAAACAAAAAATGTAAACAATTTACACTCATTTCCCAGTGTCCCTGCTCTGGGTGCAGCTGATTCTGTCCATCATTGATCATTTGGAACTGGATTTGATCTAAGAAATGTAAATGAAGACAACTCTAAGATACCACTACACACCTGTCAGATTGGCTAAGATGACAGGAACAAATAATGATGAATGTTGGAGGCGATGTGCTAAAACAGGGACACTGATGCATTGTTTGTGGAGTGGTGAAAGAATCCAACCATTCTGGAGAGCAATCTGGAATTATGCCCAAAATGTTATCAAACTGTGCATGCCCTTTGATCCATCAGTGCTACTACAGGACTTATATCGCAAAGAAAATACTAAAGAAGGGAAAGGCACCAGTATGTGCCAAAACATTTATGGCAGCCGTTTTTGTAGTGCCTACAAACTAGAAAATGAATTGTAGAATGGATAGGTCAATGATGGTATATGAATGTTTTGGAATATTATTGTTCTGTACGAAATGACCAGCAGGATGACTACAAAGAGGTTTGGAGAGACTTACATCAACTGATGCTGAGTGAAATGAGCAGAACCAGAAGATCACTATACACTTCAACAACAATACTGTATGAAGATATATTCTGATGGAAGTGGATATCTTCAACATACACAAGATCCAACTCACTTCCAATTGATCAATGACAAGCAGAAACAACAACACCCAGAGAAAGATCACTGGGAATTGAATGTAAACTGTTAGCACTACTGCCTTTCTAACCAGGTTACTTATACCTTCGGAATCCAATTCTTAATGTGCAAGAAGAAAATTGGCTTTATACACATATATTGTATCTAGGTTATACTCTAACACATGTGATATTGTATGGGGCTGCCTGTCATCTTGGGGAGGAAGTAGAGGAAGGGAGGAGAAAATTTGGAAAAATGAATACAAAGGATAATGCTATAAAAAATAATTACTCATGCTTATATACTGTCAAAAATTATAATTATAAAATTAATTTTAAAAGAGTAAAAAAAATAAAAACTAAATTCGACACCTATTAAAAAAAGAAAGAAAGAAACAAGAAAAAAAAAGAAATGATCAGCAGGATGAATACAGAGAGTCTTGGAGAGACTTACATCAACTGATGCTGAGTGAAATGATCAGAAGCAGGTGATCATTATACACTTCAAGAACAATACTGTGTGAAGAGGATGTATTCTGATGGAAGTGGACATCTTCACCAAGAAAAGATCTAACTCACATCCAATTGATCAAAGATTGACACAATCAGCTACACTAAGAGAAGGATCACTGGTAAATGAGTGAAAACCATTTGCAATTTTTGTTTTTCTTCCCAGTTTATTTTTACTTTCTGAATCCAATTCTTCCATTGCAACAATAACAACAACAACAACAACAAAAATCGATTCTGCATACATATATTGTATCTAGGATACATTATAACATAGTTAATATGTATGGGCATGCCTGCCAACTAGGGAAGGTGGTGGAGGGAAGGAGGATAAAATTCGGAAAAGTGCAATGGATAATGTTATAAATTACCTATGCATATGTCAAAAAAAAATTATAATTATAAAATGAATAAAAAGAAAGACACAATTCAAACATACAATAGAATTCAACTGGTTTTAGGAAATTATTTAAGTTATAGAAAAAGGAAAAAGAAGAAGGAGCTATAGGGGGAGGGGTCAACTAAACAAGGTGAGAAGGATGAATCAGATAACAATGGAGTTAAATACAATTTTGAGCAACAAGAGCATTTCCCATCTCCTCCCTCAATTAACCCTTCAGTGTTGGAAGAAGGAGGAGGAGGGGAAGAGGCAGAAACACAAGCAGAATTGCCTGTTAAGCAGCCTAACAAGATTAGAAAAAGCATTGATTAAGGCTAAGAAGAAGAACAGGATGTAAGAGATTTTATAGATGCATAGCCTGGAATTGAAGAGATTGACTCTTCAGATCAAAAAAAGAGAAGTGACACTCCTTTTAATTTGGATAAAATGAAGGATTTGAAAAAAAAGGTTACACCCTTTATGGAGCCACATCATCTTATGTTAAGATGTTAATAGTTCATTTGTCTTATGAAATCCTAACCCCAAGTGATTGGAAATCCATAGCAGGGACATGTTCAGAACCTGGACAAAACTTGTTGTGGCTTTGAGAATTTCATGAATTATGTAGGATTCAAGTCAGAGGCAATAGGGAAATAGGAGTTAACACACAATTGACTTTTGACCAACTAGCAGGTGAAGGTCGGTATGGAGAAAATTCAGAACAGATTGATTATCCCATAAGAGTGTATGAGCAAATTTCTAAGGCTGCAATAAAAGCTTGGGGTTCTCTCCCCAGACAGAAAGATCGAAGGGAGGCTTTCACTAAAATAGAGCAAGGTCCCAATAAACCTTTTGCGGATTTTGTGGGATGTCTGCTAACTGCTCTCAAAAGAAGTATTGGAGAAAATGCAGCTACAGAAATAATGACTAGACATTTGGCTATGGAAAATGCCCATGAGATTTGCAAAAGAATTCTATGGGGACTAGACAAAGATGCTTCTTTAGAGGAGATCATAAGAAGCTGTGCTACAGTGGGCAGCAATTCTCATTATGCTCAGACTATGAAGAACATGGAAAGACAGGGTCCTTCCTGGCAAAGGATTTTTAGGGAAACTCGTTGATGTTTTCAATGTGGAAAAGTTGGACATCTAAGAGCTCAGGGTAGATAAGAAGATAGAGTGAGAAGACAGGGTGAAAGAAGACCTAAAACCCCATGTCCAAAATGTCACAAGGGCTTCCACTGGGCCTCAGAATGTAGACTGACCCAGAGAAATGAGAGGTGAGGCCCAGCTCCAAGAACACAATGAAAAGATACATGGGGCAAGATGGCAACTGAAGTTACACCCAAATAGTCTTGGACTCTGCTGTAATCTATCAGATGAAAAGTTATCACATGGAAGAAAGGGATTACCTGATCAGTCAGCCAAAAAGCAATCAGATATCAGAAATGGAGAGAAATTCACCTGGGAGAATACACGCCTTTTAAACCCATGGGGCTGTGTCCAATGCAAACAGCTCCAATGTGATTGCCAGATGATGAGAAGAGATTTAAAAAGTGGTCAAAAGAAGGGGAAATTAGGTAGGTTAACTACCTGGGAGAGAGGGTTTGCTTATATTTTAACAGGCATGAGGAAACAGGTGGAGAAGGAAACAGATGGATGGCAACAAGCACCTGGAGATAGAAAGACAATGAGCAAAAACTTAAAAGAAAGAGAAGATCTAAGAAACATCTGACACTGAAAGAGCATGGCTGATAAAGAGACTGTTAAAGAACTTTAAAACTAGCAGGAATCATTAGATTCCTTAATACAAGATAAAACTGTTAAAGTACTTGAAAACCAGCAGAGATCATTGATTCCTTGAGATAAAAAATTGTTAATGAGTCTATTGTAGGATTTCAAAACTTGTAGGAATTATTGGATTATTGGCACATGAACTAATGGAGAATGGATTCCCTTTGGACTATTTCTAAAACTTATGGACATGTATAAATTCTCAATTTATGACTATTTCATCATGTTATTGGTTACATCACTTCCAGCATGTGTTATGATGCTATGTATTTGTGTAATTTATGTAATTATGTGTAATATCTCCCATAGTAATGGATTTATGTATTCCTGTTTCTTTTTAAAATTTTTTTAAAAATTAATTTTATACTTATAACATTTTATTGAAAGTAGATATGCATAGGTAATTTTTTCAACATTATCCCTTTACTCCCTTCTGTTCTGAGTTTCCCCCTCCTTCCCTCCACCCCGTCACATAGATGGCAGGCATTTCCATACATATTAAATATGTTCTAGTATATCCAAGATACAATATATGTTGCAGTACCGAATTTTGTTGTAGTTGTAGTTGTTGTTGTTGTTGTTGTTGTTGTTGTTGCAAAGGAAGAATTAGATTCAGAAGGTAAAAATCACCTGAGAAGAAAAACAAAAAAAAGCAAACAGTTTACAACTATTTGCCTGTGTTCCTTCCCTGAATGTAGCTGAATCTGTCCCTCATTGATCAATTGGATCTGAGTTAGATCTTCTCTTTGTTGAAGATAGCCACTTCCATCAGAATACATCCTCATACAGTATTGTTGTTGAAGTGTCTAATGATCTCCTGGTTCTGCTCAAGTCACTCAGCATCAGGTGATGTAAGTCTCTCCAAGCCTCTCTTTATTCATCCTGCTGGTCACTTGTTACAGAACAATAACATTCCATAACATTCATATACCATCATTTACCCAAGCATTCTCCAATTGATGGGCATCCATTCATTTTCCACTTTCAATCCACTACAAAAAGGGCTGCCACAAACCCTTTGGCCGATACAGGTCCCTTTCCCTTCTTTAGTAGTTCCTTGGGATATAAGCCCAGTAGTAGTAGCACTGCTGGATCAAAGGGTATGAACAGTTTGATAACTTTTTGGGCAATGTCTACCTGTTTCAAGGTCATGACCACCCTATGTGCTAAATCAAAAGAAAGGGGGGAATGCTAGCTAGGTTCCTTCCTGGGTGGTAAGTAGGTACCTAACAATTCTGTAGGGCAGAATTCAGACCTTTCGTTCGCACCTTTAAAGCACTTGACACTTTCAGGATGCTGAAAGGAGTTAACACCTTTCAAAGGGCTTGCTCATTGGTCTAGAAGGAGTTCCCTCCCACAAGCCCCTTCTCTGGGAGGATTTAAGGAGCCAGCATTCAGGAAGAAGAGCATCTGAGATTCCACTTTGGTGCTGACTGGGGACACTTGGAGAAGAGCAGATTCACAAGGACTAAAGGAAAAGCCGGCTTGTGGAGATTCACAGGTAGGATTGACTTCCGGGAAAGCCAGGTAAGTCTGATTCCTTTCGGCGTCTACCTTTGTCTGCCTGTCCTTCTGTGCGTGCTTCCAGGAGCTGCTGGGATGGCCGCGATGAAGACAAACTTAGAGGAGGAAGTGATTTCTTTGCTCTCCTCTTCTACCAGTGGCTCCCTGGGAACGTTCCAGGTTCAGCCACCATTTCGATTCGGTCAGTCCTGGCTTTTTGGCCAGAGCGCCGTGGGCTCGGGGCAGAGTACGGGATTGGCCCAGACTTCTTGGGGGACCCAGTGTTCCTCAGGATCTACGGTCGGATTCCCGGCCACCTGCCGAGCCCCCCAGGCTCCTGAATGCACGGCGCCTTCTGGAACCCCCAGTGCGTCTGGATTTAGTTTCAAGATGCCCACCAACCTCGGAGCTTTCCCCAGCAAACCGGGCTTTGGGCACCGTAGCCGGGAGGCATCGGGTTGTAGTTTGGGGGCATCCGACTTCAGCTTTAAGGCTCCTGAAAGCTCAGTCTTCAGACCAATCTTTGGGGCCCAATCGGAGCCGGAGAAGACGCAGAGCCGCATCAGTGCGGCCTCTTTCACTTTCTCCCTCCCAGTTAGAGGGGGGCCTGAGACGCTGGGCTCCTTCACGTTTTCCCAGGGCTCAAGCAGCTCAGGCACCAGCCCGAGCGCCGTGGGCTCGGGGCAGAGCACGGGATTGGCCCAGACTTCTTGGGGGACCCAATCTTCCTCAGGTTCTAAGCTCGGATTCCCGGGCACCTCTGGAGCCCCCCAGGCTCCTGTTTTCGAGGCGCCTTCTGCAACCCCCAGTGCATCGGGATTTAGTTTCAAGATGCCCACCAACAACGGAACTTTCCCCAGCACCCCGGGCTTTGGACACCGTAGCCGGAAGGCATCCGGCTGTAGTTTGGGGGCATCCGAGTTCAGCTTTAAGGCTCCTGAAAGCTCAACCTTCAGACCAATCTTTGGGGCCCAATCGGAGCCGGAGAAGATGGAGAGGGACATCAGTCCGGCCTCTTTCACTTTCTCCCTCCCAGTTAGTGGGGGGCCTGAGGCGCTGGGCTGCTTCACGTTATCCCAGGGCTCAAGCAGCTCAGGCACCAGCCCGAGCGCCGTGGGCTCGGGGCAGAGCACGGGATTGGCCCAGACTTCTTGGGGGACCCAGTCTTCCTCAGGATCTACGCTCAGATTCCCGGCCAATTCCGGAGCCCTCCAGGCTCCTGTCTTCCCAGCGCCTTCTGCAACCCCCAGTGCATCGGGATTTAGTTTCAAGATGCCCACCAACAACGGAACTTTCCCCAGCACCCCAGGCTTTGGACACCGTAACCAGGAGGCATCCGGCTGTAGTTTGGGGGCATCCGAGTTCAGCTTTAAGGCTCCTGAAGGCTCAGTCTTCAGACCAATCTTTGGGGCCCAATCGGAGCCAGAGAAGATGGAGAGGGACATCAGTCCGGCCTCTTTCACTTTCTCCCTCCCAGTTAGTGGGGGACCTGAGGCGCTGGGCTGCTTCACGTTATCCCAGGGCTCAAATAGCTCAGGCACCAGCCCGAGCGCCGTGGGCTCGGGGCAGAGCACGGGATTGGCCCAGACTTCTTGGGGGACCCAATCTTCCTCAGGTTCTAAGCTCGGATTCCCGGGCACCTCCGGAGCCCCCCAGGCTCCTGTTTTCGAGGCGCCTTCTGCAACCCCCAGTGCATCCGGATTTAGTTTCAAGATGCCCACCAACAACGGAACTTTCCCCAGCAAACCGGGCTTTGGGCACCGTAGCCGGGAGGCATCCGGTTGTAGTTTGGGGGCATCCGAGTTCAGCTTTAAGGGTCCTGAAAGCTCAGTCTTCAGACCAATCTTTGGGGCCCAATCGGAGCCGGAGAAGATGGAGAGCGACATCAGTCCGGCCTCTTTCACCTTCTCCTTCCCAGTTAATGGGGGGCCTGAGGCGCTGGGCTCCTTCACGTTTTCCCAGGGCTCAAGCAGCTCAGGCAGCAGCCCGAGTCTTCCTTTGTTCAACGCATCTAGCAAGCCTCCCTCCTCCACTTTTGCCTCTCCAAGTCAGAATGTGGAGGAGGAAAAGAGGGGCCCTAAACCAGCATTTGGCAGTTCAGGGAGCGGCTTCACGAGCTTCGCCTCCCCGGGCTCTGGAGGGGAGCCCTTTCGTAGGAGCAAAGCAGAGGGCAAGCTAGGAAGGGGAGATGCTGCTGGCCACGGAGGGTCGCTCTCTGGCCACGTGAAGGGGCCGAAAAGGAAGAAAGAGCACGACGGCTCACCCAGGAGACGAAACTACGACTGTGTGGAGGACATGCAGCTCTTGTCCCAGGGAGATCATCCTCGAAAGAAGCGCCCTCCTCGCCTGGCTCGCCCACGGGCTGGCGGCTCGTTCGGGGGGACGCTGCAGGACACGCTGAGGAGTAACAAAGGAGGCGGCCACCTGGGAAGCACAGGAATGAAAAAGGAAGTGGGCAGTGTAGAATCCAGTGAGACGGAGCAAAGCGCTGGAGCGGGAGCCACCTGGTCCACGTTGTTCGCCCCCCGGCTGAAGGAAGAGGAGATGGGTGGCAAAAGGAGCCAGGAAGTGTCCGCCTGCAGGGCTACCCCTTCCCGCCGCGGAGGGAAGAAGGAGAGCGTGGAGAGCTCGAGCAGCCTGTCCCCCAGCGAGCTCCCCGCCATTCAGTGCAAGAAGATCCCCAACTACCTCAAGGACAGAGCCATCCTGCAGGAGCACTTTGGCCGATTGAGGAAGGTGCGGCGCATCCATCCCCGGCGCCGAGGCAAGCTCGGCTCTGTGCCCTTCTGGGACCACGCCTCTGGAGCCCGGGCTCGGAAGAAAGGGAAAGGGA
Organism: Sminthopsis crassicaudata; assembly: GCF_048593235.1. Classification (NCBI taxonomy): domain Eukaryota; kingdom Metazoa; phylum Chordata; class Mammalia; order Dasyuromorphia; family Dasyuridae; genus Sminthopsis; species Sminthopsis crassicaudata. The sequence goes on from NC_133619.1 coordinate 627,864,299, forward strand.
AAGGCTTGCACAGAGTCCTCCTCTTTTGGCGCGAGAACAAAAGAAGTCCCAGGAAGAAGACCTTTTTCCCAAAGGAGAAAATAGCGAGTCAGAGCTGGGAAGACTCTGGTTTCCAGCGCTCCCCGCTGCCCAAAGCCCTCTGGAGACCTGCAACTGGCCAGAGCAGCAGCCTTCTCGGGAAGAGTTGTCCAGTGAAGAAATCGAGGCAGCCCGAGTCTCTGCAGTCTGAGGGGGAGCCCTTGGATTGTGGGCCTGAGATCCCGAGCTCAGACCTGCCGGGACTGTCAGTGAGCAGCCTGAGCACCTTGATGGGCGCGGTGGCCGAGACGTCGGAGGACAAGTACCGCCTCCTGGACCGGAGGGATAAGATCCTGAGGCAAGCTCGCGGGAAGAGAACGGCTCTGGACCAAGCCAAAGGCTTTTGGGGCACGTGCCTGGACATGTGTCCTGAGAAAGAGCGCTACATGAGAGAGAGCAGGAAGCAGCTGAGCTCTTTCGAAGTGATCCCTGGCACAGATCAGGTGGACCACGCGGCGGCAATCAAGGAATACAGCCGCTCCTCCGCTGACCAGGAGGAGCCTCTGCCTCAGGAGCTGCGTCCTTCCGGGGTGCTGGGCATGACCATGGACTACCTGGTCACTCAGGTCCTGGACCGGAGGGAAGGGAGCTCGCGCGACTGGTACGACTTTGTGTGGAACAGGACCCGCGCCATCAGGAAGGACATCACCCAGCAGCACCTCGGTGACCCGCTCACCGTGTCGCTGATGGAGAAGTGCACCCGCTTCCACATCCACTGTGCGCACGCGATGTGTGAGGAGCCCGTGGGCTCCTTCGACGCCAAGATCAACCAGGAGAACATGACCAAGTGCCTGCAGAGCCTTAAGGAGATGTACCAGGACCTGGCCGACGAGGGCGTCCTCTGTGCGCGGGAAGCGGAATTCCGAGGCTACCAAGTTCTGCTCCATCTCCACCAGGGCGACATCCTGAGAGAGGTGCAGCAGTTCCGGCCCGAGGTGCGAAACTCCCCCGAGGTGAAATTTGCAGTGCAGGCTTTGGCGGTTGTGAACAGCAACAACTTTGTCCGGTTCTTCAAGCTGGTGCGCTCTGCCTCCTACCTCAACGCCTGCCTCCTGCACTGCTACTTCCATCAGATCCGGAAAGAGGCATTGCGGGCTCTCCTCGTGGCCTACACGGGGAGCGCTCGGAGATCCACACGCTTTCCGGTGGATCACCTGGTGCCCATGTTACTGTTTCGAGATGCCCAGGAAGCCAGCGACTTCTTGACTTCCTGTGGCCTCGCGGTGTCTGATGGCTGCGTGGAGCTGAAGCGGTCCGCCTTCTTGGAAGCCGGGGGCTCAGCCAAGGCAAAGAAGTGCCCTTTGATCACCGAGAAGCTCGCCGTCTCCGTTGGAGAAGTGGTGAATGGGGGGCCGTTACCCCCCGTCCCTCGTCACATCCCGGCGTGTAGCTTCAACACCCACAACGAATACGTGGGCGAGAGCGCGGCCCCCGAGTCTGCTCCGCGTGGACAGAAACCCGCTGTGGAGAGGGGGGGAGGCGGCAAGCTGGAAGAAGGCAGCCCTGGGACCGAAGCGCTGGCGCTGTGTGTTCCGCCGCAGCCCTGCCCGCCCCTGCCTCAGCCGCTGCTGACCCAGAGCGCCGGGCTGCCGCCAGCCCTCGGGGCTCCCGGCCCTGTCCTGCCAGGGGCTGCTTCGTCATCTCGCTTCCAGCCCGTGGGGCGGCCCGAGCTGCCTGCTCCCCGGCCTCGGCCGAGCTACACCGACTCGGACCTCGTGGGGGTCGTGGAAGACCTTGCCCGGGACGTCCTCAGAGGCTACTATGAAGAAGTCGGCCAGGCCGGAGCTGCCTACGCCGCTGCGGCCTGGAGGGTTTCCCAAGTGCTCACGGAGGAGCTCCTGGCCACCACCACCGGGGACATGCTGAGGCAGACCGCCGCTGAGGAACTGAAGGAAGAAAGAGCAAGAATTCAAGAAGAACAGAAGAGAGCTGAAGAACAAAGACGGGCCCAGGAGCTGGAGAGCGCCCTGGAGACCGAGAGGAGGGCCTGTGTGGCCCGCTGCTCTGAAGACGTCTGCGATCGCCTCATGGATCTCTTCTTGCCAGAGGAGATTTTCCAGAGTGCCCGAGAGACCCTGCAGGAACTTCAGGGCCTCTGTCAATACTGGCAGAGGTGGAGGAAAGCCCTGGCAGCGCGGAAAAAACTCCAGAGACAGAGGAGACCATTCCCCGCGGCCCCCTGCCGTGTGGACCTCAGCAACGGATTGCAGGCCTTGGCCCCCCGTGCCCAGAGTCCCCTTGCTAAAGAGCGCCTGGCCAAAGGAGTCCCGGATCTGGGGCACCCGGGAAAACTGGGGCTCTCCTGCACCAGGTTACAGTGGACGAGAAACAAGACGATCCATCCAATGAAGGTTCACTCTTTCTCCCAGCAATTGCTCAGTGAAGCGGTGTGGAGCCCTCTGGACCTGCCGGCCCTCGTCGCCGAGCATTACCCTGGGCAGCGGGAACAGGTGTTCTGGAAGCTGGTGTTGGCGCTGCCGGACGGTGAAGAGGCCGACAGTGAAGAGCCCGCCTCTGGCTATCCCAGCAGGATGCTAGAGACTTGGCTGAAGGTCAAGTTCATGGGTGGGGAAGATTTCCAAAAGGGGGCCCGTCACGCTTCCCAGGGGATCCAGACGCTGACCCTGCTGAAGGCCTGGAGCCCCAAAGGGGCTCGAGCGGTCCGGGTCAACGTGTGCATTAAGGTGGCCCACGGCCTGTTGAGCGACTGGGCCCTGGATGCCACGGAGACGCAGAAGGCCCTTCTGGGCACCAGCGGCCTTCTCTTCGTGCTGCCCCCCCGCGGCAAGAGTGTGGTGGCGGCCGAGGAGGACGCGTGCTGGCTCTCGGCCCTGCTGCGGCTCCAACAGCTGCTGCAGGCCAAGCCCTTGCAGCCCCCGGTGCCCCTGGTGGTTCTGGTGCCCGGCCGCGAGGGGGCCAGCGTGAGGGACGTGGAGGAGGGTCTGAGGCTTCGGGACTTGCTTTCCTCGCAGCTTCTCTCGGATTACACGGTCTTGGAGATCCCAGCTGCCGTCAACGATGTCCAAGGCACCAACAGGGTGTCGCAGGCCGTCCAGTGGCTGGTGTCTCGCTGCCCCTGCTCCCCGGAGCTCTGCTGCCAGACCCTGCCCCAGTACATCGAGGACGGCGTCAGGCGCGAGTTCAGCGAGCGCTTCTTCCAGGACCGCAAGGAGCGGCGTGTGGCCGGCCTGGCCTGGCAGGAGCCCGGCGCCATCATCGAGCTCTTCAACGGCGTGCTGCACTTCCTGGCGGACGTGGCCTCCTCCGAGCAGCTCTGCCAGCTGTCCTGGCCCATCACGGAGTTCGCCGAGCCGGGCGGCAACAAGCTGCTTCCTCCCCTGCGCTGGAACGCGCCCGGCCACCTGGCCTGGCTGAAGAAGGTCGTTCTCTCCTTGCAGCTGCCCCCCGTGGACCTCCCCGCCCCGGGCGCTCCTTGGCCTCTGGCGTGCAACGCCATCTCCCGCTACGTCTCGCAGATCCCGAGCTGTGGCCAGACGCAGCCCATCCTGCAGTCTCAGCTGGACAACCTCCTGAGTCGGACGTACGCCAAGTGGACGAACCAAGACCTGGGGGCCTTGGGCGACACGGGGCCCCGTGGGGAGGAGATTCCGTGGGATGACATCATCGCTCTGTGCATTAATCACAAGCTGCGGGACTGGAAGCCTCCCAGTCTGCCCGTCACGCCAGAGGCTCTGAGCCAAGATGGGCACATCTGCGTCTACTTTTTCAAGAGCCACTTACAAAGCTACCAGGTCCCCGGGGCCTGGGCACACGCCCGGCTGCAGACCCACAAGGAGGTGGTCCAGCGGCCCGCCCGCCGACCTTTGGGCCTAAAGCCTTGGCGCTCCGCCAAGAGCCTCTCCCCGTCGTGGCTCCACGTTCCCTACGGCGGGACCAGGGCCCCCGACAGCGGCCAAACCGGCCGCGTGCCCGACGCCCAGGAGCTGGCCCGCCCCGCCTCGGCCGAGGAGCTGCTCCCGGGGCGCCTGGCCGCCAGCCTGCAGCTGGAGAAGGAGGAGAGCAGGAGGTTCGAACAGCAGCTGCGTCACTGGCTGTCGGGAGACGCCGAGCAGGGCCCGGACTCCAGCCCCCTCCCCGTCTACCTTCCTCAAGCTCTCCTATCGACGCCTCAGGCTCTGCGGCCCGTCCTCCGAGGGTCAGCGCCCAGCAGCCCCCGGGACCAGAAGGCCGCCGAGGGGCGGAGGCCGGCCCCGGCCATGGGCGGCTCTCTGACCCACAAGCTGAGACACTTAGAAAGCCTGATTCAGCGCACTCGACAGGAGGAGCTCGTCTGGGAGCGGCACCTCTCCAACTTGCTGGACATGGTGGACATCTGACAAGCCGGACAGTGGGGAGGGTCTCTGCGCGCACACAATCATGTTCTCTGCCGATGCTTGCCCAGTGGCTGCCACTGGGGCTGTAAATCAAGAAAATAAAGACTGGGACTTAACAAAACCAACAAACAAACAAACAAACGAAGGAATGAATGAATAAAGAAATAAGTGAATAAATAGATAAATAAATAAATAAACAAAAATCAAACAAACAAACGAATGAATGAATAAAGAAATAAGTGAATAAATAGATAAATAAATAAATAAACAAAAATCAAACAAAAAAGAAAAAACAAACAAAAACAAAAACAAAATAAACGAACAAAAAAAAAAGAATGAAAAATGTGATATATTTACATTTATGATATGCAGTCTGAATGAAACGGGCAATCAAAATATTTTACTCTTATCCCAGACTCAGAAAAGTTACTATTAATTAAATGAGTAAATTTGATATGATACATGGAAAATAGGGAGAGAAACTGAGGCTGATCAAAGTTGAGGGCTGGCATGAAAGCCTAAGGCTGCCAAAAGCAGGGAGGAAAAAATGAGGAGGGGGCTAGTTTTGGTTGCAGGCGGCCAGTTTTCCCATGAAAGAAGAGTACCTACCCTCTGTGGGTTTCCATGAGCTCCATCATCATAATTCTCACCGACATCGAGCCAGTGCTTTCAATGATATCCATATTTGCACAACAAAAAAAGAAAAAACAAACAAAAACAAAAACAAAATAAACGAACAAAAAAAAAAAAAAAGAATGAAAAATGTGATATATTTACATTTATGATATGCAGTCTGAATGAAATGGGCAATCAAAATATTTTACTCTTATCCCAGACTCAGAAAAGTTACTATTAATTAAATGAGTAAATTTGATATGATACATGGAAAATAGGGAGAGAAACTGAGGCTGATCAAAGTTGAGGGCTGGCATGAAAGCCTAAGGCTGCCAAAAGCAGGGAGGAAAAATGAGGAGGGGGCTAGTTTTGGTTGCAGGCGGCCAGTTTTCCCATGAAAGAAGAGTACCTACCCTCTGTGGGTTTCCATGAGCTCCATCATCATAATTCTCACCGACATCGAGCCAGTGCTTTCAATGATATCCATATTTGCGCAACAAAAAAAGAAAAAACAAACAAAAACAAAAACAAAATAAACGAACAAAAAAAAAAAAAAAAGAATGAAAAATGTGATATATTTACATTTATGATATGCAGTCTGAATGAAATGGGCAATCAAAATATTTTACTCTTATCCCAGACTCAGAAAAGTTACTATTAATTAAATGAGTAAATTTGATATGATACATGGAAAATAGGGAGAGAAACTGAGGCTGATGAAAGTTGAGGGCTGGCATGAAAGCCTAAGGCTGCCAAAAGCAGGGAGGAAAAATGAGGAGGGGGCTAGTTTTGGTTGCAGGCGGCCAGTTTTCCCATGAAAGAAGAGTACCTACCCTCTGTGGGTTTCCATGAGCTCCATCATCATAATTCTCACCGACATCGAGCCAGTGCTTTCAATGATATCCATATTTGCACAACAAAAAAAGAAAAAACAAACAAAAACAAAAACAAAATAAACGAACAAAAAAAAAAAAAAAAGAATGAAAAATGTGATATATTTACATTTATGATATGCAGTCTGAATGAAATGGGCAATCAAAATATTTTACTCTTATCCCAGACTCAGAAAAGTTACTATTAATTAAATGAGTAAATTTGATATGATACATGGAAAATAGGGAGAGAAACTGAGGCTGATCAAAGTTGAGGGCTGGCATGAAAGCCTAAGGCTGCCAAAAGCAGGGAGGAAAAATGAGGAGGGGGCTAGTTTTGGTTGCAGGCGGCCAGTTTTCCCATGAAAGAAGAGTACCTACCCTCTGTGGGTTTCCATGAGCTCCATCATCATAATTCTCACCGACATCGAGCCAGTGCTTTCAATGATATCCATATTTGCGCAACAAAAAAAGAAAAAACAAACAAAAACAAAAACAAAATAAACGAACAAAAAAAAAAAAAAGAATGAAAAATGTGATATATTTACATTTATGATATGCAGTCTGAATGAAATGGGCAATCAAAATATTTTACTCTTATCCCAGACTCAGAAAAGTTACTATTAATTAAATGAGTAAATTTGATATGATACATGGAAAATAGGGAGAGAAACTGAGGCTGATGAAAGTTGAGGGCTGGCATGAAAGCCTAAGGCTGCCAAAAGCAGGGAGGAAAAATGAGGAGGGGGCTAGTTTTGGTTGCAGGCGGCCAGTTTTCCCATGAAAGAAGAGTACCTACCCTCTGTGGGTTTCCATGAGCTCCATCATCATAATTCTCACCGACATCGAGCCAGTGCTTTCAATGATATCCATATTTGCACAGCACAGGTGTTTGAGCACAGGGCATGAAATAAAGACTTAAAAAAAAACTGCTTCTGCTACTGCCTGTCTACACGACCATGAACAAGGGCCTCAATCTCTTTAAGACTGCTTTCTTGTCCATAAAATGACATTGTTAATAACTGTAAGGTCTATGTTGTTGGGAGGTTGAAAGGAGACAATGAATAGAAAAGTTGTTCCAAACCTCCCAGCCATAGCTCTCCAAAGTTACTTATTATCTTTGAAGGGTCCAATATGGTTTACAAACACTAGAATACTCCATTTAAAGCTGGAAAAAGATTCCACAGATTTGATCAATCAATGTGCATTAATTAAACACTTACTATGTTGGAGATACTGTGCTAGGTGCTAGGAACAGCAATCTCACAAGTAGGAATTATTCTCAAGGAAGATAACAATGTGTATCCATATTGGCATATTTTCTTCTTGTGCAGTCTGTAATGTCTGACTCTTTGTTACCCCATCTGGGGTGTTTTTGGAAAAATTACCCACATAGTTTGGCCTTTCCTTCTCCAGCAATTTTACATGTTAGGAAACTGAGGCAGACAGGTTGAAGGGATGTGTCCAGAATCACACAGCTAGGGAATGTCTGAATTCAGGAAAATAAATCTTGCTGACTCCAGGTCCACTAATCTATACATTGCACCACCTACCTGTCCTTCAGTTATAAACATGATACATACATACATATAAATTAGAACCATCAGTTTAGCACCAGAAGGGAATAGGAAAATCTTTTAGTTCAACTTCTTTCATACACATGAGGAAACTGAGATCAGAGAGGCAAATTGATTTGCCAATAGAACTAATAAATATTAGGAAGCACGATCTAAACCCAGGTTTCTACTGAGTCAAAATTTAGAAATTAGAGTTTAAATTTAGAAAATTTAGAATTTAGTCAAATTTAGACTGGGTAGCATGCTTTTGTTTTCTTGGGGGAGAGGAACCACTGCAGTCTGGTGACTTCAGCCAAGAGAGACAGAAACTGGGCCTTTGGAACTCTCAGTGCTCATTTGGAGATAGCCTTGTGCCTTGATGCATGTGGGCCAACCCTGATTATTGCTTGCAAACAGCAGGTTCTGAAGGCAGAAAGCCTGACAGCACTTATGTCGTGCAGCTTGTTTTCCTAGACATTATTTCTCAGTTGCCACAACCGGCTGACATGAAGACTATGCCTTCCAAGAGGAAACAATGATCCCCTATTCATGGGGAAGCATATAGAGATAGAAAATCATGATATCCAATGATGGACAGAATCAGATACACCCAGAGAAGGAACACTGGGAATTGAGTGTAAACTGTTTGCACTATTGTCTTTCTACCCAGGTGACCTTTACCTTCTGAATCCAATCGCCCATGCATATGTACTATCAAAAAATTATAATTATAAAATTAAAAAAAAAAAAGAAATGGACTCAGACACAATCAGTTCTTTCTCTGGAGGTGTATAGCATTTTTCATCATAAATACTACAGAAGTATCTTGAATCATTTTAATGCTGAAACAAGCTAAGTCCCTCATGGTCATCATGCAATATTGCTGTTATTGTGTATTTTGCTCTGGTTCTGCTTGCTTCGCTTTGCATCAGTAAATTTTAGTCTTCCCAGATATTTCTGAAAGCATCCTTTTTGTAATTTTATATATTTCAATAGTATTAAATCATGATTATATATGTTCAACTATTCTCTAACTGACGTTATCCTCTCAATTTTAATTTTTTTTTGCTACCACAAAAATCATTTGGGTGTGTATATCTATATACATATCACAAAGAAGTCCTTTCCCTTGTATTTTATCGCTTTAATTTTTTGGTTTTACCAAACATATTGCTACGTTCATTTAATACGATTTAAAAAATTGTGTACCTATTCTATTTATTTCACTTGTCCACTGCTTTATTTTGTAGCCTGTACCAGATTGTTTTGATGGTTACCATTTTGTAATACATCTTGAAATTTGGTTTGTCTTGCTAGCGATTAATCATGCTATTGACCATACCACTATCTCTCCTGAAAATGAGTTATGTTACATATCATCTTTGCCTGGAGATTTTTCTCATTCAATCATGGAATCAATAAACATACATTTAGTGAGTGCTTATTAATTGGAAAGTCATGCTAAATGCTGGAGATACACAATTTTTAATGTAAAGTTCCCTGTTCTCAGGGAATTTATTCTTTATTTTATTTTCTGTGGAACATGTAGCCAGATATGTGAAGGGGAAATAGACAAAGTAATTTAATGTAGAGAACAGAACTGGAAAATATCAGGATAAATCTTCTGTAGAATCTGAGATATGGCTTGAAGGAAGCTATGGATTCTAGAGTTGAAGGAGAAGAGATAGTGAATTCCAGGTAGAGAGCACACCCTATGCAAAGGCACGGAGGTGAGAGATCATAAAGTTCTGTACAAGAAAAATAATTCTATGTAAAAGCGGGCCAGTTTGTCTGGAACATAAAATGCTTGGGAGTGAAGTGTAATATAGCCTACAAAAGTAGGCAGAAGAATTAAGATTTTGAAGAGATTGAAAAAGAGGAGTTAATTGTTGATCCAACAGGCTATATGGAGGCCCTATAACTTCTGGAACAGTTGATGGAGCATATTTTAAGAATATTTCATTCATGTGACTCATTATTCGAGCCCATCTTAGTGTCTGGGAACCTCAGTATCTGGCACTACTTCTAAATTAGTGATCAATCTTCTGGGGTTCTGTTTTGATTGTAATTCATTGTCTTTTTTTCTGTTCTCTCCTCTGGAAGGGACTCACAGGATATGCAATAATTTCCCTAATGACTCAGGAACCATTTTTGCATCTTCCAGAGTTAGAATACTTCTGGCTTATCTACATCTTCTGTGCTATAATGCAAAGGTTCCACAGTACTATCTTCTGGAAGAGACACAAACAAACAATATATCCTTAGATGGCTCTATAAGGATCATTCTTCTCAACTGCTGCAATAATTCTCCTATTTATTAGTTACTGTTGAGTGCATCTTGTTTTCTTTATATTAAAAAAAATAAAATCTTTGTAAATGATTTTTGTTTGATCAACTCCTCCAACTGATTTGTTAATTGTTTTCTTTTCCCCTGAAAAACACGCTTCTCTATATTTTTACTCCTTTGTAACTCCTATTTTTCTTCAGGACACCTGATCTGGGTCATATAATAGTTGAAGCTGCTTCTAATACTTCCTCAAACCAATAGAAACTGATGCCCCAAAATAAAGTTTTTTTTTTTTTTTTTTTTTTTTTATGCTAAGGATACTGTATTAATCTGCATTCATTCCAGTCAAAGTAGACACTTTAAATATTTGTTGTAAGTATGAATGAACAAATGAACAAAAAAAAAGAGAGAGAGAGCAAATTAAACATAGGTCAAAAAAGATATAGAAGGAAATAATTGTTTGGACATGGATAGATACATTATATTTGAATAATACTTTAATATATTTTACATGTATTGGTCAACCTGTCATGTGGGGGAGGGGAGAGGGAAAGGAGGGGAAATGTTGGAATAAAAGGTTTTGCAATTGTCAATGCAGATATCTTGTAGATAAAATGCTATAATAATAGATAGATAAACAAACAAACAAACAAATACATAAATACATAAATATACAGATGAATGGATGAATAAATGAATAAATAAATAAAACAAAAAAAGAGATTAAAGGACTTCAAGATCATATCATATGATCATCATCTGAATGTACTAGCGATAAGATAAGATTAAAGTCTGACACAAAATGATGAGGTTGGGAAGTGTAGCAATTGATGAGTTTTGGCACCAAATGTTGGGGTTCAGTGCCAGTTCCTCGTTTAAAATACAAGGTGCAAGGCCTGTATGATGAATCCACAAGAGTTTTCTCCTTGTCAAATGATAATTGTGTTTATTGGAAGAGATTATGAACAATATGAAGAAGTAAAATAGATACTAAAAGTGGCAAATATGAAATAGTATCTGGAGAGCATAGTGCTCACAAAGAAAGGGGTTTTAAAAATCAACAAGGGAAAATACAAGTTCCCTAGTGGAGTTCCCAGTTCATCAGAAGAATGAGAATACACCATGAAGTGGGAATATTCCATCGAGAAGTTTAGTATCCTAAGGGAAAAGACACCATGAGGCATGGGGAGGAATGAGAAAACACTACTAGGCAGAACCCAGTAGCAGGATAATGCCAATAGTGATAGCACAAATCAATAAAACTAAGAGTTGATTGTATGAAAAAACCAACAAAATAGACAAGCCCTTAGTAAATCTGATTAAAAAAGGAAAGAGGAAGATCAAATGGTTAGTCTTAAAAATGAAAAGGGAGAATTCACCACTAATAAAGAGGAAATTAGAACAATAATCAGGAGATACTTTGCCCAACTTTATGCCAAAAAATTCGATAACCTAAAGGAACTGGATGACTACTTCCAAAAATATAGGCTTCCAAGATCAACAGAGGATGAAGTAAATTGCTTAAATAGTCCCATTTCAGAAAAAGAAATACAACAAGCTATTCATCAACTCCCTAAGAAAAAATCCCCTGGGCCAGATGGATTTACAGGTGAATTCTACCAAACATTCAAAGAACAATTTTAGCTCCAATGTTATATAAACTATTTGAAAAAATAGGGAATGAAGGAGTCCTGCCAAATTCCTGTTATGACACAGACATTGTACTGATACCCAAACCAGGCAGGTTGAAAATGGAGAAAGAAAACTATAAACCAATCTCCATAATGAATATTGATGCTAAAATCTGAAATAAGATATTTATTAGCCAAAAGATTCTCCCCAGGATACTACATCGTGATCAAGTAGGATTTATACCAGGAATGCAGGGCTGGTTCAATATTAGGAAAACTATCAGTATAATAGAACATATTAAGAACCAATTTAACAAAAATCATATGATCATCTCAATAGATGCAGAAAAAGCATTTGATAAAATCCAACATCCATTTCTATGAAAAACACTTGAGAATATTGGAATAAATGGACTTTTCCTTAAAATACTGAGTAGCATCTATTTAAAACCATCAATAAGCGTCCTATGTAATGGGGGCAGATTGCATCCATTCCCATTAAGATCAGGGGTGAAACAAGTTTGTCCACTATCACCATTACTATTCAATATTGTATTAGAAATGCTGGCTTTGGCAATAAGAGTGGAGAAAGAGATTAAAGGAATTAGAGTAGGTAATGAGGAAAGCAAAGTATCACTCTTTGCTGATGAGATGATGGTGTAATTAGAGAACCCCAAAGATTCAACCGAAATGCTATTAGAATAATCCACACCTTTAGCAAAGTTGCAGGATACAAAAATAAACCCACATAAATCATCAGCACTCTTGTATGCCACTAACAAAATCCAACAGTTAGAGTTACAAAGAGAAATTCCATTTAAAGTAACTACTGATAGTATAAAATATTTAAGAACCTATCTGCCAAGGGAAAAATCAGGAACTATTTGAGCAAAACTGCAAAACACTTTCCACACAAATTAAGTCTGATCTAACCAATTGGAAAAATAGTAAATGCTCTTGGATAGGGTGAGCAAATATCGTAAAGATGACAATACTACCTAAAACAATCTATTTATTTAGTGCTATGCCAATCAGACTCCAAAAAGACTATTTTAATGACCTAGAAAATAATAACAACAAAGTTCAAATGGAAAAACAAAAGGTCAAGAATTTCAAGGTAATTAATGAAAACCAAACCAAACCAAACAAAACAAAACAAAACAAAAAAAAAAATCCAACGAAGGTGGCCTAGCTGTACCTGATCTAAAACCATATTATACAGCAGCAGTCACCAAAACCACTTGGTAATGGCTAAGAAATGGACTAGTTGATCGTTGGAATAGGTTAGGTTCGCAGGACAAGATAGTGAATGAAAATAACAATCTTGTGTTTAACAAACCCAAAGATCCCAACTTTGGGGATAAGAATTCATTATTTGACAAAAACTGCTGGGAAAACTGGAAATTAGTATGGCAGAAACTAGGCATGGACCCACACTTAACACCACATACTAAGATGAGATCACAATGGGTCCATGATTTAGGCATAAAGAACAAGATCATTAGAGGAGCATAGGATAGTTTACCTCTCAGACTTGTGGAGGAGGAAGGAATTTGTGTCCAAAGGAGAACTAGAGCTCATTATTGATGACAAGAGAGAAAAGTTTGATTACATCAAATTTAAAAGCTTTTGTACAAACAAAACTAATGCAAACAAGATTAGAAGGGAAGTAACACATTGGGAAAGCATTGTTACTGTTAAAGGCCTTTATCAGAAAAGGCCTCATCTCCAAACTATATAGAGAATTGACTCTAATTTATAAGAAATCAAGCCATTCTCCACTTGATAAATGGTCAAAGGATATGAACAGACAATTTTCAGAGGATGAAATTGAAACTATTTCCACTCATAGGAAAGAGTGTTCCAAATCACTATTGATCAGAGAAATGCAAATCAAGACAACTCTGAGATACCACTACACACCTGTCAGATTGGCTAACATGACAGGAATAAATAATGATGAATGTTGGAGGCGATGTGGTAAAACAGGGACACTGATGCATTGTTGGTGGAGTTGTGAAAGAATCCAACCATTCTGGAGAGCAGTCTGGAATTATGTCAAAAAAGTTATCAAACAGTGCATCCCCTTTGATCCATCAGTGCTACTACTGGACTTATATCCCAAAGAAATACTAAAGAAGGGAAAAGGTCATGTATGTGCCAACATGTTTCTGGCAGCCCTTTTTGTAGTGGCTACAAACTGGAAAATGAATGCATGCTCATCAACTGGAAAATGGTTGGGTAAATGATGGTATATGAATGTTATGGAATTGTGGAATATCATTGTTCTGTAAGAAATGACCAACGGGATGAATACAGAGAAGCTTGTAGAAACGTACATCAACTGATGCTGAGTGAAAGGAGAAGAACTAGCAGATCATTATACCTTCAACAACAATACTGCATGAGAATGTATCCTGATGGAAGTGGGCATCTTCAACAAAGAGAAGATCTAACTCAGATACAATTATTCAAAGGTGGACAGAATCAGCTACAATCAGAGAAGGAACACTGGTAAATGAGTGAAAACTGTTTGCATTTTTTGTTTTGTTTCCCACTTTATTTTTACTTTCTGAATCCAATTCTTCCGTTACAACAAGAACAACAACAACAACAACAAAAATCGGTTCTGCACACATATATTGTATCTAGCATATCCTATAACATATTTAATATGTATGGGAATGCCTGCCAACTAGGGAAGGTGGTGGAGGGAAGAAGGATAAAATTCGGAAAAGTGCAATGGATAATGTTATAAATTACCTATGCATATGTCAAAAAAAAGTTATAATTATAAAATGAATAAAAAGAAAGACACACTTCAAACATACAACATAATTCAACTGGTTTTAGGAAATTATATAAGTTATAGAAAAAGGAAAAAGAAGAAGGAGCTATAGGGGGAGGGGTCAACTAAACAAGGTGAGAAGGATGAATCAGATAACAATGGAGTTAAATACAATTTTGAGCAACAGGAGCATTTCCCATCTCCTCCCTCAATTAACCCTTCAGTGTTGGAAGAAGAAGGAGGCAGGAAGAGGCAGAAACACAAACAGAATTGCCTGTTAAGCAGCCTATGACAACATTAGAAAAAGCATTGATTAAGGCTAAGAGGGAAGGACAGGATGTAAGTGATTTTATAGAAGCATACCCTGTGATTGAAGAGACTGACTCTTCAGGTCAAAAAAGGAGAAGTGACACTCCTTTTAATTTGGATGAAATGAAGGATTTGAAAAAAGGTTGCAACCTTTATGGAGCCACATCATCTTATGTTAAGATGTTGTTACTAGTTCATTTGTCTTATGAAATCCTAACCCCAAATGATTGGAAATCCACAGCAGGGACATGTTCAGGACCTCGACAAAACTTGTTGTTGCTTTCAGAGTTTCATGAATTATGTAGGATTCAAGTCCGATGCAATAGGGAAACTGGAGTTTAACACACAATTCACTTTTGACCAACTAGCAGGTGAAGGTCAGTATGGAGAAAATTCAGAACAGATTGATTATTCCATGAGAGTGTATGAGCAAATTTCTAAGGCTGCAATAAAAGCTTTTGGTTCCTTCCCTGGACAGAGAGATCGAGGGGAGGCTTTCACTAAAATAGAGCAAGGTCCCAATAAACCTTTTGCGGATTTTGTGCGATGTCTGTTAACTGCTCTCAAAAGAACTAGTGGAGAAAATGCAGCTACAGAAATAACGACTAGACATTTGGCTATGGAAAATGCCCATGAGATTTGCAAAAGAATTCTATGGGAAATAGGCAAAGATGCTTCTTTAGTGGAGATCCTAAGATGCTGTGCTACAGTGGGCACTAATACTCATTATGCTCAGACTATGAAGAACATGGAAAGACAGGGTCCTTTTGGGCAAAGGAATTCTAGAGAAACTCGTTGGTGTTTTCAATGTGGCAAAGTTGGACATTTAATAGCTCAGTGTAGATATGAGATAGAGTGAGAAGACCAGGTGAAAGAAGACCTAAAACCCCATGTCCAAAGTATCACAAGGGCTTCCACTGGGCCTCAGAATGTAGACCGATCCAGAGAAATGAGAGCTGGGACCCAGCTCCAAGAACTCAATCAAAAGATAGATGGGGCATGATGGCAACTGAGGTTACAGCCACCAAGTCTTTAGAAGGTCAGGACACTCTGGGGCAGAGCCAAGATGGTGGAGAAGCTAGATGGAACTTTCTAAGCTCTCTAATTCCCTTTCTACCTTGGTATTTAATTCAGCCTCAGAAACAGCACTTGACTGGTAAAACCCACGAAGATTGGAAATACAAAAACTTACCAGAGGAAGAGAATCTGGAATATTGCCAGAAAAGGTTTGACCTGAGGTGGTGTGAGTAGCCCAGTGCAGGGCATGGATAGAAACGGGAGCGGAGTGGTTTTTGTGGTTGAAAAATTTACAAAGAGTCCCCTGCAGTATCCTGACTGCTTTGCTTTGATGAGGGAGCAGGGGGCCAGCAGAGAAGTTGGAGCCTGGGGTAGTGGGTACTCAGGGGGTCACCAAAGCCACAGAGGATCTGTCTGGGATCACCCAGGACCAGAAGTGCCTCAAGGCAGACCATAACACAGCACTTCACAGCATTCTGCAGTGAGGGGCTCTTGCCCCTGGGGGGCCAGTAATACACAGCAGGGGCACAGCCTGGGTCAGCCTTTCATCTGTATAGTGAGGGGCTCGGCCAGGGGAAGTGGAATTTCCCCAGCTCGACTGTGCTCCCCAGGCAGTGGCACTTCCAGTTCGGTGAGGGACAGGACCACTTTGAGGGCATTTGTGGGGGCGCAGTGATACCTTTACTCCTTAACCGCTAGCCCCAAGGCGGTCACTAATCTTCACAGTGGGGCTCCTCTCAGGGTACTTACACAGCCCTGTCTGTAATACCTAGACATGCTCACTTCTGCATAAAGTTCTTCCCAGAGCCCTCCTGCAGCTTGGCTGTTCCTTGCAGCACATTGAGAGGGCAGATACTGTCCATAAACCCATCCTTGCTCTGCAGAGGAACCTGGTAGTCCCCTTGTCCTCAGGACAGACCCTGAAGGCTTTAAAAAAATGAGCAAAAAAATGAAGAAAACCCTTTACAGCTTCTATGCAGAAAAACAGCTTGTTTCCCACCCTGAGGCGGCTACAACCTCCAGACAATACCCCAAATAACACTCTGCTAGAAGAAACTATTAAAAATCTGAAGAGAGAATTAGAAGAAAAATGGGGAAAGGAAAGAGAAGCTATGCTAGATTATATCAATGTCCTGAAATGTGAATTAGAAAAGGCAAACAACTTCCTCAAATGGAAAGGATTTACAGAAAGTGCAGGGAAACAGAATTAAGGAGCTGGAAAAAGGTAAAGAAACCACAGGACAGTAGGATCTATGAATTGGAAAAGATAAAGAATTCCCAAGAAAGTAAAATTTGTGAATTGGAAAAAGAAAATAACTCATTAAAAAACAAATTTAGTGAAGTGGAAAAAAATTTCATAGACCAAAACAACTCATTTAAAAACTCAATTGGACACATACAAAAAGAAGGAAAAAAAAAAAAGCTAATGAAGAAAATAACTCATTAAAAATCAGAACTGAACAAATAGAAATGAATGATTCACTGAGACACCAAGAATCAGTCAAGCAAAGCCAAAAAATTGAAAATCTGCAGAAAAATGTCAGCTATCTACTTGCCAAAACGACAGACCTGGAAAACAGATCGAGGAGAGACAATCTGAGGATTATTGGACTTCCTGAAAATTATGATGAAAAAAATAGCGTAGATACTATTATACAGGAAATCATCAAAGAAAACTGCCCAGGGGTAATAGAAACAGAAGGTAAAACAGACATTGAAAGAATTCATTCAACACCTTCTGAAAAAGACCCCCCAAAAAACACAAACAAATAAACAACAACAACAAAAAAAACTCCCCGGAACATTGTGGCCAAAGTTCATAAGTATTAGACTAAGGAAAAAATACTACAAGCAGCCAGGATACAACAATTCAAATACCAAGGTGCCACAATGAGGGTGACTCAAGACCTGGCTGGTTGGAATGGAAAGGGGATAGTGTCAGAAAAAGAGGAAAGGGGAGATAAAAAGAGGGAAACTACATCCCACAAAGAGGCAAAGAAAACCTATCATATCTGAGGGAAGTTAGAGAGGGGGAGGAACATTGTGTAAACGTTACTCCCAGCAGAATTGTCTCAAAGAGAAAATAATGGACATATTAGTATTACAGAAAATTCTTTCTCACCTCATTAAAAAGAGGGAGAGGAAAAGGGAAAAGGAAAAAGAGCAATAAGGACAGGGAACAAGAAAGGGTAAGGGATTTCAAGGGAGGAGAGAGGGATATTAAAGAGGGAGGGCTGTGTGACACAAGTGAGGCTCATAAGTTTAATTCTGGGAAAGGGGTTCAGGAAGGTAAGGTAAAAAAGCATAATCAGGGGATATTACGCTGGCAGGAAATACAGAATTAGTCATTTTAACTGCAAATGTGAATGGGATGAATTCTCCCATAACACAGAGACAGATAGCAGATTGGATCAAAAGTCTGAACCCTACAATATGCTGTTTCCAGGAAACACATTTAAAGCAGAGAGATACATACAGAGAAAGGTAAAAGGCTGGAGCAGAATCTATTATGCCTCAAGTGAAGTCAAAAAAGCAGGGAGAGCCATCCTTATCTCAGATGAAGAAAAAGCAAAAATTGATCTAATCAAAAGAGATAAGGAAGGAAACTATATCTTGCTAAAGGGTAGCAGAGACAATGAAGCAATTTCTATACTAAATATATATGAACCAAGTGGTATAGCATCTAACTTCCTAAAGGAGAAGTTAAGAAAGTTGCAAGAAGAAATAGACAACACAACCTTGCACTCTCAGAATTAGAGAAATCAAACCACAAAACAAAACAAATCAGAAAGAAATTAAAGAGGTAAATCAAATATTAGGAAAATTAGGTATGATAGCTCTCTGGAGAAAACTGAATGGTGACAGAAAGGAGGATACTTTCTTCTCAGCAGTTCATGGAACCTATCCAAAAAAAATGACCATATATTAGGACATAAAGATCTCAAAATTAAATGCAGAAGGAAGGCAGAAATATTAAAGTCTTTCTTTTTAGATCACGATGCAATAAAAACTACATTCAACAAAAAGTTAGGGGTAAATAGATCAAAAAGTCATGGGAAACTAAATAAAATCTCATCTTGAAGAATGATTGGGTGAAACAGCAAATTATGCACACAATTAATAATTTCACTCAACACAGTGACAATGATGAGACATCATACCAAAATTTGTGGGATGCAGTTAAAACGGTAGTCAGGGGAAATTTTATATCTTTGGAGGCTTACTTGAAGAAAATAGAGAAATAGAAGATCAATGAATTGGGCTTGCAACTTAAAAAGCTAGAAAAAGACTAAATAAATTAAAAGCCCCAATCAAATACTAAACATGAAATTCTAAAATGAAAAGGAGAAATTAATGATATTGAAAGTAAAAATACTATTGAACTAATAAATAAAACTAAGAGTTGATTGTATGACAAACCAATAAAATAAATAAACCTTTGGCAAATCTGATTAGAAAAAGGAGAGAGGAAAATCAAAGTGTTAGTCTTAAAAATGGAAATGGGGAACTGTCCACCAATGAGGAGGAAAATAGAGAAATAATGAGTTATTTTGCCCAACTGTATGCCAATAAATTCGATAACCTAAGCGAAATGGACGACTACCTCCAAAAATGTAGGCTTCCCAGATAAAGAGAGGAGGAAGTAAATTGCTTAAATAGTCCCATTTCAGAAAAAGAAATACAACAAGCTATTCATCAACTCCCTAAGAAAAAATCCCCAGGGATAGATGCATTTACAGGTGAATTCTACCCAACATTCAAAGAACAATTAGCTCCAATGTTGTATAACCTATTTGAAAAAATAGGGAATGAAGGAGTCCTACCAAATTCCTTTTATGACACAGACATGGTACTGATACCCAAACCAGGTAGGGTGAGAACAGAGAAAAAAAATTATAGACCATTCTACCTAATAAATATTGATGCTAAAATCTTAAATAAGATATTAGCAAAAAGACTCTCCCCAGGATAATACATCATGATCAAGTAGGATTTATACCAGGAATGCAGGGCTGGTTAAATATCAGGAAAACTTTCAGTATAATAGGCCATATTAATAACCAAATTAACAAAACTCATATGATCATCTCAATAGATGCAGAAAAGGCATTTGATAAACTCCAACATCCATTTCTATGAAAAACACTTGAGAATATTGGAATAAATGAACTTTTCCTTAAAATAATCAGTAGCATCTGTTTAAAATCAACAATAGTCATATGTATTGGGGAAAGACTGCAACCATTCCCATTAAGATCAGGGGTGAAACAAGTTTGTCCTCTATCACATTACTATTCAATATTGCATTAGAAATTCTAGGCTGGGCAATAAGACCCCAGAAAGTGATTAAAGGAAGTAGAGTAGGTAATGAGGAAACCCAACTATCCTCTTTGCAGATGATATGATGGTATACTTAGGGAACCCCAAAGATTCTGCTAAAAAGCTATTAGAAATAATTTGGAACTTTAACAAAGTTGCAGGATACAAAATAAATCCACATAAATCCTCGGCATTTTTATACATTAACAACACAATCCAACAGCAAGAGCAACAAAGAGAATTTCCATTGAAAATAACATTTGCTAGTATAAAATCTTTAGGAATCTATCTCCAAAAGGAAAGTCCAGAATTATATGAGCAAAATTACAAAACACTTGCCACGAAGAAAAAGTCAGATTTAAACAATTGGAAAAATATTAAGTGCTCTTGGATGGGCCGAGCGAATATAATAAAGATGACAATACTCCCTAAACTAATCTATTTATTTAGCACTATAACAATCAGACTCCAAAAAAACTATTTTAAAGACCTAGATAAAACAACAACAACAACAACAACAACAACAACAACAACAACAACAACAACAAAGTTCATATGGAAAAACAAAAGGTTAAGAATTTGAAGGGAATTAATTAAAAAAAAAAAATCAAACAAAGGTGGCCTAACTGTACGTGATCTAAAACTATATTATAAAGCATCATTCACCAAAATCATCTGGTATTGGCTAAGAAACAGACTAGTTGATCAGTGGAATAGGTTAGGTTCACAGGACAAGATAGTGAATAAAAATATTAATCTAATGTTTGATAAACCCAAAGATCCCAAATTTTGGGAATAGAAATCTTTTTTGACAGAAACTGCTGGGAAAACTGGAAATTAGTAAGGCAGAAACTAGGCATGGACCCACATTTAACACCACATACTAAGATGAGATCAACATGGGTCCATGATTTAGGCATAAAGAACAAGATCATAAATAAATTAGAGGGGCATAGGATAGCTTACCTCTCAGACTTGTGTCTGAGGAAGGAAGGAGGAGGAAGGAATTTGTGACCAAAGGAGAACTAGAGATCATTATTGATCACAAAATAGAAAATTTTGATTACATCAAATTAAAAAGCTTTTGTACAAACAAAACTAATGCAAACAAGATTAGAAGGGAAGTAACAAATTGGGAAAACATTTTTTTTACAATTAAAGGTTCTGATAAGGGAGTCATCTCCAAAATATACAGAGAATTGACTCTAATTTAAAAGAAATCAAGCCATTCTCCAATTGAAAAGTGGTCAAAGGATATGACCAGACAATTTTCAGATGATGAAATTGAAACTATTTCCACTCATATGAAAGAGTGTTCCAAATCACTATTGATCAGAGAAATGCAATTTAAAAAATTTTTTTTAAATTAATTTTATAATTATAATATTTTTGACAATACATATGCATAGGTAATTTTTTTACAACATTACCCTTTGTACACTCTTCTGTTCCAAAATTTCCCCTCTTTCCCTCCACTCCCTCCCCTAGAAGACAGGCATTACAATACATATTAAGTATGTTATAATATATCCTAGATACAATATATATGTGGAGAACTGGATTTTTTTGTTGTTGTTCTTGTTGTAAAGGAATAATTGGATTTGGAAGGCAAAAAAACCCTGGGAAGAAAAACAAAAAATGTAAACAATTTACACTCATTTCCCAGTGTCCCTGCTCTGGGTGCAGCTGATTCTGTCCATCATTGATCATTTGGAACTGGATTTGATCTAAGAAATGTAAATGAAGACAACTCTAAGATACCACTACACACCTGTCAGATTGGCTAAGATGACAGGAACAAATAATGATGAATGTTGGAGGCGATGTGCTAAAACAGGGACACTGATGCATTGTTTGTGGAGTGGTGAAAGAATCCAACCATTCTGGAGAGCAATCTGGAATTATGCCCAAAATGTTATCAAACTGTGCATGCCCTTTGATCCATCAGTGCTACTACAGGACTTATATCGCAAAGAAAATACTAAAGAAGGGAAAGGCACCAGTATGTGCCAAAACATTTATGGCAGCCGTTTTTGTAGTGCCTACAAACTAGAAAATGAATTGTAGAATGGATAGGTCAATGATGGTATATGAATGTTTTGGAATATTATTGTTCTGTACGAAATGACCAGCAGGATGACTACAAAGAGGTTTGGAGAGACTTACATCAACTGATGCTGAGTGAAATGAGCAGAACCAGAAGATCACTATACACTTCAACAACAATACTGTATGAAGATATATTCTGATGGAAGTGGATATCTTCAACATACACAAGATCCAACTCACTTCCAATTGATCAATGACAAGCAGAAACAACAACACCCAGAGAAAGATCACTGGGAATTGAATGTAAACTGTTAGCACTACTGCCTTTCTAACCAGGTTACTTATACCTTCGGAATCCAATTCTTAATGTGCAAGAAGAAAATTGGCTTTATACACATATATTGTATCTAGGTTATACTCTAACACATGTGATATTGTATGGGGCTGCCTGTCATCTTGGGGAGGAAGTAGAGGAAGGGAGGAGAAAATTTGGAAAAATGAATACAAAGGATAATGCTATAAAAAATAATTACTCATGCTTATATACTGTCAAAAATTATAATTATAAAATTAATTTTAAAAGAGTAAAAAAAATAAAAACTAAATTCGACACCTATTAAAAAAAGAAAGAAAGAAACAAGAAAAAAAAAGAAATGATCAGCAGGATGAATACAGAGAGTCTTGGAGAGACTTACATCAACTGATGCTGAGTGAAATGATCAGAAGCAGGTGATCATTATACACTTCAAGAACAATACTGTGTGAAGAGGATGTATTCTGATGGAAGTGGACATCTTCACCAAGAAAAGATCTAACTCACATCCAATTGATCAAAGATTGACACAATCAGCTACACTAAGAGAAGGATCACTGGTAAATGAGTGAAAACCATTTGCAATTTTTGTTTTTCTTCCCAGTTTATTTTTACTTTCTGAATCCAATTCTTCCATTGCAACAATAACAACAACAACAACAACAAAAATCGATTCTGCATACATATATTGTATCTAGGATACATTATAACATAGTTAATATGTATGGGCATGCCTGCCAACTAGGGAAGGTGGTGGAGGGAAGGAGGATAAAATTCGGAAAAGTGCAATGGATAATGTTATAAATTACCTATGCATATGTCAAAAAAAAATTATAATTATAAAATGAATAAAAAGAAAGACACAATTCAAACATACAATAGAATTCAACTGGTTTTAGGAAATTATTTAAGTTATAGAAAAAGGAAAAAGAAGAAGGAGCTATAGGGGGAGGGGTCAACTAAACAAGGTGAGAAGGATGAATCAGATAACAATGGAGTTAAATACAATTTTGAGCAACAAGAGCATTTCCCATCTCCTCCCTCAATTAACCCTTCAGTGTTGGAAGAAGGAGGAGGAGGGGAAGAGGCAGAAACACAAGCAGAATTGCCTGTTAAGCAGCCTGACAAGATTAGAAAAAGCATTGATTAAGGCTAAGAAGAAGAACAGGATGTAAGAGATTTTATAGATGCATAGCCTGGAATTGAAGAGATTGACTCTTCAGATCAAAAAAAGAGAAGTGACACTCCTTTTAATTTGGATAAAATGAAGGATTTGAAAAAAAAGGTTACACCCTTTATGGAGCCACATCATCTTATGTTAAGATGTTAATAGTTCATTTGTCTTATGAAATCCTAACCCCAAGTGATTGGAAATCCATAGCAGGGACATGTTCAGAACCTGGACAAAACTTGTTGTGGCTTTGAGAATTTCATGAATTATGTAGGATTCAAGTCAGAGGCAATAGGGAAATAGGAGTTAACACACAATTGACTTTTGACCAACTAGCAGGTGAAGGTCGGTATGGAGAAAATTCAGAACAGATTGATTATCCCATAAGAGTGTATGAGCAAATTTCTAAGGCTGCAATAAAAGCTTGGGGTTCTCTCCCCAGACAGAAAGATCGAAGGGAGGCTTTCACTAAAATAGAGCAAGGTCCCAATAAACCTTTTGCGGATTTTGTGGGATGTCTGCTAACTGCTCTCAAAAGAAGTATTGGAGAAAATGCAGCTACAGAAATAATGACTAGACATTTGGCTATGGAAAATGCCCATGAGATTTGCAAAAGAATTCTATGGGGACTAGACAAAGATGCTTCTTTAGAGGAGATCATAAGAAGCTGTGCTACAGTGGGCAGCAATTCTCATTATGCTCAGACTATGAAGAACATGGAAAGACAGGGTCCTTCCTGGCAAAGGATTTTTAGGGAAACTCGTTGATGTTTTCAATGTGGAAAAGTTGGACATCTAAGAGCTCAGGGTAGATAAGAAGATAGAGTGAGAAGACAGGGTGAAAGAAGACCTAAAACCCCATGTCCAAAATGTCACAAGGGCTTCCACTGGGCCTCAGAATGTAGACTGACCCAGAGAAATGAGAGGTGAGGCCCAGCTCCAAGAACACAATGAAAAGATACATGGGGCAAGATGGCAACTGAAGTTACACCCAAATAGTCTTGGACTCTGCTGTAATCTATCAGATGAAAAGTTATCACATGGAAGAAAGGGATTACCTGATCAGTCAGCCAAAAAGCAATCAGATATCAGAAATGGAGAGAAATTCACCTGGGAGAATACACGCCTTTTAAACCCATGGGGCTGTGTCCAATGCAAACAGCTCCAATGTGATTGCCAGATGATGAGAAGAGATTTAAAAAGTGGTCAAAAGAAGGGGAAATTAGGTAGGTTAACTACCTGGGAGAGAGGGTTTGCTTATATTTTAACAGGCATGAGGAAACAGGTGGAGAAGGAAACAGATGGATGGCAACAAGCACCTGGAGATAGAAAGACAATGAGCAAAAACTTAAAAGAAAGAGAAGATCTAAGAAACATCTGACACTGAAAGAGCATGGCTGATAAAGAGACTGTTAAAGAACTTTAAAACTAGCAGGAATCATTAGATTCCTTAATACAAGATAAAACTGTTAAAGTACTTGAAAACCAGCAGAGATCATTGATTCCTTGAGATAAAAAATTGTTAATGAGTCTATTGTAGGATTTCAAAACTTGTAGGAATTATTGGATTATTGGCACATGAACTAATGGAGAATGGATTCCCTTTGGACTATTTCTAAAACTTATGGACATGTATAAATTCTCAATTTATGACTATTTCATCATGTTATTGGTTACATCACTTCCAGCATGTGTTATGATGCTATGTATTTGTGTAATTTATGTAATTATGTGTAATATCTCCCATAGTAATGGATTTATGTATTCCTGTTTCTTTTTAAAATTTTTTTAAAAATTAATTTTATACTTATAACATTTTATTGAAAGTAGATATGCATAGGTAATTTTTTCAACATTATCCCTTTACTCCCTTCTGTTCTGAGTTTCCCCCTCCTTCCCTCCACCCCGTCACATAGATGGCAGGCATTTCCATACATATTAAATATGTTCTAGTATATCCAAGATACAATATATGTTGCAGTACCGAATTTTGTTGTAGTTGTAGTTGTTGTTGTTGTTGTTGTTGTTGTTGTTGCAAAGGAAGAATTAGATTCAGAAGGTAAAAATCACCTGAGAAGAAAAACAAAAAAAAGCAAACAGTTTACAACTATTTGCCTGTGTTCCTTCCCTGAATGTAGCTGAATCTGTCCCTCATTGATCAATTGGATCTGAGTTAGATCTTCTCTTTGTTGAAGATAGCCACTTCCATCAGAATACATCCTCATACAGTATTGTTGTTGAAGTGTCTAATGATCTCCTGGTTCTGCTCAAGTCACTCAGCATCAGGTGATGTAAGTCTCTCCAAGCCTCTCTTTATTCATCCTGCTGGTCACTTGTTACAGAACAATAACATTCCATAACATTCATATACCATCATTTACCCAAGCATTCTCCAATTGATGGGCATCCATTCATTTTCCACTTTCAATCCACTACAAAAAGGGCTGCCACAAACCCTTTGGCCGATACAGGTCCCTTTCCCTTCTTTAGTAGTTCCTTGGGATATAAGCCCAGTAGTAGTAGCACTGCTGGATCAAAGGGTATGAACAGTTTGATAACTTTTTGGGCAATGTCTACCTGTTTCAAGGTCATGACCACCCTATGTGCTAAATCAAAAGAAAGGGGGGAATGCTAGCTAGGTTCCTTCCTGGGTGGTAAGTAGGTACCTAACAATTCTGTAGGGCAGAATTCAGACCTTTCGTTCGCACCTTTAAAAGCACTTGACACTTTCAGGATGCTGAAAGGAGTTAACACCTTTCAAAGGGCTTGCTCATTGGTCTAGAAGGAGTTCCCTCCCACAAGCCCCTTCTCTGGGAGGATTTAAGGAGCCAGCATTCAGGAAGAAGAGCATCTGAGATTCCACTTTGGTGCTGACTGGGGACACTTGGAGAAGAGCAGATTCACAAGGACTAAAGGAAAAGCCGGCTTGTGGAGATTCACAGGTAGGATTGACTTCCGGGAAAGCCAGGTAAGTCTGATTCCTTTCGGCGTCTACCTTTGTCTGCCTGTCCTTCTGTGCGTGCTTCCAGGAGCTGCTGGGATGGCCGCGATGAAGACAAACTTAGAGGAGGAAGTGATTTCTTTGCTCTCCTCTTCTACCAGTGGCTCCCTGGGAACGTTCCAGGTTCAGCCACCATTTCGATTCGGTCAGTCCTGGCTTTTTGGCCAGAGCGCCGTGGGCTCGGGGCAGAGTACGGGATTGGCCCAGACTTCTTGGGGGACCCAGTGTTCCTCAGGATCTACGGTCGGATTCCCGGCCACCTGCCGAGCCCCCCAGGCTCCTGAATGCACGGCGCCTTCTGGAACCCCCAGTGCGTCTGGATTTAGTTTCAAGATGCCCACCAACCTCGGAGCTTTCCCCAGCAAACCGGGCTTTGGGCACCGTAGCCGGGAGGCATCGGGTTGTAGTTTGGGGGCATCCGACTTCAGCTTTAAGGCTCCTGAAAGCTCAGTCTTCAGACCAATCTTTGGGGCCCAATCGGAGCCGGAGAAGACGCAGAGCCGCATCAGTGCGGCCTCTTTCACTTTCTCCCTCCCAGTTAGAGGGGGGCCTGAGACGCTGGGCTCCTTCACGTTTTCCCAGGGCTCAAGCAGCTCAGGCACCAGCCCGAGCGCCGTGGGCTCGGGGCAGAGCACGGGATTGGCCCAGACTTCTTGGGGGACCCAATCTTCCTCAGGTTCTAAGCTCGGATTCCCGGGCACCTCTGGAGCCCCCCAGGCTCCTGTTTTCGAGGCGCCTTCTGCAACCCCCAGTGCATCGGGATTTAGTTTCAAGATGCCCACCAACAACGGAACTTTCCCCAGCACCCCGGGCTTTGGACACCGTAGCCGGAAGGCATCCGGCTGTAGTTTGGGGGCATCCGAGTTCAGCTTTAAGGCTCCTGAAAGCTCAACCTTCAGACCAATCTTTGGGGCCCAATCGGAGCCGGAGAAGATGGAGAGGGACATCAGTCCGGCCTCTTTCACTTTCTCCCTCCCAGTTAGTGGGGGGCCTGAGGCGCTGGGCTGCTTCACGTTATCCCAGGGCTCAAGCAGCTCAGGCACCAGCCCGAGCGCCGTGGGCTCGGGGCAGAGCACGGGATTGGCCCAGACTTCTTGGGGGACCCAGTCTTCCTCAGGATCTACGCTCAGATTCCCGGCCAATTCCGGAGCCCTCCAGGCTCCTGTCTTCCCAGCGCCTTCTGCAACCCCCAGTGCATCGGGATTTAGTTTCAAGATGCCCACCAACAACGGAACTTTCCCCAGCACCCCAGGCTTTGGACACCGTAACCAGGAGGCATCCGGCTGTAGTTTGGGGGCATCCGAGTTCAGCTTTAAGGCTCCTGAAGGCTCAGTCTTCAGACCAATCTTTGGGGCCCAATCGGAGCCAGAGAAGATGGAGAGGGACATCAGTCCGGCCTCTTTCACTTTCTCCCTCCCAGTTAGTGGGGGGCCTGAGGCGCTGGGCTGCTTCACGTTATCCCAGGGCTCAAATAGCTCAGGCACCAGCCCGAGCGCCGTGGGCTCGGGGCAGAGCACGGGATTGGCCCAGACTTCTTGGGGGACCCAATCTTCCTCAGGTTCTAAGCTCGGATTCCCGGGCACCTCCGGAGCCCCCCAGGCTCCTGTTTTCGAGGCGCCTTCTGCAACCCCCAGTGCATCCGGATTTAGTTTCAAGATGCCCACCAACAACGGAACTTTCCCCAGCAAACCGGGCTTTGGGCACCGTAGCCGGGAGGCATCCGGTTGTAGTTTGGGGGCATCCGAGTTCAGCTTTAAGGGTCCTGAAAGCTCAGTCTTCAGACCAATCTTTGGGGCCCAATCGGAGCCGGAGAAGATGGAGAGCGACATCAGTCCGGCCTCTTTCACCTTCTCCTTCCCAGTTAATGGGGGGCCTGAGGCGCTGGGCTCCTTCACGTTTTCCCAGGGCTCAAGCAGCTCAGGCAGCAGCCCGAGTCTTCCTTTGTTCAACGCATCTAGCAAGCCTCCCTCCTCCACTTTTGCCTCTCCAAGTCAGAATGTGGAGGAGGAAAAGAGGGGCCCTAAACCAGCATTTGGCAGTTCAGGGAGCGGCTTCACGAGCTTCGCCTCCCCGGGCTCTGGAGGGGAGCCCTTTCGTAGGAGCAAAGCAGAGGGCAAGCTAGGAAGGGGAGATGCTGCTGGCCACGGAGGGTCGCTCTCTGGCCACGTGAAGGGGCCGAAAAGGAAGAAAGAGCACGACGGCTCACCCAGGAGACGAAACTACGACTGTGTGGAGGACATGCAGCTCTTGTCCCAGGGAGATCATCCTCGAAAGAAGCGCCCTCCTCGTCTGGCTCGCCCACGGGCTGGCGGCTCGTTCGGGGGGACGCTGCAGGACACGCTGAGGAGTAACAAAGGAGGCGGCCACCTGGGAAGCACAGGAATGAAAAAGGAAGTGGGCAGTGTAGAATCCAGTGAGACGGAGCAAAGCGCTGGAGCGGGAGCCACCTGGTCCACGTTGTTCGCCCCCCGGCTGAAGGAAGAGGAGATGGGTGGCAAAAGGAGCCAGGAAGTGTCCGCCTGCAGGGCTACCCCTTCCCGCCGCGGAGGGAAGAAGGAGAGCGTGGAGAGCTCGAGCAGCCTGTCCCCCAGCGAGCTCCCCGCCATTCAGTGCAAGAAGATCCCCAACTACCTCAAGGACAGAGCCATCCTGCAGGAGCACTTTGGCCGATTGAGGAAGGTGCGGCGCATCCATCCCCGGCGCCGAGGCAAGCTCGGCTCTGTGCCCTTCTGGGACCACGCCTCTGGAGCCCGGGCTCGGAAGAAAGGGAAAGGGAAAGGCTTGCACAGAGTCCTCCTCTTTTGGCGCGAGAACAAAAGAAGTCCCAGGAAGAAGACCTTTTTCCCAAAGGAGAAAATAGCGAGTCAGAGCTGGGAAGACTCTGGTTTCCAGCGCTCCCCGCTGCCCAAAGCCCTCTGGAGACCTGCAACTGGCCAGAGCAGCAGCCTTCTCGGGAAGAGTTGTCCAGTGAAGAAATCGAGGCAGCCCGAGTCTCTGCAGTCTGAGGGGGAGCCCTTGGATTGTGGGCCTGAGATCCCGAGCTCAGACCTGCCGGGACTGTCAGTGAGCAGCCTGAGCACCTTGATGGGCGCGGTGGCCGAGACGTCGGAGGACAAGTACCGCCTCCTGGACCGGAGGGATAAGATCCTGAGGCAAGCTCGCGGGAAGAGAACGGCTCTGGACCAAGCCAAAGGCTTTTGGGGCACGTGCCTGGACATGTGTCCTGAGAAAGAGCGCTACATGAGAGAGAGCAGGAAGCAGCTGAGCTCTTTCGAAGTGATCCCTGGCACAGATCAGGTGGACCACGCGGCGGCAATCAAGGAATACAGCCGCTCCTCCGCTGACCAGGAGGAGCCTCTGCCTCAGGAGCTGCGTCCTTCCGGGGTGCTGGGCATGACCATGGACTACCTGGTCACTCAGGTCCTGGACCGGAGGGAAGGGAGCTCGCGCGACTGGTACGACTTTGTGTGGAACAGGACCCGCGCCATCAGGAAGGACATCACCCAGCAGCACCTCGGTGACCCGCTCACCGTGTCGCTGATGGAGAAGTGCACCCGCTTCCACATCCACTGTGCGCACGCGATGTGTGAGGAGCCCGTGGGCTCCTTCGACGCCAAGATCAACCAGGAGAACATGACCAAGTGCCTGCAGAGCCTTAAGGAGATGTACCAGGACCTGGCCGACGAGGGCGTCCTCTGTGCGCGGGAAGCGGAATTCCGAGGCTACCAAGTTCTGCTCCATCTCCACCAGGGCGACATCCTGAGAGAGGTGCAGCAGTTCCGGCCCGAGGTGCGAAACTCCCCCGAGGTGAAATTTGCAGTGCAGGCTTTGGCGGTTGTGAACAGCAACAACTTTGTCCGGTTCTTCAAGCTGGTGCGCTCTGCCTCCTACCTCAACGCCTGCCTCCTGCACTGCTACTTCCATCAGATCCGGAAAGAGGCATTGCGGGCTCTCCTCGTGGCCTACACGGGGAGCGCTCGGAGATCCACACGCTTTCCGGTGGATCACCTGGTGCCCATGTTACTGTTTCGAGATGCCCAGGAAGCCAGCGACTTCTTGACTTCCTGTGGCCTCGCGGTGTCTGATGGCTGCGTGGAGCTGAAGCGGTCCGCCTTCTTGGAAGCCGGGGGCTCAGCCAAGGCAAAGAAGTGCCCTTTGATCACCGAGAAGCTCGCCGTCTCCGTTGGAGAAGTGGTGAATGGGGGGCCGTTACCCCCCGTCCCTCGTCACATCCCGGCGTGTAGCTTCAACACCCACAACGAATACGTGGGCGAGAGCGCGGCCCCCGAGTCTGCTCCGCGTGGACAGAAACCCGCTGTGGAGAGGGGGGGAGGCGGCAAGCTGGAAGAAGGCAGCCCTGGGACCGAAGCGCTGGCGCTGTGTGTTCCGCCGCAGCCCTGCCCGCCCCTGCCTCAGCCGCTGC
Source organism: Sminthopsis crassicaudata (assembly GCF_048593235.1). Lineage (NCBI taxonomy): Eukaryota > Metazoa > Chordata > Mammalia > Dasyuromorphia > Dasyuridae > Sminthopsis > Sminthopsis crassicaudata. The sequence continues at coordinate 627,895,062 of NC_133619.1, forward strand.
TGACCCAGAGCGCCGGGCTGCCGCCAGCCCTCGGGGCTCCCGGCCCTGTCCTGCCAGGGGCTGCTTCGTCATCTCGCTTCCAGCCCGTGGGGCGGCCCGAGCTGCCTGCTCCCCGGCCTCGGCCGAGCTACACCGACTCGGACCTCGTGGGGGTCGTGGAAGACCTTGCCCGGGACGTCCTCAGAGGCTACTATGAAGAAGTCGGCCAGGCCGGAGCTGCCTACGCCGCTGCGGCCTGGAGGGTTTCCCAAGTGCTCACGGAGGAGCTCCTGGCCACCACCACCGGGGACATGCTGAGGCAGACCGCCGCTGAGGAACTGAAGGAAGAAAGAGCAAGAATTCAAGAAGAACAGAAGAGAGCTGAAGAACAAAGACGGGCCCAGGAGCTGGAGAGCGCCCTGGAGACCGAGAGGAGGGCCTGTGTGGCCCGCTGCTCTGAAGACGTCTGCGATCGCCTCATGGATCTCTTCTTGCCAGAGGAGATTTTCCAGAGTGCCCGAGAGACCCTGCAGGAACTTCAGGGCCTCTGTCAATACTGGCAGAGGTGGAGGAAAGCCCTGGCAGCGCGGAAAAAACTCCAGAGACAGAGGAGACCATTCCCCGCGGCCCCCTGCCGTGTGGACCTCAGCAACGGATTGCAGGCCTTGGCCCCCCGTGCCCAGAGTCCCCTTGCTAAAGAGCGCCTGGCCAAAGGAGTCCCGGATCTGGGGCACCCGGGAAAACTGGGGCTCTCCTGCACCAGGTTACAGTGGACGAGAAACAAGACGATCCATCCAATGAAGGTTCACTCTTTCTCCCAGCAATTGCTCAGTGAAGCGGTGTGGAGCCCTCTGGACCTGCCGGCCCTCGTCGCCGAGCATTACCCTGGGCAGCGGGAACAGGTGTTCTGGAAGCTGGTGTTGGCGCTGCCGGACGGTGAAGAGGCCGACAGTGAAGAGCCCGCCTCTGGCTATCCCAGCAGGATGCTAGAGACTTGGCTGAAGGTCAAGTTCATGGGTGGGGAAGATTTCCAAAAGGGGGCCCGTCACGCTTCCCAGGGGATCCAGACGCTGACCCTGCTGAAGGCCTGGAGCCCCAAAGGGGCTCGAGCGGTCCGGGTCAACGTGTGCATTAAGGTGGCCCACGGCCTGTTGAGCGACTGGGCCCTGGATGCCACGGAGACGCAGAAGGCCCTTCTGGGCACCAGCGGCCTTCTCTTCGTGCTGCCCCCCCGCGGCAAGAGTGTGGTGGCGGCCGAGGAGGACGCGTGCTGGCTCTCGGCCCTGCTGCGGCTCCAACAGCTGCTGCAGGCCAAGCCCTTGCAGCCCCCGGTGCCCCTGGTGGTTCTGGTGCCCGGCCGCGAGGGGGCCAGCGTGAGGGACGTGGAGGAGGGTCTGAGGCTTCGGGACTTGCTTTCCTCGCAGCTTCTCTCGGATTACACGGTCTTGGAGATCCCAGCTGCCGTCAACGATGTCCAAGGCACCAACAGGGTGTCGCAGGCCGTCCAGTGGCTGGTGTCTCGCTGCCCCTGCTCCCCGGAGCTCTGCTGCCAGACCCTGCCCCAGTACATCGAGGACGGCGTCAGGCGCGAGTTCAGCGAGCGCTTCTTCCAGGACCGCAAGGAGCGGCGTGTGGCCGGCCTGGCCTGGCAGGAGCCCGGCGCCATCATCGAGCTCTTCAACGGCGTGCTGCACTTCCTGGCAGACGTGGCCTCCTCCGAGCAGCTCTGCCAGCTGTCCTGGCCCATCACGGAGTTCGCCGAGCCGGGCGGCAACAAGCTGCTTCCTCCCCTGCGCTGGAACGCGCCCGGCCACCTGGCCTGGCTGAAGAAGGTCGTTCTCTCCTTGCAGCTGCCCCCCGTGGACCTCCCCGCCCCGGGCGCTCCTTGGCCTCTGGCGTGCAACGCCATCTCCCGCTACGTCTCGCAGATCCCGAGCTGTGGCCAGACGCAGCCCATCCTGCAGTCTCAGCTGGACAACCTCCTGAGTCGGACGTACGCCAAGTGGACGAACCAAGACCTGGGGGCCTTGGGCGACACGGGGCCCCGTGGGGAGGAGATTCCGTGGGATGACATCATCGCTCTGTGCATTAATCACAAGCTGCGGGACTGGAAGCCTCCCAGTCTGCCCGTCACGCCAGAGGCTCTGAGCCAAGATGGGCACATCTGCGTCTACTTTTTCAAGAGCCACTTACAAAGCTACCAGGTCCCCGGGGCCTGGGCACACGCCCGGCTGCAGACCCACAAGGAGGTGGTCCAGCGGCCCGCCCGCCGACCTTTGGGCCTAAAGCCTTGGCGCTCCGCCAAGAGCCTCTCCCCGTCGTGGCTCCACGTTCCCTTACGGCGGGACCAGGGCCCCCGACAGCGGCCAAACCGCCGCCGCGTGCCCGACGCCCAGGAGCTGGCCCGCCCCGCCTCGGCCGAGGAGCTGCTCCCGGGGGCGCCTGGCCGCCAGCCTGCAGCTGGAGAAGGAGGAGAGCAGGAGGTTCGAACAGCAGCTGCGTCACTGGCTGTCGGGAGACGCCGAGCAGGGCCCGGACTCCAGCCCCCTCCCCGTCTACCTTCCTCAAGCTCTCCTATCGACGCCTCAGGCTCTGCGGCCCGTCCTCCGAGGGTCAGCGCCCAGCAGCCCCCGGGACCAGAAGGCCGCCGAGGGGCGGAGGCCGGCCCCGGCCATGGGCGGCTCTCTGACCCACAAGCTGAGACACTTAGAAAGCCTGATTCAGCGCACTCGACAGGAGGAGCTCGTCTGGGAGCGGCACCTCTCCAACTTGCTGGACATGGTGGACATCTGACAAGCCGGACAGTGGGGAGGGTCTCTGCGCGCACACAATCATGTTCTCTGCCGATGCTTGCCCAGTGGCTGCCACTGGGGCTGTAAATCAAGAAAATAAAGACTGGGACTTAACAAAACCAACAAACAAACAAACAAACGAAGGAATGAATGAATAAAGAAATAAGTGAATAAATAGATAAATAAATAAATAAACAAAAATCAAACAAACAAACGAATGAATGAATAAAGAAATAAGTGAATAAATAGATAAATAAATAAATAAACAAAAATCAAACAAAAAAGAAAAAACAAACAAAAACAAAAACAAAATAAACGAACAAAAAAAAAAGAATGAAAAATGTGATATATTTACATTTATGATATGCAGTCTGAATGAAACGGGCAATCAAAATATTTTACTCTTATCCCAGACTCAGAAAAGTTACTATTAATTAAATGAGTAAATTTGATATGATACATGGAAAATAGGGAGAGAAACTGAGGCTGATCAAAGTTGAGGGCTGGCATGAAAGCCTAAGGCTGCCAAAAGCAGGGAGGAAAAATGAGGAGGGGGCTAGTTTTGGTTGCAGGCGGCCAGTTTTCCCATGAAAGAAGAGTACCTACCCTCTGTGGGTTTCCATGAGCTCCATCATCATAATTCTCACCGACATCGAGCCAGTGCTTTCAATGATATCCATATTTGCACAACAAAAAAAGAAAAAACAAACAAAAACAAAAACAAAATAAACGAACAAAAAAAAAAAAAAAGAATGAAAAATGTGATATATTTACATTTATGATATGCAGTCTGAATGAAATGGGCAATCAAAATATTTTACTCTTATCCCAGACTCAGAAAAGTTACTATTAATTAAATGAGTAAATTTGATATGATACATGGAAAATAGGGAGAGAAACTGAGGCTGATCAAAGTTGAGGGCTGGCATGAAAGCCTAAGGCTGCCAAAAGCAGGGAGGAAAAATGAGGAGGGGGCTAGTTTTGGTTGCAGGCGGCCAGTTTTCCCATGAAAGAAGAGTACCTACCCTCTGTGGGTTTCCATGAGCTCCATCATCATAATTCTCACCGACATCGAGCCAGTGCTTTCAATGATATCCATATTTGCGCAACAAAAAAAGAAAAAACAAACAAAAACAAAAACAAAATAAACGAACAAAAAAAAAAAAAAAAGAATGAAAAATGTGATATATTTACATTTATGATATGCAGTCTGAATGAAATGGGCAATCAAAATATTTTACTCTTATCCCAGACTCAGAAAAGTTACTATTAATTAAATGAGTAAATTTGATATGATACATGGAAAATAGGGAGAGAAACTGAGGCTGATGAAAGTTGAGGGCTGGCATGAAAGCCTAAGGCTGCCAAAAGCAGGGAGGAAAAATGAGGAGGGGGCTAGTTTTGGTTGCAGGCGGCCAGTTTTCCCATGAAAGAAGAGTACCTACCCTCTGTGGGTTTCCATGAGCTCCATCATCATAATTCTCACCGACATCGAGCCAGTGCTTTCAATGATATCCATATTTGCACAACAAAAAAAGAAAAAACAAACAAAAACAAAAACAAAATAAACGAACAAAAAAAAAAAAAAAAGAATGAAAAATGTGATATATTTACATTTATGATATGCAGTCTGAATGAAATGGGCAATCAAAATATTTTACTCTTATCCCAGACTCAGAAAAGTTACTATTAATTAAATGAGTAAATTTGATATGATACATGGAAAATAGGGAGAGAAACTGAGGCTGATCAAAGTTGAGGGCTGGCATGAAAGCCTAAGGCTGCCAAAAGCAGGGAGGAAAAATGAGGAGGGGGCTAGTTTTGGTTGCAGGCGGCCAGTTTTCCCATGAAAGAAGAGTACCTACCCTCTGTGGGTTTCCATGAGCTCCATCATCATAATTCTCACCGACATCGAGCCAGTGCTTTCAATGATATCCATATTTGCGCAACAAAAAAAGAAAAAACAAACAAAAACAAAAACAAAATAAACGAACAAAAAAAAAAAAAAGAATGAAAAATGTGATATATTTACATTTATGATATGCAGTCTGAATGAAATGGGCAATCAAAATATTTTACTCTTATCCCAGACTCAGAAAAGTTACTATTAATTAAATGAGTAAATTTGATATGATACATGGAAAATAGGGAGAGAAACTGAGGCTGATGAAAGTTGAGGGCTGGCATGAAAGCCTAAGGCTGCCAAAAGCAGGGAGGAAAAATGAGGAGGGGGCTAGTTTTGGTTGCAGGCGGCCAGTTTTCCCATGAAAGAAGAGTACCTACCCTCTGTGGGTTTCCATGAGCTCCATCATCATAATTCTCACCGACATCGAGCCAGTGCTTTCAATGATATCCATATTTGCACAGCACAGGTGTTTGAGCACAGGGCATGAAATAAAGACTTAAAAAAAAACTGCTTCTGCTACTGCCTGTCTACACGACCATGAACAAGGGCCTCAATCTCTTTAAGACTGCTTTCTTGTCCATAAAATGACATTGTTAATAACTGTAAGGTCTATGTTGTTGGGAGGTTGAAAGGAGACAATGAATAGAAAAGTTGTTCCAAACCTCCCAGCCATAGCTCTCCAAAGTTACTTATTATCTTTGAAGGGTCCAATATGGTTTACAAACACTAGAATACTCCATTTAAAGCTGGAAAAAGATTCCACAGATTTGATCAATCAATGTGCATTAATTAAACACTTACTATGTTGGAGATACTGTGCTAGGTGCTAGGAACAGCAATCTCACAAGTAGGAATTATTCTCAAGGAAGATAACAATGTGTATCCATATTGGCATATTTTCTTCTTGTGCAGTCTGTAATGTCTGACTCTTTGTTACCCCATCTGGGGTGTTTTTGGAAAAATTACCCACATAGTTTGGCCTTTCCTTCTCCAGCAATTTTACATGTTAGGAAACTGAGGCAGACAGGTTGAAGGGATGTGTCCAGAATCACACAGCTAGGGAATGTCTGAATTCAGGAAAATAAATCTTGCTGACTCCAGGTCCACTAATCTATACATTGCACCACCTACCTGTCCTTCAGTTATAAACATGATACATACATACATATAAATTAGAACCATCAGTTTAGCACCAGAAGGGAATAGGAAAATCTTTTAGTTCAACTTCTTTCATACACATGAGGAAACTGAGATCAGAGAGGCAAATTGATTTGCCAATAGAACTAATAAATATTAGGAAGCACGATCTAAACCCAGGTTTCTACTGAGTCAAAATTTAGAAATTAGAGTTTAAATTTAGAAAATTTAGAATTTAGTCAAATTTAGACTGGGTAGCATGCTTTTGTTTTCTTGGGGGAGAGGAACCACTGCAGTCTGGTGACTTCAGCCAAGAGAGACAGAAACTGGGCCTTTGGAACTCTCAGTGCTCATTTGGAGATAGCCTTGTGCCTTGATGCATGTGGGCCAACCCTGATTATTGCTTGCAAACAGCAGGTTCTGAAGGCAGAAAGCCTGACAGCACTTATGTCGTGCAGCTTGTTTTCCTAGACATTATTTCTCAGTTGCCACAACCGGCTGACATGAAGACTATGCCTTCCAAGAGGAAACAATGATCCCCTATTCATGGGGAAGCATATAGAGATAGAAAATCATGATATCCAATGATGGACAGAATCAGATACACCCAGAGAAGGAACACTGGGAATTGAGTGTAAACTGTTTGCACTATTGTCTTTCTACCCAGGTGACCTTTACCTTCTGAATCCAATCGCCCATGCATATGTACTATCAAAAAATTATAATTATAAAATTAAAAAAAAAAAAGAAATGGACTCAGACACAATCAGTTCTTTCTCTGGAGGTGTATAGCATTTTTCATCATAAATACTACAGAAGTATCTTGAATCATTTTAATGCTGAAACAAGCTAAGTCCCTCATGGTCATCATGCAATATTGCTGTTATTGTGTATTTTGCTCTGGTTCTGCTTGCTTCGCTTTGCATCAGTAAATTTTAGTCTTCCCAGATATTTCTGAAAGCATCCTTTTTGTAATTTTATATATTTCAATAGTATTAAATCATGATTATATATGTTCAACTATTCTCTAACTGACGTTATCCTCTCAATTTTAATTTTTTTTTGCTACCACAAAAATCATTTGGGTGTGTATATCTATATACATATCACAAAGAAGTCCTTTCCCTTGTATTTTATCGCTTTAATTTTTTGGTTTTACCAAACATATTGCTACGTTCATTTAATACGATTTAAAAAATTGTGTACCTATTCTATTTATTTCACTTGTCCACTGCTTTATTTTGTAGCCTGTACCAGATTGTTTTGATGGTTACCATTTTGTAATACATCTTGAAATTTGGTTTGTCTTGCTAGCGATTAATCATGCTATTGACCATACCACTATCTCTCCTGAAAATGAGTTATGTTACATATCATCTTTGCCTGGAGATTTTTCTCATTCAATCATGGAATCAATAAACATACATTTAGTGAGTGCTTATTAATTGGAAAGTCATGCTAAATGCTGGAGATACACAATTTTTAATGTAAAGTTCCCTGTTCTCAGGGAATTTATTCTTTATTTTATTTTCTGTGGAACATGTAGCCAGATATGTGAAGGGGAAATAGACAAAGTAATTTAATGTAGAGAACAGAACTGGAAAATATCAGGATAAATCTTCTGTAGAATCTGAGATATGGCTTGAAGGAAGCTATGGATTCTAGAGTTGAAGGAGAAGAGATAGTGAATTCCAGGTAGAGAGCACACCCTATGCAAAGGCACGGAGGTGAGAGATCATAAAGTTCTGTACAAGAAAAATAATTCTATGTAAAAGCGGGCCAGTTTGTCTGGAACATAAAATGCTTGGGAGTGAAGTGTAATATAGCCTACAAAAGTAGGCAGAAGAATTAAGATTTTGAAGAGATTGAAAAAGAGGAGTTAATTGTTGATCCAACAGGCTATATGGAGGCCCTATAACTTCTGGAACAGTTGATGGAGCATATTTTAAGAATATTTCATTCATGTGACTCATTATTCGAGCCCATCTTAGTGTCTGGGAACCTCAGTATCTGGCACTACTTCTAAATTAGTGATCAATCTTCTGGGGTTCTGTTTTGATTGTAATTCATTGTCTTTTTTTCTGTTCTCTCCTCTGGAAGGGACTCACAGGATATGCAATAATTTCCCTAATGACTCAGGAACCATTTTTGCATCTTCCAGAGTTAGAATACTTCTGGCTTATCTACATCTTCTGTGCTATAATGCAAAGGTTCCACAGTACTATCTTCTGGAAGAGACACAAACAAACAATATATCCTTAGATGGCTCTATAAGGATCATTCTTCTCAACTGCTGCAATAATTCTCCTATTTATTAGTTACTGTTGAGTGCATCTTGTTTTCTTTATATTAAAAAAAATAAAATCTTTGTAAATGATTTTTGTTTGATCAACTCCTCCAACTGATTTGTTAATTGTTTTCTTTTCCCCTGAAAAACACGCTTCTCTATATTTTTACTCCTTTGTAACTCCTATTTTTCTTCAGGACACCTGATCTGGGTCATATAATAGTTGAAGCTGCTTCTAATACTTCCTCAAACCAATAGAAACTGATGCCCCAAAATAAAGTTTTTTTTTTTTTTTTTTTTTTTTTATGCTAAGGATACTGTATTAATCTGCATTCATTCCAGTCAAAGTAGACACTTTAAATATTTGTTGTAAGTATGAATGAACAAATGAACAAAAAAAAAGAGAGAGAGAGCAAATTAAACATAGGTCAAAAAAGATATAGAAGGAAATAATTGTTTGGACATGGATAGATACATTATATTTGAATAATACTTTAATATATTTTACATGTATTGGTCAACCTGTCATGTGGGGGAGGGGAGAGGGAAAGGAGGGGAAATGTTGGAATAAAAGGTTTTGCAATTGTCAATGCAGATATCTTGTAGATAAAATGCTATAATAATAGATAGATAAACAAACAAACAAACAAATACATAAATACATAAATATACAGATGAATGGATGAATAAATGAATAAATAAATAAAACAAAAAAAGAGATTAAAGGACTTCAAGATCATATCATATGATCATCATCTGAATGTACTAGCGATAAGATAAGATTAAAGTCTGACACAAAATGATGAGGTTGGGAAGTGTAGCAATTGATGAGTTTTGGCACCAAATGTTGGGGTTCAGTGCCAGTTCCTCGTTTAAAATACAAGGTGCAAGGCCTGTATGATGAATCCACAAGAGTTTTCTCCTTGTCAAATGATAATTGTGTTTATTGGAAGAGATTATGAACAATATGAAGAAGTAAAATAGATACTAAAAGTGGCAAATATGAAATAGTATCTGGAGAGCATAGTGCTCACAAAGAAAGGGGTTTTAAAAATCAACAAGGGAAAATACAAGTTCCCTAGTGGAGTTCCCAGTTCATCAGAAGAATGAGAATACACCATGAAGTGGGAATATTCCATCGAGAAGTTTAGTATCCTAAGGGAAAAGACACCATGAGGCATGGGGAGGAATGAGAAAACACTACTAGGCAGAACCCAGTAGCAGGATAATGCCAATAGTGATAGCACAAATCAATAAAACTAAGAGTTGATTGTATGAAAAAACCAACAAAATAGACAAGCCCTTAGTAAATCTGATTAAAAAAGGAAAGAGGAAGATCAAATGGTTAGTCTTAAAAATGAAAAGGGAGAATTCACCACTAATAAAGAGGAAATTAGAACAATAATCAGGAGATACTTTGCCCAACTTTATGCCAAAAAATTCGATAACCTAAAGGAACTGGATGACTACTTCCAAAAATATAGGCTTCCAAGATCAACAGAGGATGAAGTAAATTGCTTAAATAGTCCCATTTCAGAAAAAGAAATACAACAAGCTATTCATCAACTCCCTAAGAAAAAATCCCCTGGGCCAGATGGATTTACAGGTGAATTCTACCAAACATTCAAAGAACAATTTTAGCTCCAATGTTATATAAACTATTTGAAAAAATAGGGAATGAAGGAGTCCTGCCAAATTCCTGTTATGACACAGACATTGTACTGATACCCAAACCAGGCAGGTTGAAAATGGAGAAAGAAAACTATAAACCAATCTCCATAATGAATATTGATGCTAAAATCTGAAATAAGATATTTATTAGCCAAAAGATTCTCCCCAGGATACTACATCGTGATCAAGTAGGATTTATACCAGGAATGCAGGGCTGGTTCAATATTAGGAAAACTATCAGTATAATAGAACATATTAAGAACCAATTTAACAAAAATCATATGATCATCTCAATAGATGCAGAAAAAGCATTTGATAAAATCCAACATCCATTTCTATGAAAAACACTTGAGAATATTGGAATAAATGGACTTTTCCTTAAAATACTGAGTAGCATCTATTTAAAACCATCAATAAGCGTCCTATGTAATGGGGGCAGATTGCATCCATTCCCATTAAGATCAGGGGTGAAACAAGTTTGTCCACTATCACCATTACTATTCAATATTGTATTAGAAATGCTGGCTTTGGCAATAAGAGTGGAGAAAGAGATTAAAGGAATTAGAGTAGGTAATGAGGAAAGCAAAGTATCACTCTTTGCTGATGAGATGATGGTGTAATTAGAGAACCCCAAAGATTCAACCGAAATGCTATTAGAATAATCCACACCTTTAGCAAAGTTGCAGGATACAAAAATAAACCCACATAAATCATCAGCACTCTTGTATGCCACTAACAAAATCCAACAGTTAGAGTTACAAAGAGAAATTCCATTTAAAGTAACTACTGATAGTATAAAATATTTAAGAACCTATCTGCCAAGGGAAAAATCAGGAACTATTTGAGCAAAACTGCAAAACACTTTCCACACAAATTAAGTCTGATCTAACCAATTGGAAAAATAGTAAATGCTCTTGGATAGGGTGAGCAAATATCGTAAAGATGACAATACTACCTAAAACAATCTATTTATTTAGTGCTATGCCAATCAGACTCCAAAAAGACTATTTTAATGACCTAGAAAATAATAACAACAAAGTTCAAATGGAAAAACAAAAGGTCAAGAATTTCAAGGTAATTAATGAAAACCAAACCAAACCAAACAAAACAAAACAAAACAAAAAAAAAAATCCAACGAAGGTGGCCTAGCTGTACCTGATCTAAAACCATATTATACAGCAGCAGTCACCAAAACCACTTGGTAATGGCTAAGAAATGGACTAGTTGATCGTTGGAATAGGTTAGGTTCGCAGGACAAGATAGTGAATGAAAATAACAATCTTGTGTTTAACAAACCCAAAGATCCCAACTTTGGGGATAAGAATTCATTATTTGACAAAAACTGCTGGGAAAACTGGAAATTAGTATGGCAGAAACTAGGCATGGACCCACACTTAACACCACATACTAAGATGAGATCACAATGGGTCCATGATTTAGGCATAAAGAACAAGATCATTAGAGGAGCATAGGATAGTTTACCTCTCAGACTTGTGGAGGAGGAAGGAATTTGTGTCCAAAGGAGAACTAGAGCTCATTATTGATGACAAGAGAGAAAAGTTTGATTACATCAAATTTAAAAGCTTTTGTACAAACAAAACTAATGCAAACAAGATTAGAAGGGAAGTAACACATTGGGAAAGCATTGTTACTGTTAAAGGCCTTTATCAGAAAAGGCCTCATCTCCAAACTATATAGAGAATTGACTCTAATTTATAAGAAATCAAGCCATTCTCCACTTGATAAATGGTCAAAGGATATGAACAGACAATTTTCAGAGGATGAAATTGAAACTATTTCCACTCATAGGAAAGAGTGTTCCAAATCACTATTGATCAGAGAAATGCAAATCAAGACAACTCTGAGATACCACTACACACCTGTCAGATTGGCTAACATGACAGGAATAAATAATGATGAATGTTGGAGGCGATGTGGTAAAACAGGGACACTGATGCATTGTTGGTGGAGTTGTGAAAGAATCCAACCATTCTGGAGAGCAGTCTGGAATTATGTCAAAAAAGTTATCAAACAGTGCATCCCCTTTGATCCATCAGTGCTACTACTGGACTTATATCCCAAAGAAATACTAAAGAAGGGAAAAGGTCATGTATGTGCCAACATGTTTCTGGCAGCCCTTTTTGTAGTGGCTACAAACTGGAAAATGAATGCATGCTCATCAACTGGAAAATGGTTGGGTAAATGATGGTATATGAATGTTATGGAATTGTGGAATATCATTGTTCTGTAAGAAATGACCAACGGGATGAATACAGAGAAGCTTGTAGAAACGTACATCAACTGATGCTGAGTGAAAGGAGAAGAACTAGCAGATCATTATACCTTCAACAACAATACTGCATGAGAATGTATCCTGATGGAAGTGGGCATCTTCAACAAAGAGAAGATCTAACTCAGATACAATTATTCAAAGGTGGACAGAATCAGCTACAATCAGAGAAGGAACACTGGTAAATGAGTGAAAACTGTTTGCATTTTTTGTTTTGTTTCCCACTTTATTTTTACTTTCTGAATCCAATTCTTCCGTTACAACAAGAACAACAACAACAACAACAAAAATCGGTTCTGCACACATATATTGTATCTAGCATATCCTATAACATATTTAATATGTATGGGAATGCCTGCCAACTAGGGAAGGTGGTGGAGGGAAGAAGGATAAAATTCGGAAAAGTGCAATGGATAATGTTATAAATTACCTATGCATATGTCAAAAAAAAGTTATAATTATAAAATGAATAAAAAGAAAGACACACTTCAAACATACAACATAATTCAACTGGTTTTAGGAAATTATATAAGTTATAGAAAAAGGAAAAAGAAGAAGGAGCTATAGGGGGAGGGGTCAACTAAACAAGGTGAGAAGGATGAATCAGATAACAATGGAGTTAAATACAATTTTGAGCAACAGGAGCATTTCCCATCTCCTCCCTCAATTAACCCTTCAGTGTTGGAAGAAGAAGGAGGCAGGAAGAGGCAGAAACACAAACAGAATTGCCTGTTAAGCAGCCTATGACAACATTAGAAAAAGCATTGATTAAGGCTAAGAGGGAAGGACAGGATGTAAGTGATTTTATAGAAGCATACCCTGTGATTGAAGAGACTGACTCTTCAGGTCAAAAAAGGAGAAGTGACACTCCTTTTAATTTGGATGAAATGAAGGATTTGAAAAAAGGTTGCAACCTTTATGGAGCCACATCATCTTATGTTAAGATGTTGTTACTAGTTCATTTGTCTTATGAAATCCTAACCCCAAATGATTGGAAATCCACAGCAGGGACATGTTCAGGACCTCGACAAAACTTGTTGTTGCTTTCAGAGTTTCATGAATTATGTAGGATTCAAGTCCGATGCAATAGGGAAACTGGAGTTTAACACACAATTCACTTTTGACCAACTAGCAGGTGAAGGTCAGTATGGAGAAAATTCAGAACAGATTGATTATTCCATGAGAGTGTATGAGCAAATTTCTAAGGCTGCAATAAAAGCTTTTGGTTCCTTCCCTGGACAGAGAGATCGAGGGGAGGCTTTCACTAAAATAGAGCAAGGTCCCAATAAACCTTTTGCGGATTTTGTGCGATGTCTGTTAACTGCTCTCAAAAGAACTAGTGGAGAAAATGCAGCTACAGAAATAACGACTAGACATTTGGCTATGGAAAATGCCCATGAGATTTGCAAAAGAATTCTATGGGAAATAGGCAAAGATGCTTCTTTAGTGGAGATCCTAAGATGCTGTGCTACAGTGGGCACTAATACTCATTATGCTCAGACTATGAAGAACATGGAAAGACAGGGTCCTTTTGGGCAAAGGAATTCTAGAGAAACTCGTTGGTGTTTTCAATGTGGCAAAGTTGGACATTTAATAGCTCAGTGTAGATATGAGATAGAGTGAGAAGACCAGGTGAAAGAAGACCTAAAACCCCATGTCCAAAGTATCACAAGGGCTTCCACTGGGCCTCAGAATGTAGACCGATCCAGAGAAATGAGAGCTGGGACCCAGCTCCAAGAACTCAATCAAAAGATAGATGGGGCATGATGGCAACTGAGGTTACAGCCACCAAGTCTTTAGAAGGTCAGGACACTCTGGGGCAGAGCCAAGATGGTGGAGAAGCTAGATGGAACTTTCTAAGCTCTCTAATTCCCTTTCTACCTTGGTATTTAATTCAGCCTCAGAAACAGCACTTGACTGGTAAAACCCACGAAGATTGGAAATACAAAAACTTACCAGAGGAAGAGAATCTGGAATATTGCCAGAAAAGGTTTGACCTGAGGTGGTGTGAGTAGCCCAGTGCAGGGCATGGATAGAAACGGGAGCGGAGTGGTTTTTGTGGTTGAAAAATTTACAAAGAGTCCCCTGCAGTATCCTGACTGCTTTGCTTTGATGAGGGAGCAGGGGGCCAGCAGAGAAGTTGGAGCCTGGGGTAGTGGGTACTCAGGGGGTCACCAAAGCCACAGAGGATCTGTCTGGGATCACCCAGGACCAGAAGTGCCTCAAGGCAGACCATAACACAGCACTTCACAGCATTCTGCAGTGAGGGGCTCTTGCCCCTGGGGGGCCAGTAATACACAGCAGGGGCACAGCCTGGGTCAGCCTTTCATCTGTATAGTGAGGGGCTCGGCCAGGGGAAGTGGAATTTCCCCAGCTCGACTGTGCTCCCCAGGCAGTGGCACTTCCAGTTCGGTGAGGGACAGGACCACTTTGAGGGCATTTGTGGGGGCGCAGTGATACCTTTACTCCTTAACCTCTAGCCCCAAGGCGGTCACTAATCTTCACAGTGGGGCTCCTCTCAGGGTACTTACACAGCCCTGTCTGTAATACCTAGACATGCTCACTTCTGCATAAAGTTCTTCCCAGAGCCCTCCTGCAGCTTGGCTGTTCCTTGCAGCACATTGAGAGGGCAGATACTGTCCATAAACCCATCCTTGCTCTGCAGAGGAACCTGGTAGTCCCCTTGTCCTCAGGACAGACCCTGAAGGCTTTAAAAAAATGAGCAAAAAAATGAAGAAAACCCTTTACAGCTTCTATGCAGAAAAACAGCTTGTTTCCCACCCTGAGGCGGCTACAACCTCCAGACAATACCCCAAATAACACTCTGCTAGAAGAAACTATTAAAAATCTGAAGAGAGAATTAGAAGAAAAATGGGGAAAGGAAAGAGAAGCTATGCTAGATTATATCAATGTCCTGAAATGTGAATTAGAAAAGGCAAACAACTTCCTCAAATGGAAAGGATTTACAGAAAGTGCAGGGAAACAGAATTAAGGAGCTGGAAAAAGGTAAAGAAACCACAGGACAGTAGGATCTATGAATTGGAAAAGATAAAGAATTCCCAAGAAAGTAAAATTTGTGAATTGGAAAAAGAAAATAACTCATTAAAAAACAAATTTAGTGAAGTGGAAAAAAAATTCATAGACCAAAACAACTCATTTAAAAACTCAATTGGACACATACAAAAAGAAGGAAAAAAAAAAAAAGCTAATGAAGAAAATAACTCATTAAAAATCAGAACTGAACAAATAGAAATGAATGATTCACTGAGACACCAAGAATCAGTCAAGCAAAGCCAAAAAATTGAAAATCTGCAGAAAAATGTCAGCTATCTACTTGCCAAAACGACAGACCTGGAAAACAGATCGAGGAGAGACAATCTGAGGATTATTGGACTTCCTGAAAATTATGATGAAAAAAATAGCGTAGATACTATTATACAGGAAATCATCAAAGAAAACTGCCCAGGGGTAATAGAAACAGAAGGTAAAACAGACATTGAAAGAATTCATTCAACACCTTCTGAAAAAGACCCCCCAAAAAACACAAACAAATAAACAACAACAACAAAAAAAACTCCCCGGAACATTGTGGCCAAAGTTCATAAGTATTAGACTAAGGAAAAAATACTACAAGCAGCCAGGATACAACAATTCAAATACCAAGGTGCCACAATGAGGGTGACTCAAGACCTGGCTGGTTGGAATGGAAAGGGGATAGTGTCAGAAAAAGAGGAAAGGGGAGATAAAAAGAGGGAAACTACATCCCACAAAGAGGCAAAGAAAACCTATCATATCTGAGGGAAGTTAGAGAGGGGGAGGAACATTGTGTAAACGTTACTCCCAGCAGAATTGTCTCAAAGAGAAAATAATGGACATATTAGTATTACAGAAAATTCTTTCTCACCTCATTAAAAAGAGGGAGAGGAAAAGGGAAAAGGAAAAAGAGCAATAAGGACAGGGAACAAGAAAGGGTAAGGGATTTCAAGGGAGGAGAGAGGGATATTAAAGAGGGAGGGCTGTGTGACACAAGTGAGGCTCATAAGTTTAATTCTGGGAAAGGGGTTCAGGAAGGTAAGGTAAAAAAGCATAATCAGGGGATATTACGCTGGCAGGAAATACAGAATTAGTCATTTTAACTGCAAATGTGAATGGGATGAATTCTCCCATAACACAGAGACAGATAGCAGATTGGATCAAAAGTCTGAACCCTACAATATGCTGTTTCCAGGAAACACATTTAAAGCAGAGAGATACATACAGAGAAAGGTAAAAGGCTGGAGCAGAATCTATTATGCCTCAAGTGAAGTCAAAAAAGCAGGGAGAGCCATCCTTATCTCAGATGAAGAAAAAGCAAAAATTGATCTAATCAAAAGAGATAAGGAAGGAAACTATATCTTGCTAAAGGGTAGCAGAGACAATGAAGCAATTTCTATACTAAATATATATGAACCAAGTGGTATAGCATCTAACTTCCTAAAGGAGAAGTTAAGAAAGTTGCAAGAAGAAATAGACAACACAACCTTGCACTCTCAGAATTAGAGAAATCAAACCACAAAACAAAACAAATCAGAAAGAAATTAAAGAGGTAAATCAAATATTAGGAAAATTAGGTATGATAGCTCTCTGGAGAAAACTGAATGGTGACAGAAAGGAGGATACTTTCTTCTCAGCAGTTCATGGAACCTATCCAAAAAAAATGACCATATATTAGGACATAAAGATCTCAAAATTAAATGCAGAAGGAAGGCAGAAATATTAAAGTCTTTCTTTTTAGATCACGATGCAATAAAAACTACATTCAACAAAAAGTTAGGGGTAAATAGATCAAAAAGTCATGGGAAACTAAATAAAATCTCATCTTGAAGAATGATTGGGTGAAACAGCAAATTATGCACACAATTAATAATTTCACTCAACACAGTGACAATGATGAGACATCATACCAAAATTTGTGGGATGCAGTTAAAACGGTAGTCAGGGGAAATTTTATATCTTTGGAGGCTTACTTGAAGAAAATAGAGAAATAGAAGATCAATGAATTGGGCTTGCAACTTAAAAAGCTAGAAAAAGACTAAATAAATTAAAAGCCCCAATCAAATACTAAACATGAAATTCTAAAATGAAAAGGAGAAATTAATGATATTGAAAGTAAAAATACTATTGAACTAATAAATAAAACTAAGAGTTGATTGTATGACAAACCAATAAAATAAATAAACCTTTGGCAAATCTGATTAGAAAAAGGAGAGAGGAAAATCAAAGTGTTAGTCTTAAAAATGGAAATGGGGAACTGTCCACCAATGAGGAGGAAAATAGAGAAATAATGAGTTATTTTGCCCAACTGTATGCCAATAAATTCGATAACCTAAGCGAAATGGACGACTACCTCCAAAAATGTAGGCTTCCCAGATAAAGAGAGGAGGAAGTAAATTGCTTAAATAGTCCCATTTCAGAAAAAGAAATACAACAAGCTATTCATCAACTCCCTAAGAAAAAATCCCCAGGGATAGATGCATTTACAGGTGAATTCTACCCAACATTCAAAGAACAATTAGCTCCAATGTTGTATAACCTATTTGAAAAAATAGGGAATGAAGGAGTCCTACCAAATTCCTTTTATGACACAGACATGGTACTGATACCCAAACCAGGTAGGGTGAGAACAGAGAAAAAAAATTATAGACCATTCTACCTAATAAATATTGATGCTAAAATCTTAAATAAGATATTAGCAAAAAGACTCTCCCCAGGATAATACATCATGATCAAGTAGGATTTATACCAGGAATGCAGGGCTGGTTAAATATCAGGAAAACTTTCAGTATAATAGGCCATATTAATAACCAAATTAACAAAACTCATATGATCATCTCAATAGATGCAGAAAAGGCATTTGATAAACTCCAACATCCATTTCTATGAAAAACACTTGAGAATATTGGAATAAATGAACTTTTCCTTAAAATAATCAGTAGCATCTGTTTAAAATCAACAATAGTCATATGTATTGGGGAAAGACTGCAACCATTCCCATTAAGATCAGGGGTGAAACAAGTTTGTCCTCTATCACATTACTATTCAATATTGCATTAGAAATTCTAGGCTGGGCAATAAGACCCCAGAAAGTGATTAAAGGAAGTAGAGTAGGTAATGAGGAAACCCAACTATCCTCTTTGCAGATGATATGATGGTATACTTAGGGAACCCCAAAGATTCTGCTAAAAAGCTATTAGAAATAATTTGGAACTTTAACAAAGTTGCAGGATACAAAATAAATCCACATAAATCCTCGGCATTTTTATACATTAACAACACAATCCAACAGCAAGAGCAACAAAGAGAATTTCCATTGAAAATAACATTTGCTAGTATAAAATCTTTAGGAATCTATCTCCAAAAGGAAAGTCCAGAATTATATGAGCAAAATTACAAAACACTTGCCACGAAGAAAAAGTCAGATTTAAACAATTGGAAAAATATTAAGTGCTCTTGGATGGGCCGAGCGAATATAATAAAGATGACAATACTCCCTAAACTAATCTATTTATTTAGCACTATAACAATCAGACTCCAAAAAAACTATTTTAAAGACCTAGATAAAACAACAACAACAACAACAACAACAACAACAACAACAACAACAACAACAAAGTTCATATGGAAAAACAAAAGGTTAAGAATTTGAAGGGAATTAATTAAAAAAAAAAAATCAAACAAAGGTGGCCTAACTGTACGTGATCTAAAACTATATTATAAAGCATCATTCACCAAAATCATCTGGTATTGGCTAAGAAACAGACTAGTTGATCAGTGGAATAGGTTAGGTTCACAGGACAAGATAGTGAATAAAAATATTAATCTAATGTTTGATAAACCCAAAGATCCCAAATTTTGGGAATAGAAATCTTTTTTGACAGAAACTGCTGGGAAAACTGGAAATTAGTAAGGCAGAAACTAGGCATGGACCCACATTTAACACCACATACTAAGATGAGATCAACATGGGTCCATGATTTAGGCATAAAGAACAAGATCATAAATAAATTAGAGGGGCATAGGATAGCTTACCTCTCAGACTTGTGTCTGAGGAAGGAAGGAGGAGGAAGGAATTTGTGACCAAAGGAGAACTAGAGATCATTATTGATCACAAAATAGAAAATTTTGATTACATCAAATTAAAAAGCTTTTGTACAAACAAAACTAATGCAAACAAGATTAGAAGGGAAGTAACAAATTGGGAAAACATTTTTTTTACAATTAAAGGTTCTGATAAGGGAGTCATCTCCAAAATATACAGAGAATTGACTCTAATTTAAAAGAAATCAAGCCATTCTCCAATTGAAAAGTGGTCAAAGGATATGACCAGACAATTTTCAGATGATGAAATTGAAACTATTTCCACTCATATGAAAGAGTGTTCCAAATCACTATTGATCAGAGAAATGCAATTTAAAAAATTTTTTTTAAATTAATTTTATAATTATAATATTTTTGACAATACATATGCATAGGTAATTTTTTTACAACATTACCCTTTGTACACTCTTCTGTTCCAAAATTTCCCCTCTTTCCCTCCACTCCCTCCCCTAGAAGACAGGCATTACAATACATATTAAGTATGTTATAATATATCCTAGATACAATATATATGTGGAGAACTGGATTTTTTTGTTGTTGTTCTTGTTGTAAAGGAATAATTGGATTTGGAAGGCAAAAAAACCCTGGGAAGAAAAACAAAAAATGTAAACAATTTACACTCATTTCCCAGTGTCCCTGCTCTGGGTGCAGCTGATTCTGTCCATCATTGATCATTTGGAACTGGATTTGATCTAAGAAATGTAAATGAAGACAACTCTAAGATACCACTACACACCTGTCAGATTGGCTAAGATGACAGGAACAAATAATGATGAATGTTGGAGGCGATGTGCTAAAACAGGGACACTGATGCATTGTTTGTGGAGTGGTGAAAGAATCCAACCATTCTGGAGAGCAATCTGGAATTATGCCCAAAATGTTATCAAACTGTGCATGCCCTTTGATCCATCAGTGCTACTACAGGACTTATATCGCAAAGAAAATACTAAAGAAGGGAAAGGCACCAGTATGTGCCAAAACATTTATGGCAGCCGTTTTTGTAGTGCCTACAAACTAGAAAATGAATTGTAGAATGGATAGGTCAATGATGGTATATGAATGTTTTGGAATATTATTGTTCTGTACGAAATGACCAGCAGGATGACTACAAAGAGGTTTGGAGAGACTTACATCAACTGATGCTGAGTGAAATGAGCAGAACCAGAAGATCACTATACACTTCAACAACAATACTGTATGAAGATATATTCTGATGGAAGTGGATATCTTCAACATACACAAGATCCAACTCACTTCCAATTGATCAATGACAAGCAGAAACAACAACACCCAGAGAAAGATCACTGGGAATTGAATGTAAACTGTTAGCACTACTGCCTTTCTAACCAGGTTACTTATACCTTCGGAATCCAATTCTTAATGTGCAAGAAGAAAATTGGCTTTATACACATATATTGTATCTAGGTTATACTCTAACACATGTGATATTGTATGGGGCTGCCTGTCATCTTGGGGAGGAAGTAGAGGAAGGGAGGAGAAAATTTGGAAAAATGAATACAAAGGATAATGCTATAAAAAATAATTACTCATGCTTATATACTGTCAAAAATTATAATTATAAAATTAATTTTAAAAGAGTAAAAAAAATAAAAACTAAATTCGACACCTATTAAAAAAAGAAAGAAAGAAACAAGAAAAAAAAAGAAATGATCAGCAGGATGAATACAGAGAGTCTTGGAGAGACTTACATCAACTGATGCTGAGTGAAATGATCAGAAGCAGGTGATCATTATACACTTCAAGAACAATACTGTGTGAAGAGGATGTATTCTGATGGAAGTGGACATCTTCACCAAGAAAAGATCTAACTCACATCCAATTGATCAAAGATTGACACAATCAGCTACACTAAGAGAAGGATCACTGGTAAATGAGTGAAAACCATTTGCAATTTTTGTTTTTCTTCCCAGTTTATTTTTACTTTCTGAATCCAATTCTTCCATTGCAACAATAACAACAACAACAACAACAAAAATCGATTCTGCATACATATATTGTATCTAGGATACATTATAACATAGTTAATATGTATGGGCATGCCTGCCAACTAGGGAAGGTGGTGGAGGGAAGGAGGATAAAATTCGGAAAAGTGCAATGGATAATGTTATAAATTACCTATGCATATGTCAAAAAAAAATTATAATTATAAAATGAATAAAAAGAAAGACACAATTCAAACATACAATAGAATTCAACTGGTTTTAGGAAATTATTTAAGTTATAGAAAAAGGAAAAAGAAGAAGGAGCTATAGGGGGAGGGGTCAACTAAACAAGGTGAGAAGGATGAATCAGATAACAATGGAGTTAAATACAATTTTGAGCAACAAGAGCATTTCCCATCTCCTCCCTCAATTAACCCTTCAGTGTTGGAAGAAGGAGGAGGAGGGGAAGAGGCAGAAACACAAGCAGAATTGCCTGTTAAGCAGCCTGACAAGATTAGAAAAAGCATTGATTAAGGCTAAGAAGAAGAACAGGATGTAAGAGATTTTATAGATGCATAGCCTGGAATTGAAGAGATTGACTCTTCAGATCAAAAAAAGAGAAGTGACACTCCTTTTAATTTGGATAAAATGAAGGATTTGAAAAAAAAGGTTACACCCTTTATGGAGCCACATCATCTTATGTTAAGATGTTAATAGTTCATTTGTCTTATGAAATCCTAACCCCAAGTGATTGGAAATCCATAGCAGGGACATGTTCAGAACCTGGACAAAACTTGTTGTGGCTTTGAGAATTTCATGAATTATGTAGGATTCAAGTCAGAGGCAATAGGGAAATAGGAGTTAACACACAATTGACTTTTGACCAACTAGCAGGTGAAGGTCGGTATGGAGAAAATTCAGAACAGATTGATTATCCCATAAGAGTGTATGAGCAAATTTCTAAGGCTGCAATAAAAGCTTGGGGTTCTCTCCCCAGACAGAAAGATCGAAGGGAGGCTTTCACTAAAATAGAGCAAGGTCCCAATAAACCTTTTGCGGATTTTGTGGGATGTCTGCTAACTGCTCTCAAAAGAAGTATTGGAGAAAATGCAGCTACAGAAATAATGACTAGACATTTGGCTATGGAAAATGCCCATGAGATTTGCAAAAGAATTCTATGGGGACTAGACAAAGATGCTTCTTTAGAGGAGATCATAAGAAGCTGTGCTACAGTGGGCAGCAATTCTCATTATGCTCAGACTATGAAGAACATGGAAAGACAGGGTCCTTCCTGGCAAAGGATTTTTAGGGAAACTCGTTGATGTTTTCAATGTGGAAAAGTTGGACATCTAAGAGCTCAGGGTAGATAAGAAGATAGAGTGAGAAGACAGGGTGAAAGAAGACCTAAAACCCCATGTCCAAAATGTCACAAGGGCTTCCACTGGGCCTCAGAATGTAGACTGACCCAGAGAAATGAGAGGTGAGGCCCAGCTCCAAGAACACAATGAAAAGATACATGGGGCAAGATGGCAACTGAAGTTACACCCAAATAGTCTTGGACTCTGCTGTAATCTATCAGATGAAAAGTTATCACATGGAAGAAAGGGATTACCTGATCAGTCAGCCAAAAAGCAATCAGATATCAGAAATGGAGAGAAATTCACCTGGGAGAATACACGCCTTTTAAACCCATGGGGCTGTGTCCAATGCAAACAGCTCCAATGTGATTGCCAGATGATGAGAAGAGATTTAAAAAGTGGTCAAAAGAAGGGGAAATTAGGTAGGTTAACTACCTGGGAGAGAGGGTTTGCTTATATTTTAACAGGCATGAGGAAACAGGTGGAGAAGGAAACAGATGGATGGCAACAAGCACCTGGAGATAGAAAGACAATGAGCAAAAACTTAAAAGAAAGAGAAGATCTAAGAAACATCTGACACTGAAAGAGCATGGCTGATAAAGAGACTGTTAAAGAACTTTAAAACTAGCAGGAATCATTAGATTCCTTAATACAAGATAAAACTGTTAAAGTACTTGAAAACCAGCAGAGATCATTGATTCCTTGAGATAAAAAATTGTTAATGAGTCTATTGTAGGATTTCAAAACTTGTAGGAATTATTGGATTATTGGCACATGAACTAATGGAGAATGGATTCCCTTTGGACTATTTCTAAAACTTATGGACATGTATAAATTCTCAATTTATGACTATTTCATCATGTTATTGGTTACATCACTTCCAGCATGTGTTATGATGCTATGTATTTGTGTAATTTATGTAATTATGTGTAATATCTCCCATAGTAATGGATTTATGTATTCCTGTTTCTTTTTAAAATTTTTTTAAAAATTAATTTTATACTTATAACATTTTATTGAAAGTAGATATGCATAGGTAATTTTTTCAACATTATCCCTTTACTCCCTTCTGTTCTGAGTTTCCCCCTCCTTCCCTCCACCCCGTCACATAGATGGCAGGCATTTCCATACATATTAAATATGTTCTAGTATATCCAAGATACAATATATGTTGCAGTACCGAATTTTGTTGTAGTTGTAGTTGTTGTTGTTGTTGTTGTTGTTGTTGTTGCAAAGGAAGAATTAGATTCAGAAGGTAAAAATCACCTGAGAAGAAAAACAAAAAAAAGCAAACAGTTTACAACTATTTGCCTGTGTTCCTTCCCTGAATGTAGCTGAATCTGTCCCTCATTGATCAATTGGATCTGAGTTAGATCTTCTCTTTGTTGAAGATAGCCACTTCCATCAGAATACATCCTCATACAGTATTGTTGTTGAAGTGTCTAATGATCTCCTGGTTCTGCTCAAGTCACTCAGCATCAGGTGATGTAAGTCTCTCCAAGCCTCTCTTTATTCATCCTGCTGGTCACTTGTTACAGAACAATAACATTCCATAACATTCATATACCATCATTTACCCAAGCATTCTCCAATTGATGGGCATCCATTCATTTTCCACTTTCAATCCACTACAAAAAGGGCTGCCACAAACCCTTTGGCCGATACAGGTCCCTTTCCCTTCTTTAGTAGTTCCTTGGGATATAAGCCCAGTAGTAGTAGCACTGCTGGATCAAAGGGTATGAACAGTTTGATAACTTTTTGGGCAATGTCTACCTGTTTCAAGGTCATGACCACCCTATGTGCTAAATCAAAAGAAAGGGGGGAATGCTAGCTAGGTTCCTTCCTGGGTGGTAAGTAGGTACCTAACAATTCTGTAGGGCAGAATTCAGACCTTTCGTTCGCACCTTTAAAAGCACTTGACACTTTCAGGATGCTGAAAGGAGTTAACACCTTTCAAAGGGCTTGCTCATTGGTCTAGAAGGAGTTCCCTCCCACAAGCCCCTTCTCTGGGAGGATTTAAGGAGCCAGCATTCAGGAAGAAGAGCATCTGAGATTCCACTTTGGTGCTGACTGGGGACACTTGGAGAAGAGCAGATTCACAAGGACTAAAGGAAAAGCCGGCTTGTGGAGATTCACAGGTAGGATTGACTTCCGGGAAAGCCAGGTAAGTCTGATTCCTTTCGGCGTCTACCTTTGTCTGCCTGTCCTTCTGTGCGTGCTTCCAGGAGCTGCTGGGATGGCCGCGATGAAGACAAACTTAGAGGAGGAAGTGATTTCTTTGCTCTCCTCTTCTACCAGTGGCTCCCTGGGAACGTTCCAGGTTCAGCCACCATTTCGATTCGGTCAGTCCTGGCTTTTTGGCCAGAGCGCCGTGGGCTCGGGGCAGAGTACGGGATTGGCCCAGACTTCTTGGGGGACCCAGTGTTCCTCAGGATCTACGGTCGGATTCCCGGCCACCTGCCGAGCCCCCCAGGCTCCTGAATGCACGGCGCCTTCTGGAACCCCCAGTGCGTCTGGATTTAGTTTCAAGATGCCCACCAACCTCGGAGCTTTCCCCAGCAAACCGGGCTTTGGGCACCGTAGCCGGGAGGCATCGGGTTGTAGTTTGGGGGCATCCGACTTCAGCTTTAAGGCTCCTGAAAGCTCAGTCTTCAGACCAATCTTTGGGGCCCAATCGGAGCCGGAGAAGACGCAGAGCCGCATCAGTGCGGCCTCTTTCACTTTCTCCCTCCCAGTTAGAGGGGGGCCTGAGACGCTGGGCTCCTTCACGTTTTCCCAGGGCTCAAGCAGCTCAGGCACCAGCCCGAGCGCCGTGGGCTCGGGGCAGAGCACGGGATTGGCCCAGACTTCTTGGGGGACCCAATCTTCCTCAGGTTCTAAGCTCGGATTCCCGGGCACCTCTGGAGCCCCCCAGGCTCCTGTTTTCGAGGCGCCTTCTGCAACCCCCAGTGCATCGGGATTTAGTTTCAAGATGCCCACCAACAACGGAACTTTCCCCAGCACCCCGGGCTTTGGACACCGTAGCCGGAAGGCATCCGGCTGTAGTTTGGGGGCATCCGAGTTCAGCTTTAAGGCTCCTGAAAGCTCAACCTTCAGACCAATCTTTGGGGCCCAATCGGAGCCGGAGAAGATGGAGAGGGACATCAGTCCGGCCTCTTTCACTTTCTCCCTCCCAGTTAGTGGGGGGCCTGAGGCGCTGGGCTGCTTCACGTTATCCCAGGGCTCAAGCAGCTCAGGCACCAGCCCGAGCGCCGTGGGCTCGGGGCAGAGCACGGGATTGGCCCAGACTTCTTGGGGGACCCAGTCTTCCTCAGGATCTACGCTCAGATTCCCGGCCAATTCCGGAGCCCTCCAGGCTCCTGTCTTCCCAGCGCCTTCTGCAACCCCCAGTGCATCGGGATTTAGTTTCAAGATGCCCACCAACAACGGAACTTTCCCCAGCACCCCAGGCTTTGGACACCGTAACCAGGAGGCATCCGGCTGTAGTTTGGGGGCATCCGAGTTCAGCTTTAAGGCTCCTGAAGGCTCAGTCTTCAGACCAATCTTTGGGGCCCAATCGGAGCCAGAGAAGATGGAGAGGGACATCAGTCCGGCCTCTTTCACTTTCTCCCTCCCAGTTAGTGGGGGGCCTGAGGCGCTGGGCTGCTTCACGTTATCCCAGGGCTCAAATAGCTCAGGCACCAGCCCGAGCGCCGTGGGCTCGGGGCAGAGCACGGGATTGGCCCAGACTTCTTGGGGGACCCAATCTTCCTCAGGTTCTAAGCTCGGATTCCCGGGCACCTCCGGAGCCCCCCAGGCTCCTGTTTTCGAGGCGCCTTCTGCAACCCCCAGTGCATCCGGATTTAGTTTCAAGATGCCCACCAACAACGGAACTTTCCCCAGCAAACCGGGCTTTGGGCACCGTAGCCGGGAGGCATCCGGTTGTAGTTTGGGGGCATCCGAGTTCAGCTTTAAGGGTCCTGAAAGCTCAGTCTTCAGACCAATCTTTGGGGCCCAATCGGAGCCGGAGAAGATGGAGAGCGACATCAGTCCGGCCTCTTTCACCTTCTCCTTCCCAGTTAATGGGGGGCCTGAGGCGCTGGGCTCCTTCACGTTTTCCCAGGGCTCAAGCAGCTCAGGCAGCAGCCCGAGTCTTCCTTTGTTCAACGCATCTAGCAAGCCTCCCTCCTCCACTTTTGCCTCTCCAAGTCAGAATGTGGAGGAGGAAAAGAGGGGCCCTAAACCAGCATTTGGCAGTTCAGGGAGCGGCTTCACGAGCTTCGCCTCCCCGGGCTCTGGAGGGGAGCCCTTTCGTAGGAGCAAAGCAGAGGGCAAGCTAGGAAGGGGAGATGCTGCTGGCCACGGAGGGTCGCTCTCTGGCCACGTGAAGGGGCCGAAAAGGAAGAAAGAGCACGACGGCTCACCCAGGAGACGAAACTACGACTGTGTGGAGGACATGCAGCTCTTGTCCCAGGGAGATCATCCTCGAAAGAAGCGCCCTCCTCGTCTGGCTCGCCCACGGGCTGGCGGCTCGTTCGGGGGGACGCTGCAGGACACGCTGAGGAGTAACAAAGGAGGCGGCCACCTGGGAAGCACAGGAATGAAAAAGGAAGTGGGCAGTGTAGAATCCAGTGAGACGGAGCAAAGCGCTGGAGCGGGAGCCACCTGGTCCACGTTGTTCGCCCCCCGGCTGAAGGAAGAGGAGATGGGTGGCAAAAGGAGCCAGGAAGTGTCCGCCTGCAGGGCTACCCCTTCCCGCCGCGGAGGGAAGAAGGAGAGCGTGGAGAGCTCGAGCAGCCTGTCCCCCAGCGAGCTCCCCGCCATTCAGTGCAAGAAGATCCCCAACTACCTCAAGGACAGAGCCATCCTGCAGGAGCACTTTGGCCGATTGAGGAAGGTGCGGCGCATCCATCCCCGGCGCCGAGGCAAGCTCGGCTCTGTGCCCTTCTGGGACCACGCCTCTGGAGCCCGGGCTCGGAAGAAAGGGAAAGGGAAAGGCTTGCACAGAGTCCTCCTCTTTTGGCGCGAGAACAAAAGAAGTCCCAGGAAGAAGACCTTTTTCCCAAAGGAGAAAATAGCGAGTCAGAGCTGGGAAGACTCTGGTTTCCAGCGCTCCCCGCTGCCCAAAGCCCTCTGGAGACCTGCAACTGGCCAGAGCAGCAGCCTTCTCGGGAAGAGTTGTCCAGTGAAGAAATCGAGGCAGCCCGAGTCTCTGCAGTCTGAGGGGGAGCCCTTGGATTGTGGGCCTGAGATCCCGAGCTCAGACCTGCCGGGACTGTCAGTGAGCAGCCTGAGCACCTTGATGGGCGCGGTGGCCGAGACGTCGGAGGACAAGTACCGCCTCCTGGACCGGAGGGATAAGATCCTGAGGCAAGCTCGCGGGAAGAGAACGGCTCTGGACCAAGCCAAAGGCTTTTGGGGCACGTGCCTGGACATGTGTCCTGAGAAAGAGCGCTACATGAGAGAGAGCAGGAAGCAGCTGAGCTCTTTCGAAGTGATCCCTGGCACAGATCAGGTGGACCACGCGGCGGCAATCAAGGAATACAGCCGCTCCTCCGCTGACCAGGAGGAGCCTCTGCCTCAGGAGCTGCGTCCTTCCGGGGTGCTGGGCATGACCATGGACTACCTGGTCACTCAGGTCCTGGACCGGAGGGAAGGGAGCTCGCGCGACTGGTACGACTTTGTGTGGAACAGGACCCGCGCCATCAGGAAGGACATCACCCAGCAGCACCTCGGTGACCCGCTCACCGTGTCGCTGATGGAGAAGTGCACCCGCTTCCACATCCACTGTGCGCACGCGATGTGTGAGGAGCCCGTGGGCTCCTTCGACGCCAAGATCAACCAGGAGAACATGACCAAGTGCCTGCAGAGCCTTAAGGAGATGTACCAGGACCTGGCCGACGAGGGCGTCCTCTGTGCGCGGGAAGCGGAATTCCGAGGCTACCAAGTTCTGCTCCATCTCCACCAGGGCGACATCCTGAGAGAGGTGCAGCAGTTCCGGCCCGAGGTGCGAAACTCCCCCGAGGTGAAATTTGCAGTGCAGGCTTTGGCGGTTGTGAACAGCAACAACTTTGTCCGGTTCTTCAAGCTGGTGCGCTCTGCCTCCTACCTCAACGCCTGCCTCCTGCACTGCTACTTCCATCAGATCCGGAAAGAGGCATTGCGGGCTCTCCTCGTGGCCTACACGGGGAGCGCTCGGAGATCCACACGCTTTCCGGTGGATCACCTGGTGCCCATGTTACTGTTTCGAGATGCCCAGGAAGCCAGCGACTTCTTGACTTCCTGTGGCCTCGCGGTGTCTGATGGCTGCGTGGAGCTGAAGCGGTCCGCCTTCTTGGAAGCCGGGGGCTCAGCCAAGGCAAAGAAGTGCCCTTTGATCACCGAGAAGCTCGCCGTCTCCGTTGGAGAAGTGGTGAATGGGGGGCCGTTACCCCCCGTCCCTCGTCACATCCCGGCGTGTAGCTTCAACACCCACAACGAATACGTGGGCGAGAGCGCGGCCCCCGAGTCTGCTCCGCGTGGACAGAAACCCGCTGTGGAGAGGGGGGGAGGCGGCAAGCTGGAAGAAGGCAGCCCTGGGACCGAAGCGCTGGCGCTGTGTGTTCCGCCGCAGCCCTGCCCGCCCCTGCCTCAGCCGCTGCTGACCCAGAGCGCCGGGCTGCCGCCAGCCCTCGGGGCTCCCGGCCCTGTCCTGCCAGGGGCTGCTTCGTCATCTCGCTTCCAGCCCGTGGGGCGGCCCGAGCTGCCTGCTCCCCGGCCTCGGCCGAGCTACACCGACTCGGACCTCGTGGGGGTCGTGGAAGACCTTGCCCGGGACGTCCTCAGAGGCTACTATGAAGAAGTCGGCCAGGCCGGAGCTGCCTACGCCGCTGCGGCCTGGAGGGTTTCCCAAGTGCTCACGGAGGAGCTCCTGGCCACCACCACCGGGGACATGCTGAGGCAGACCGCCGCTGAGGAACTGAAGGAAGAAAGAGCAAGAATTCAAGAAGAACAGAAGAGAGCTGAAGAACAAAGACGGGCCCAGGAGCTGGAGAGCGCCCTGGAGACCGAGAGGAGGGCCTGTGTGGCCCGCTGCTCTGAAGACGTCTGCGATCGCCTCATGGATCTCTTCTTGCCAGAGGAGATTTTCCAGAGTGCCCGAGAGACCCTGCAGGAACTTCAGGGCCTCTGTCAATACTGGCAGAGGTGGAGGAAAGCCCTGGCAGCGCGGAAAAAACTCCAGAGACAGAGGAGACCATTCCCCGCGGCCCCCTGCCGTGTGGACCTCAGCAACGGATTGCAGGCCTTGGCCCCCCGTGCCCAGAGTCCCCTTGCTAAAGAGCGCCTGGCCAAAGGAGTCCCGGATCTGGGGCACCCGGGAAAACTGGGGCTCTCCTGCACCAGGTTACAGTGGACGAGAAACAAGACGATCCATCCAATGAAGGTTCACTCTTTCTCCCAGCAATTGCTCAGTGAAGCGGTGTGGAGCCCTCTGGACCTGCCGGCCCTCGTCGCCGAGCATTACCCTGGGCAGCGGGAACAGGTGTTCTGGAAGCTGGTGTTGGCGCTGCCGGACGGTGAAGAGGCCGACAGTGAAGAGCCCGCCTCTGGCTATCCCAGCAGGATGCTAGAGACTTGGCTGAAGGTCAAGTTCATGGGTGGGGAAGATTTCCAAAAGGGGGCCCGTCACGCTTCCCAGGGGATCCAGACGCTGACCCTGCTGAAGGCCTGGAGCCCCAAAGGGGCTCGAGCGGTCCGGGTCAACGTGTGCATTAAGGTGGCCCACGGCCTGTTGAGCGACTGGGCCCTGGATGCCACGGAGACGCAGAAGGCCCTTCTGGGCACCAGCGGCCTTCTCTTCGTGCTGCCCCCCCGCGGCAAGAGTGTGGTGGCGGCCGAGGAGGACGCGTGCTGGCTCTCGGCCCTGCTGCGGCTCCAACAGCTGCTGCAGGCCAAGCCCTTGCAGCCCCCGGTGCCCCTGGTGGTTCTGGTGCCCGGCCGCGAGGGGGCCAGCGTGAGGGACGTGGAGGAGGGTCTGAGGCTTCGGGACTTGCTTTCCTCGCAGCTTCTCTCGGATTACACGGTCTTGGAGATCCCAGCTGCCGTCAACGATGTCCAAGGCACCAACAGGGTGTCGCAGGCCGTCCAGTGGCTGGTGTCTCGCTGCCCCTGCTCCCCGGAGCTCTGCTGCCAGACCCTGCCCCAGTACATCGAGGACGGCGTCAGGCGCGAGTTCAGCGAGCGCTTCTTCCAGGACCGCAAGGAGCGGCGTGTGGCCGGCCTGGCCTGGCAGGAGCCCGGCGCCATCATCGAGCTCTTCAACGGCGTGCTGCACTTCCTGGCGGACGTGGCCTCCTCCGAGCAGCTCTGCCAGCTGTCCTGGCCCATCACGGAGTTCGCCGAGCCGGGCGGCAACAAGCTGCTTCCTCCCCTGCGCTGGAACGCGCCCGGCCACCTGGCCTGGCTGAAGAAGGTCGTTCTCTCCTTGCAGCTGCCCCCCGTGGACCTCCCCGCCCCGGGCGCTCCTTGGCCTCTGGCGTGCAACGCCATCTCCCGCTACGTCTCGCAGATCCCGAGCTGTGGCCAGACGCAGCCCATCCTGCAGTCTCAGCTGGACAACCTCCTGAGTCGGACGTACGCCAAGTGGACGAACCAAGACCTGGGGGCCTTGGGCGACACGGGGCCCCGTGGGGAGGAGATTCCGTGGGATGACATCATCGCTCTGTGCATTAATCACAAGCTGCGGGACTGGAAGCCTCCCAGTCTGCCCGTCACGCCAGAGGCTCTGAGCCAAGATGGGCACATCTGCGTCTACTTTTTCAAGAGCCACTTACAAAGCTACCAGGTCCCCGGGGCCTGGGCACACGCCCGGCTGCAGACCCACAAGGAGGTGGTCCAGCGGCCCGCCCGCCGACCTTTGGGCCTAAAGCCTTGGCGCTCCGCCAAGAGCCTCTCCCCGTCGTGGCTCCACGTTCCCTACGGCGGGACCAGGGCCCCCGACAGCGGCCAAACCGGCCGCTGTGCCCGACGCCCAGGAGCTGGCCCGCCCCGCCTCGGCCGAGGAGCTGCTCCCGGGGCGCCTGGCCGCCAGCCTGCAGCTGGAGAAGGAGGAGAGCAGGAGGTTCGAACAGCAGCTGCGTCACTGGCTGTCGGGAGACGCCGAGCAGGGCCCGGACTCCAGCCCCCTCCCCGTCTACCTTCCTCAAGCTCTCCTATCGACGCCTCAGGCTCTGCGGCCCGTCCTCCGAGGGTCAGCGCCCAGCAGCCCCCGGGACCAGAAGGCCGCCGAGGGGCGGAGGCCGGCCCCGGCCATGGGCGGCTCTCTGACCCACAAGCTGAGACACTTAGAAAGCCTGATTCAGCGCACTCGACAGGAGGAGCTCGTCTGGGAGCGGCACCATCTCCAACTCTTGCTGGACATGGTGGACATCTGACAAGCCGGACAGTGGGGAGGGTCTCTGCGCGCACACAATCATGTTCTCTGCCGATGCTTGCCCAGTGGCTGCCACTGGGGCTGTAAATCAAGAAAATAAAGACTGGGACTTAACAAAACCAACAAACAAACAAACAAACGAAGGAATGAATGAATAAAGAAATAAGTGAATAAATAGATAAATAAATAAATAAACAAAGAATCAAACAAACAAACGAATGAATGAATAAAGAAATAAGTGAATAAATAGATAAATAAATAAATAAACAAAAATCAAACAAAAAAGAAAAAACAAACAAAAACAAAAACAAAATAAACGAACAAAAAAAAAAGAATGAAAAATGTGATATATTTACATTTATGATATGCAGTCTGAATGAAACGGGCAATCAAAATATTTTACTCTTATCCCAGACTCAGAAAAGTTACTATTAATTAAATGAGTAAATTTGATATGATACATGGAAAATAGGGAGAGAAACTGAGGCTGATCAAAGTTGAGGGCTGGCATGAAAGCCTAAGGCTGCCAAAAGCAGGGAGGAAAAAATGAGGAGGGGGCTAGTTTTGGTTGCAGGCGGCCAGTTTTCCCATGAAAGAAGAGTACCTACCCTCTGTGGGTTTCCATGAGCTCCATCATCATAATTCTCACCGACATCGAGCCAGTGCTTTCAATGATATCCATATTTGCACAACAAAAAAAGAAAAAACAAACAAAAACAAAAACAAAATAAACGAACAAAAAAAAAAAAAAGAATGAAAAATGTGATATATTTACATTTATGATATGCAGTCTGAATGAAATGGGCAATCAAAATATTTTACTCTTATCCCAGACTCAGAAAAGTTACTATTAATTAAATGAGTAAATTTGATATGATACATGGAAAATAGGGAGAGAAACTGAGGCTGATCAAAGTTGAGGGCTGGCATGAAAGCCTAAGGCTGCCAAAAGCAGGGAGGAAAAATGAGGAGGGGGCTAGTTTTGGTTGCAGGCGGCCAGTTTTCCCATGAAAGAAGAGTACCTACCCTCTGTGGGTTTCCATGAGCTCCATCATCATAATTCTCACCGACATCGAGCCAGTGCTTTCAATGATATCCATATTTGCACAGCACAGGTGTTTGAGCACAGGGCATGAAATAAAGACTTAAAAAAAAACTGCTTCTGCTACTGCCTGTCTACACGACCATGAACAAGGGCCTCAATCTCTTTAAGACTGCTTTCTTGTCCATAAAATGACATTGTTAATAACTGTAAGGTCTATGTTGTTGGGAGGTTGAAAGGAGACAATGAATAGAAAAGTTGTTCCAAACCTCCCAGCCATAGCTCTCCAAAGTTACTTATTATCTTTGAAGGGTCCAATGTGGTTTACAAACACTAGAATACTCCATTTAAAGCTGGAAAAAGATTCCACAGATTTGATCAATCAATGTGCATTAATTAAACACTTACTATGTTGGAGATACTGTGCTAGGTGCTAGGAACAGCAATCTCACAAGTAGGAATTATTCTCAAGGAAGATAACAATGTGTATCCATATTGGCATATTTTCTTCTTGTGCAGTCTGTAATGTCTGACTCTTTGTTACCCCATCTGGGGTGTTTTTGGAAAAATTACCCACATAGTTTGGCCTTTCCTTCTCCAGCAATTTTACATGTTAGGAAACTGAGGCAGACAGGTTGAAGGGATGTGTCCAGAATCACACAGCTAGGGAATGTCTGAATTCAGGAAAATAAATCTTGCTGACTCCAGGTCCACTAATCTATACATTGCACCACCTACCTGTCCTTCAGTTATAAACATGATACATACATACATATAAATTAGAACCATCAGTTTAGCACCAGAAGGGAATAGGAAAATCTTTTAGTTCAACTTCTTTCATACACATGAGGAAACTGAGATCAGAGAGGCAAATTGATTTGCCAATAGAACTAATAAATATTAGGAAGCACGATCTAAACCCAGGTTTCTACTGAGTCAAAATTTAGAAATTAGAGTTTAAATTTAGAAAATTTAGAATTTAGTCAAATTTAGACTGGGTAGCATGCTTTTGTTTTCTTGGGGGAGAGGAACCACTGCAGTCTGGTGACTTCAGCCAAGAGAGACAGAAACTGGGCCTTTGGAACTCTCAGTGCTCATTTGGAGATAGCCTTGTGCCTTGATGCATGTGGGCCAACCCTGATTATTGCTTGCAAACAGCAGGTTCTGAAGGCAGAAAGCCTGACAGCACTTATGTCGTGCAGCTTGTTTTCCTAGACATTATTTCTCAGTTGCCACAACCGGCTGACATGAAGACTATGCCTTCCAAGAGGAAACAATGATCCCCTATTCATGGGGAAGCATATAGAGATAGAAAATCATGATATCCAATGATGGACAGAATCAGATACACCCAGAGAAGGAACACTGGGAATTGAGTGTAAACTGTTTGCACTATTGTCTTTCTACCCAGGTGACCTTTACCTTCTGAATCCAATCGCCCATGCATATGTACTATCAAAAAATTATAATTATAAAATTAAAAAAAAAAAAAGAAATGGACTCAGACACAATCAGTTCTTTCTCTGGAGGTGTATAGCATTTTTCATCATAAATACTACAGAAGTATCTTGAATCATTTTAATGCTGAAACAAGCTAAGTCCCTCATGGTCATCATGCAATATTGCTGTTATTGTGTATTTTGCTCTGGTTCTGCTTGCTTCGCTTTGCATCAGTAAATTTAAGTCTTCCCAGATATTTCTGAAAGCATCCTTTTTGTAATTTTATATATTTCAATAGTATTAAATCATGATTATATATGTTCAACTATTCTCTAACTGACGTTATCCTCTCAATTTTAATTTTTTTTTGCTACCACAAAAATCATTTGGGTGTGTATATCTATATACATATCACAAAGAAGTCCTTTCCCTTGTATTTTATCGCTTTAATTTTTTGGTTTTACCAAACATATTGCTACGTTCATTTAATACGATTTAAAAAATTGTGTACCTATTCTATTTATTTCACTTGTCCACTGCTTTATTTTGTAGCCTGTACCAGATTGTTTTGATGGTTACCATTTTGTAATACATCTTGAAATTTGGTTTGTCTTGCTAGCGATTAATCATGCTATTGACCATACCACTATCTCTCCTGAAAATGAGTTATGTTACATATCATCTTTGCCTGGAGATTTTTCTCATTCAATCATGGAATCAATAAACATACATTTAGTGAGTGCTTATTAATTGGAAAGTCATGCTAAATGCTGGAGATACACAATTTTTAATGTAAAGTTCCCTGTTCTCAGGGAATTTATTCTTTATTTTATTTTCTGTGGAACATGTAGCCAGATATGTGAAGGGGAAATAGACAAAGTAATTTAATGTAGAGAACAGAACTGGAAAATATCAGGATAAATCTTCTGTAGAATCTGAGATATGGCTTGAAGGAAGCTATGGATTCTAGAGTTGAAGGAGAAGAGATAGTGAATTCCAGGTAGAGAGCACACCCTATGCAAAGGCACGGAGGTGAGAGATCATAAAGTTCTATACAAGAAAAATAATTCTATGTAAAAGCGGGCCAGTTTGTCTGGAACATAAAATGCTTGGGAGTGAAGTGTAGTATAGCCTACAAAAGTAGGCAGAAGAATTAAGATTTTGAAGAGATTGAAAAAGAGGAGTTAATTGTTGATCCAACAGGCTATATGGAGGCCCTATAACTTCTGGAACAGTTGATGGAGCATATTTTAAGAATATTTCATTCATGTGACTCATTATTCGAGCCCATCTTAGTGTCTGGGAACCTCAGTATCTGGCACTACTTCTAAATTAGTGATCAATCTTCTGGGGTTCTGTTTTGATTGTAATTCATTGTCTTTTTTTCTGTTCTCTCCTCTGGAAGGGACTCACAGGATATGCAATAATTTCCCTAATGACTCAGGAACCATTTTTGCATCTTCCAGAGTTAGAATACTTCTGGCTTATCTACATCTTCTGTGCTATAATGCAAAGGTTCCACAGTACTATCTTCTGGAAGAGACACAAACAAACAATATATCCTTAGATGGCTCTATAAGGATCATTCTTCTCAACTGCTGCAATAATTCTCCTATTTATTAGTTACTGTTGAGTGCATCTTGTCTTCTTTATATTAAAAAAAATAAAATCTTTGTAAATGATTTTTGTTTGATCAACTCCTCCAACTGATTTGTTAATTGTTTTCTTTTCCCCTGAAAAACACGCTTCTCTATATTTTTACTCCTTTGTAACTCCTATTTTTCTTCAGGACACCTGATCTGGGTCATATAATAGTTGAAGCTGCTTCTAATACTTCCTCAAACCAATAGAAACTGATGCCCCAAAATAAAGTTTTTTTTTTTTTTTTTTTTTTATGCTAAGGATACTGTATTAATCTGCATTCATTCCAGTCAAAGTAGACACTTTAAATATTTGTTGTAAGTATGAATGAACAAATGAGCAAAAAAAAAGAGAGAGAGAGCAAATTAAACATAGGTCAAAAAAGATATAGAAGGAAATAATTGTTTGGACATGGATAGATACATTATATTTGAATAATACTTTAATATATTTTACATGTATTGGTCAACCTGTCATGTGGGGGAGGGGAGAGGGAAAGGAGGGGAAATGTTGGAATAAAAGGTTTTGCAATTGTCAATGCAGATATCTTGTAGATAAAATGCTATAATAATAGATAGATAAACAAACAAACAAACAAATACATAAATACATAAATATACAGATGAATGGATGAATAAATGAATAAATAAATAAAACAAAAAAAGAGATTAAAGGACTTCAAGATCATATCATATGATCATCATCTGAATGTACTAGCGATAAGATAAGATTAAAGTCTGACACAAAATGATGAGGTTGGGAAGTGTAGCAATTGATGAGTTTTGGCACCAAATGTTGGGGTTCAGTGCCAGTTCCTCGTTTAAAATACAAGGTGCAAGGCCTGTATGATGAATCCACAAGAGTTTTCTCCTTGTCAAATGATAATTGTGTTTATTGGAAGAGATTATGAACAATATGAAGAAGTAAAATAGATACTAAAAGTGGCAAATATGAAATAGTATCTGGAGAGCATAGTGCTCACAAAGAAAGGGGTTTTAAAAATCAACAAGGGAAAATACAAGTTCCCTAGTGGAGTTCCCAGTTCATCAGAAGAATGAGAATACACCATGAAGTGGGAATATTCCATCGAGAAGTTTAGTATCCTAAGGGAAAAGACACCATGAGGCATGGGGAGGAATGAGAAAACACTACTAGGCAGAACCCAGTAGCAGGATAATGCCAATAGTGATAGCACAAATCAATAAAACTAAGAGTTGATTGTATGAAAAAACCAACAAAATAGACAAGCCCTTAGTAAATCTGATTAAAAAAGGAAAGAGGAAGATCAAATGGTTAGTCTTAAAAATGAAAAGGGAGAATTCACCACTAATAAAGAGGAAATTAGAACAATAATCAGGAGATACTTTGCCCAACTTTATGCCAAAAAATTCGATAACCTAAAGGAACTGGATGACTACTTCCAAAAATATAGGCTTCCAAGATCAACAGAGGATGAAGTAAATTGCTTAAATAGTCCCATTTCAGAAAAAGAAATACAACAAGCTATTCATCAACTCCCTAAGAAAAAATCCCCTGGGCCAGATGGATTTACAGGTGAATTCTACCAAACATTCAAAGAACAATTTTAGCTCCAATGTTATATAAACTATTTGAAAAAATAGGGAATGAAGGAGTCCTGCCAAATTCCTGTTATGACACAGACATTGTACTGATACCCAAACCAGGCAGGTTGAAAATGGAGAAAGAAAACTATAAACCAATCTCCATAATGAATATTGATGCTAAAATCTGAAATAAGATATTTATTAGCCAAAAGATTCTCCCCAGGATACTACATCGTGATCAAGTAGGATTTATACCAGGAATGCAGGGCTGGTTCAATATTAGGAAAACTATCAGTATAATAGAACATATTAAGAACCAATTTAACAAAAATCATATGATCATCTCAATAGATGCAGAAAAAGCATTTGATAAAATCCAACATCCATTTCTATGAAAAACACTTGAGAATATTGGAATAAATGGACTTTTCCTTAAAATACTGAGTAGCATCTATTTAAAACCATCAATAAGCGTCCTATGTAATGGGGGCAGATTGCATCCATTCCCATTAAGATCAGGGGTGAAACAAGTTTGTCCACTATCACCATTACTATTCAATATTGTATTAGAAATGCTGGCTTTGGCAATAAGAGTGGAGAAAGAGATTAAAGGAATTAGAGTAGGTAATGAGGAAAGCAAAGTATCACTCTTTGCTGATGAGATGATGGTGTAATTAGAGAACCCCAAAGATTCAACCGAAATGCTATTAGAATAATCCACACCTTTAGCAAAGTTGCAGGATACAAAAATAAACCCACATAAATCATCAGCACTCTTGTATGCCACTAACAAAATCCAACAGTTAGAGTTACAAAGAGAAATTCCATTTAAAGTAACTACTGATAGTATAAAATATTTAAGAACCTATCTGCCAAGGGAAAAATCAGGAACTATTTGAGCAAAACTGCAAAACACTTTCCACACAAATTAAGTCTGATCTAACCAATTGGAAAAATAGTAAATGCTCTTGGATAGGGTGAGCAAATATCGTAAAGATGACAATACTACCTAAAACAATCTATTTATTTAGTGCTATGCCAATCAGACTCCAAAAAGACTATTTTAATGACCTAGAAAATAATAACAACAAAGTTCAAATGGAAAAACAAAAGGTCAAGAATTTCAAGGTAATTAATGAAAACCAAACCAAACAAAACAAAACAAAACAAAACAAAAAAAAAAAATCCAACGAAGGTGGCCTAGCTGTACCTGATCTAAAACCATATTATACAGCAGCAGTCACCAAAACCACTTGGTAATGGCTAAGAAATGGACTAGTTGATCGTTGGAATAGGTTAGGTTCGCAGGACAAGATAGTGAATGAAAATAACAATCTTGTGTTTAACAAACCCAAAGATCCCAACTTTGGGGATAAGAATTCATTATTTGACAAAAACTGCTGGGAAAACTGGAAATTAGTATGGCAGAAACTAGGCATGGACCCACACTTAACACCACATACTAAGATGAGATCACAATGGGTCCATGATTTAGGCATAAAGAACAAGATCATTAGAGGAGCATAGGATAGTTTACCTCTCAGACTTGTGGAGGAGGAAGGAATTTGTGTCCAAAGGAGAACTAGAGCTCATTATTGATGACAAGAGAGAAAAGTTTGATTACATCAAATTTAAAAGCTTTTGTACAAACAAAACTAATGCAAACAAGATTAGAAGGGAAGTAACACATTGGGAAAGCATTGTTACTGTTAAAGGCCTTTATCAGAAAAGGCCTCATCTCCAAACTATATAGAGAATTGACTCTAATTTATAAGAAATCAAGCCATTCTCCACTTGATAAATGGTCAAAGGATATGAACAGACAATTTTCAGAGGATGAAATTGAAACTATTTCCACTCATAGGAAAGAGTGTTCCAAATCACTATTGATCAGAGAAATGCAAATCAAGACAACTCTGAGATACCACTACACACCTGTCAGATTGGCTAACATGACAGGAATAAATAATGATGAATGTTGGAGGCGATGTGGTAAAACAGGGACACTGATGCATTGTTGGTGGAGTTGTGAAAGAATCCAACCATTCTGGAGAGCAGTCTGGAATTATGTCAAAAAAGTTATCAAACAGTGCATCCCCTTTGATCCATCAGTGCTACTACTGGACTTATATCCCAAAGAAATACTAAAGAAGGGAAAAGGTCATGTATGTGCCAACATGTTTCTGGCAGCCCTTTTTGTAGTGGCTACAAACTGGAAAATGAATGCATGCTCATCAACTGGAAAATGGTTGGGTAAATGATGGTATATGAATGTTATGGAATTGTGGAATATCATTGTTCTGTAAGAAATGACCAACGGGATGAATACAGAGAAGCTTGTAGAAACGTACATCAACTGATGCTGAGTGAAAGGAGAAGAACTAGCAGATCATTATACCTTCAACAACAATACTGCATGAGAATGTATCCTGATGGAAGTGGGCATCTTCAACAAAGAGAAGATCTAACTCAGATACAATTATTCAAAGGTGGACAGAATCAGCTACAATCAGAGAAGGAACACTGGTAAATGAGTGAAAACTGTTTGCATTTTTTGTTTTGTTTCCCACTTTATTTTTACTTTCTGAATCCAATTCTTCCGTTACAACAAGAACAACAACAACAACAACAAAAATCGGTTCTGCACACATATATTGTATCTAGCATATCCTATAACATATTTAATATGTATGGGAATGCCTGCCAACTAGGGAAGGTGGTGGAGGGAAGAAGGATAAAATTCGGAAAAGTGCAATGGATAATGTTATAAATTACCTATGCATATGTCAAAAAAAATTATAATTATAAAATGAATAAAAAGAAAGACACAATTCAAACATACAATAGAATTCAACTGGTTTTAGGAAATTATATAAGTTATAGAAAAAGGAAAAAGAAGAAGGAGCTATAGGGGGAGGGGTCAACTAAACAAGGTGAGAAGGATGAATCAGATAACAATGGAGTTAAATACAATTTTGAGCAACAAGAGCATTTCCCATCTCCTCCCTCAATTAACCCTTCAGTGTTGGAAGAAGGAGGAGGCAGGAAGAGGCAGAAACACAAACAGAATTGCCTGTTAAGCAGCCTATGACAAGATTAGAAAAAGCATTGATTAAGGCTAAGAGGGAAGGACAGGATGTAAGTGATTTTATAGAAGCATACCCTGTGATTGAAGAGACTGACTCTTCAGGTCAAAAAAGGAGAAGTGACACTCCTTTTAATTTGGATGAAATGAAGGATTTGAAAAAAGGTTGCAACCTTTATGAAGCCACATCATCTTATGTTAAGATGTTGTTAATAGTTCATTTGTCTTATGAAATCCTAACCCCAAATGATTGGAAATCCACAGCAGGGACATGTTCAGGACCTCGACAAAACTTGTTGTTGCTTTCAGAGTTTCATGAATTATGTAGGATTCAAGTCCGATGCAATAGGGAAACTGGAGTTTAACACACAATTCACTTTTGACCAACTAGCAGGTGAAGGTCGGTATGGAGAAAATTCAGAACAGATTGATTATTCCATGAGAGTGTATGAGCAAATTTCTAAGGCTGCAATAAAAGCTTTTGGTTCCTTCCCTGGACAGAGAGATCGAGGGGAGGCTTTCACTAAAATAGAGCAAGGTCCCAATAAACCTTTTGCGGATTTTGTGCGATGTCTGTTAACTGCTCTCAAAAGAACTAGTGGAGAAAATGCAGCTACAGAAATAACGACTAGACATTTGGCTATGGAAAATGCCCATGAGATTTGCAAAAGAATTCTATGGGAAATAGGCAAAGATGCTTCTTTAGTGGAGATCCTAAGATGCTGTGCTACAGTGGGCACTAATACTCATTATGCTCAGACTATGAAGAACATGGAAAGACAGGGTCCTTTTGGGCAAAGGAATTCTAGAGAAACTCGTTGGTGTTTTCAATGTGGCAAAGTTGGACATCTAATAGCTCAGTGTAGATATGAGATAGAGTGAGAAGACCAGGTGAAAGAAGACCTAAAACCCCATGTCCAAAGTATCACAAGGGCTTCCACTGGGCCTCAGAATGTAGACCGATCCAGAGAAATGAGAGCTGGGACCCAGCTCCAAGAACTCAATCAAAAGATAGATGGGGCATAATGGCAACTGAGGTTACAGCCACCAAGTCTTTAGAAGGTCAGGACACTCTGGGGCAGAGCCAAGATGGTGGAGAAGCTAGATGGAACTTTCTAAGCTCTCTAATTCCCTTTCTACCTTGGTATTTAATTCAGCCTCAGAAACAGCACTTGACTGGTAAAACCCACGAAGATTGGAAATACAAAAACTTACCAGAGGAAGAGAATCTGGAATATTGCCAGAAAAGGTTTGACCTGAGGTGGTGTGAGTAGCCCAGTTCAGGGCATGGATAGAAACGGGAGCGGAGTGGTTTTTGTGGTTGAAAAATTTACAAAGAGTCCCCTGCAGTATCCTGACTGCTTTGCTTTGATGAGGGAGCAGGGGGCCAGCATAGAAGTTGGAGCCTGGGGTAGTGGGTACTCAGGGGGTCACCAAAGCCACAGAGGATCTGTCTGGGATCACCCAGGACCAGAAGTGCCTCAAGGCAGACCATAACACAGCACTTCACAGCATTCTGCAGTGAGGGGCTCTTGCCCCTGGGGGGCCAGTAATACACAGCAGGGGCACAGCCTGGGTCAGCCTTTCATCTGTATAGTGAGGGGCTCGGCCAGGGGAAGTGGAATTTCCCCAGCTCGACTGTGCTCCCCAGGCAGTGGCACTTCCAGTTCGGTGAGGGACAGGACCACTTTGAGGGCATTTGTGGGGGCGCAGTGATACCTTTACTCCTTAACCTCTAGCCCCAAGGCGGTCACTAATCTTCACAGTGGGGCTCCTCTCAGGGTACTTACACAGCCCTGTCTGTAATACCTAGACATGCTCACTTCTGCATAAAGTTCTTCCCAGAGCCCTCCTGCAGCTTGGCTGTTCCTTGCAGCACATTGAGAGGGCAGATACTGTCCATAAACCCATCCTTGCTCTGCAGAGGAACCTGGTAGTCCCCTTGCCCTCAGGACAGACCCTGAAGGCTTTAAAAAAATGAGCAAAAAAATGAAGAAAACCCTTTACAGCTTCTATGCAGAAAAACAGCTTGTTTCCCACCCTGAGGCGGCTACAACCTCCAGACAATACCCCAAATAACACTCTGCTAGAAGAAACTATTAAAAATCTGAAGAGAGAATTAGAAGAAAAATGGGGAAAGGAAAGAGAAGCTATGCTAGATTATATCAATGTCCTGAAATGTGAATTAGAAAAGGCAAACAACTTCCTCAAATGGAAAGGATTTACAGAAAGTGCAGGGA
Source organism: Sminthopsis crassicaudata (assembly GCF_048593235.1). Lineage (NCBI taxonomy): Eukaryota > Metazoa > Chordata > Mammalia > Dasyuromorphia > Dasyuridae > Sminthopsis > Sminthopsis crassicaudata. The sequence continues at coordinate 627,937,966 of NC_133619.1, forward strand.
AACAGAATTAAGGAGCTGGAAAAAGGTAAAGAAACCACAGGACAGTAGGATCTATGAATTGGAAAAGATAAAGAATTCCCAAGAAAGTAAAATTTGTGAATTGGAAAAAGAAAATAACTCATTAAAAAACAAATTTAGTGAAGTGGAAAAAAATTTCATAGACCAAAACAACTCATTTAAAAACTCAATTGGACACATACAAAAAGAAGGAAAAAAAAAAAAAAGCTAATGAAGAAAATAACTCATTAAAAATCAGAACTGAACAAATAGAAATGAATGATTCACTGAGACACCAAGAATCAGTCAAGCAAAGCCAAAAAATTGAAAATCTGCAGAAAAATGTCAGCTATCTACTTGCCAAAATGACAGACCTGGAAAACAGATCGAGGAGAGACAATCTGAGGATTATTGGACTTCCTGAAAATTATGATGAAAAAAATAGCGTAGATACTATTATACAGGAAATCATCAAAGAAAACTGCCCAGAGGTAATAGAAACAGAAGGTAAAACAGACATTGAAAGAATTCATTCAACACCTTCTGAAAAAGACCCCCCCAAAAAACACAAACAAATAAACAAACAAAAAAAAAAAAAACTCCCCGGAACATTGTGGCCAAAGTTCATAAGTATTAGACTAAGGAAAAAATACTACAAGCAGCCAGGATACAACAATTCAAATACCAAGGTGCGACAATGAGGGTGACTCAAGACCTGGTTGGTTGGAATGGAAAGGGGATAGTGTCAGAAAAAGAGGAAAGGGGAGATAAAAAGAGGGAAACTACATCCCACAAAGAGGCAAAGAAAACCTATCATATCTGAGGGAAGTTAGAGAGGGGGAGGAACATTGTGTAAACGTTACTCCCAGCAGAATTGTCTCAAAGAGAAAATAATGGACATATTAGTATTACAGAAAATTCTTTCTCACCTCATTAAAAAGAGGGAGAGGAAAAGGGAAAAGGAAAAAGAGCAATAAGGACAGGGAACAAGAAAGGGTAAGGGATTTCAAGGGAGGAGAGAGGGATATTAAAGAGGGAGGGCTGTGTGACACAAGTGAGGCTCATAAGTTTAATTCTGGGAAAGGGGTTCAGGAAGGTAAGGTAAAAAAGCATAATCAGGGGATATTACGCTGGCAGGAAATACAGAATTAGTCATTTTAACTGCAAATGTGAATGGGATGAATTCTCCCATAACACAGAGACAGATAGCAGATTGGATCAAAAGTCTGAACCCTACAATATGCTGTTTCCAGGAAACACATTTAAAGCAGAGAGATACATACAGAGAAAGGTAAAAGGCTGGAGCAGAATCTATTATGCCTCAAGTGAAGTCAAAAAAGCAGGGAGAGCCATCCTTATCTCAGATGAAGAAAAAGCAAAAATTGATCTAATCAAAAGAGATAAGGAAGGAAACTATATCTTGCTAAAGGGTAGCAGAGACAATGAAGCAATTTCTATACTAAATATATATGAACCAAGTGGTATAGCATCTAACTTCCTAAAGGAGAAGTTAAGAAAGTTGCAAGAAGAAATAGACAACACAACCTTGCACTCTCAGAATTAGAGAAATCAAACCACAAAACAAAACAAATCAGAAAGAAATTAAAGAGGTAAATCAAATATTAGGAAAATTAGGTATGATAGCTCTCTGGAGAAAACTGAATGGTGACAGAAAGGAGGATACTTTCTTCTCAGCAGTTCATGGAACCTATCCAAAAAAAATGACCATATATTAGGACATAAAGATCTCAAAATTAAATGCAGAAGGAAGGCAGAAATATTAAAGTCTTTCTTTTTAGATCACGATGCAATAAAAACTACATTCAACAAAAAGTTAGGGGTAAATAGATCAAAAAGTCATGGGAAACTAAATAAAATCTCATCTTGAAGAATGATTGGGTGAAACAGCAAATTATGCACACAATTAATAATTTCACTCAACACAGTGACAATGATGAGACATCATACCAAAATTTGTGGGATGCAGTTAAAACGGTAGTCAGGGGAAATTTTATATCTTTGGAGGCTTACTTGAAGAAAATAGAGAAATAGAAGATCAATGAATTGGGCTTGCAACTTAAAAAGCTAGAAAAAGACTAAATAAATTAAAAGCCCCAATCAAATACTAAACATGAAATTCTAAAATGAAAAGGAGAAATTAATGATATTGAAAGTAAAAATACTATTGAACTAATAAATAAAACTAAGAGTTGATTGTATGACAAACCAATAAAATAAATAAACCGTTGGCAAATCTGATTAGAAAAAGGAGAGAGGAAAATCAAAGTGTTAGTCTTAAAAATGGAAATGGGGAACTGTCCACCAATGAGGAGGAAAATAGAGAAATAATGAGTTATTTTGCCCAACTGTATGCCAATAAATTCGATAACCTAAGCGAAATGGACGACTACCTCCAAAAATGTAGGCTTCCCAGATAAAGAGAGGAGGAAGTAAATTGCTTAAATAGTCCCATTTCAGAAAAAGAAATACAACAAGCTATTCATCAACTCCCTAAGAAAAAATCCCCAGGGATAGATGCATTTACAGGTGAATTCTACCCAACATTCAAAGAACAATTAGCTCCAATGTTGTATAACCTATTTGAAAAAATAGGGAATGAAGGAGTCCTACCAAATTCCTTTTATGACACAGACATGGTACTGATACCCAAACCAGGTAGGGTGAGAACAGAGAAAAAAAATTATAGACCATTCTACCTAATAAATATTGATGCTAAAATCTTAAATAAGATATTAGCAAAAAGACTCTCCCCAGGATAATACATCATGATCAAGTAGGATTTATACCAGGAATGCAGGGCTGGTTAAATATCAGGAAAACTTTCAGTATAATAGGCCATATTAATAACCAAATTAACAAAACTCATATGATCATCTCAATAGATGCAGAAAAGGCATTTGATAAACTCCAACATCCATTTCTATGAAAAACACTTGAGAATATTGGAATAAATGAACTTTTCCTTAAAATAATCAGTAGCATCTGTTTAAAATCAACAATAGTCATATGTATTGGGGAAAGACTGCAACCATTCCCATTAAGATCAGGGGTGAAACAAGTTTGTCCTCTATCACATTACTATTCAATATTGCATTAGAAATTCTAGGCTGGGCAATAAGACCCCAGAAAGTGATTAAAGGAAGTAGAGTAGGTAATGAGGAAACCCAACTATCCTCTTTGCAGATGATATGATGGTATACTTAGGGAACCCCAAAGATTCTGCTAAAAAGCTATTAGAAATAATTTGGAACTTTAACAAAGTTGCAGGATACAAAATAAATCCACATAAATCCTCGGCATTTTTATACATTAACAACACAATCCAACAGCAAGAGCAACAAAGAGAATTTCCATTGAAAATAACATTTGCTAGTATAAAATCTTTAGGAATCTATCTCCAAAAGGAAAGTCCAGAATTATATGAGCAAAATTACAAAACACTTGCCACGAAGAAAAAGTCAGATTTAAACAATTGGAAAAATATTAAGTGCTCTTGGATGGGCCGAGCGAATATAATAAAGATGACAATACTCCCTAAACTAATCTATTTATTTAGCACTATAACAATCAGACTCCAAAAAAACTATTTTAAAGACCTAGATAAAACAACAACAACAACAACAACAACAACAACAACAACAACAACAACAAAGTTCATATGGAAAAACAAAAGGTTAAGAATTTGAAGGGAATTAATTAAAAAAAAAAAATCAAACAAAGGTGGCCTAACTGTACGTGATCTAAAACTATATTATAAAGCATCATTCACCAAAATCATCTGGTATTGGCTAAGAAACAGACTAGTTGATCAGTGGAATAGGTTAGGTTCACAGGACAAGATAGTGAATAAAAATATTAATCTAATGTTTGATAAACCCAAAGATCCCAAATTTTGGGAATAGAAATCTTTTTTGACAGAAACTGCTGGGAAAACTGGAAATTAGTAAGGCAGAAACTAGGCATGGACCCACATTTAACACCACATACTAAGATGAGATCAACATGGGTCCATGATTTAGGCATAAAGAACAAGATCATAAATAAATTAGAGGGGCATAGGATAGCTTACCTCTCAGACTTGTGTCTGAGGAAGGAAGGAGGAGGAAGGAATTTGTGACCAAAGGAGAACTAGAGATCATTATTGATCACAAAATAGAAAATTTTGATTACATCAAATTAAAAAGCTTTTGTACAAACAAAACTAATGCAAACAAGATTAGAAGGGAAGTAACAAATTGGGAAAACATTTTTTTTACAATTAAAGGTTCTGATAAGGGAGTCATCTCCAAAATATACAGAGAATTGACTCTAATTTAAAAGAAATCAAGCCATTCTCCAATTGAAAAGTGGTCAAAGGATATGACCAGACAATTTTCAGATGATGAAATTGAAACTATTTCCACTCATATGAAAGAGTGTTCCAAATCACTATTGATCAGAGAAATGCAATTTAAAAAATTTTTTTTAAATTAATTTTATAATTATAATATTTTTGACAATACATATGCATAGGTAATTTTTTTACAACATTACCCTTTGTACACTCTTCTGTTCCAAAATTTCCCCTCTTTCCCTCCACTCCCTCCCCTAGAAGACAGGCATTACAATACATATTAAGTATGTTATAATATATCCTAGATACAATATATATGTGGAGAACTGGATTTTTTTGTTGTTGTTCTTGTTGTAAAGGAATAATTGGATTTGGAAGGCAAAAAAACCCTGGGAAGAAAAACAAAAAATGTAAACAATTTACACTCATTTCCCAGTGTCCCTGCTCTGGGTGCAGCTGATTCTGTCCATCATTGATCATTTGGAACTGGATTTGATCTAAGAAATGTAAATGAAGACAACTCTAAGATACCACTACACACCTGTCAGATTGGCTAAGATGACAGGAACAAATAATGATGAATGTTGGAGGCGATGTGCTAAAACAGGGACACTGATGCATTGTTTGTGGAGTGGTGAAAGAATCCAACCATTCTGGAGAGCAATCTGGAATTATGCCCAAAATGTTATCAAACTGTGCATGCCCTTTGATCCATCAGTGCTACTACAGGACTTATATCGCAAAGAAAATACTAAAGAAGGGAAAGGCACCAGTATGTGCCAAAACATTTATGGCAGCCGTTTTTGTAGTGCCTACAAACTAGAAAATGAATTGTAGAATGGATAGGTCAATGATGGTATATGAATGTTTTGGAATATTATTGTTCTGTACGAAATGACCAGCAGGATGACTACAAAGAGGTTTGGAGAGACTTACATCAACTGATGCTGAGTGAAATGAGCAGAACCAGAAGATCACTATACACTTCAACAACAATACTGTATGAAGATATATTCTGATGGAAGTGGATATCTTCAACATACACAAGATCCAACTCACTTCCAATTGATCAATGACAAGCAGAAACAACAACACCCAGAGAAAGATCACTGGGAATTGAATGTAAACTGTTAGCACTACTGCCTTTCTAACCAGGTTACTTATACCTTCGGAATCCAATTCTTAATGTGCAAGAAGAAAATTGGCTTTATACACATATATTGTATCTAGGTTATACTCTAACACATGTGATATTGTATGGGGCTGCCTGTCATCTTGGGGAGGAAGTAGAGGAAGGGAGGAGAAAATTTGGAAAAATGAATACAAAGGATAATGCTATAAAAAATAATTACTCATGCTTATATACTGTCAAAAATTATAATTATAAAATTAATTTTAAAAGAGTAAAAAAAATAAAAACTAAATTCGACACCTATTAAAAAAAGAAAGAAAGAAACAAGAAAAAAAAAGAAATGATCAGCAGGATGAATACAGAGAGTCTTGGAGAGACTTACATCAACTGATGCTGAGTGAAATGATCAGAAGCAGGTGATCATTATACACTTCAAGAACAATACTGTGTGAAGAGGATGTATTCTGATGGAAGTGGACATCTTCACCAAGAAAAGATCTAACTCACATCCAATTGATCAAAGATTGACACAATCAGCTACACTAAGAGAAGGATCACTGGTAAATGAGTGAAAACCATTTGCAATTTTTGTTTTTCTTCCCAGTTTATTTTTACTTTCTGAATCCAATTCTTCCATTGCAACAATAACAACAACAACAACAACAAAAATCGATTCTGCATACATATATTGTATCTAGGATACATTATAACATAGTTAATATGTATGGGCATGCCTGCCAACTAGGGAAGGTGGTGGAGGGAAGGAGGATAAAATTCGGAAAAGTGCAATGGATAATGTTATAAATTACCTATGCATATGTCAAAAAAAAATTATAATTATAAAATGAATAAAAAGAAAGACACAATTCAAACATACAATAGAATTCAACTGGTTTTAGGAAATTATTTAAGTTATAGAAAAAGGAAAAAGAAGAAGGAGCTATAGGGGGAGGGGTCAACTAAACAAGGTGAGAAGGATGAATCAGATAACAATGGAGTTAAATACAATTTTGAGCAACAAGAGCATTTCCCATCTCCTCCCTCAATTAACCCTTCAGTGTTGGAAGAAGGAGGAGGAGGGGAAGAGGCAGAAACACAAGCAGAATTGCCTGTTAAGCAGCCTGACAAGATTAGAAAAAGCATTGATTAAGGCTAAGAAGAAGAACAGGATGTAAGAGATTTTATAGATGCATAGCCTGGAATTGAAGAGATTGACTCTTCAGATCAAAAAAAGAGAAGTGACACTCCTTTTAATTTGGATAAAATGAAGGATTTGAAAAAAAAGGTTACACCCTTTATGGAGCCACATCATCTTATGTTAAGATGTTAATAGTTCATTTGTCTTATGAAATCCTAACCCCAAGTGATTGGAAATCCATAGCAGGGACATGTTCAGAACCTGGACAAAACTTGTTGTGGCTTTGAGAATTTCATGAATTATGTAGGATTCAAGTCAGAGGCAATAGGGAAATAGGAGTTAACACACAATTGACTTTTGACCAACTAGCAGGTGAAGGTCGGTATGGAGAAAATTCAGAACAGATTGATTATCCCATAAGAGTGTATGAGCAAATTTCTAAGGCTGCAATAAAAGCTTGGGGTTCTCTCCCCAGACAGAAAGATCGAAGGGAGGCTTTCACTAAAATAGAGCAAGGTCCCAATAAACCTTTTGCGGATTTTGTGGGATGTCTGCTAACTGCTCTCAAAAGAAGTATTGGAGAAAATGCAGCTACAGAAATAATGACTAGACATTTGGCTATGGAAAATGCCCATGAGATTTGCAAAAGAATTCTATGGGGACTAGACAAAGATGCTTCTTTAGAGGAGATCATAAGAAGCTGTGCTACAGTGGGCAGCAATTCTCATTATGCTCAGACTATGAAGAACATGGAAAGACAGGGTCCTTCCTGGCAAAGGATTTTTAGGGAAACTCGTTGATGTTTTCAATGTGGAAAAGTTGGACATCTAAGAGCTCAGGGTAGATAAGAAGATAGAGTGAGAAGACAGGGTGAAAGAAGACCTAAAACCCCATGTCCAAAATGTCACAAGGGCTTCCACTGGGCCTCAGAATGTAGACTGACCCAGAGAAATGAGAGGTGAGGCCCAGCTCCAAGAACACAATGAAAAGATACATGGGGCAAGATGGCAACTGAAGTTACACCCAAATAGTCTTGGACTCTGCTGTAATCTATCAGATGAAAAGTTATCACATGGAAGAAAGGGATTACCTGATCAGTCAGCCAAAAAGCAATCAGATATCAGAAATGGAGAGAAATTCACCTGGGAGAATACACGCCTTTTAAACCCATGGGGCTGTGTCCAATGCAAACAGCTCCAATGTGATTGCCAGATGATGAGAAGAGATTTAAAAAGTGGTCAAAAGAAGGGGAAATTAGGTAGGTTAACTACCTGGGAGAGAGGGTTTGCTTATATTTTAACAGGCATGAGGAAACAGGTGGAGAAGGAAACAGATGGATGGCAACAAGCACCTGGAGATAGAAAGACAATGAGCAAAAACTTAAAAGAAAGAGAAGATCTAAGAAACATCTGACACTGAAAGAGCATGGCTGATAAAGAGACTGTTAAAGAACTTTAAAACTAGCAGGAATCATTAGATTCCTTAATACAAGATAAAACTGTTAAAGTACTTGAAAACCAGCAGAGATCATTGATTCCTTGAGATAAAAAATTGTTAATGAGTCTATTGTAGGATTTCAAAACTTGTAGGAATTATTGGATTATTGGCACATGAACTAATGGAGAATGGATTCCCTTTGGACTATTTCTAAAACTTATGGACATGTATAAATTCTCAATTTATGACTATTTCATCATGTTATTGGTTACATCACTTCCAGCATGTGTTATGATGCTATGTATTTGTGTAATTTATGTAATTATGTGTAATATCTCCCATAGTAATGGATTTATGTATTCCTGTTTCTTTTTAAAATTTTTTTAAAAATTAATTTTATACTTATAACATTTTATTGAAAGTAGATATGCATAGGTAATTTTTTCAACATTATCCCTTTACTCCCTTCTGTTCTGAGTTTCCCCCTCCTTCCCTCCACCCCGTCACATAGATGGCAGGCATTTCCATACATATTAAATATGTTCTAGTATATCCAAGATACAATATATGTTGCAGTACCGAATTTTGTTGTAGTTGTAGTTGTTGTTGTTGTTGTTGTTGTTGTTGTTGCAAAGGAAGAATTAGATTCAGAAGGTAAAAATCACCTGAGAAGAAAAACAAAAAAAAGCAAACAGTTTACAACTATTTGCCTGTGTTCCTTCCCTGAATGTAGCTGAATCTGTCCCTCATTGATCAATTGGATCTGAGTTAGATCTTCTCTTTGTTGAAGATAGCCACTTCCATCAGAATACATCCTCATACAGTATTGTTGTTGAAGTGTCTAATGATCTCCTGGTTCTGCTCAAGTCACTCAGCATCAGGTGATGTAAGTCTCTCCAAGCCTCTCTTTATTCATCCTGCTGGTCACTTGTTACAGAACAATAACATTCCATAACATTCATATACCATCATTTACCCAAGCATTCTCCAATTGATGGGCATCCATTCATTTTCCACTTTCAATCCACTACAAAAAGGGCTGCCACAAACCCTTTGGCCGATACAGGTCCCTTTCCCTTCTTTAGTAGTTCCTTGGGATATAAGCCCAGTAGTAGTAGCACTGCTGGATCAAAGGGTATGAACAGTTTGATAACTTTTTGGGCAATGTCTACCTGTTTCAAGGTCATGACCACCCTATGTGCTAAATCAAAAGAAAGGGGGGAATGCTAGCTAGGTTCCTTCCTGGGTGGTAAGTAGGTACCTAACAATTCTGTAGGGCAGAATTCAGACCTTTCGTTCGCACCTTTAAAAGCACTTGACACTTTCAGGATGCTGAAAGGAGTTAACACCTTTCAAAGGGCTTGCTCATTGGTCTAGAAGGAGTTCCCTCCCACAAGCCCCTTCTCTGGGAGGATTTAAGGAGCCAGCATTCAGGAAGAAGAGCATCTGAGATTCCACTTTGGTGCTGACTGGGGACACTTGGAGAAGAGCAGATTCACAAGGACTAAAGGAAAAGCCGGCTTGTGGAGATTCACAGGTAGGATTGACTTCCGGGAAAGCCAGGTAAGTCTGATTCCTTTCGGCGTCTACCTTTGTCTGCCTGTCCTTCTGTGCGTGCTTCCAGGAGCTGCTGGGATGGCCGCGATGAAGACAAACTTAGAGGAGGAAGTGATTTCTTTGCTCTCCTCTTCTACCAGTGGCTCCCTGGGAACGTTCCAGGTTCAGCCACCATTTCGATTCGGTCAGTCCTGGCTTTTTGGCCAGAGCGCCGTGGGCTCGGGGCAGAGTACGGGATTGGCCCAGACTTCTTGGGGGACCCAGTGTTCCTCAGGATCTACGGTCGGATTCCCGGCCACCTGCCGAGCCCCCCAGGCTCCTGAATGCACGGCGCCTTCTGGAACCCCCAGTGCGTCTGGATTTAGTTTCAAGATGCCCACCAACCTCGGAGCTTTCCCCAGCAAACCGGGCTTTGGGCACCGTAGCCGGGAGGCATCGGGTTGTAGTTTGGGGGCATCCGACTTCAGCTTTAAGGCTCCTGAAAGCTCAGTCTTCAGACCAATCTTTGGGGCCCAATCGGAGCCGGAGAAGACGCAGAGCCGCATCAGTGCGGCCTCTTTCACTTTCTCCCTCCCAGTTAGAGGGGGGCCTGAGACGCTGGGCTCCTTCACGTTTTCCCAGGGCTCAAGCAGCTCAGGCACCAGCCCGAGCGCCGTGGGCTCGGGGCAGAGCACGGGATTGGCCCAGACTTCTTGGGGGACCCAATCTTCCTCAGGTTCTAAGCTCGGATTCCCGGGCACCTCTGGAGCCCCCCAGGCTCCTGTTTTCGAGGCGCCTTCTGCAACCCCCAGTGCATCGGGATTTAGTTTCAAGATGCCCACCAACAACGGAACTTTCCCCAGCACCCCGGGCTTTGGACACCGTAGCCGGAAGGCATCCGGCTGTAGTTTGGGGGCATCCGAGTTCAGCTTTAAGGCTCCTGAAAGCTCAACCTTCAGACCAATCTTTGGGGCCCAATCGGAGCCGGAGAAGATGGAGAGGGACATCAGTCCGGCCTCTTTCACTTTCTCCCTCCCAGTTAGTGGGGGGCCTGAGGCGCTGGGCTGCTTCACGTTATCCCAGGGCTCAAGCAGCTCAGGCACCAGCCCGAGCGCCGTGGGCTCGGGGCAGAGCACGGGATTCGCCCAGACTTCTTGGGGGACCCAGTCTTCCTCAGGATCTACGCTCAGATTCCCGGCCAATTCCGGAGCCCTCCAGGCTCCTGTCTTCCCAGCGCCTTCTGCAACCCCCAGTGCATCGGGATTTAGTTTCAAGATGCCCACCAACAACGGAACTTTCCCCAGCACCCCAGGCTTTGGACACCGTAACCAGGAGGCATCCGGCTGTAGTTTGGGGGCATCCGAGTTCAGCTTTAAGGCTCCTGAAAGCTCAACCTTCAGACCAATCTTTGGGGCCCAATCGGAGCCGGAGAAGATGGAGAGGGACATCAGTCCGGCCTCTTTCACTTTCTCCCTCCCAGTTAGTGGGGGGCCTGAGGCGCTGGGCTGCTTCACGTTATCCCAGGGCTCAAGCAGCTCAGGCACCAGCCCGAGCGCCGTGGGCTCGGGGCAGAGCACGGGATTGGCCCAGACTTCTTGGGGGACCCAATCTTCCTCAGGTTCTAAGCTCGGATTCCCGGGCACCTCCGGAGCCCCCCAGGCTCCTGTTTTCGAGGCGCCTTCTGCAACCCCCAGTGCATCCGGATTTAGTTTCAAGATGCCCACCAACAACGGAACTTTCCCCAGCAAACCGGGCTTTGGGCACCGTAGCCGGGAGGCATCCGGTTGTAGTTTGGGGGCATCCGAGTTCAGCTTTAAGGCTCCTGAAAGCTCAACCTTCAGACCAATCTTTGGGGCCCAATCGGAGCCGGAGAAGATGGAGAGGGACATCAGTCCGGCCTCTTTCACTTTCTCCCTCCCAGTTAGTGGGGGGCCTGAGGCGCTGGGCTGCTTCACGTTATCCCAGGGCTCAAGCAGCTCAGGCACCAGCCCGAGCGCCGTGGGCTCGGGGCAGAGCACGGGATTGGCCCAGACTTCTTGGGGGACCCAGTCTTCCTCAGGATCTACGCTCAGATTCCCAGCCAATTCCGGAGCCCTCCAGGCTCCTGTCTTCCCAGCGCCTTCTGCAACCCCCAGTGCATCGGGATTTAGTTTCAAGATGCCCACCAACAACGGAACTTTCCCCAGCACCCCAGGCTTTGGACACCGTAGCCAGGAGGCATCCGGTTGTAGTTTGGGGGCATCCGAGTTCAGCTTTAAGGCTCCTGAAAGCTCAGTCTTCAGACCAATCTTTGGGGCCCAATCGGAGCCGGAGAAGATGGAGAGGGACATCAGTCCGGCCTCTTTCACTTTCTCCCTCCCAGTTAGTGGGGGGCCTGAGGCGCTGGGCTGCTTCACGTTTTCCCAGGGCTCAAGCAGCTCAGGCAGCAGCCCGAGTCTTCCTTTGTCCAACGCATCTAGCAAGCCTCCCTCCTCCACTTTTGCCTCTCCAAGTCAGAATGTGGAGGAGGAAAAGAGGGGCCCTAAACCAGCATTTGGCAGTTCAGGGAGCGGCTTCACGAGCTTCGCCTCCCCGGGCTCTGGAGGGGAGCCCTTTCGTAGGAGCAAAGCAGAGGGCAAGCTAGGAAGGGGAGATGCTGCTGGCCACGGAGGGTCGCTCTCTGGCCACGTGAAGGGGCCGAAAAGGAAGAAAGAGCACGACGGCTCACCCAGGAGACGAAACTACGACTGTGTGGAGGACATGCAGCTCTTGTCCCAGGGAGATCATCCTCGAAAGAAGCGCCCTCCTCGCCTGGCTCGCCCGCGGGCTGGCGGCTCGTTCGGGGGGACGCTGCAGGACACGCTGAGGAGTAACAAAGGAGGCGGCCACCTGGGAAGCACAGGAATGAAAAAGGAAGTGGGCAGTGTAGAATCCAGTGAGACGGAGCAAAGCGCTGGAGCGGGAGCCACCTGGTCCACGTTGTTCGCCCCCCGGCTGAAGGAAGAGGAGATGGGTGGCAAAAGGAGCCAGGAAGTGTCCGCCTGCAGGGCTACCCCTTCCCGCCGCGGAGGGAAGAAGGAGAGCGTGGAGAGCTCGAGCAGCCTGTCCCCCAGCGAGCTCCCCGCCATTCAGTGCAAGAAGATCCCCAACTACCTCAAGGACAGAGCCATCCTGCAGGAGCACTTTGGCCGATTGAGGAAGGTGCGGCGCATCCATCCCCGGCGCCGAGGCAAGCTCGCCTCTGTGCCCTTCTGGGACCACGCCTCTGCAGCCCTGGCTCGGAAGAAAGGGAAAGGGAAAGGCTTGCACAGAGTCCTCCTCTTTTGGCGCGAGAACAAAAGAAGTCCCAGGAAGAAGACCTTTTTCCCAAAGGAGAAAATAGCGAGTCAGAGCTGGGAAGACTCTGGTTTCCAGCGCTCCCCGCTGCCCAAAGCCCTCTGGAGACCTGCAACTGGCCAGAGCAGCAGCCTTCTCGGGAAGAGTTGTCCAGTGAAGAAATCGAGGCAGCCCGAGTCTCTGCAGTCTGAGGGGGAGCCCTTGGATTGTGGGCCTGAGATCCCGAGCTCAGACCTGCCGGGACTGTCAGTGAGCAGCCTGAGCACCTTGATGGGCGCGGTGGCCGAGACGTCGGAGGACAAGTACCGCCTCCTGGACCGGAGGGATAAGATCCTGAGGCAAGCTCGCGGGAAGAGAACGGCTCTGGACCAAGCCAAAGGCTTTTGGGGCACGTGCCTGGACATGTGTCCTGAGAAAGAGCGCTACATGAGAGAGAGCAGGAAGCAGCTGAGCTCTTTCGAAGTGATCCCTGGCACAGATCAGGTGGACCACGCGGCGGCAATCAAGGAATACAGCCGCTCCTCCGCTGACCAGGAGGAGCCTCTGCCTCAGGAGCTGCGTCCTTCCGGGGTGCTGGGCATGACCATGGACTACCTGGTCACTCAGGTCCTGGACCGGAGGGAAGGGAGCTCGCGCGACTGGTACGACTTTGTGTGGAACAGGACCCGCGCCATCAGGAAGGACATCACCCAGCAGCACCTCGGTGACCCGCTCACCGTGTCGCTGATGGAGAAGTGCACCCGCTTCCACATCCACTGTGCGCACGCGATGTGTGAGGAGCCCGTGGGCTCCTTCGACGCCAAGATCAACCAGGAGAACATGACCAAGTGCCTGCAGAGCCTTAAGGAGATGTACCAGGACCTGGCCGACGAGGGCGTCCTCTGTGCGCGGGAAGCGGAATTCCGAGGCTACCAAGTTCTGCTCCATCTCCACCAGGGCGACATCCTGAGAGAGGTGCAGCAGTTCCGGCCCGAGGTGCGAAACTCCCCCGAGGTGAAATTTGCAGTGCAGGCTTTGGCGGTTGTGAACAGCAACAACTTTGTCCGGTTCTTCAAGCTGGTGCGCTCTGCCTCCTACCTCAACGCCTGCCTCCTGCACTGCTACTTCCATCAGATCCGGAAAGAGGCATTGCGGGCTCTCCTCGTGGCCTACACGGGGAGCGCTCGGAGATCCACACGCTTTCCGGTGGATCACCTGGTGCCCATGTTACTGTTTCGAGATGCCCAGGAAGCCAGCGACTTCTTGACTTCCTGTGGCCTCGCGGTGTCTGATGGCTGCGTGGAGCTGAAGCGGTCCGCCTTCTTGGAAGCCGGGGGCTCAGCCAAGGCAAAGAAGTGCCCTTTGATCACCGAGAAGCTCGCCGTCTCCGTTGGAGAAGTGGTGAATGGGGGGCCGTTACCCCCCGTCCCTCGTCACATCCCGGCGTGTAGCTTCAACACCCACAACGAATACGTGGGCGAGAGCGCGGCCCCCGAGTCTGCTCCGCGTGGACAGAAACCCGCTGTGGAGAGGGGGGGAGGCGGCAAGCTGGAAGAAGGCAGCCCTGGGACCGAAGCGCTGGCGCTGTGTGTTCCGCCGCAGCCCTGCCCGCCCCTGCCTCAGCCGCTGCTGACCCAGAGCGCCGGGCTGCCGCCAGCCCTCGGGGCTCCCGGCCCTGTCCTGCCAGGGGCTGCCTCGTCATCTCGCTTCCAGCCCGTGGGGCGGCCCGAGCTGCCTGCTCCCCGGCCTCGGCCGAGCTACACCGACTCGGACCTCGTGGGGGTCGTGGAAGACCTTGCCCGGGACGTCCTCAGAGGCTACTATGAAGAAGTCGGCCAGGCCGGAGCTGCCTACGCCGCTGCGGCCTGGAGGGTTTCCCAAGTGCTCACGGAGGAGCTCCTGGCCACCACCACCGGGGACATGCTGAGGCAGACCGCCGCTGAGGAACTGAAGGAAGAAAGAGCAAGAATTCAAGAAGAACAGAAGAGAGCTGAAGAACAAAGACGGGCCCAGGAGCTGGAGAGCGCCCTGGAGACCGAGAGGAGGGCCTGTGTGGCCCGCTGCTCTGAAGACGTCTGCGATCGCCTCATGGATCTCTTCTTGCCAGAGGAGATTTTCCAGAGTGCCCGAGAGACCCTGCAGGAACTTCAGGGCCTCTGTCAATACTGGCAGAGGTGGAGGAAAGCCCTGGCAGCGCGGAAAAAACTCCAGAGACAGAGGAGACCATTCCCCGCGGCCCCCTGCCGTGTGGACCTCAGCAACGGATTGCAGGCCTTGGCCCCCCGTGCCCAGAGTCCCCTTGCTAAAGAGCGCCTGGCCAAAGGAGTCCCGGATCTGGGGCACCCGGGAAAACTGGGGCTCTCCTGCACCAGGTTACAGTGGACGAGAAACAAGACGATCCATCCAATGAAGGTTCACTCTTTCTCCCAGCAATTGCTCAGTGAAGCGGTGTGGAGCCCTCTGGACCTGCCGGCCCTCGTCGCCGAGCATTACCCTGGGCAGCGGGAACAGGTGTTCTGGAAGCTGGTGTTGGCGCTGCCGGACGGTGAAGAGGCCGACAGTGAAGAGCCCGCCTCTGGCTATCCCAGCAGGATGCTAGAGACTTGGCTGAAGGTCAAGTTCATGGGTGGGGAAGATTTCCAAAAGGGGGCCCGTCACGCTTCCCAGGGGATCCAGACGCTGACCCTGCTGAAGGCCTGGAGCCCCAAAGGGGCTCGAGCGGTCCGGGTCAACGTGTGCATTAAGGTGGCCCACGGCCTGTTGAGCGACTGGGCCCTGGATGCCACGGAGACGCAGAAGGCCCTTCTGGGCACCAGCGGCCTTCTCTTCGTGCTGCCCCCCCGCGGCAAGAGTGTGGTGGCGGCCGAGGAGGACGCGTGCTGGCTCTCGGCCCTGCTGCGGCTCCAACAGCTGCTGCAGGCCAAGCCCTTGCAGCCCCCGGTGCCCCTGGTGGTTCTGGTGCCCGGCCGCGAGGGGGCCAGCGTGAGGGACGTGGAGGAGGGTCTGAGGCTTCGGGACTTGCTTTCCTCGCAGCTTCTCTCGGATTACACGGTCTTGGAGATCCCAGCTGCCGTCAACGATGTCCAAGGCACCAACAGGGTGTCGCAGGCCGTCCAGTGGCTGGTGTCTCGCTGCCCCAGCTCCCCGGAGCTCTGCTGCCAGACCCTGCCCCAGTACATCGAGGACGGCGTCAGGCGCGAGTTCAGCGAGCGCTTCTTCCAGGACCGCAAGGAGCGGCGTGTGGCCGGCCTGGCCTGGCAGGAGCCCGGCGCCATCATCGAGCTCTTCAACGGCGTGCTGCACTTCCTGGCGGACGTGGCCTCCTCCGAGCAGCTCTGCCAGCTGTCCTGGCCCATCACGGAGTTCGCCGAGCCGGGCGGCAACAAGCTGCTTCCTCCCCTGCGCTGGAACGCGCCCGGCCACCTGGCCTGGCTGAAGAAGGTCGTTCTCTCCTTGCAGCTGCCCCCCGTGGACCTCCCCGCCCCGGGCGCTCCTTGGCCTCTGGCGTGCAACGCCATCTCCCGCTACGTCTCGCAGATCCCGAGCTGTGGCCAGACGCAGCCCATCCTGCAGTCTCAGCTGGACAACCTCCTGAGTCGGACGTACGCCAAGTGGACGAACCAAGACCTGGGGGCCTTGGGCGACACGGGGCCCCGTGGGGAGGAGATTCCGTGGGATGACATCATCGCTCTGTGCATTAATCACAAGCTGCGGGACTGGAAGCCTCCCAGTCTGCCCGTCACGCCAGAGGCTCTGAGCCAAGATGGGCACATCTGCGTCTACTTTTTCAAGAGCCACTTACAAAGCTACCAGGTCCCCGGGGCCTGGGCACACGCCCGGCTGCAGACCCACAAGGAGGTGGTGCAGCGGCCCGCCCGCCGACCTTTGGGCCTAAAGCCTTGGCGCTCCGCCAAGAGCCTCTCCCCGTCGTGGCTCCACGTTCCCTACGGCGGGACCAGGGCCCCCGACAGCGGCCAAACCGGCCGCGTGCCCGACGCCCAGGAGCTGGCCCGCCCCGCCTCGGCCGAGGAGCTGCTCCCGGGGCGCCTGGCCGCCAGCCTGCAGCTGGAGAAGGAGGAGAGCAGGAGGTTCGAACAGCAGCTGCGTCACTGGCTGTCGGGAGACGCCGAGCAGGGCCCGGACTCCAGCCCCCTCCCCGTCTACCTTCCTCAAGCTCTCCTATCGACGCCTCAGGCTCTGCGGCCCGTCCTCCGAGGGTCAGCGCCCAGCAGCCCCCGGGACCAGAAGGCCGCCGAGGGGCGGAGGCCGGCCCCGGCCATGGGCGGCTCTCTGACCCACAAGCTGAGACACTTAGAAAGCCTGATTCAGCGCACTCGACAGGAGGAGCTCGTCTGGGAGCGGCACCTCTCCAACTTGCTGGACATGGTGGACATCTGACAAGCCGGACAGTGGGGAGGGTCTCTGCGCGCACACAATCATGTTCTCTGCCGATGCTTGCCCAGTGGCTGCCACTGGGGCTGTAAATCAAGAAAATAAAGACTGGGACTTAACAAAACCAACAAACAAACAAACAAACGAAGGAATGAATGAATAAAGAAATAAGTGAATAAATAGATAAATAAATAAATAAACAAAAATCAAACAAACAAACGAATGAATGAATAAAGAAATAAGTGAATAAATAGATAAATAAATAAATAAGCAAAAATCAAACAAAAAAGAAAAAAACAAATAAAAACAAAAACAAAATAAACGAACAAAAAAAAAGAATGAAAAATGTGATATATTTACATTTATGATATGCAGTCTGAATGAAACGGGCAATCAAAATATTTTACTCTTATCCCAGACTCAGAAAAGTTACTATTAATTAAATGAGTAAATTTGATATGATACATGGAAAATAGGGAGAGAAACTGAGGCTGATCAAAGTTGAGGGCTGGCATGAAAGCCTAAGGCTGCCAAAAGCAGGGAGGAAAAAATGAGGAGGGGGCTAGTTTTGGTTGCAGGCGGCCAGTTTTCCCATGAAAGAAGAGTACCTACCCTCTGTGGGTTTCCATGAGCTCCATCATCATAATTCTCACCGACATCGAGCCAGTGCTTTCAATGATATCCATATTTGCACAACAAAAAAAGAAAAAACAAACAAAAACAAAATAAACGAACAAAAAAAAAAAAAAGAATGAAAAATGTGATATATTTACATTTATGATATGCAGTCTGAATGAAATGGGCAATCAAAATATTTTACTCTTATCCCAGACTCAGAAAAGTTACTATTAATTAAATGAGTAAATTTGATATGATACATGGAAAATAGGGAGAGAAACTGAGGCTGATCAAAGTTGAGGGCTGGCATGAAAGCCTAAGGCTGCCAAAAGCAGGGAGGAAAAATGAGGAGGGGGCTAGTTTTGGTTGCAGGCGGCCAGTTTTCCCATGAAAGAAGAGTACCTACCCTCTGTGGGTTTCCATGAGCTCCATCATCATAATTCTCACCGACATCGAGCCAGTGCTTTCAATGATATCCATATTTGCACAACAAAAAAAGAAAAAACAAACAAAAACAAAAACAAAATAAACGAACAAAAAAAAAAAAAAAGAATGAAAAATGTGATATATTTACATTTATGATATGCAGTCTGAATGAAATGGGCAATCAAAATATTTTACTCTTATCCCAGACTCAGAAAAGTTACTATTAATTAAATGAGTAAATTTGATATGATACATGGAAAATAGGGAGAGAAACTGAGGCTGATGAAAGTTGAGGGCTGGCATGAAAGCCTAAGGCTGCCAAAAGCAGGGAGGAAAAATGAGGAGGGGGCTAGTTTTGGTTGCAGGCGGCCAGTTTTCCCATGAAAGAAGAGTACCTACCCTCTGTGGGTTTCCATGAGCTCCATCATCATAATTCTCACTGACATCGAGCCAGTGCTTTCAATGATATCCATATTTGCACAGCACAGGTGTTTGAGCACAGGGCATGAAATAAAGACTTAAAAAAAAACTGCTTCTGCTACTGCCTGTCTACACGACCATGAACAAGGGCCTCAATCTCTTTAAGACTGCTTTCTTGTCCATAAAATGACATTGTTAATAACTGTAAGGTCTATGTTGTTGGGAGGTTGAAAGGAGACAATGAATAGAAAAGTTGTTCCAAACCTCCCAGCCATAGCTCTCCAAAGTTACTTATTATCTTTGAAGGGTCCAATGTGGTTTACAAACACTAGAATACTCCATTTAAAGCTGGAAAAAGATTCCACAGATTTGATCAATCAATGTGCATTAATTAAACACTTACTATGTTGGAGATACTGTGCTAGGTGCTAGGAACAGCAATCTCACAAGTAGGAATTATTCTCAAGGAAGATAACAATGTGTATCCATATTGGCATATTTTCTTCTTGTGCAGTCTGTAATGTCTGACTCTTTGTTACCCCATCTGGGGTGTTTTTGGAAAAATTACCCACATAGTTTGGCCTTTCCTTCTCCAGCAATTTTACATGTTAGGAAACTGAGGCAGACAGGTTGAAGGGATGTGTCCAGAATCACACAGCTAGGGAATGTCTGAATTCAGGAAAATAAATCTTGCTGACTCCAGGTCCACTAATCTATACATTGCACCACCTACCTGTCCTTCAGTTATAAACATGATACATACATACATATAAATTAGAACCATCAGTTTAGCACCAGAAGGGAATAGGAAAATCTTTTAGTTCAACTTCTTTCTTACACATGAGGAAACTGAGATCAGAGAGGCAAATTGATTTGCCAATAGAACTAATAAATATTAGGAAGCACGATCTAAACCCAGGTTTCTACTGAGTCAAAATTTAGAAATTAGAGTTTAAATTTAGAAAATTTAGAATTTAGTCAAATTTAGACTGGGTAGCATGCTTTTGTTTTCTTGGGGGAGAGGAACCACTGCAGTCTGGTGACTTCAGCCAAGAGAGACAGAAACTGGGCCTTTGGAACTCTCAGTGCTCATTTGGAGATAGCCTTGTGCCTTGATGCATGTGGGCCAACCCTGATTATTGCTTGCAAACAGCAGGTTCTGAAGGCAGAAAGCCTGACAGCACTTATGTCGTGCAGCTTGTTTTCCTAGACATTATTTCTCAGTTGCCACAACCAGCTGACATGAAGACTATGTCTTCCAAGAGGAAACAATGATCCCCTATTCATGGGGAAGCATATAGAGATAGAAAATCATGATATCCAATGATGGACAGAATCAGATACACCCAGAGAAGGAACACTGGGAATTGAGTGTAAACTGTTTGCACTATTGTCTTTCTACCCAGGTGACCTTTACCTTCTGAATCCAATCGCCCATGCATATGTACTATCAAAAAATTATAATTATAAAATTAAAAAAAAAAAAAAAGAAATGGACTCAGACACAATCAGTTCTTTCTCTGGAGGTGTATAGCATTTTTCATCATAAATACTACAGAAGTATCTTGAATCATTTTAATGCTGAAACAAGCTAAGTCCCTCATGGTCATCATGCAATATTGCTGTTATTGTGTATTTTGCTCTGGTTCTGCTTGCTTCGCTTTGCATCAGTAAATTTAAGTCTTCCCAGATATTTCTGAAAGCATCCTTTTTGTAATTTTATATATTTCAATAGTATTAAATCATGATTATATATGTTCAACTATTCTCTAACTGACGTTATCCTCTCAATTTTAATTTTTTTTTGCTACCACAAAAATCATTTGGGTGTGTATATCTATATACATATCACAAAGAAGTCCTTTCCCTTGTATTTTATCGCTTTAATTTTTTGGTTTTACCAAACATATTGCTACGTTCATTTAATACGATTTAAAAAATTGTGTACCTATTCTATTTATTTCACTTGTCCACTGCTTTATTTTGTAGCCTGTACCAGATTGTTTTGATGGTTACCATTTTGTAATACATCTTGAAATTTGGTTTGTCTTGCTAGCGATTAATCATGCTATTGACCATACCACTATCTCTCCTGAAAATGAGTTATGTTACATATCATCTTTGCCTGGAGATTTTTCTCATTCAATCATGGAATCAATAAACATACATTTAGTGAGTGCTTATTAATTGGAAAGTCATGCTAAATGCTGGAGATACACAATTTTTAATGTAAAGTTCCCTGTTCTCAGGGAATTTATTCTTTATTTTATTTTCTGTGGAACATGTAGCCAGATATGTGAAGGGGAAATAGACAAAGTAATTTAATGTAGAGAACAGAACTGGAAAATATCAGGATAAATCTTCTGTAGAATCTGAGATATGGCTTGAAGGAAGCTATGGATTCTAGAGTTGAAGGAGAAGAGATAGTGAATTCCAGGTAGAGAGCACACCCTATGCAAAGGCACGGAGGTGAGAGATCATAAAGTTCTATACAAGAAAAATAATTCTATGTAAAAGCGGGCCAGTTTGTCTGGAACATAAAATGCTTGGGAGTGAAGTGTAGTATAGCCTACAAAAGTAGGCAGAAGAATTAAGATTTTGAAGAGATTGAAAAAGAGGAGTTAATTGTTGATCCAACAGGCTATATGGAGGCCCTATAACTTCTGGAACAGTTGATGGAGCATATTTTAAGAATATTTCATTCATGTGACTCATTATTCGAGCCCATCTTAGTGTCTGGGAACCTCAGTATCTGGCACTACTTCTAAATTAGTGATCAATCTTCTGGGGTTCTGTTTTGATTGTAATTCATTGTCTTTTTTTCTGTTCTCTCCTCTGGAAGGGACTCACAGGATATGCAATAATTTCCCTAATGACTCAGGAACCATTTTTGCATCTTCCAGAGTTAGAATACTTCTGGCTTATCTACATCTTCTGTGCTATAATGCATAGGTTCCACAGTACTATCTTCTGGAAGAGACACAAACAAACAATATATCCTTAGATGGCTCTATAAGGATCATTCTTCTCAACTGCTGCAATAATTCTCCTATTTATTAGTTACTGTTGAGTGCATCTTGTCTTCTTTATATTAAAAAAAATAAAATCTTTGTAAATGATTTTTGTTTGATCAACTCCTCCAACTGATTTGTTAATTGTTTTCTTTTCCCCTGAAAAACACGCTTCTCTATATTTTTACTCCTTTGTAACTCCTATTTTTCTTCAGGACACCTGATCTGGGTCATATAATAGTTGAAGCTGCTTCTAATACTTCCTCAAACCAATAGAAACTGATGCCCCAAAATAAAGTTTTTTTTTTTTTTTTTTTTTTTTATGCTAAGGATACTGTATTAATCTGCATTCATTCCAGTCAAAGTAGACACTTTAAATATTTGTTGTAAGTATGAATGAACAAATGAGCAAAAAAAAAGAGAGAGAGAGCAAATTAAACATAGGTCAAAAAAGATATAGAAGGAAATAATTGTTTGGACATGGATAGATACATTATATTTGAATAATACTTTAATATATTTTACATGTATTGGTCAACCTGTCATGTGGGGGAGGGGAGAGGGAAAGGAGGGGAAATGTTGGAATAAAAGGTTTTGCAATTGTCAATGCAGATATCTTGTAGATAAAATGCTATAATAATAGATAGATAAACAAACAAACAAACAAATACATAAATACATAAATATACAGATGAATGGATGAATAAATGAATAAATAAATAAAACAAAAAAAGAGATTAAAGGACTTCAAGATCATATCATATGATCATCATCTGAATGTACTAGCGATAAGATAAGATTAAAGTCTGACACAAAATGATGAGGTTGGGAAGTGTAGCAATTGATGAGTTTTGGCACCAAATGTTGGGGTTCAGTGCCAGTTCCTCGTTTAAAATACAAGGTGCAAGGCCTGTATGATGAATCCACAAGAGTTTTCTCCTTGTCAAATGATAATTGTGTTTATTGGAAGAGATTATGAACAATATGAAGAAGTAAAATAGATACTAAAAGTGGCAAATATGAAATAGTATCTGGAGAGCATAGTGCTCACAAAGAAAGGGGTTTTAAAAATCAACAAGGGAAAATACAAGTTCCCTAGTGGAGTTCCCAGTTCATCAGAAGAATGAGAATACACCATGAAGTGGGAATATTCCATCGAGAAGTTTAGTATCCTAAGGGAAAAGACACCATGAGGCATGGGGAGGAATGAGAAAACACTACTAGGCAGAACCCAGTAGCAGGATAATGCCAATAGTGATAGCACAAATCAATAAAACTAAGAGTTGATTGTATGAAAAAACCAACAAAATAGACAAGCCCTTAGTAAATCTGATTAAAAAAGGAAAGAGGAAGATCAAATGGTTAGTCTTAAAAATGAAAAGGGAGAATTCACCACTAATAAAGAGGAAATTAGAACAATAATCAGGAGATACTTTGCCCAACTTTATGCCAAAAAATTCGATAACCTAAAGGAACTGGATGACTACTTCCAAAAATATAGGCTTCCAAGATCAACAGAGGATGAAGTAAATTGCTTAAATAGTCCCATTTCAGAAAAAGAAATACAACAAGCTATTCATCAACTCCCTAAGAAAAAATCCCCTGGGCCAGATGGATTTACAGGTGAATTCTACCAAACATTCAAAGAACAATTTTAGCTCCAATGTTATATAAACTATTTGAAAAAATAGGGAATGAAGGAGTCCTGCCAAATTCCTGTTATGACACAGACATTGTACTGATACCCAAACCAGGCAGGTTGAAAATGGAGAAAGAAAACTATAAACCAATCTCCATAATGAATATTGATGCTAAAATCTGAAATAAGATATTTATTAGCCAAAAGATTCTCCCCAGGATACTACATCGTGATCAAGTAGGATTTATACCAGGAATGCAGGGCTGGTTCAATATTAGGAAAACTATCAGTATAATAGAACATATTAAGAACCAATTTAACAAAAATCATATGATCATCTCAATAGATGCAGAAAAAGCATTTGATAAAATCCAACATCCATTTCTATGAAAAACACTTGAGAATATTGGAATAAATGGACTTTTCCTTAAAATACTGAGTAGCATCTATTTAAAACCATCAATAAGCGTCCTATGTAATGGGGGCAGATTGCATCCATTCCCATTAAGATCAGGGGTGAAACAAGTTTGTCCACTATCACCATTACTATTCAATATTGTATTAGAAATGCTGGCTTTGGCAATAAGAGTGGAGAAAGAGATTAAAGGAATTAGAGTAGGTAATGAGGAAAGCAAAGTATCACTCTTTGCTGATGAGATGATGGTGTAATTAGAGAACCCCAAAGATTCAACCGAAATGCTATTAGAATAATCCACACCTTTAGCAAAGTTGCAGGATACAAAAATAAACCCACATAAATCATCAGCACTCTTGTATGCCACTAACAAAATCCAACAGTTAGAGTTACAAAGAGAAATTCCATTTAAAGTAACTACTGATAGTATAAAATATTTAAGAACCTATCTGCCAAGGGAAAAATCAGGAACTATTTGAGCAAAACTGCAAAACACTTTCCACACAAATTAAGTCTGATCTAACCAATTGGAAAAATAGTAAATGCTCTTGGATAGGGTGAGCAAATATCGTAAAGATGACAATACTACCTAAAACAATCTATTTATTTAGTGCTATGCCAATCAGACTCCAAAAAGACTATTTTAATGACCTAGAAAATAATAACAACAAAGTTCAAATGGAAAAACAAAAGGTCAAGAATTTCAAGGTAATTAATGAAAACCAAACCAAACAAAACAAAACAAAACAAAACAAAAAAAAAAATCCAACGAAGGTGGCCTAGCTGTACCTGATCTAAAACCATATTATACAGCAGCAGTCACCAAAACCACTTGGTAATGGCTAAGAAATGGACTAGTTGATCGTTGGAATAGGTTAGGTTCGCAGGACAAGATAGTGAATGAAAATAACAATCTTGTGTTTAACAAACCCAAAGATCCCAACTTTGGGGATAATTATTTGACAAAAACTGCTGGGAAAACTGGAAATTAGTATGGCAGAAACTAGGCATGGACCCACACTTAACACCACATACTAAGATGAGATCACAATGGGTCCATGATTTAGGCATAAAGAACAAGATCATTAGAGGAGCATAGGATAGTTTACCTCTCAGACTTGTGGAGGAGGAAGGAATTTGTGTCCAAAGGAGAACTAGAGCTCATTATTGATGACAAGAGAGAAAAGTTTGATTACATCAAATTTAAAAGCTTTTGTACAAACAAAACTAATGCAAACAAGATTAGAAGGGAAGTAACACATTGGGAAAGCATTGTTACTGTTAAAGGCCTTTATCAGAAAAGGCCTCATCTCCAAACTATATAGAGAATTGACTCTAATTTATAAGAAATCAAGCCATTCTCCACTTGATAAATGGTCAAAGGATATGAACAGACAATTTTCAGAGGATGAAATTGAAACTATTTCCACTCATAGGAAAGAGTGTTCCAAATCACTATTGATCAGAGAAATGCAAATCAAGACAACTCTGAGATACCACTACACACCTGTCAGATTGGCTAACATGACAGGAATAAATAATGATGAATGTTGGAGGCGATGTGGTAAAACAGGGACACTGATGCATTGTTGGTGGAGTTGTGAAAGAATCCAACCATTCTGGAGAGCAGTCTGGAATTATGTCAAAAAAGTTATCAAACAGTGCATCCCCTTTGATCCATCAGTGCTACTACTGGACTTATATCCCAAAGAAATACTAAAGAAGGGAAAAGGTCATGTATGTGCCAACATGTTTCTGGCAGCCCTTTTTGTAGTGGCTACAAACTGGAAAATGAATGCATGCTCATCAACTGGAAAATGGTTGGGTAAATGATGGTATATGAATGTTATGGAATTGTGGAATATCATTGTTCTGTAAGAAATGACCAACGGGATGAATACAGAGAAGCTTGTAGAAACGTACATCAACTGATGCTGAGTGAAAGGAGAAGAACTAGCAGATCATTATACCTTCAACAACAATACTGCATGAGAATGTATCCTGATGGAAGTGGGCATCTTCAACAAAGAGAAGATCTAACTCAGATACAATTATTCAAAGGTGGACAGAATCAGCTACAATCAGAGAAGGAACACTGGTAAATGAGTGAAAACTGTTTGCATTTTTTGTTTTGTTTCCCACTTTATTTTTACTTTCTGAATCCAATTCTTCCGTTACAACAAGAACAACAACAACAACAACAAAAATCGGTTCTGCACACATATATTGTATCTAGCATATCCTATAACATATTTAATATGTATGGGAATGCCTGCCAACTAGGGAAGGTGGTGGAGGGAAGAAGGATAAAATTCGGAAAAGTGCAATGGATAATGTTATAAATTACCTATGCATATGTCAAAAAAAATTATAATTATAAAATGAATAAAAAGAAAGACACAATTCAAACATACAATAGAATTCAACTGGTTTTAGGAAATTATATAAGTTATAGAAAAAGGAAAAAGAAGAAGGAGCTATAGGGGGAGGGGTCAACTAAACAAGGTGAGAAGGATGAATCAGATAACAATGGAGTTAAATACAATTTTGAGCAACAAGAGCATTTCCCATCTCCTCCCTCAATTAACCCTTCAGTGTTGGAAGAAGGAGGAGGCAGGAAGAGGCAGAAACACAAACAGAATTGCCTGTTAAGCAGCCTATGACAAGATTAGAAAAAGCATTGATTAAGGCTAAGAGGGAAGGACAGGATGTAAGTGATTTTATAGAAGCATACCCTGTGATTGAAGAGACTGACTCTTCAGGTCAAAAAAGGAGAAGTGACACTCCTTTTAATTTGGATGAAATGAAGGATTTGAAAAAAGGTTGCAACCTTTATGAAGCCACATCATCTTAT
Source organism: Sminthopsis crassicaudata (assembly GCF_048593235.1). Classification (NCBI taxonomy): domain Eukaryota; kingdom Metazoa; phylum Chordata; class Mammalia; order Dasyuromorphia; family Dasyuridae; genus Sminthopsis; species Sminthopsis crassicaudata. Next base: position 627,964,629 of record NC_133619.1, read on the forward strand.
GTTAAGATGTTGTTAATAGTTCATTTGTCTTATGAAATCCTAACCCCAAATGATTGGAAATCCACAGCAGGGACATGTTCAGGACCTCGACAAAACTTGTTGTTGCTTTCAGAGTTTCATGAATTATGTAGGATTCAAGTCCGATGCAATAGGGAAACTGGAGTTTAACACACAATTCACTTTTGACCAACTAGCAGGTGAAGGTCGGTATGGAGAAAATTCAGAACAGATTGATTATTCCATGAGAGTGTATGAGCAAATTTCTAAGGCTGCAATAAAAGCTTTTGGTTCCTTCCCTGGACAGAGAGATCGAGGGGAGGCTTTCACTAAAATAGAGCAAGGTCCCAATAAACCTTTTGCGGATTTTGTGCGATGTCTGTTAACTGCTCTCAAAAGAACTAGTGGAGAAAATGCAGCTACAGAAATAACGACTAGACATTTGGCTATGGAAAATGCCCATGAGATTTGCAAAAGAATTCTATGGGAAATAGGCAAAGATGCTTCTTTAGTGGAGATCCTAAGATGCTGTGCTACAGTGGGCACTAATACTCATTATGCTCAGACTATGAAGAACATGGAAAGACAGGGTCCTTTTGGGCAAAGGAATTCTAGAGAAACTCGTTGGTGTTTTCAATGTGGCAAAGTTGGACATCTAATAGCTCAGTGTAGATATGAGATAGAGTGAGAAGACCAGGTGAAAGAAGACCTAAAACCCCATGTCCAAAGTATCACAAGGGCTTCCACTGGGCCTCAGAATGTAGACCGATCCAGAGAAATGAGAGCTGGGACCCAGCTCCAAGAACTCAATCAAAAGATAGATGGGGCATAATGGCAACTGAGGTTACAGCCACCAAGTCTTTAGAAGGTCAGGACACTCTGGGGCAGAGCCAAGATGGTGGAGAAGCTAGATGGAACTTTCTAAGCTCTCTAATTCCCTTTCTACCTTGGTATTTAATTCAGCCTCAGAAACAGCACTTGACTGGTAAAACCCACGAAGATTGGAAATACAAAAACTTACCAGAGGAAGAGAATCTGGAATATTGCCAGAAAAGGTTTGACCTGAGGTGGTGTGAGTAGCCCAGTTCAGGGCATGGATAGAAACGGGAGCGGAGTGGTTTTTGTGGTTGAAAAATTTACAAAGAGTCCCCTGCAGTATCCTGACTGCTTTGCTTTGATGAGGGAGCAGGGGGCCAGCATAGAAGTTGGAGCCTGGGGTAGTGGGTACTCAGGGGGTCACCAAAGCCACAGAGGATCTGTCTGGGATCACCCAGGACCAGAAGTGCCTCAAGGCAGACCATAACACAGCACTTCACAGCATTCTGCAGTGAGGGGCTCTTGCCCCTGGGGGGCCAGTAATACACAGCAGGGGCACAGCCTGGGTCAGCCTTTCATCTGTATAGTGAGGGGCTCGGCCAGGGGAAGTGGAATTTCCCCAGCTCGACTGTGCTCCCCAGGCAGTGGCACTTCCAGTTCGGTGAGGGACAGGACCACTTTGAGGGCATTTGTGGGGGCGCAGTGATACCTTTACTCCTTAACCTCTAGCCCCAAGGCGGTCACTAATCTTCACAGTGGGGCTCCTCTCAGGGTACTTACACAGCCCTGTCTGTAATACCTAGACATGCTCACTTCTGCATAAAGTTCTTCCCAGAGCCCTCCTGCAGCTTGGCTGTTCCTTGCAGCACATTGAGAGGGCAGATACTGTCCATAAACCCATCCTTGCTCTGCAGAGGAACCTGGTAGTCCCCTTGCCCTCAGGACAGACCCTGAAGGCTTTAAAAAAATGAGCAAAAAAATGAAGAAAACCCTTTACAGCTTCTATGCAGAAAAACAGCTTGTTTCCCACCCTGAGGCGGCTACAACCTCCAGACAATACCCCAAATAACACTCTGCTAGAAGAAACTATTAAAAATCTGAAGAGAGAATTAGAAGAAAAATGGGGAAAGGAAAGAGAAGCTATGCTAGATTATATCAATGTCCTGAAATGTGAATTAGAAAAGGCAAACAACTTCCTCAAATGGAAAGGATTTACAGAAAGTGCAGGGAAACAGAATTAAGGAGCTGGAAAAAGGTAAAGAAACCACAGGACAGTAGGATCTATGAATTGGAAAAGATAAAGAATTCCCAAGAAAGTAAAATTTGTGAATTGGAAAAAGAAAATAACTCATTAAAAAACAAATTTAGTGAAGTGGAAAAAAATTTCATAGACCAAAACAACTCATTTAAAAACTCAATTGGACACATACAAAAAGAAGGAAAAAAAAAAAAAGCTAATGAAGAAAATAACTCATTAAAAATCAGAACTGAACAAATAGAAATGAATGATTCACTGAGACACCAAGAATCAGTCAAGCAAAGCCAAAAAATTGAAAATCTGCAGAAAAATGTCAGCTATCTACTTGCCAAAACGACAGACCTGGAAAACAGATCGAGGAGAGACAATCTGAGGATTATTGGACTTCCTGAAAATTATGATGAAAAAAATAGCGTAGATACTATTATACAGGAAATCATCAAAGAAAACTGCCCAGAGGTAATAGAAACAGAAGGTAAAACAGACATTGAAAGAATTCATTCAACACCTTCTGAAAAAGACCCCCCCAAAAAACACAAACAAATAAACAAACAAAAAAAAAAAAAACTCCCCGGAACATTGTGGCCAAAGTTCATAAGTATTAGACTAAGGAAAAAATACTACAAGCAGCCAGGATACAACAATTCAAATACCAAGGTGCGACAATGAGGGTGACTCAAGACCTGGTTGGTTGGAATGGAAAGGGGATAGTGTCAGAAAAAGAGGAAAGGGGAGATAAAAAGAGGGAAACTACATCCCACAAAGAGGCAAAGAAAACCTATCATATCTGAGGGAAGTTAGAGAGGGGGAGGAACATTGTGTAAACGTTACTCCCAGCAGAATTGTCTCAAAGAGAAAATAATGGACATATTAGTATTACAGAAAATTCTTTCTCACCTCATTAAAAAGAGGGAGAGGAAAAGGGAAAAGGAAAAAGAGCAATAAGGACAGGGAACAAGAAAGGGTAAGGGATTTCAAGGGAGGAGAGAGGGATATTAAAGAGGGAGGGCTGTGTGACACAAGTGAGGCTCATAAGTTTAATTCTGGGAAAGGGGTTCAGGAAGGTAAGGTAAAAAAGCATAATCAGGGGATATTACGCTGGCAGGAAATACAGAATTAGTCATTTAACTGCAAATGTGAATGGGATGAATTCTCCCATAACACAGAGACAGATAGCAGATTGGATCAAAAGTCTGAACCCTACAATATGCTGTTTCCAGGAAACACATTTAAAGCAGAGAGATACATACAGAGAAAGGTAAAAGGCTGGAGCAGAATCTATTATGCCTCAAGTGAAGTCAAAAAAGCAGGGAGAGCCATCCTTATCTCAGATGAAGAAAAAGCAAAAATTGATCTAATCAAAAGAGATAAGGAAGGAAACTATATCTTGCTAAAGGGTAGCAGAGACAATGAAGCAATTTCTATACTAAATATATATGAACCAAGTGGTATAGCATCTAACTTCCTAAAGGAGAAGTTAAGAAAGTTGCAAGAAGAAATAGACAACACAACCTTGCACTCTCAGAATTAGAGAAATCAAACCACAAAACAAAACAAATCAGAAAGAAATTAAAGAGGTAAATCAAATATTAGGAAAATTAGGTATGATAGCTCTCTGGAGAAAACTGAATGGTGACAGAAAGGAGGATACTTTCTTCTCAGCAGTTCATGGAACCTATCCAAAAAAAATGACCATATATTAGGACATAAAGATCTCAAAATTAAATGCAGAAGGAAGGCAGAAATATTAAAGTCTTTCTTTTTAGATCACGATGCAATAAAAACTACATTCAACAAAAAGTTAGGGGTAAATAGATCAAAAAGTCATGGGAAACTAAATAAAATCTCATCTTGAAGAATGATTGGGTGAAACAGCAAATTATGCACACAATTAATAATTTCACTCAACACAGTGACAATGATGAGACATCATACCAAAATTTGTGGGATGCAGTTAAAACGGTAGTCAGGGGAAATTTTATATCTTTGGAGGCTTACTTGAAGAAAATAGAGAAATAGAAGATCAATGAATTGGGCTTGCAACTTAAAAAGCTAGAAAAAGACTAAATAAATTAAAAGCCCCAATCAAATACTAAACATGAAATTCTAAAATGAAAAGGAGAAATTAATGATATTGAAAGTAAAAATACTATTGAACTAATAAATAAAACTAAGAGTTGATTGTATGACAAACCAATAAAATAAATAAACCTTTGGCAAATCTGATTAGAAAAAGGAGAGAGGAAAATCAAAGTGTTAGTCTTAAAAATGGAAATGGGGAACTGTCCACCAATGAGGAGGAAAATAGAGAAATAATGAGTTATTTTGCCCAACTGTATGCCAATAAATTCGATAACCTAAGCGAAATGGACGACTACCTCCAAAAATGTAGGCTTCCCAGATAAAGAGAGGAGGAAGTAAATTGCTTAAATAGTCCCATTTCAGAAAAAGAAATACAACAAGCTATTCATCAACTCCCTAAGAAAAAATCCCCAGGGATAGATGCATTTACAGGTGAATTCTACCCAACATTCAAAGAACAATTAGCTCCAATGTTGTATAACCTATTTGAAAAAATAGGGAATGAAGGAGTCCTACCAAATTCCTTTTATGACACAGACATGGTACTGATACCCAAACCAGGTAGGGTGAGAACAGAGAAAAAAAATTATAGACCATTCTACCTAATAAATATTGATGCTAAAATCTTAAATAAGATATTAGCAAAAAGACTCTCCCCAGGATAATACATCATGATCAAGTAGGATTTATACCAGGAATGCAGGGCTGGTTAAATATCAGGAAAACTTTCAGTATAATAGGCCATATTAATAACCAAATTAACAAAACTCATATGATCATCTCAATAGATGCAGAAAAGGCATTTGATAAACTCCAACATCCATTTCTATGAAAAACACTTGAGAATATTGGAATAAATGAACTTTTCCTTAAAATAATCAGTAGCATCTGTTTAAAATCAACAATAGTCATATGTATTGGGGAAAGACTGCAACCATTCCCATTAAGATCAGGGGTGAAACAAGTTTGTCCTCTATCACATTACTATTCAATATTGCATTAGAAATTCTAGGCTGGGCAATAAGACCCCAGAAAGTGATTAAAGGAAGTAGAGTAGGTAATGAGGAAACCCAACTATCCTCTTTGCAGATGATATGATGGTATACTTAGGGAACCCCAAAGATTCTGCTAAAAAGCTATTAGAAATAATTTGGAACTTTAACAAAGTTGCAGGATACAAAATAAATCCACATAAATCCTCGGCATTTTTATACATTAACAACACAATCCAACAGCAAGAGCAACAAAGAGAATTTCCATTGAAAATAACATTTGCTAGTATAAAATCTTTAGGAATCTATCTCCAAAAGGAAAGTCCAGAATTATATGAGCAAAATTACAAAACACTTGCCACGAAGAAAAAGTCAGATTTAAACAATTGGAAAAATATTAAGTGCTCTTGGATGGGCCGAGCGAATATAATAAAGATGACAATACTCCCTAAACTAATCTATTTATTTAGCACTATAACAATCAGACTCCAAAAAAACTATTTTAAAGACCTAGATAAAACAACAACAACAACAACAACAACAACAACAACAACAACAACAACAACAAAGTTCATATGGAAAAACAAAAGGTTAAGAATTTGAAGGGAATTAATTAAAAAAAAAAAATCAAACAAAGGTGGCCTAACTGTACGTGATCTAAAACTATATTATAAAGCATCATTCACCAAAATCATCTGGTATTGGCTAAGAAACAGACTAGTTGATCAGTGGAATAGGTTAGGTTCACAGGACAAGATAGTGAATAAAAATATTAATCTAATGTTTGATAAACCCAAAGATCCCAAATTTTGGGAATAGAAATCTTTTTTGACAGAAACTGCTGGGAAAACTGGAAATTAGTAAGGCAGAAACTAGGCATGGACCCACATTTAACACCACATACTAAGATGAGATCAACATGGGTCCATGATTTAGGCATAAAGAACAAGATCATAAATAAATTAGAGGGGCATAGGATAGCTTACCTCTCAGACTTGTGTCTGAGGAAGGAAGGAGGAGGAAGGAATTTGTGACCAAAGGAGAACTAGAGATCATTATTGATCACAAAATAGAAAATTTTGATTACATCAAATTAAAAAGCTTTTGTACAAACAAAACTAATGCAAACAAGATTAGAAGGGAAGTAACAAATTGGGAAAACATTTTTTTTACAATTAAAGGTTCTGATAAGGGAGTCATCTCCAAAATATACAGAGAATTGACTCTAATTTAAAAGAAATCAAGCCATTCTCCAATTGAAAAGTGGTCAAAGGATATGACCAGACAATTTTCAGATGATGAAATTGAAACTATTTCCACTCATATGAAAGAGTGTTCCAAATCACTATTGATCAGAGAAATGCAATTTAAAAAATTTTTTTTAAATTAATTTTATAATTATAATATTTTTGACAATACATATGCATAGGTAATTTTTTTACAACATTACCCTTTGTACACTCTTCTGTTCCAAAATTTCCCCTCTTTCCCTCCACTCCCTCCCCTAGAAGACAGGCATTACAATACATATTAAGTATGTTATAATATATCCTAGATACAATATATATGTGGAGAACTGGATTTTTTTGTTGTTGTTCTTGTTGTAAAGGAATAATTGGATTTGGAAGGCAAAAAAACCCTGGGAAGAAAAACAAAAAATGTAAACAATTTACACTCATTTCCCAGTGTCCCTGCTCTGGGTGCAGCTGATTCTGTCCATCATTGATCATTTGGAACTGGATTTGATCTAAGAAATGTAAATGAAGACAACTCTAAGATACCACTACACACCTGTCAGATTGGCTAAGATGACAGGAACAAATAATGATGAATGTTGGAGGCGATGTGCTAAAACAGGGACACTGATGCATTGTTTGTGGAGTGGTGAAAGAATCCAACCATTCTGGAGAGCAATCTGGAATTATGCCCAAAATGTTATCAAACTGTGCATGCCCTTTGATCCATCAGTGCTACTACAGGACTTATATCGCAAAGAAAATACTAAAGAAGGGAAAGGCACCAGTATGTGCCAAAACATTTATGGCAGCCGTTTTTGTAGTGCCTACAAACTAGAAAATGAATTGTAGAATGGATAGGTCAATGATGGTATATGAATGTTTTGGAATATTATTGTTCTGTACGAAATGACCAGCAGGATGACTACAAAGAGGTTTGGAGAGACTTACATCAACTGATGCTGAGTGAAATGAGCAGAACCAGAAGATCACTATACACTTCAACAACAATACTGTATGAAGATATATTCTGATGGAAGTGGATATCTTCAACATACACAAGATCCAACTCACTTCCAATTGATCAATGACAAGCAGAAACAACAACACCCAGAGAAAGATCACTGGGAATTGAATGTAAACTGTTAGCACTACTGCCTTTCTAACCAGGTTACTTATACCTTCGGAATCCAATTCTTAATGTGCAAGAAGAAAATTGGCTTTATACACATATATTGTATCTAGGTTATACTCTAACACATGTGATATTGTATGGGGCTGCCTGTCATCTTGGGGAGGAAGTAGAGGAAGGGAGGAGAAAATTTGGAAAAATGAATACAAAGGATAATGCTATAAAAAATAATTACTCATGCTTATATACTGTCAAAAATTATAATTATAAAATTAATTTTAAAAGAGTAAAAAAAATAAAAACTAAATTCGACACCTATTAAAAAAAGAAAGAAAGAAACAAGAAAAAAAAAGAAATGATCAGCAGGATGAATACAGAGAGTCTTGGAGAGACTTACATCAACTGATGCTGAGTGAAATGATCAGAAGCAGGTGATCATTATACACTTCAAGAACAATACTGTGTGAAGAGGATGTATTCTGATGGAAGTGGACATCTTCACCAAGAAAAGATCTAACTCACATCCAATTGATCAAAGATTGACACAATCAGCTACACTAAGAGAAGGATCACTGGTAAATGAGTGAAAACCATTTGCAATTTTTGTTTTTCTTCCCAGTTTATTTTTACTTTCTGAATCCAATTCTTCCATTGCAACAATAACAACAACAACAACAACAAAAATCGATTCTGCATACATATATTGTATCTAGGATACATTATAACATAGTTAATATGTATGGGCATGCCTGCCAACTAGGGAAGGTGGTGGAGGGAAGGAGGATAAAATTCGGAAAAGTGCAATGGATAATGTTATAAATTACCTATGCATATGTCAAAAAAAAATTATAATTATAAAATGAATAAAAAGAAAGACACAATTCAAACATACAATAGAATTCAACTGGTTTTAGGAAATTATTTAAGTTATAGAAAAAGGAAAAAGAAGAAGGAGCTATAGGGGGAGGGGTCAACTAAACAAGGTGAGAAGGATGAATCAGATAACAATGGAGTTAAATACAATTTTGAGCAACAAGAGCATTTCCCATCTCCTCCCTCAATTAACCCTTCAGTGTTGGAAGAAGGAGGAGGAGGGGAAGAGGCAGAAACACAAGCAGAATTGCCTGTTAAGCAGCCTGACAAGATTAGAAAAAGCATTGATTAAGGCTAAGAAGAAGAACAGGATGTAAGAGATTTTATAGATGCATAGCCTGGAATTGAAGAGATTGACTCTTCAGATCAAAAAAAGAGAAGTGACACTCCTTTTAATTTGGATAAAATGAAGGATTTGAAAAAAAAGGTTACACCCTTTATGGAGCCACATCATCTTATGTTAAGATGTTAATAGTTCATTTGTCTTATGAAATCCTAACCCCAAGTGATTGGAAATCCATAGCAGGGACATGTTCAGAACCTGGACAAAACTTGTTGTGGCTTTGAGAATTTCATGAATTATGTAGGATTCAAGTCAGAGGCAATAGGGAAATAGGAGTTAACACACAATTGACTTTTGACCAACTAGCAGGTGAAGGTCGGTATGGAGAAAATTCAGAACAGATTGATTATCCCATAAGAGTGTATGAGCAAATTTCTAAGGCTGCAATAAAAGCTTGGGGTTCTCTCCCCAGACAGAAAGATCGAAGGGAGGCTTTCACTAAAATAGAGCAAGGTCCCAATAAACCTTTTGCGGATTTTGTGGGATGTCTGCTAACTGCTCTCAAAAGAAGTATTGGAGAAAATGCAGCTACAGAAATAATGACTAGACATTTGGCTATGGAAAATGCCCATGAGATTTGCAAAAGAATTCTATGGGGACTAGACAAAGATGCTTCTTTAGAGGAGATCATAAGAAGCTGTGCTACAGTGGGCAGCAATTCTCATTATGCTCAGACTATGAAGAACATGGAAAGACAGGGTCCTTCCTGGCAAAGGATTTTTAGGGAAACTCGTTGATGTTTTCAATGTGGAAAAGTTGGACATCTAAGAGCTCAGGTAGATAAGAAGATAGAGTGAGAAGACAGGGTGAAAGAAGACCTAAAACCCCATGTCCAAAATGTCACAAGGGCTTCCACTGGGCCTCAGAATGTAGACTGACCCAGAGAAATGAGAGGTGAGGCCCAGCTCCAAGAACACAATGAAAAGATACATGGGGCAAGATGGCAACTGAAGTTACACCCAAATAGTCTTGGACTCTGCTGTAATCTATCAGATGAAAAGTTATCACATGGAAGAAAGGGATTACCTGATCAGTCAGCCAAAAAGCAATCAGATATCAGAAATGGAGAGAAATTCACCTGGGAGAATACACGCCTTTTAAACCCATGGGGCTGTGTCCAATGCAAACAGCTCCAATGTGATTGCCAGATGATGAGAAGAGATTTAAAAAGTGGTCAAAAGAAGGGGAAATTAGGTAGGTTAACTACCTGGGAGAGAGGGTTTGCTTATATTTTAACAGGCATGAGGAAACAGGTGGAGAAGGAAACAGATGGATGGCAACAAGCACCTGGAGATAGAAAGACAATGAGCAAAAACTTAAAAGAAAGAGAAGATCTAAGAAACATCTGACACTGAAAGAGCATGGCTGATAAAGAGACTGTTAAAGAACTTTAAAACTAGCAGGAATCATTAGATTCCTTAATACAAGATAAAACTGTTAAAGTACTTGAAAACCAGCAGAGATCATTGATTCCTTGAGATAAAAAATTGTTAATGAGTCTATTGTAGGATTTCAAAACTTGTAGGAATTATTGGATTATTGGCACATGAACTAATGGAGAATGGATTCCCTTTGGACTATTTCTAAAACTTATGGACATGTATAAATTCTCAATTTATGACTATTTCATCATGTTATTGGTTACATCACTTCCAGCATGTGTTATGATGCTATGTATTTGTGTAATTTATGTAATTATGTGTAATATCTCCCATAGTAATGGATTTATGTATTCCTGTTTCTTTTTAAAATTTTTTTAAAAATTAATTTTATACTTATAACATTTTATTGAAAGTAGATATGCATAGGTAATTTTTTCAACATTATCCCTTTACTCCCTTCTGTTCTGAGTTTCCCCCTCCTTCCCTCCACCCCGTCACATAGATGGCAGGCATTTCCATACATATTAAATATGTTCTAGTATATCCAAGATACAATATATGTTGCAGTACCGAATTTTGTTGTAGTTGTAGTTGTTGTTGTTGTTGTTGTTGTTGTTGTTGCAAAGGAAGAATTAGATTCAGAAGGTAAAAATCACCTGAGAAGAAAAACAAAAAAAAGCAAACAGTTTACAACTATTTGCCTGTGTTCCTTCCCTGAATGTAGCTGAATCTGTCCCTCATTGATCAATTGGATCTGAGTTAGATCTTCTCTTTGTTGAAGATAGCCACTTCCATCAGAATACATCCTCATACAGTATTGTTGTTGAAGTGTCTAATGATCTCCTGGTTCTGCTCAAGTCACTCAGCATCAGGTGATGTAAGTCTCTCCAAGCCTCTCTTTATTCATCCTGCTGGTCACTTGTTACAGAACAATAACATTCCATAACATTCATATACCATCATTTACCCAAGCATTCTCCAATTGATGGGCATCCATTCATTTTCCACTTTCAATCCACTACAAAAAGGGCTGCCACAAACCCTTTGGCCGATACAGGTCCCTTTCCCTTCTTTAGTAGTTCCTTGGGATATAAGCCCAGTAGTAGTAGCACTGCTGGATCAAAGGGTATGAACAGTTTGATAACTTTTTGGGCAATGTCTACCTGTTTCAAGGTCATGACCACCCTATGTGCTAAATCAAAAGAAAGGGGGGAATGCTAGCTAGGTTCCTTCCTGGGTGGTAAGTAGGTACCTAACAATTCTGTAGGGCAGAATTCAGACCTTTCGTTCGCACCTTTAAAAGCACTTGACACTTTCAGGATGCTGAAAGGAGTTAACACCTTTCAAAGGGCTTGCTCATTGGTCTAGAAGGAGTTCCCTCCCACAAGCCCCTTCTCTGGGAGGATTTAAGGAGCCAGCATTCAGGAAGAAGAGCATCTGAGATTCCACTTTGGTGCTGACTGGGGACACTTGGAGAAGAGCAGATTCACAAGGACTAAAGGAAAAGCCGGCTTGTGGAGATTCACAGGTAGGATTGACTTCCGGGAAAGCCAGGTAAGTCTGATTCCTTTCGGCGTCTACCTTTGTCTGCCTGTCCTTCTGTGCGTGCTTCCAGGAGCTGCTGGGATGGCCGCGATGAAGACAAACTTAGAGGAGGAAGTGATTTCTTTGCTCTCCTCTTCTACCAGTGGCTCCCTGGGAACGTTCCAGGTTCAGCCACCATTTCGATTCGGTCAGTCCTGGCTTTTTGGCCAGAGCGCCGTGGGCTCGGGGCAGAGTACGGGATTGGCCCAGACTTCTTGGGGGACCCAGTGTTCCTCAGGATCTACGGTCGGATTCCCGGCCACCTGCCGAGCCCCCCAGGCTCCTGAATGCACGGCGCCTTCTGGAACCCCCAGTGCGTCTGGATTTAGTTTCAAGATGCCCACCAACCTCGGAGCTTTCCCCAGCAAACCGGGCTTTGGGCACCGTAGCCGGGAGGCATCGGGTTGTAGTTTGGGGGCATCCGACTTCAGCTTTAAGGCTCCTGAAAGCTCAGTCTTCAGACCAATCTTTGGGGCCCAATCGGAGCCGGAGAAGACGCAGAGCCGCATCAGTGCGGCCTCTTTCACTTTCTCCCTCCCAGTTAGAGGGGGGCCTGAGACGCTGGGCTCCTTCACGTTTTCCCAGGGCTCAAGCAGCTCAGGCACCAGCCCGAGCGCCGTGGGCTCGGGGCAGAGCACGGGATTGGCCCAGACTTCTTGGGGGACCCAATCTTCCTCAGGTTCTAAGCTCGGATTCCCGGGCACCTCTGGAGCCCCCCAGGCTCCTGTTTTCGAGGCGCCTTCTGCAACCCCCAGTGCATCGGGATTTAGTTTCAAGATGCCCACCAACAACGGAACTTTCCCCAGCACCCCGGGCTTTGGACACCGTAGCCGGAAGGCATCCGGCTGTAGTTTGGGGGCATCCGAGTTCAGCTTTAAGGCTCCTGAAAGCTCAACCTTCAGACCAATCTTTGGGGCCCAATCGGAGCCGGAGAAGATGGAGAGGGACATCAGTCCGGCCTCTTTCACTTTCTCCCTCCCAGTTAGTGGGGGGCCTGAGGCGCTGGGCTGCTTCACGTTATCCCAGGGCTCAAGCAGCTCAGGCACCAGCCCGAGCGCCGTGGGCTCGGGGCAGAGCACGGGATTCGCCCAGACTTCTTGGGGGACCCAGTCTTCCTCAGGATCTACGCTCAGATTCCCGGCCAATTCCGGAGCCCTCCAGGCTCCTGTCTTCCCAGCGCCTTCTGCAACCCCCAGTGCATCGGGATTTAGTTTCAAGATGCCCACCAACAACGGAACTTTCCCCAGCACCCCAGGCTTTGGACACCGTAACCAGGAGGCATCCGGCTGTAGTTTGGGGGCATCCGAGTTCAGCTTTAAGGCTCCTGAAAGCTCAACCTTCAGACCAATCTTTGGGGCCCAATCGGAGCCGGAGAAGATGGAGAGGGACATCAGTCCGGCCTCTTTCACTTTCTCCCTCCCAGTTAGTGGGGGGCCTGAGGCGCTGGGCTGCTTCACGTTATCCCAGGGCTCAAGCAGCTCAGGCACCAGCCCGAGCGCCGTGGGCTCGGGGCAGAGCACGGGATTGGCCCAGACTTCTTGGGGGACCCAATCTTCCTCAGGTTCTAAGCTCGGATTCCCGGGCACCTCCGGAGCCCCCCAGGCTCCTGTTTTCGAGGCGCCTTCTGCAACCCCCAGTGCATCCGGATTTAGTTTCAAGATGCCCACCAACAACGGAACTTTCCCCAGCAAACCGGGCTTTGGGCACCGTAGCCGGGAGGCATCCGGTTGTAGTTTGGGGGCATCCGAGTTCAGCTTTAAGGCTCCTGAAAGCTCAACCTTCAGACCAATCTTTGGGGCCCAATCGGAGCCGGAGAAGATGGAGAGGGGACATCAGTCCGGCCTCTTTCACTTTCTCCCTCCCAGTTAGTGGGGGGCCTGAGGCGCTGGGCTGCTTCACGTTATCCCAGGGCTCAAGCAGCTCAGGCACCAGCCCGAGCGCCGTGGGCTCGGGGCAGAGCACGGGATTCGCCCAGACTTCTTGGGGGACCCAGTCTTCCTCAGGATCTACGCTCAGATTCCCGGCCAATTCCGGAGCCCTCCAGGCTCCTGTCTTCCCAGCGCCTTCTGCAACCCCCAGTGCATCGGGATTTAGTTTCAAGATGCCCACCAACAACGGAACTTTCCCCAGCACCCCAGGCTTTGGACACCGTAACCAGGAGGCATCCGGCTGTAGTTTGGGGGCATCCGAGTTCAGCTTTAAGGCTCCTGAAAGCTCAACCTTCAGACCAATCTTTGGGGCCCAATCGGAGCCGGAGAAGATGGAGAGGGACATCAGTCCGGCCTCTTTCACTTTCTCCCTCCCAGTTAGTGGGGGGCCTGAGGCGCTGGGCTGCTTCACGTTATCCCAGGGCTCAAGCAGCTCAGGCACCAGCCCGAGCGCCGTGGGCTCGGGGCAGAGCACGGGGATTGGCCCAGACTTCTTGGGGGACCCAATCTTCCTCAGGTTCTAAGCTCGATTCCCGGGCACCTCCGGAGCCCCCCAGGCTCCTGTTTTCGAGGCGCCTTCTGCAACCCCCAGTGCATCCGGATTTAGTTTTCAAGATGCCCACCAACAACGGAACTTTCCCCAGCAAACCGGGCTTTTGGGCACCGTAGCCGGGAGGCATCCGGTTGTAGTTTGGGGGCATCCGAGTTCAGCTTTAAGGCTCCTGAAAGCTCAACCTTCAGACCAATCTTTGGGGCCCAATCGGAGCCGGAGAAGATGGAGAGGGACATCAGTCCGGCCTCTTTCACTTTCTCCCTCCCAGTTAGTGGGGGGCCTGAGGCGCTGGGCTGCTTCACGTTATCCCAGGGCTCAAGCAGCTCAGGCACCAGCCCGAGCGCCGTGGGCTCGGGGCAGAGCACGGGATTCGCCCAGACTTCTTGGGGGACCCAGTCTTCCTCAGGATCTACGCTCAGATTCCCAGCCAATTCCGGAGCCCTCCAGGCTCCTGTCTTCCCAGCGCCTTCTGCAACCCCCAGTGCATCGGGATTTAGTTTCAAGATGCCCACCAACAACGGAACTTTCCCCAGCACCCCAGGCTTTGGACACCGTAGCCAGGAGGCATCCGGTTGTAGTTTGGGGGCATCCGAGTTCAGCTTTAAGGCTCCTGAAAGCTCAGTCTTCAGACCAATCTTTGGGGCCCAATCGGAGCCGGAGAAGATGGAGAGGGACATCAGTCCGGCCTCTTTCACCTTCTCCTTCCCAGTTAATGGGGGGCCTGAGGCGCTGGGCTCCTTCACGTTTTCCCAGGGCTCAAGCAGCTCAGGCAGCAGCCCGAGTCTTCCTTTGTCCAACGCATCTAGCAAGCCTCCCTCCTCCACTTTTGCCTCTCCAAGTCAGAATGTGGAGGAGGAAAAGAGGGACCCTAAACCAGCATTTGGCAGTTCAGGGAGCGGCTTCACGAGCTTCGCCTCCCCGGGCTCTGGAGGGGAGCCCTTTCGTAGGAGCAAAGCAGAGGGCAAGCTAGGAAGGGGAGATGCTGCTGGCCACGGAGGGTCGCTCTCTGGCCACGTGAAGGGGCCGAAAAGGAAGAAAGAGCACGACGGCTCACCCAGGAGACGAAACTACGACTGTGTGGAGGACATGCAGCTCTTGTCCCAGGGAGATCATCCTCGAAAGAAGCGCCCTCCTCGCCTGGCTCGCCCACGGGCTGGCGGCTCGTTCGGGGGGACGCTGCAGGACACGCTGAGGAGTAACAAAGGAGGCGGCCACCTGGGAAGCACAGGAATGAAAAAGGAAGTGGGCAGTGTAGAATCCAGTGAGACGGAGCAAAGCGCTGGAGCGGGAGCCACCTGGTCCACGTTGTTCGCCCCCCGGCTGAAGGAAGAGGAGATGGGTGGCAAAAGGAGCCAGGAAGTGTCCGCCTGCAGGGCTACCCCTTCCCGCCGCGGAGGGAAGAAGGAGAGCGTGGAGAGCTCGAGCAGCCTGTCCCCCAGCGAGCTCCCCGCCATTCAGTGCAAGAAGATCCCCAACTACCTCAAGGACAGAGCCATCCTGAAGGAGCACTTTGGCCGATTGAGGAAGGTGCGGCGCATCCATCCCCGGCGCCGAGGCAAGCTCGGCTCTGTGCCCTTCTGGGACCACGCCTCTGCAGCCCTGGCTCGGAAGAAAGGGAAAGGGAAAGGCTTGCACAGAGTCCTCCTCTTTTGGCGCGAGAACAAAAGAAGTCCCAGGAAGAAGACCTTTTTCCCAAAGGAGAAAATAGCGAGTCAGAGCTGGGAAGACTCTGGTTTCCAGCGCTCCCCGCTGCCCAAAGCCCTCTGGAGACCTGCAACTGGCCAGAGCAGCAGCCTTCTCGGGAAGAGTTGTCCAGTGAAGAAATCGAGGCAGCCCGAGTCTCTGCAGTCTGAGGGGGAGCCCTTGGATTGTGGGCCTGAGATCCCGAGCTCAGACCTGCCGGGACTGTCAGTGAGCAGCCTGAGCACCTTGATGGGCGCGGTGGCCGAGACGTCGGAGGACAAGTACCGCCTCCTGGACCGGAGGGATAAGATCCTGAGGCAAGCTCGCGGGAAGAGAACGGCTCTGGACCAAGCCAAAGGCTTTTGGGGCACGTGCCGGGACATGTGTCCTGAGAAAGAGCGCTACATGAGAGAGAGCAGGAAGCAGCTGAGCTCTTTCGAAGTGATCCCTGGCACAGATCAGGTGGACCACGCGGCGGCAATCAAGGAATACAGCCGCTCCTCCGCTGACCAGGAGGAGCCTCTGCCTCAGGAGCTGCGTCCTTCCGGGGTGCTGGGCATGACCATGGACTACCTGGTCACTCAGGTCCTGGACCGGAGGGAAGGGAGCTCGCGCGACTGGTACGACTTTGTGTGGAACAGGACCCGCGCCATC
Source organism: Sminthopsis crassicaudata (assembly GCF_048593235.1). Lineage (NCBI taxonomy): Eukaryota > Metazoa > Chordata > Mammalia > Dasyuromorphia > Dasyuridae > Sminthopsis > Sminthopsis crassicaudata. Next base: position 627,981,141 of record NC_133619.1, read on the forward strand.
AGGAAGGACATCACCCAGCAGCACCTCGGTGACCCGCTCACCGTGTCGCTGATGGAGAAGTGCACCCGCTTCCACATCCACTGTGCGCACGCGATGTGTGAGGAGCCCGTGGGCTCCTTCGACGCCAAGATCAACCAGGAGAACATGACCAAGTGCCTGCAGAGCCTTAAGGAGATGTACCAGGACCTGGCCGACGAGGGCGTCCTCTGTGCGCGGGAAGCGGAATTCCGAGGCTACCAAGTTCTGCTCCATCTCCACCAGGGCGACATCCTGAGAGAGGTGCAGCAGTTCCGGCCCGAGGTGCGAAACTCCCCCGAGGTGAAATTTGCAGTGCAGGCTTTGGCGGTTGTGAACAGCAACAACTTTGTCCGGTTCTTCAAGCTGGTGCGCTCTGCCTCCTACCTCAACGCCTGCCTCCTGCACTGCTACTTCCATCAGATCCGGAAAGAGGCATTGCGGGCTCTCCTCGTGGCCTACACGGGGAGCGCTCGGAGATCCACACGCTTTCCGGTGGATCACCTGGTGCCCATGTTACTGTTTCGAGATGCCCAGGAAGCCAGCGACTTCTTGACTTCCTGTGGCCTCGCGGTGTCTGATGGCTGCGTGGAGCTGAAGCGGTCCGCCTTCTTGGAAGCCGGGGGCTCAGCCAAGGCAAAGAAGTGCCCTTTGATCACCGAGAAGCTCGCCGTCTCCGTTGGAGAAGTGGTGAATGGGGGGCCGTTACCCCCCGTCCCTCGTCACATCCCGGCGTGTAGCTTCAACACCCACAACGAATACGTGGGCGAGAGCGCGGCCCCCGAGTCTGCTCCGCGTGGACAGAAACCCGCTGTGGAGAGGGGGGGAGGCGGCAAGCTGGAAGAAGGCAGCCCTGGGACCGAAGCGCTGGCGCTGTGTGTTCCGCCGCAGCCCTGCCCGCCCCTGCCTCAGCCGCTGCTGACCCAGAGCGCCGGGCTGCCGCCAGCCCTCGGGGCTCCCGGCCCTGTCCTGCCAGGGGCTGCCTCGTCATCTCGCTTCCAGCCCGTGGGGCGGCCCGAGCTGCCTGCTCCCCGGCCTCGGCCGAGCTACACCGACTCGGACCTCGTGGGGGTCGTGGAAGACCTTGCCCGGGACGTCCTCAGAGGCTACTATGAAGAAGTCGGCCAGGCCGGAGCTGCCTACGCCGCTGCGGCCTGGAGGGTTTCCCAAGTGCTCACGGAGGAGCTCCTGGCCACCACCACCGGGGACATGCTGAGGCAGACCGCCGCTGAGGAACTGAAGGAAGAAAGAGCAAGAATTCAAGAAGAACAGAAGAGAGCTGAAGAACAAAGACGGGCCCAGGAGCTGGAGAGCGCCCTGGAGACCGAGAGGAGGGCCTGTGTGGCCCGCTGCTCTGAAGACGTCTGCGATCGCCTCATGGATCTCTTCTTGCCAGAGGAGATTTTCCAGAGTGCCCGAGAGACCCTGCAGGAACTTCAGGGCCTCTGTCAATACTGGCAGAGGTGGAGGAAAGCCCTGGCAGCGCGGAAAAAACTCCAGAGACAGAGGAGACCATTCCCCGCGGCCCCCTGCCGTGTGGACCTCAGCAACGGATTGCAGGCCTTGGCCCCCCGTGCCCAGAGTCCCCTTGCTAAAGAGCGCCTGGCCAAAGGAGTCCCGGATCTGGGGCACCCGGGAAAACTGGGGCTCTCCTGCACCAGGTTACAGTGGACGAGAAACAAGACGATCCATCCAATGAAGGTTCACTCTTTCTCCCAGCAATTGCTCAGTGAAGCGGTGTGGAGCCCTCTGGACCTGCCGGCCCTCGTCGCCGAGCATTACCCTGGGCAGCGGGAACAGGTGTTCTGGAAGCTGGTGTTGGCGCTGCCGGACGGTGAAGAGGCCGACAGTGAAGAGCCCGCCTCTGGCTATCCCAGCAGGATGCTAGAGACTTGGCTGAAGGTCAAGTTCATGGGTGGGGAAGATTTCCAAAAGGGGGCCCGTCACGCTTCCCAGGGGATCCAGACGCTGACCCTGCTGAAGGCCTGGAGCCCCAAAGGGGCTCGAGCGGTCCGGGTCAACGTGTGCATTAAGGTGGCCCACGGCCTGTTGAGCGACTGGGCCCTGGATGCCACGGAGACGCAGAAGGCCCTTCTGGGCACCAGCGGCCTTCTCTTCGTGCTGCCCCCCCGCGGCAAGAGTGTGGTGGCGGCCGAGGAGGACGCGTGCTGGCTCTCGGCCCTGCTGCGGCTCCAACAGCTGCTGCAGGCCAAGCCCTTGCAGCCCCCGGTGCCCCTGGTGGTTCTGGTGCCCGGCCGCGAGGGGGCCAGCGTGAGGGACGTGGAGGAGGGTCTGAGGCTTCGGGACTTGCTTTCCTCGCAGCTTCTCTCGGATTACACGGTCTTGGAGATCCCAGCTGCCGTCAACGATGTCCAAGGCACCAACAGGGTGTCGCAGGCCGTCCAGTGGCTGGTGTCTCGCTGCCCCAGCTCCCCGGAGCTCTGCTGCCAGACCCTGCCCCAGTACATCGAGGACGGCGTCAGGCGCGAGTTCAGCGAGCGCTTCTTCCAGGACCGCAAGGAGCGGCGTGTGGCCGGCCTGGCCTGGCAGGAGCCCGGCGCCATCATCGAGCTCTTCAACGGCGTGCTGCACTTCCTGGCGGACGTGGCCTCCTCCGAGCAGCTCTGCCAGCTGTCCTGGCCCATCACGGAGTTCGCCGAGCCGGGCGGCAACAAGCTGCTTCCTCCCCTGCGCTGGAACGCGCCCGGCCACCTGGCCTGGCTGAAGAAGGTCGTTCTCTCCTTGCAGCTGCCCCCCGTGGACCTCCCCGCCCCGGGCGCTCCTTGGCCTCTGGCGTGCAACGCCATCTCCCGCTACGTCTCGCAGATCCCGAGCTGTGGCCAGACGCAGCCCATCCTGCAGTCTCAGCTGGACAACCTCCTGAGTCGGACGTACGCCAAGTGGACGAACCAAGACCTGGGGGCCTTGGGCGACACGGGGCCCCGTGGGGAGGAGATTCCGTGGGATGACATCATCGCTCTGTGCATTAATCACAAGCTGCGGGACTGGAAGCCTCCCAGTCTGCCCGTCACGCCAGAGGCTCTGAGCCAAGATGGGCACATCTGCGTCTACTTTTTCAAGAGCCACTTACAAAGCTACCAGGTCCCCGGGGCCTGGGCACACGCCCGGCTGCAGACCCACAAGGAGGTGGTGCAGCGGCCCGCCCGCCGACCTTTGGGCCTAAAGCCTTGGCGCTCCGCCAAGAGCCTCTCCCCGTCGTGGCTCCACGTTCCCTACGGCGGGACCAGGGCCCCCGACAGCGGCCAAACCGGCCGCGTGCCCGACGCCCAGGAGCTGGCCCGCCCCGCCTCGGCCGAGGAGCTGCTCCCGGGGCGCCTGGCCGCCAGCCTGCAGCTGGAGAAGGAGGAGAGCAGGAGGTTCGAACAGCAGCTGCGTCACTGGCTGTCGGGAGACGCCGAGCAGGGCCCGGACTCCAGCCCCCTCCCCGTCTACCTTCCTCAAGCTCTCCTATCGACGCCTCAGGCTCTGCGGCCCGTCCTCCGAGGGTCAGCGCCCAGCAGCCCCCGGGACCAGAAGGCCGCCGAGGGGCGGAGGCCGGCCCCGGCCATGGGCGGCTCTCTGACCCACAAGCTGAGACACTTAGAAAGCCTGATTCAGCGCACTCGACAGGAGGAGCTCGTCTGGGAGCGGCACCTCTCCAACTTGCTGGACATGGTGGACATCTGACAAGCCGGACAGTGGGGAGGGTCTCTGCGCGCACACAATCATGTTCTCTGCCGATGCTTGCCCAGTGGCTGCCACTGGGGCTGTAAATCAAGAAAATAAAGACTGGGACTTAACAAAACCAACAAACAAACAAACAAACGAAGGAATGAATGAATAAAGAAATAAGTGAATAAATAGATAAATAAATAAATAAACAAAAATCAAACAAACAAACGAATGAATGAATAAAGAAACAAGTGAATAAATAGATAAATAAATAAATAAACAAAAATCAAACAAAAAAGAAAAAACAAACAAAAACAAAAACAAAATAAACGAACAAAAAAAAAGAATGAAAAATGTGATATATTTACATTTATGATATGCAGTCTGAATGAAACGGGCAATCAAAATATTTTACTCTTATCCCAGACTCAGAAAAGTTACTATTAATTAAATGAGTAAATTTGATATGATACATGGAAAACAGGGAGAGAAACTGAGGCTGATGAAAGTTGAGGGCTGGCATGAAAGCCTAAGGCTGCCAAAAGCAGGGAGGAAAAAATGAGGAGGGGGCTAGTTTTGGTTGCAGGCGGCCAGTTTTCCCATGAAAGAAGAGTACCTACCCTCTGTGGGTTTCCATGAGCTCCATCATCATAATTCTCACCGACATCGAGCCAGTGCTTTTAATGATATCCATATTTGCACAGCACAGGTGTTTGAGCACAGGGCATGAAATAAACACTTAAAAAAAAACTGCTTCTGCTACTGCCTGTCTACACGACCATGAACAAGGGCCTCAATCTCTTTAAGACTGCTTTCTTGTCCATAAAATGACAATGTTAAGAACTGTAAGGTCTATGTTGTTGGGAGGTTGAAAGGAGACAATGAATAGAAAGGTTGTTCCAAACCTCCCAGCCATAGCTCTCCAAAGTTACTTATTATCTTTGAAGGGTCTAATGTGGTTTAGAAACACTAGAATACTCCATTTAAAGCTGGAAAAAGATTCCACAGATTTGATCAATCAATGTGCATTAATTAAACACTTACTATGTTGGAGATACTGTGCTAGGTGCTAGGAACAGCAATCTTACAAGTAGGAATTTTTCTAAAGGAAGATAACAATGTGTACCTATAGTGGCACATGTATTCTTCTTGTGCAGTCTGTAATGTCTGACTCTTTGTTACCCCATCTGGGGTGTTTTTGGAAAAATTACCCACCTAGTTTGGCCTTTCCTTCTCCAGCAATTTTACATGTTAGGAAACTGAGGCAGACAAGTTGAAGGGATGTGTCCAGAATCACACAGCTAGGGAATATCTGAATTCAGGAAAATAAATCTTGCTGACTCCAGGTCCACTAATCTATACATTGCACCACCTACCTGTCCTTCAGTTATAAACATGATACATACATACATATAAATTAGAACCATCAGTTTAGCACCAGAAGGGAATAGGAAAATCTTTTAGTTCAACTTCTTTCATACACATGAGGAAACTGAGATCAGAGAGGCAAATTGATTTGCCAATAGAACTAATAAATATTAGGAAGCACGATCTAAACCCAGGTTTCTACTGAGTCAAAATTTAGAAATTAGAGTTTAAATTTAGAAAATTTAGAATTTAGTCAAATTTAGACTGGGTAGCATGCTTTTGTTTTCTTGGGGGAGAGGAACCACTGCAGTCTGGTGACTTCAGCCAAGAGAGATAGAAACTGGGCCTTTGGAACTCTCAGTGCTCTTTTGGAGATAGCCTTGTGCCTTGATGCATGTGGGCCAACCCTGATATTGCTTGCAAACAGCAGGTTCTGAAGGCAGAAAGCCTGACAGCACTTATGTCGTGCAGCTTGTTTTCCTAGACATTATTTCTCAGTTGCCACAACCGGCTGACATGAAGACTATGCCTTCCAAGAGGAAACAATGATCCCCTATTCATGGGGAAGCATACAGAGATAGAAAATCATGATATCCAATGATGGACAGAATCAGATACACCCAGAGAAGGAACACTGGGAATTGAGTGTGAACTGTTTGCACTATTTTCTTTCTTTCCCAGGTTACCTTTATCTTTTGTATCCAATTCTTACTGTGCAACAGGAATTTCGGTTTTATACACACATATTGTATCTAGGATATACTACCTCACATATAACATATATGATTGCATGTCATCTAGGGGACTGGGTAGATGGAGGTAGGGAAAATTCGGATAAGAAGTGAGTACAAGGGATAATGGTGTAAACAAATTGCCCATGCATATGTAATGTCAAAAAATTATATTTGTAATATTAATAAAAAAAGAAAAGGAAAATATCCATTTTATGTCTTCACATGCTCACTTACCTAAGACTGAGAGTGCCCCTAAACAACTACAGTGGAGCTTCCTTGACATTCTTTTCTTCATTAATCTTTAACCATCCCCTTTTCAATCTATTTTTACATCCCAGGAGAAAATATAGTGTTGGGCAGCGAGTATTATTATTTTAATATTTTATGTTTTTCTAATTGCATGTAAAATATTTTTAACATTTAAAAAAATGAGTCCCAAATTTTCTCCTTCCCTCACTCTCCCACCTCTTTCTTGAGAAAAAAAAAAAGGAATTAGATGTAGATTGTACATGTGTAGTCATGAAAACTTATGTCCAGATTAGTCATGTTGTGATAGAAAATAGACAAAAAAAGGAAAAAATGTACGTGTAGAAATGTATTCAGACTCCAATTCTTACCATGCAACAAGAAATTCCATTTCACACATATATATTAAATGTAGGATATACTGTAACACATTTAATATGTATGGGATTGCCTGTCATATAGGGGACGGGGTAGAGGGAGGAAGGGGAAAATTTGGAAAAGTAGTGAGTACAAGGGATAATGTAAAAAAAAAATCACCCATGCTTATGTACTGTCAAAAAAAGTATAATTATAAAATTAATTTAAAAAATGTATTCAGACTCAATCACTTCTTTCTCTGGAAGTGTGTAGCATTTTTCATCATAAATACTACAGAAGTATCTTGAATCATTTTAATGCTGAGAAAAGCTTAGTCCCTCATGGTCATCATGCAGTATTGGTATTATTGTGTATTTTGCTCTGTTTTTGCTTACTTCACTTTGCATCAGTACATTTAAGTCTTCCCAGATTTTTTTGAAAGCATCCTTTTTGTAATTTTATATCTTTCAATAGTATTACATCATGATTATATATGACAACTTTTTTAACTATTCTCTAATTGATGTTATCCTCTCAATTTCAATTTTTTTTCTACCACAAAATTTATTTGTGTGTGTCTATATATATATATATATATATATGTATATATATATATATATATATATATATATATATATATTACAAAGAAGTCTTTTCCCTTTTGTTTTATCTCTTTAATTTTTGGTTTTACCAAATAATATACTGCTATGCTCATTTAACTTAGAACTTGTCAAAAGTGTTATAGCTTGCAGTTGAATCATATGCCTTTCATGTTTGTTGCCTGGATAAATTTAATAGACAGACCAAAATGTTTTAGTATTAATTTGCTTAGTTTTGCTTATTTTATTTTTACCCAATAGTAAAGTATTGTTATTGTCATTCAGCCATTCATTAATGTGTTTCTTCAGAACTCCATGAACACTAGGCCTTTCTGTCCTCCACTATCTCCCAAAGTCTGTCCCATTTCACCTTTGTTGTTTCTATGACACTATCTATCAATCTTATATGATCATTCCCTTTCCCTTTTGCTTTCAATGTTTCCCAACATCAGGATCCAGAGGCTTGTTTTCTCATTATGTGGCCAAAACATTTAAATTTTACCTCCAGTGTTTTCAGTATTTGTTGTTCCGATTAATAGTCTGAATTAATTTAAGTATTGACTGATTTGATTTCTTTGCTGGCCAAAGACTCTCAAAAGTCTTCTCCAGCACTACCATTTGAAACTATCAATTTCCTAATGATCACCTTTGCTAGAGTACAGTTCTTCCAGCTATATAAACAACCATAGACCTTTGTAAACAAAGTAAAGCCTCTGCTTTTTAGTATGCTGTCCAGATTTGTGATAGTTTTCCTTCCAAGAATCAAAAATCTTTTAATTTCTTGGCTGCAGTCACTGTCTGCAGTGTCCTTTGAGCCTAAAGAATATGAAATCTAACACAGCTTCCATTTCTTCTCCCTCTATTTTGTAGGAAGTAGAATGTATAAAAATAAATCCTTATTTTTTTTCCTTTGGGAAAGGACACCTTGTCAAGCAGAAGAGATGCACATATTAGGACTGCAATTATAATTCTAGATTTCTTCACTTGGGAAGTCTCAACTCAAAGCATGTAGCACATTCTAGTGACATACTTCCTTTATGCTTAAATTCTATTATAGGCAGAAGATGGGTATGGTTCTCCCCAGGCACAGGAACTAATTTTTGTTCTGGAATAACATTCATATTCAGATAGAAAAGCAATTCAAAACAAAACATTAAAGCTTTCAGGGCTTATCACCATGATTTTCTACATAGGAGTTCTAATACCTATGCTCAGTTCCTATTCTCAAGATGATTTTGTTTTACTTCAAAAATAGAATGAAGAATCTTTTTTTTTGTATTTATTCTTATGAAGAGGTAAAAAGAAATAAGTAGAGGTAATGGTAAAATTAAACTTATTGTCTCACACCCCAATAAGCATATCTTTTATTCCCTTCAAATCTCCCAATCTATCACTTTCAGGTCTTCCTGAATATGAGCATCAGTACCTGGAGAAAGGAAGAGGCTCATCACCTTGCAAATCACAGGGCTTATGTAACTCACAAATTGATTTACATCTTTCATTAAATGAGATATGCTTCCAGGAAAGCATCGGTTAAAATACAAAGACAATATAGCATTGTATTATTTTGTAGTTGTTTTCATCATTTAATTACAGCTTCAAGGGTACGAGTTACCCAAGTCATAGAAATGAATTGGACAGATCTATTAGAATTATAATTTTCATGGTTCTCTGTTATGCTGCTGCCTATGTATACCAAATTATCCCTCGGCTTTGCCTTGGGAACATAAAATCCAATTCCAACCAGATTGCATTTAAGATAATTCAGGGCATTTTCTAAAGAAAAAAAAAAGTATATCTCCATATATAAGTACAATTGTGATTCTAGCTAAAAACATTATCATTGAATATAAAGGCAACTTCCATTATAAGCCCCATTTTGATTGATAGTGACTCACTCCCAAATGGCTATGGGGCTAAAATCCTTCATGGTTGGTCTTGGCTAGCAAACAAACTTTTCTTTTATTTTCAGTCATTTAGAACTTAATCCATTCCTCCATCTTGGGAAAAATGAGAAGTCACTGGAGAGAGAATGAAGAGGGAAGATAGGGAAGCCCAGTGGCCATGACTCTCTTTGCTGCTGACATAATTTAAAAGGAAGTCAAAGAAAGCTGTAGTTAAAATTGAATTTATCTTTATGGAAAGAAACTCTGTCTCAATGAAAGAGAGAGAGAGAGAAAGAGAGAGAGAGAGAGAGAGAGAGAGAGAGAGAGAGAGAGAGAGAGAGAGAGAGAGAGGAGAAGAAGAAGAAGAAGAAGAAGAAGAAGAAGAAGAAGAAGAAGAAGAAGAAGAAGAAGAAGAAGAAGAAGAAGAAGAAGAAGAAGAAGAAGAAGAAGAAGAAGAAGAAGAAGAAGAAGAAGAAGAAGAAGAAGAAGAAGAAGAAGAAGAAGAAGAAGAAGAAGAAGAAGAAGAAGAAGAAGAAGAAGAAGAAGAAGAAGAAGGAGGAGGAGGAGGAGGAGGAGGAGGAGGAGGAGGAGGAGGAGGAGGAGAAGGAGGAGGAGGAGGAGGAGGAGGAGGAGAGGAGGAGGAGGAGGAGGAGGAGGAGGAGGAGAGGAGGAGGAGGAGGAAGAGGGAGGAGGAGGAGGAAGAGGAGGAGGAGGAGGAGAGGAGGAGGAGGAGGAGGAGGGAGAGGAGGAGGAGGAGGAGAGGAGGAGGAGGAGGAGGAGGAGGAGGAAGAGGAAGGGAGGGAGAGGGAGAGAGAAAAAGAGAGACAAAGAGAGAAGAAGAAGAAGGAGGAGGAGGAAGAGGAAGGGAGGGAGGGAGAGAGAGAGGGAGAGAGGGAGAGAGAAGGAATTAAGGAAGGGAGAGAAAGCACATAAAATGTATATGTTCTTTGGAAAACAGTTGTAGGTTGCTTGCTTTGTATACAAAATGTACACATCATTAAAAACTTGACTGGCTTCATTCTCCACTTCTGACTAAAATAAAGGATTAATTATAACTGAAGACTCCATTTAGTACAGTCTCCTCATTTTGGGGAAAAAAGGTAAACTGAGGCCCAAGAAAACAGAACTAGGATTCAAACTCAGCTCCTCTAATTGCAAATGTAATGCTCTTTCTATCATGTCTCCTCATTACTGACTACAAACATACTTGTAAGAAGGCCTTAGTTTCCAATGTCACTCATAATAATCCATAAAGTAGGTAAAATCTAGCCCTGTTTGAGAACCTACCTTCCAAATTAGCTGAGTTTCATCTGACAAGATAATAGATTGAGAACTGTTGGGGGCATGAATTGTTTGGTCACCTTTTTCAATCATCTCTGACTATGACTGACTCTATTGGATTTTTTTTTTGTTTGTTTGTTTGTTTTGTTTTGTTTTTATTTTGCAAAGATATAAGAGTAGTTCTTCCCTTTCTTTCTCTATCTCATTTTACAGAAGAGAAAACTGAGGCAAATAAGGTGAAGTGACTTGTTCGGGGACACATAGCTAGTAAATGTCTGGAGCTGGACCCAGGTCTTTCTGACTCAAGACTTCCACTCTCTGTTCACTGTGTGACCTAGCTGCCCTCTGGGAGCATTAGAAATCAACTAGTCTAATAGCATTATTTAAGAGAGTGGGAAACTGAGGCCCTGAGAGGTGAAGTAGTTTGGCCTAGGTCACAGAGTAGTAAATCTGAAATTCAACCTCAGAATTTCTGAATTTAAATCCAGAAAACTTCCTGCCATACTTTGTTCCTTTGGCCTTCAATCTTGCCTTCATCCCTCTCCAGGGTCTTGAATGAATTGAGTGCTGTAATACCTACCACAAATTACACTCCTGGAGTTTTCCTTGTCAAATTTAAAATAAGGATCATGATGAGATTATAGTCTTTTATCATTCTCTAAGAGAGACAGAGTCAACCTAATTGATTACATGAGTTATGAGCTCAATCTCATCTCCTTTTGTTTCACAATCAGAAGTTACAGCATATCCAGCTTTCCTAATTGCAGTGGAGCTCTCGGATACAGATCATACAGTAATTTCTTAGCTCCCTTCGTAAGGGCTCTCTTTCTAGTCAACAAGGGTCTTAGCTATGTTATAAAACTTATAGATTGCCTGAGCTATAGCTCTTGAAATCATCATGGGTGTATATACATCTGGAAGCAGAAGAAGAGGAGGAAGAGAAGAAAGAGAGCAATGTCCTTTCCAAATTGCCCTGACCTATCTTTCTAGCCTAATCACACATTATGACGTCCACTAAATACAGAGTAATGAAGTTCTGGATGTCTGGTTGTGATTGGCAGAGAGAAATTGAAGCATTGATGAAATTATTCTCTGGTACAGGCAGGGAAAAGCTTCTGACAGAGATTAGTTTAGCTCAGTTGTTCCCTCTCCGTGGAGGTCATGGGCAGCCCAACTGTCTTCTCAAAAATCTCAGTCATGTTCCTGTGGTTAAATGTTCCCTATACATCTGCTTTTGGTCCATGATATCTTTGCTGGACTCCTTTGGCTCAGTCTGCCACAGCACTCTTCCTCAAGGTATCTTTTCCCTATGTTTCCCCCACACCAGGTAGTATCTTTCTCCTGATCTCCATATTTCATGATTTCTCTCTTCTCACCCCTCCTCTGTCCCTTCTTTCAATCTCCACCATGCATTATGGTTTCTTTCTCCTTATAGCTAACTTTTAAAGTACAAAATCCCTTTGAGTATTTAGCCTGGCAACTAAGGGCATGCCTCAGCCTCTTGGGAGATTTTCTTCCCCTTGACTAATTGTAAGTTCCACTAGGGAATTTTCCCTTTTCACCATTAATTGTTAAAACCTTGCTATATGCTTTCCCATTCTATCTCATATTTATCATTGCTAGTGTCTACTAAATCCCTTCATTTTGTGAATTGTCATTGTGAATTCTTAACATGACTAAATGCCACCATTTAGTGCTTCTCCTAAAGCACATCATCTGTTTATACAGCCACAACAAAAATGTAGCCAAAATGGTTTTCTTATTAGTCCAGAACTCCAATTCTCCTCCTTCTTGTTTTTGTATTGCTTTGTACTATTTTGTACTACTTATCTCTTTGGAATGCTTAGAATCTACTTGCCCTTTACTTCCATCTCTTTTGGGTTTCTAGCATTTTGTTTTTGTTTGTTTTTCTTTTTTTATTGCTGTCATTGTTTTTGTTGTTTTTCACAAAACTAAATTCCAGTGGCAAATTCTACCTGAAAAAAGGTTTTGTAGAAATGAAATCAATGCAGCCAAGATTAGAAAGGAAGCAGAGTACTTGGGGGAAACACTGCATTTTAAGGGCCCTTTCCTTCCTTAGTATGCCCTACCTCCTTGTCTCCCCTCAATCATGCCCATGAAGATGTTGGGAAACATAAATCAAAAATTAATTGGAAACTAAATAATCTAATTCTAAAGAATGACTCAGTTAAAAAAAACCATAAGAAATAATTGATAATTTAATTAAAGAGAATGACAACAATATGACAAAACCCTACATTTTATGGAATGCAGTACTTAGGTAAATAAACGTAACCAAACACTTGGATCAATAAAATAGAGAACAGCAGCTCAAAATAAAAATCCCAAAAATCAAATGAGAGGTTAAAAATTGGTATTGAGAAAATAATTGAACCAATAAGTAAAACTAGGAACTAGATTTCTTGGAGAAAATAGATAAATCATTAGTTAATTTGATTTAAAAAAAAAAGGAAGAAGAAATCTAAATTATTATCATTAAAAATGAAAAGGGTAAATTTGCCACTAATGAATATGGAATTAACGCAACTATTACAAGCTATTTGGTTTAATTATATGCCAATGAATCTGATAATCAAATGAAAAATACAAAAATATGAAATGCTTAAATTAACAGAAGAGGAAATAAAATATTTAAATAATTCCATCATAGAAAATAAAATTAAACAAATCATAAAAGGCTTCTTAAGAAAAACCTCTAGGACCAAAAGAGTTCCTCAGTGAATTCTACCAAATACTTTATATATATATATATATATATATACATCCAACATTTGATGAATTATTTTGAGTAAAACAGGCAAAAAAAGGAGTCTTACAATTTCTTTTTTTTTTTTTTAACACAGATATAGTGCTAATACACAAATAAGGAAGAGCAAAATCAAAGAAAGAAAATTACAAATCAATTTCCCCTAATGTATATTGATGCAAATTTTAAAAATATTAAATATTAGCAAAGAAAGTGATGATAGTAGAATATAACAAAAATATATATGATGGCCAAATTTCACAAACACATATATATGCATGGATGTATGCATATATGTATGTATGCATGTATGTGTATGTATGCTATTCATTAGTTGCAAAAATGGTCAAATGATATGAATAGGCAATTTTCAAGAGAAAAACAAACAAAGCCATCAATGCTCACATGAAAAACTGCCATAGATCACTATTGCTTAAAGAATTGCTCATTAAAACAATTCTGAGATATGACCTCACATCTCTCAGATTGACTAATATGAAAGAAAAGGAAAATGAAAAAAATTGGAGGGGATGTGTTAGGTTCTTACTAAGTGCTAATGAGATAATGAGATGATAAGTTCTTACTAAGTGCTAAGTAGGTACTTAACAATTCTCTAGTTCTAGCCTTTACTGGGAGTTTAACCCCTTCCAACTCCTGGGGAGGAGCTTGCATGCTTAGGAGGAGCAAGTTCATTGGTTGAAGTGATTTTTTTCCCCCAGAAGCCCTTGCATTATCCCACGCCCATTCTCTGGGAGGATAAAAGAGAATGGCACTCGAGAGATGGAGAGTCTTTTGTCTGGGCCAGACTTGAGGCAGCTCTCCGGAGGAAGAAGTCACTACTCTGGACCAGAGTTGGCGGCAACTGTCTGGAGACAAGGGCTCTCTACACAAAGAAGAATCTGTCCGAGAGATTTGAGTTGACACAGCAGATCTCCTCCCAGAGAGCAATCGGCAGTCTCTGGAGACAAGCACATTACAGGGATGTGGAAAAATTGGGACACTAATACATTACTTTTGGAGTTATGAACTGGTTCAACTGTTATGGAGAACAATTTGCAATTATACCCACAGGGTTATAATATTGTTCATAGCCTTTGACCCAGAAATACTATCACTAAATTTGTTTTTGAAAAAGATCAAAGGAAAAAAAATAGCTTTTCCCACAAAAATATTTGTAGCAGTTCCCTGTGTGGTGGGAATCAAAGGGATGTCTAGCAATTGCTTAATTGTGAACAAGTTGTAACGTGATCATGGTGATATATAATTGTGTTATTAGAAATGATGAGCAGGATGGTTTCAAAAAAGAAAGAAAAAAATACTTTGGAAACTTGTATGAACTGATGCAAAATGAAATGAGCAGACCTAGGAAAATATTGTTTATAGTAGAAAAATATTGTAAAGTTGACCTACTATGAAAGACTATGAAAGAAATTTACTCTGATCAAGATAGGGATCTGGGGAGAGGTGGAGCCAAGATGTCAGAGTAGAGAAGCATTCAGTCAAGTTTTCCCAAATTCTTTTTCAAACAGCTTTTAAATATCTCAAATTAAAAAAAAAATCGAATGAAAATGGCCTAGCTGTACCAGATCTAAAACTATATTATAAAGCAGCAGTCACCAGAACCATTTAGTATTGGGTAAGAAATGGACTAATTGATTAGTGGAATAGGTTAGGTTCCCAGGACAAAATCATTAATAACTTTAATAGTCTAGTGTTTGACAAGCCCGAAGACCCCAGATTTTGGGATAAGAACTCAATGTTTGACAAAAACTGCTGGAAAAATTGGAAATTAGTATGGCAGAAAGTAGGCATTGACCCACACTTAACACTGTACACCAAGATAATGTCAAAATAGGTTCATGATTTAGGCATAAAGAATGAGATTATAAATACATTAGAATAACATAGGAGAGTTTACCTCTCAGACCTGTGGAGGAGGAAGGAATTTGTGACCAAAGAAGAATTAGAGATCATTATTGATCACAAAATAGGAAATTTTGATTATATCAAACTAAAAGCTTTTGTACAAACAAAAACTAATGCAGACAAGATTAGAAGGGAAGCAATAAACTGGGAAAACATTTTTACAGTCAAAGGTTCTGATAAAGCCCTCATTTCCAAAATAGAGAATTGACTCTAATTTATGAGAAATCAAGCCATTCTCCAATTGATAAATGGTCAAAGGATATGAACAGAGAATTTTTAGATGAAGAAATTGAAACTATTTCTAGCCATATGAAAAGATGCTCTAAATCATTATTAATCAGAGAAATGCAAATTAAGACACCTCTGAGATACACACCTGTCAGATTGGCTAGAATGACAGGAATAAATAATGATGAATGTTGGAGACGATGTGGGAAAACTGGGACACTGATGCATTGGTGGAATTGTGAATGAATCCAACCATTCTGGAGAGCAATTTGGAACTATGCTGAAAAAGTTATCAAACTGTGCATAGCCTTTGACCCAGTGTTGCTACTGGGTTTGTATCCCAAAGAGATCGTAAAGAAGGGAAAGGGACCTGTATGTGCAAGAATGTTTGTGGCAGCCCTCTTTGTAGTGGCCAGAAATTGGAAACTACGTGGATTCCCATTAATTGGAGATTGGCTGAATAATTTGTGGTATATGAATATTATGGAATATTATGTTCTGTAAGAAATGACCAGCAGGATGATTCCAGAAAAGCCTGGAGAGACTTATATGAACTGATGCTAAGTGAAATGAGCGGGAAATCATTATATACTTCAACAATACTATATGATGATCAATTTTGACGGACATGGCTCTCTCTTCAACAATGAGATGAATGAAATCAGTTCCATTTGTTCAACAAATGAAGAGAACCAGCTACAACCAACGAAAGAACTATGGGAAGTGAATATGAACCCCAACATAGCATTTCTAATCCTTCTGTTTTTGTCTGCTTGCATTTTTTATTTCCTTCTCAGGTTATTTTTACCTTATGTCTAAGTCCAATTTTTTTTCTTGTGCAGCAAAATAACTGTGTGGATCTGTACACATATATTGTATTTAACATATACTTTAATATATTTAACATGTATGGGTCTGCCTGCCATCTAGGGGAGGGAGTGGGAGGAAGGAGGGGAAAAGTTGAAAAATATGTAAATAAAAAGCTAAAATAAAAAATAAAATAAATATTTCAAATTAAATTCTGACTTACCAAACCAAGAAAATGAAAGATGAAATAATCTCTAACATAAAACAGCTTAGGAAGCTGGCATAAAAATGTCTGTTTCACAGGATGCTAATAGACAATAGAATATTCAGTTATCTGGTTGGGATGTGATTTCAGGGACCCCTTTTCTGGAGTTGGAATTAGGACTCTTTGCATTGTCCATATGCAATTCTGTATCACAATCTTAGGGCCAAAAGAAATGATAATATTTGTGGCCACTAGTTGAAATTCTCGAGAAGGGAACTTCTTGTGGCCATTCACCAGGGAGTAGAAACTCTCCTCTCAATTTTAATACTGAGCAGAACATTAGTACTTATAGCTTCAAAAGAACAGAGGACTTGGTTATAGTCCCAAATCCCAGAGGGGTGATAGTGTTAATAAGTAAAGATCAGAGCACAGATCAGAACTAATGTGACCATATCTCTTCTTAGTTCATGCTATCTTGTAAACACCAAAAAAAAAAAAAAAAAAAAAAAAAAAAAAAAAAAAAAAATAAAAATCTGAAGACAGCAGCAAGAAAACTCTGAACTTGAGCAGTGCCCACATTAAAACTCAAAGCAGGAACTAACTTTAACATAAAGTTGAAGTCAAGAAATAATCTGGAAAAGAAAAAACAAAAACAAAAACAAAACCAAAACCAAAACCCTAACAAGAAGAAGGTGTGGTGATAGGGTAGAATAAGACATAAACCAAGGATAAGACAATGTCGACAATGTCAATGCAAATTATAAGCAAAGCATCAAGTGAAATATGAACTGAATACATGGCCAACAAAAATTTCTTGAACTAAAATAAAAGATTTTAAAAATTAAATGAGAGGTAGATGAAAAATTGAGAAAATAAATAAATGCATTATGGAAGAATATTATTAAGACCATGAACAACTTTATAAGAGGCCAAAAAATGAAGAAAATAAGAACTTAAAAAAACAGAAATGACCAAATTAAAAAACAAACAAACAAACAGAAGAATCCACCCAATGAAAACTGTCCTGATATTTAAGCTCCAGGGGATAAAATAGAAAATTAAAAGAATTCACTGCTTACCAATTGAAAGAGCTCTCAAAATGAAAATTCCCAATAATATTTTATTTTAGAATATTTGATATTTTAACTAATAGCCTTTTATTTTCAAAGTATATGCAACGATCATTTTCAACATTCACCCTTGAGTTCCAAATTTTTTCTCCCTCTCTTTTTCCAATTCCCTCTCCTAGACATCAAGTAATTCAATATATATTAAACACGTGCAGTTCTTCTGTACATATTTTCACAATCATCTTGCTGCACAAGAAAAATCAGATCAAAAAATTAAAAAAATGGAAAAGAAAATAAAAAGCAAGCAAACAACAAAAAAAGTGAAAATACTATATTGTGATCCACATTCAGTTCCCATAATCCTCTTTCTGTATACAGTGGCTCTTTCCCTCACAAGAGTATTAGAATTGATCTAAATCATCTCATTGTTTAAAAGAGCTATGTCCATCAGAGCAGATCATCACATAATCTTGTTGTTCCCTGTGTACAATGTTCTCTTGGTTCTACTCACTTCACTTAGCATCAGTTCATGTTAAGTCTTTCTAAGCCACTCTGAAGTCATCCTGCTGATCAATTTTTAATAGTGCAATAATATAAAACAATGATATAGAATATTAAGATCAATATATCATAACTTAGCCATTCTAGAACTGATGGACATTCATGCAATTTCCATTTCTTTGTTACTCCAAAAAGGGCTGCCATAAACATTTTTTGCACATGTGGGTTCTTTTCCCTTTTTTGATGATCTCTTTGGGATACAGGCCCAGGAGAGACACTGTTGCATCAAAGATTACACATAGTTTGATAGCCTTTGGGTATAGTTTCATATTGCTCTCCAGACTGATTAGATCACTTCACAACTCCAACAACAATGTATCAGTGTCCTAGTTTTCCCACATACTATCCAATATTTATTCTTATCTTTTCCTGTCATCTTTATCAAGGTGAGAGGTATATGGTAGTACCTCAGAGTTGTCTTAATTTACTTTCTCTAATCAATAATGATTTAGAGCATTTCTTCATATGACTAGAAATTATAGAAAGTCACAAACAGTGGGGGAACTCTGGGTGAGGTATAAGACCTTTAAGCCCATAGGGAATCTGCTAACAATGTTGGTTCGGCTCCTCATCTTTCTTAAGGGCTCTCAACCAGAATTGACTCCAGGAGATTCACAAGCCTGAGATGGCAGTTGGGCAGAACAAAGGAAGACAGAGAAGTGTGGCAGGCTGTCCTGTGAAGAACGCTGAAACTAAGATCTGGAAGGCCTCTAGAAAATTAGCTGAGCCCCAAGTTAAAGAGATAAGATTTTGGAAGAGACAATAAAGGATTTGGACTTTAACTCCCGACTGCATTTGAGGTGATTATTTACACTGAACTGAAACTAAGGCTGCCTCCAGAAGCCTCCTAAGAAACCTGCTCCCAGAGAACATTATATTTTAGAGAAGAATATTACAGTATAGTTTTGCTTTCTATTTCTTCCTATAACTGGCTTAAACTATTCTCCAGGAATTTGAATGCTCTACTACTGCATGCATACACATTTATTACTTCACTGTTTATATTACTCTTTATCAAGATATACTTTCATTCCTTATCTCTTTTAATAAGATCTATTTTTACTTTTGCCTTATCTGAGATCAGAATTGCTACCACTGCTTTTTTTTTCTTGCAGCTGAAGCATAATTAATTCTGTTCCAACCTTTTATTTTTATTCTGTATGTGTGTCTCTGTGTCAAATGTGTTTCTTGTAAACAACATATTGTAGGATTCTGTTTTTTTTAATCCACTGTGTTATTTGCTTCCATTTTAAGGAAGACTTCATCCAACTCACATTCAGTTATTCACCAGCTCTGTATTTCCCTTCATCCTATTTTCTTCTTCATATATACTTTTGTTCTCTCTTTCTACCCTGTCCTTAGTAGTGTTTTTTTTTTTTTTTTTTGCCTACCCCACCTGCTATCTTATCTTCTATTATTCTTCCCCCTTCTCTTAGCAATGGTTTTTACCTGCTCCACGCACTATCTCATTTTCTGTGACTCCTTTTTCCCTTCTCTTACCTTTTTCCCTAATGTTTCTGCCCTCCCCTCTATCCTGTCCCTCCTTTTTCTTTTCTTTCTCATCCTTCTTCTTATAGAGTTAGACAAATTTCTTTGCCCAATTAAGTAATTAAGTTAATCCTGCTTAGAGCCAAAACTGATGAGATCAGGTTTCAGATAATTCTCATCCTCCTCCCTTCATCCCCCTCCCTTCTTTCCCTCAATTGTAATAGATTTATTGCACCTCTTTATGTGATCCAATTGTCCCTTTATATCTCCTCTTTCCTCTTATTCCAGTAAGATCTTTCCCATCCCTTAATGTTTTTTTTCTCCTCTGAGTCCATTCACAATCACATCCTCCATCCATGTATTGCACCCCTCTGTCTACCTTAGTGACAGAGTTCTGAGAAATCCTAAGAAAATCAAAAAGATTAAACTATTTATTTTCCTATAAGGGAAGATGATAACTGTAACTCCTAAGAACTTTATCATTTTATGGCATTATAAGGAAAATACATATACAGTGGAAACAGGTATACTATGTCTATGATTAGATGACTCTAAAATTGTTAAGGTATGAGAAAGAGGATTGCACTGGAATAAGAGGAAAGGGAGGAATCAAATAGAAAAAGTTGTCTCACAAAAAGAGATATGGAGGGGAAAAAAACTTTTATAATGGACACCATTTTTATCCCCACCAACTCAGGGATGATGAGCATAGATATACATCCTATACTTAGAGTTTGAAAAGACTTTGAAGGTCATCTAACTTCAATCTTTCCATTCTATATTTATAGAAATTTGGGGCCATATTAGTGAAGTGACCTGGCCAGTGTCATCTAGATTGTTTGTGGAAGGATCGGGATTTGAACCCATCTCTGAGCTTCAAAATCATCTTCTAGTTACTAAACTACTGACCCTTTGAAAGGAATACATCAGCTTCCCAGTACTCAGAAACTTCTTAAGTTATTGCTATGCCCTGTCCATAAATATACATACATATATATATATATATATATATATATATATAATATAAGTGAGAAGCATGGCTATGCACAGAAACCACTAACATATAGGGAACATATGAAGTCAGGATACATGTAACAATCAGCTTATGCACAGGAAACATAGGACCAATGCCTACATGTAAAAATATAACTCATATGTCTGCTGCTTTAAGATAACTGATAATTGGGGCAGCTAGGTGGTGCAGTGGATAGAGTACCAGCCCTGAATTCAGGAGGACCCGAATTCAAATCTGGACTCAGACACTTAACACTTCCTAGCTGTGTGACCCTGGGCAAGTCACTTAACCCCAGCCTCAGGGGAAAAAAAAAGATAACTGATAATTTCTGCTGATATGATGCTCTTAATAGATTGTGTTCTTACTGTTTTGCTCTTTGTTGAACCCAACCGTTACTTGGTCCCGTACTTCTCCCCAGCTGAGAAATCTGTGCTGCTAGACTCCTGAAAATTATCTCTGCTCTTTTCTCCTTGGTTATTTTCCAGGATGCCACATAGTGGGCTTCAACTGGAGTCCTTAACTAATGTTCTATCTCTGGCATAAAATGAAGAGGGAGCACAAACATTAATCTTTTAACTTCTAACCCAGAGGTGAAGTTTCTTTCTTATGTGGGAGGATCATCCTATACTCAGTAATTAAACAACCAAAAATTGAATTTATTTTCTTAGAAAGAAGAAAGCTGGTCAATTTCCAGATCCAGCCTCTGTGGGCCAAACTGTTTGGAAAACACAAAAGAGTCACATAACTAATGAGAGCCCATTACTGTCTTTGAAAGCATTTTGGCCTAGTAGGACCAATATCTTTTCCCCAAGTGTTTATCTGATTTAGGAGTAAAATATTTCCATACACTTTTAAGAGGATTCTGGGGTTCAAAATGCATTTCAGGAACCTCTGCCAAAGAAATCCCACAGAAACTTAATGAATCTAAGAATTAGTAATTTGTTTTCCCACTTAGTTTCCCAATAATTCAAATGTCCCCCACAAATGAACAGTTGTAGTTAAAAATGAAAGACTATTATAAGAGTGATAAATATATGAAAGAATGTGCTTACCACAGTTCTTACCATTTAGTAAGTTATTAAATGCTTTTTGAGTTGATTTGAATGAATGGAAATAATTTATTAAGTACTTATTATATATTATTATATAGGAGATGCATTTTAACAGAATAAGACAACAAATATTTGGGAATAATAACCAGAGAATGGTGTTTTGGTTTGAGAAATAAAATGGATTTTGAGTGGAGGCATAGGGGTGTTTACTGACATCATTTCCAAAAAGTAATGCTTTGAATAATCTTGCAAAGATGAAGGAGTAGGGGAGGGAGAAGTTATGTATGGCAAGGACATGACCATATTATAAACAATTCCCAGTTCATTAAATATTCTGATTAATGATTGGACTGAAGAGGTTCATGGTAGATAAAAGAGTACTTCATTCAGTTTTTCAGGCTTCATGGGAAGCAAGGGCAGAGCTGATTGAAATTTCCCCCCTTCATTAATATTTCTGTAATTGGCCTTCTGAGTTCAGGATATTGGGGCTCCCACAAACACAAAAAAGGGTGAAATTCAGTATCAACAAATTTCTGGTTGCACATAATGACTGACTTGTTCTGTTTGATCCATCTATCAAATAACTCCTAAACGTACTTTAAGAAAATGCCTAAGCTCTTTTGATAGTAGCAAAGAATTGGAAAATAAATAGATGCTCATCACTTGGGGAATGGCTGAACAAGTTTTGGTATATAAAGGGAATGGAATATTGTTGTTCTATAAAAATGAAAAAGCTGACTTTAGAAAGGCCTGGAAAGATTTACATGAACTGATACTGAAACATGCAGAACAAGGAATACACCATATGTAATAATGGCAAGAATGTACAATAATCAATCATGAAAAACTTGGTTCTTCTAAATGGTTCAGTGACTCAAAGCAATCCCAATAGACTTTGGACAGAAAATACCATCTTCCTCCAGAAAAAAAGAACTAAGGAGACTGAATGTAAATCACTACATGCTATATTCACTACTTTTTTCTTCTTCTTTTTTTTTAATCTCTACCATTTTTTTCCTTTTTGCTCTGATTTTTCTCTCTCAATGTTATTCATAAAGCAATGTGTGTTAAAAAATGAAAAATAATAGGTCAATAAATGTGGATTTAAACTTTAAAAAAATGAAAAAAAATGCCTACTATATACAAGCCATTATGATAAGTGGTGGGGATCTACCAATTAAAAATGAAATATTCCTGATCAGGACAGTGTGATCCTGGACTGATGGTTTCTAAGTCGAGTCAATTAATTCACCCAGAACATAGTCTCATCAAGTACAGTGTCCTAGTGCGATCCACAGCAGGGTACATGAAAAAAAAAAGTAGCAGAGGTATATAGTCAGATAAGATGTAAGGCTATGGTCTAGGATTGAGGTTAGAAACGTAGCTGACCAGATAGAACTAAAGTGATTATGATATAAGGCTATTTCCCAAAGAATAGGGATTTCCTTATTTTCAATGTTTAACTTTCATATGAAAATTGTGGCTCTAACACAAACCTACTAGGACAAGAAGTACCTTGCATTAAGCCTGACATAGAATCTGATGTAGTTAAGGTTTAGTACAAAACGATAGATTGAGGTAGATACGATGCCTAGATGAAGGGGCAGGTCAATTCTCTGAGAGCCTCCACAGCTATGAATCATAATTGTGAAGGAGTTGCAAAACAGCCTTTGAAGATGTTCCTTGTGGATCGGGAATGAAATAAATTGGAGGCAAAAGAGAAGAGGGGAGAGATCAGAGAACGTAACTGCCTCTCAGTCTCTTGGTATCATCACCATCCTCTCACATGAAGAGATCCATTCTACAGGTCTGAGTTAGAACTCCAAGCAGCCACTGGCAGGTAGCTCCCATATCACAACAGATCTCCATAAGTTCCCTTCCATTTGCTTCAGGAGTAATCTTATTAGTATGTTAGTCTTTCTGTGCCACTTCCACATAGTTACTCAACACCTCATCAGACTTATCTCTTACTCAATTATGTGTCAAAGTAGATGACCTCTCAAGTATTTTCTGGCCCTAATATTCATTGACTCTAGGATACTCTTATTCATATCCCCAAATCTTTTCTATTGGTTCCAGTTTTGCCAATTTATTATCTAAAGAACCGAGAAGGACCCCATGATAAATTAACAATGGAAGTTTGGAGCTTGATATCTGGAAAAAGACAATAAATAGACAGACAGATAGATAGATAGACAGACAGACAGATAGATAGATAGATAGACAGATAGAAAAATACAATAGTAGACTGACTATCCATTTAGTTCACAATGAATGTTTTAAACTTTGGACACTTTAAAGTCCCTTACACTAGTAGGATTCTTTCAACTTTAACAGGGTGCAAGGAAGCATGTTTACTGATTGCTAGTCTTTTTGTTTGGTGCTGTATCTTCCTTCCTTCCTTCCTTCCTTCCTTCCTTCCTTCCTTCCTTCCTTCCTTCCTTCCTTCCTTCCTTCCTTCCTTCCTTCCTTCCTCCTTCCTTTCTTTCTTTCTTTCTTTCTTTCTTTCTTTCTTTCTTTCTTTCTTTCTTTCTTTCTTTCTTTCTTCTTTCTTTCTTTCTTTCTTTCTTTCTTTCTTTCTTTCTTTCTTTTTTTCTTTCTTTCTTTCTTTTTTTCTTTCTTTCTTTCTCTTTCTTTCTTTCTTTCTTTCTTTCTTTCTTTCTTTCTTTCTTTCTTTCTTTCTTTCTTTCTTTCTTTCTTTCTTTCTTCTTCCTTCTTCCTTCCTTCCTTCCTTCCTTCCTTCCTTCCTTCCTTCCTTCTTCCTTCCTTCCTTCCCTTTCCTTTCTTTCTTTCTTCTTTCTTTCTTTCTTTCTTTCTTTCTTTCTTTCTTTCTTTCTTCTTTCTTTCTTTCTTTCTTTCTTTCTTTCTTTCTTTCTTTCTTTCTTTCTTTCTTTCTTTCTTTCTTCCTTCCTTCCTTCCTTCCTTCCTTCCTCCTTCCTTCCTTCCTTCCTTCCTTCCCTTCCTTCCTTCCTTCCTTCCTTTCTTTCTTCTTAATTCTGATTAATAATTGCAATGAAGAGATTCATGGTAGATAAAAGAGAAATACTTCATCTAGTGTCTCAGGCTTTCCTGAGAGTCAGGAGCCCAGCTGACTGAGATTTTCCTCCACCTCTTCTCCTCCCCCCATTAATATTTTTGGAATTGGCTGCTGCTGAGTTCAGGATATTGGGCTCCCACAAACACAAAAAGGGTAAAATTCAGTATCAGAACATCCCTGGTTGTGCATCATGGCTGACATCATCCAAATGAAACCACTCTAGGGGAGCAGATGAAATTTTCATAAGCCTCCTTGGGTGAGAATTTCACCCTAAGCCTTCCTCCGCTCACAGAACAATATGGGACACAACAGCTTGCTGCATGAAGAAGATGGTTATGATGCTTTCCAAGCCACAGGAAATAACTTTCCATGGTGAATAGAAAGATGATCAAAAAAGGGAATTTCAAAAGAACCATTCTCCTCCTGAAGCCTCTTTTCTTATGCCTTTCTTACTTCATCTCCTAATCCCTCAGGCTTATTGGTATTTCTTTCTGTTGCCTTCTGTGTTCATTCTCAGAATGATTCCAAGTTTGGCAGCAACCACTGGCACTTGGGAGTTGTTTCATGCATACAACTATTATTTGGAATTTCTCGGCTGAATCTTCTCCTTGCTTATTCACCATCCCTTCTCCTCCTATTAGAGAGATGACCTTTAACTTCCTTCATACCAACAATGTTTAAACGGAACTATCATTATTAATAATACAAACCTAAAGAAAGATTTAAAGCTAGAGGCAGCTAGATGGTAGAGTGGATTGAATAGTCCCCCTGCACTCAGGAAGACTTGATTTCTTATACAGCCTCCAATACTTACAAGCCATGGGATGCTGGGCAAGACACTTCTGTCTGCCTGAATTTCTTCATTGATAAAAAGGAGATGTTAATAGTATTTACCTCTAAGGACTGTTGTCAAGGTAACATGATATAATATATGGCAAGCACTGCAAAATTAAAAATAGTAAACATAATTATAGATGAGAAAACTAAGGCCCAGAGATATTAGGTAATTTGCCCATGGTCACTTAGGTACTGAATAGCAAAGGCTTGATTTGAATCCACGTACTCTTGCAAAATCCAAAGGTATTTCCCCTATATCCTATTGCTTAACAAATCCTTGTCAATGATATCTTTGAAATTTTGATTCCTGAGAGGAAAAACCAATGAAGATCTCAGTGAGAAACCATTCCCTTCTGAGATTCATTCCCACTCTTGATCCAAGATCTTCAAATATTAGCACTAGAAAGGGCTGTGAAGATTAGTTGTTCCAATGCACTTGGAGAAACTGAGATTTTGCCCTGATCTCATAGTAGTTAATGGTAGGAGTAGAAGTAGAATTTACTTGTTATACATAAATAAAAAATACCTCTGATATTTCAGGCTGGATCTTTCAATTCCAGTATGCAATTTACATCTCAGCCATGCTTCTCCCTCACATTTCCTCCTTTCTCTTTTCTTTCCCATCCCTGCCCTGAAACTCTCCATATCTATTATTTTATTCCACAATGAACTTCAATTAGGCTAAAAGTTAGATGCCACTTGCTTGTGACCTCAGGGATGAGAAATAAATAAGAGTATCCACCCTGTTCTTCTGAGTCATGTGCTAGGCCAAGGTCATCATAGATTCTCTTCTCTTACCAAAGTCTGAAGCCCAATGTTGATCAGATGCTTTACTGATTGAGTCCTTTTTTGTTTTGTTTTTTACTCCCAAATTTGCTCTACAGATTTCTATTCCTCCTCCTTAACCATCTTGCAAACCTAGAGAAGCCTCTGCCCCTTTATAATCAGTGACTGCCTGGAAAATGATTTCAAGAGGGACCATCAAAACCCTCTATTCAGTTCTCTGTACTTTACTTTCTCTTTTCTAATAGCTGTCTCCCTTCTCTCCCCACTACTCTTCCTTTCTCTGCCTCCATCCTACTTTTTGACTCCTTTGTATGTGCTATACTCCATTAGAATTTAAATTTCTTATGGAATATAAGAATTATCTTGCTTGCTTTTATTTGTAACCCCAGTGCTTAGGCCAGTATCTGGAACAAAGTGAGTACTTAATAAATTTTCTGTCCATCCATCCATCCATCCATCCATCCATCCATCTCTTTTATATCTTTTCCCTTCTCTCTCTCTTTTTTACTCTTTCTTTTCCCCTCCCTCTTCTTTTCTCTCTTCCTGTTCCTCTCCTTTTCCCTATTCCTGTCCCTATTCCTGTCCTTGTCCCTGTCCTTCTCTCCCTGTCCTTCTCCCTGTTCCTTTCTCTCCCATATTCTCTCTTTCCATGTCTTTCTAACTGTCCATCTCTTTGTCCCTGTCTCTTTTCCTCTCCATCTCTCTTCCCATCCCTTCCTCCCTTCCTCCAAAATTCTGGACCACAAAATCCTGGAGAATGAAATGGGGATTGGGGGAGACTGAAGAAAACTCCTAAGGAGTCTACATATCCAACAAATATGCCAAGTACAGCCATTTCAATCTTGATTTAGTTCCAAGAAAGTATGCACCATGACCCAGTGTAATAAATAAAAAAAAAAATAACTTTCTATAGGCTGAATAAATAATGCAATTTCCTAGGAATGTATGGTTTACTAACCCCTCAATTAGGATTACAAGGTGATAACTCAGGTTATCACCCCCCCAAAAAAATCACACACAGATTCTGGAAATAGTGGAAGGCAGAGGAGAGTGCTGGGCTTGAAGTTAGGAAGAGTTTAGTTCATTTCTTTGACTCTTAGTAGTAATATGTCCTTATACCAGTCCTTTAACTTTTGTGTATCTTATGGATCTTGAAATTCATCTCTTCTAAGTCCAAATGTAATAGAGTATTTACCACAAAACACAAACTTGAATTAAAAAAAAAATCCCAGACTTTGATTTCTCTGCCAGGAAATTGAAGTACTACAATTTCATTTAAAAAAAAAAAAGAGAGGGAGAGAGAGAGAAACCCACAGCATTCCCAACCCATACAAATTTTCTCTCTATGGCATGGTTATAAAGTGGAAGGAAGGCTCCAGTCTTCTATTTGCCATATGGTTACTTATTCCATGTGCATGGGTACTTCGGTTGTATTTCATCAGATGGGAACCACTATCCAAACAATTCATTTGGATGCATTGCTCATTACAGCAGAAGACCATTAAGATTCTAAATGGGGACACATAATTTAGGCTGAATAAAGTAAATTAAACATCTGATTTGGAAATATGTTGCTGAAATGGAGTCAATCATAAATTAAGAGTCCACCAAAGCTCAGATTGTCAATGCCAGTGGAATTGAAGAAATACAACCAATTGGACCAATTGGATGGCCATGGAAGAAAAGACGGCATTCAGGTACTTTTGTGGGCTTGGGAATTAAATTACTTCATTATATGAAAATGAAAAAAATAACCGAGCCAAGACCAACTCAACATGTGATCACATTATGACGGGAATGTGTTGGTTTGTGTTTAACAACCAGCTTTTTAAGAAAGCATTAACACTTGCTCCATTATTTTCTTAAGTGTAGACAATAAAATAATAAATCAAGTATTGATTTATAGTGATTTCTAAGATGGAAATGCTATCACTAAAAATTAGCACACTCCTAGGTGGGCAGGGGCATTGTGAACTTCTTTATGCTGTTCTCATCACAGCATACATTTCAATTCCTTCATACACTAACATTTATTTAGTCATTCCTTAATCAAGGATGCCCACTTTTACTACCACAAAAAGTATTGCTACCAATATTTTTAATATGAATGAGATTTTTCTGTTTTTGATCTGCTATTAATTGTAATATCACTGAATCAAAGAGTTCATACATTTTAATAGTTTCTGATATCTTTCCAGTCTTTTTTCAGATTATTTCCTTGGACTCATTCAACATTACAGATAAACTAGCTCAAAAATTTCTTTTTGATTTTAACATACTCTCATTTCCCACCTCTGTACATTTGTCCAAGCTGATTCCCATGTTTAAATGGACTCACTCCTTGTCACCTCCTTTGAAGTAATTTTTATTCTGAGTTTCATCTTAAAAGAAAAGGGAGATCTATGAGGCAGGAGTAAGGAGGGAGTATGTCCCAGGAGTGAAAGATGGTCAGTATAAATGCTTTGGGTCCTCATCAAATCTTTCCTAGATTTTTATAATAGGTTTTAAGTCTCCCTGCCTCAAGTATTTCCTCACTACAATTCATTTACAAACTGTTGTCAAAATGATTCTTTTAAGCATATATATATGACTTTGTGATTACCTTGTTCAACTAATTTTAGTGGCTTTCTGTTACCTCCAGAATAAACAAACAACAATCTCTTTTTATTCATGAAAACACTATTCTCCCTCTCTCTCTCTCCTTTTCTCGCTCTTTCCTTCTCTCTCTCTTTCTCCTTTTCCTTCTCTCTCCTCTTTCTCTATTTCTCTGTCC
This sequence comes from Sminthopsis crassicaudata, assembly GCF_048593235.1. Classification (NCBI taxonomy): domain Eukaryota; kingdom Metazoa; phylum Chordata; class Mammalia; order Dasyuromorphia; family Dasyuridae; genus Sminthopsis; species Sminthopsis crassicaudata. The sequence continues at coordinate 628,009,851 of NC_133619.1, forward strand.
CTTCTTCTCTCTCTTTCTTTCTTCCTCCCTCCTTCTCTGTCTTTCTTCTTTCCTCCTTCTCTCTCTCTCTGTCTCTCTTTCTCTCTCTCTTTCTCTTTTCCCTCCTTCTCTGTTTCTTTCTCTGTTTCTGTCTCTTTCTCTATCTCTCTTTCTCTCTCACTTTCCTCCCATCTATATGCATATATACATATACACAATATTCTCTCTCTCTCTCTCCATATATATATAGCATGTATATGTGTGTGTATGTATATATGTATATGTATATGCACATATACATATATACATACACACACACACACACACACACACACACACACACACATATATATATATATATATATATATATATATATATATATATATATACACACTACTCTATCTTTTGGACACTGATTTATGTTCATCAAATCCACTGTTTTTTTTTTTTTTTTTTTTTTGGCTTTTTTGTTTTTTTCTCTTTTACTTCCCTCACAACACACTCTCTATTATCTGTCTCCCCTTTCTCTAAATAGAGGTACTTAAGATGTAAGAGTCAGAGTTGGGGCTAGGGCTGTTATATGTCACAGACTGGGAAAGGCTGATAAGTGATACAGCCTGAGTCTGGCTGAGCTGGGAGAGCTTCTCCACCTTGGATTTAGGCTGAATGCTCAGAGTAACCTGGGAAAAGACCAAAAAGGTCTTTTTTTTCACAGATACCTCTGAGATGGATTAAAAATCTAGGACCAGGAAGCATCTCTGAGGCTCTCTAATTTAACTTCCTCATTTTACAAATGAAGAAACTGAGACCCAAGAAGATTGATACTAATTTTTTAGAGTCAGAGGGGCCTCGGATGTCATTCAGTACAACTCCCTCATTTTACACAGGGGAAAATGAGGCTCAGAGAGGTTAAACAAAATGTGCCCTCTATAAGCCAGGGTGGGATCCTTCAGGGACAGAGTTCAAAGTTGGCCTGGGTCTGGGCTGCTCTCAGGAACCTCCTTAGAGTATGGACCATGGAAAGATAGAGGGGAGTGAACTTCTTGATTTGTTTAATAATTTTTCAGTTATGTTGGACTTTTCATAATCCTATCTGGTACCCAAATTAATTAAATTTGATAGTGAAGTTGGAAAATTTTGGTTTGAAACTATTGATTTACCACTGATAGGTCAAGAAGGAATAAAAATTAAAATATATGTTTCACTTGGATTGGGAAATGTATGAAATAAAAAAGAAACTGAGGTCCAAGGAAGTGAAAGTCCTGCAGGAAATAAATGAAAGATTCACGATTTTATGTTACCTCCCCTGATTTATTTTAGCATACTACTGTTGATTTAGGTTGAGATGGAACTCTACTAGAGATCTCAGTTTTGTTTGGAAAGATTAATTTTTTTCTCTCATTTTTATATTTGGGAAAATTGATTTTAGGAGTCTAAGTATATGACTTTGAATTGATTTCTACTAAAGTTCATGATAGTTGACAGGGCAATATTGCAGCCTGTAGAAATTTTTTGGGATCCTGCTCTATATATCCATTATATGAGGTATCTCCTATTCCCAGCTCCACTATCTGCAAATGCTTCCAGTGCCAAGTTGACTATAGACAAATTAATGTCTAAGAGAAAAAAAATAAATAAATTTTGACAAAGGAGGAGGGGGAAAGAATTGGGAGTAATTTTGAGCATCAAAAACTTTTTGGACACACCCATCCACCTAATATATCAAAGCAACACTTCTAGCTCCCTACTCTTGAACTAGAGTGTGTTTTTTTTTTTAAGTCTGGCTCCATAAACAGCTATAATGATAAAGGGGATGGTTTAAAAATAATTTTAAAACCTAGGAAGAGTTATACGAAATAATTCAAAGTAAAGTGAGCAGAACCAGGAGAACATTGTCTACACTATCAGCAATGCTACACAATGATTATTTGTGAATAATTTAGCCAATCTTAACAATACAATGAACCAAGAGAATTCCAAAGGACTTGTGGTGAAAAATACTACCCATCTCTGGAGAAAAGAACTGATGGAGTGTAAATGCAGATCACAGAATGCTTTTATTTCTTACTTTATTTTTCTTATTCTGGGGGAGGCAGTATGTGTTTTCTTTTGTAATATATATATATATATATATATATATGATATTTTGCATGTATAGACATGTATATTCCATATCAAAGTACTTGATTTCTCAAAGAAGGAGGAGAGAGAAGGAGGGAGGAGAGAATTTGGAAGTCAAAAAAAAAAAAAAGAAATGTAAAAATTGTTTTCACATATAATTAAGAAAAATTAAATTAAAACTTGTCTGGGAATCACAATCATAAGGACATCTATTTTTATTGTATTCTTATTTAAAAGGTCTTTTTTTCACAGATACTTCTGAGGTGGGTTATAAATCTAGAACCGGGAAGGATCTCTGAGGCTCTCTAGTTTAACTTTCTCATTTTACAAATGAGGAAACTGAGACCCAAGAAGATTAATACTAATTTTAGAGTCAGGTGTCATTCAATACAACTTCCTCATTTTACACAGGGAAAAATGAGGCTCAGACAGGTTAAACAAAATGCCTGAAGTCATATATCTAGGAAGGATCACATCGGGGAAAATCACCAGCATTTTCATGTACATTGTTCATTTACAATTCCAACATTCTTTCCACTAGGCTACACTGTGTTTGGCAACAAGATGCTTGTTCCAGATTCAAAGTATATTTGGAGATGGGAAAACATCACTGAGAGAGACAGAGACAGAAAGAGAGAAAAAGAGAGGGGAGGGGTTGAGGGAGAGAGAGAGACAGAGAGAGGAAGAGAGACAAAGAGAGACATAGAGGGAGAGAGAGACAGACAGAGGGGAAAAGAGAAGAGAAGAGAAGAGAAGAGAGAGAGAGAGAGAGAGAGAGAGAGAGAGAGAGAGAGAGAGAGAGAGAGAGAGAGAGAGAGAGGAAAGACACATAGAAACAGAAACAGAGATAGAGACAAAAACAAAGAGACAGAAAAAGACAGAAAAACACCTACCATTTGAAGAGGTTGTTTTCTTCCTTTTCTTTTTTTTAACTGGTATACATTTTAATAGACCTTTGCTGTCCCTACATCCTGTCCCCTGGGTGATCTATCATGGAGGAAGGGGGGAGTAATATTCAGTCCACATGGATGATCTGTGATCGTCCTCCTTTGTTCATCAACAGATATCCCACAGTCCTTCCCTGATTTAAGCTCTGGAGGCCTGGGGTTGGAAGAGGTAGGGAGGGCTTTCTTTTATCTTTCCTATGTCTGTTGAAAACCCTTTTCCTACGAGCATAGCCCGCCATCCATGTTAAACAATTTCTGAAAGACACCATGTAGCTGGCTGGCCTGTTAACTGGACCATTGATCAGCTAATATTAAAAACCTCTCATTGTTATGCACTACCTGCTTGCCAGTAATAAAAGTCCCTCCTGGAGCATGAGGTGGAGTAAAACATGAAGAATTTAGTATGGAATGAGAGAGAAATGTGACGGAATCATAAATATTCCACTAATATAATCTACAGCTACTTTCCAGATAGGGCCCAGGTCTCTCCAAGCCTCTTATACACTATATTTTAGATTTTTTTTTTCATCCCTATAAAGTTCGATTTGTATTCAGAATGACTTAGTCTTTTTTTCATTTTTTTTTCCAGAGGCATTAACTGTATGAAAGATTCCTTTGAAAAAGAAGGGCTCTCCAGAATTTGCTAAGGAGCCATGTGTTTCCTGGCAGGTTTTCTCTATTATTTTTTAGTAAATGATGACCTTTTATTACTAGGAAAAGAAAATAGGCTGGAAGATTCTCTCCCCAAAATCTGATCCCATATCTCCTAGTCAAATAAAACCTCTTTTGAAATATAGCCTAGATTTTGACTGATCAGATGCTGCCTCACTTAGAATACACAATTGTGAGTGGGGGTTCACAGACAGAATCATAATAATACCTATAGCATTTACCATGTTCCAGGCACTTTCTAAGTAACTTACAATTTTTATCTAATTTGATGATCACAACAGCCTTGCAAGGTAAGTGATATTAACTTCTTTTTATGGATAAGGAAACGGAAACAAAAATATCTTGAAGGATGTGGCTAGGGTGACACAACTAATAAGTTGACACAACTAATAGACTTGAACTCAGTTCTTCCTGATTCTAAGCCTGATACTCTATCCACTGTGCCACCCAGTTATCCCTTGGATAAGGGTGAAGATCTAATGAATGACCTCTATTTCTGAAGTTTTCCTCCAAAATTTGGACAGGTCCCTTTCTCTCCTAGAAAAATTTTGGCCCTGAATCACCTCTGTTTGTCTCTTGTTTTGAGATTGTTCCTTCTAGCCACTATTTCAGGAAAAGTCAGAGCCATATTTCATTTCTGACCTGATTATCTGGCCATTTCTTGCATCACCTCATCAGACTCTAAAGTAACTTTTTGTTCTTGGATGAAGTCTGCCAAACTATCCACAATACCTATAACTTTCCACACCAAAGGCCTCCTCTGGGACCACCAGGATTTCCCTTTTGAGCATTGTATAACTCTTCCACTATCAGAGCTCTTTCAGACTAAAAAAATATTTCTCTCTTGTTTTTTACATCTATAGCTTTTAGCACTGGGCTTTATCAGTAATAAAAACTTAACAAATGCTTTTTCATTCATCCTTTCATGCATTCACACATGCATATATGTGCGTGTGTAATGGATTCAGTATGAAATTATGGGAAAAAAGCAAAGGATTTACAATAAGAGGTGCTTAGATTGAATTCTGAGTGGATTACATCCTACCAATTATCATTGTTTCAGTTATATGACCTCTCTTGGACTCATTTCACTCATCAATAAAATCAGAGTATTGAACTAGATGTCCTCTGAAGTGTCTTCTTTGCTCTAACTATAATTCTGAGATTACTCAAGTTGAAGTGAATGGGAGAATGATGTCATCCCCTTTGACCTTTTTGTCTTTGTCCCAGTGAGTCCCATGCCAGGAATTCTCTTCCTCCTTGCTTCCTCCTTTTGAAATTCTAGTTTTTATGAACTCAGCTTTAAATGTCACCCAACACATGGTTTCTTTAGTGACTCCCTTCATTTTTAGCATCCTCCAAAAATTACTTGATATTTACTGTGTTTATATTTTGTATTGACTTAACTGAATACATGTGGTCTCTCCCTAGTAGAGCATAAGTTCTGTAAGAGAAAGGACCATTCATTTTATCTTTTTTGTAACCAGAATGTAGAACAATGTTTTGTCCACAGTAAACCCTTGGGTCTTCTGAGGAGTCATTGTTTTTTGATCTCTAACAGGATTTTGTTTTGGTTTTGGTTTTGGTTTGTTTGTTGTTGTTGTTTTATGGAGTCAGAATTCTGGGACTTGAGTTTTGAATTTGGTTGAAAGCAAAAGTCCTGGAGTGGGGAGAGAAGGAAAAAACCCCTCAAAACCCTGAAGGCATTATTTAGTCCTCCATAGCCTTCTTCCCCACAGGCACCAAGAAAGGCCTATTTCTGTCTTTGATTTCCAGCAACCAATCCTTTTCTTTTTGTTGGCTCTGGTTGCAGTCTAGTCTCCCATCACTTTCTGCTTAAACTATTATAGCATATCCCTTGCTGGTGTGGACTCCCATCATTATGTCTTTTTCCCCTGTATCAATCCATCTTAAGAGAAGTGACATGATAAAGCATTAACACTAGCACAAGTTTATCAGAGATTGACAAGGCAGCCACCTTGGTAAGGTCTTGAGAGAAAACAAGACAAAAAAGAGAAAGGAAAGAAAGCAGTAGGGGGATGTGACACTGATAAGGATCCCTCAGAGAACTCATGCCAAGGTGTTAATGATTTAGTTTAATAGGAATGAAAAAGCCAAGAATCTCGAGCAGGGGGAAAAGAAATGAGAGGAGAGCATGTAGTATTGGAAATGGAACATTGAAAATGGAATTAGCTTGGAGTTAGAATTCAGAAATATAACATCTTGTCATGTGATCTTGGGCAAGTCACTTAACCTAGACTTTAGTTTTTTGGCATTCAGTTCATTCCAACTTTATCTGACAAAGGCAAGTTTTATCATTTTGCAAAGAGTTTAGATAGACCTTCTAGATTCAACACCCTGAGGGAAGGGGTTTAATTTCATCATCCTAATGATGATTTCTCTATTTTTGAGACTGTCCTATTCTCTGCTTTATATATGAAAGCTACTCTTGGTGGTCCTTGATCAACAGCAACATAAAAGACTCATAGATGTCTTTGAGAACAGCATTTTCTCAAAATTATTTTGTCTACATGTTTTAGATGTTTTTTACATTCCCTTGAGAAGAGGGGCAGTACCATTTTGGTCATTATATCAGTATATCTGGTACAGAGGAACAGTGAAGAGCCCCTGCGTAAGGAGACTCTCTCAATCAATACAGATAGATGAATAACCATTTTTCAACTTAGACACTTGCTCAGTTGTTTGCATCTCTGAACAGTTAAGCAATTTCCCCAGATCTTGAAACATCAATATATATCAAAGGTGGGATTTCAGTGTAGTTCTTCCTAGTTCTAAGGAACTTTTTTTTATCCAATAAGTCACATTGCCTAAGCTGCATGAAACATAGATAGTGATTGCTGAACTAATTAACTCTCTAAATGTAAATCTACAAAACAAAGAAATGACTCTTCCACGGGAAGCATTTGTAGTTAAATTGCTAGAATAAGAATCAACTTATACAACAATAAAAATGGATTTGTAGGGAAAGTGTCCCCAAAATTTATGAAAGAAGTAAGCATCCACTCGGTGTTTCTTGCACATTTGTTCTAGTATTACCAGAAGGAGGCAGCTTTTTTTCCTCTCTTTTATGAACCTTTGGCTATCATCATGGGCTTCTTCTAAGAGCCTTGTGATTTTCTCATTGAGATGACTGTAATTTACCAGTGGAGAACTGTTCTGTCTATAAACATGGAGCCCACATATAATTAATATATGAACACAGAGACCATGAGATATCCTACAAAGTTGTTAAATACAAAACATTACTCTGATTTACTGTTTATATTAATGTAATGGAATCTATATAATCATGATTTTCTTAATAAACAGCATGTCTACTTAACGGGAACAATGTCCATGAAACCAACTTGCTTTCCCATGCTTCCCACCAACTCATCTCTATATGTTTAAAATCTTCTTTGAAGAGAATCTATCGAGCTTTCTATAACCTCCACTTCACCCAGTTTTAGAACCTATACTCATGACTTCCATACCCATTCCTTCTCAATATCTTCTGAATAAAATAAATCACAAAAGCATAGAGTTATATGGGACTCAGAGGCCAAGATCATTCTGGAACTTATGAAGAATTGCCTCTGTTACACACTTAGGTAGACAGATATGTAAAATAGAATGATGTTGACCCATATTTCCTTTTTTTAAATTCACCATTTAAAAAAATAATTCATTGTAATAATTCTGCATACATCTATATTTCTATTAATATGTAATTATATGTATGTACATATATATATATATATATATATACCATCACATTCATCCCCATGTATGTATAATGTACACAGATGTGTAAGCATACATATATTTATATCCATACACATACTATATATATATGTGTAGGTAAATGTATATTTTATATATACAAACACATACACATAATATACATGTATATGGGTACATATACAGATCCACAATCATATGTACATATAATATACACTGCATGTGCAAGTTTGTATATATTACACATACATAATTGTTGTTCTTCGTTTTCAAAGATGATCTGAATGACCCTACTCTGTTAGAGTCAAATTACAGTGTTTTCCACTGTAGCTGATCAGACCAATTCAAACTCAGAATGTCTACCACAGATCAAGCACAAATAGTCCATGTAAATAGTTATGAATAGATTATGCATGTGAATTGTGTTTACATATATTCATTGCATGATATTCATGTGTGTTTACATATTCATTACACATATATGAATATTGAACAATGCATATATTTATATATACATTATATACACACATATATACACATCCATATGCATATAAGTTTATATATATATACAGACATACACATAATACATATGTCCATATGCATGTGAATATATTCAGATACCCATATATAATATATACATGAAATATGCTGCATATGTATATGTATATATGTATATATATATGTATACATATATATATATATATGTACATATGCATATGCACTTCATTTTCTCCAATAACTCTGGGAGATTTTGGGCAGAAAGTACAAGTATTGTTTGAAAGAAATCAGAAGCTTAAGGGAGGAGCCATGATAGAGGAGAAAAGTCAGGAGGTAACCTGAACTCTTTTCAGTTTCTCTCAGAAACAACATTAAATCAAACTTCTAAATTGATTCTGGAATGACAGAACCTACAAAAAGATGGAGTGAAACAATTTTCCAGCTCATTAATTTAGAAGGACTTCAAGAAAGTCTGTCTTTATTTGGGTAAAAGGGAAGGACTGCCCAGCATAGATAGTGTTTGGGTAAGCCAGAAAGAGGTTCTTAACTACAGCACAGATCAGCAACTAAAGCTCTAGGGTTTATATCAGAAAACCAATGGGACAGCAAACCAGTTGTGAGGGGTCTGCAACCTTCCAACAGAAGACAAAGTGCCATCCCCAGAAGCATGATTAGGCTGGGCCACCCAAAAGCAGTCAAAAAGCAACCAGCATCTGAGGCTTCAGTGCAGAAAGCCTTTGGTTCTCAGAACAAGAAGTTTGCATCATTGACCTCTTTGGCCCAGGAGCAGAGTTCAACTTTAAAAGTAATGAAATAGGCTAAAAAAGAACAACAACAACAACAACAACAACAACAAAAAAGAGCTAAGATCATACAAAACCACTATTGTGATAGGGAAGATCAAAATACAAACTTACAAGAAGATAACAAAGTCAAAATGCCTACACATGCAGTTTCAAATGAAAATATGAATTAGCCTCAAGTCTCAGAAATGTTGGAAGAACTCAAAAATAATTTTAAAGATCAAATAAACAGGGTAGAAGAAAAATTGGAAAAGTAAATGAGTTATGCAAGAAAAAGTCAACAAGGTTCAGCTGTTCAGAACATCTCTTGATCTGCTTCCCTTGCACCCATTTGCTCCTCCTCCACTGCTCCCCAGTCTTATTGGCAGAGAAGGTTCTGAACCCCAAAACTGAGGTCACCTGGACCTAGTTGGTATTGGCCATGAACATCAGCACTGCCCCAGGGGCTACAAGACATGCTAAAGACCAACCTAGGACCCATGTGTCTCAGCACAAGAGACATCAAATTCATTAAAAATGGAAATGTGTTATTACATAAAATGCTAATTCACTACCCAATAGACTCTTTGATTGTAACCATAGCTACAACCCAAGATAACACTACTAATGATGGCCTTATTTCAAATGTTCTTATACTTGGAGAGCTGCTGACGTAGGCAGCATTTTTATATATTATCAACAAAGTCCAGCAGCAAGAGATATAAAGAAATATTCTATTTAAAAACTGTAGATAATATAAAGTATTTCAAAGTCTACCTGCTAAGGCAAAGTCAGGAACTATACGAACACAATTACTTAGCACTTTCCACACAAATAAAGTCAGATTTAACCAACTGGAAAAATATCAAGTGCTCATGAGTAAACCTACTGAATATAATAAAAAAATGTCAATACTACCTAAATTTATCTACTTATTCAGTGCCATATTGATCAAACTCCCAAGAAATTATTTTTCAGATCTAGGAAAAATAATAACAAAGTTCAGCTAGAAGAACAAAAGGTCAGGAATTAATGAAAAAAATGCAAATGAAGGTGACCTAGCTGTCATTAAAACTATTTGGTACTGATTAAGAAATACAGTACTCAATCAGTAGGATAGGTTAGGTTCACAAGACATAATCAATTACTAAAGTAATCTAGTGTATGACAAAATCAAAGACCCCATCTTTTGGAATAAGAACTCACTGTTTGACAAAAACTGCTGGGAAAATTGGAAATTAGTATAGCAGAAACTAGGCACTGATTCATACTTAATACCATATATCAAGATAATGTTGAAATGGGTTCATGATTTAGATATAAAGAGTGATATTATAAGCAAATCAGAAGAATAAAGAAAAGTTTAGCTATCAGATCTGTGGAGAAGGAAGGAATTTATGGCTAAAGAATACCCGGAGTACATTATTGAATACACAATGGATAATTTTGATTATATTAAGTTTTTGTACAAAAGATTTTGTACAAACAAAACCAATGCAGAGAAGATTAAAAGGGAAGTTATAAACTAAGGAAAAATGTGGATCCTGATAAAGGTCTCATTTCTAAAATATATAGAAAATTGAGTCAAATTTATAAGAATTCAAGCCATTTTCTAATTGAAACATGGTGAAAGGATATGGAAAATTTTCAGATGAAGAAATTGAAACTATTTCTAGTCATATAAAAATTTGCTCTTAATCACTATTGATCAGAGAAATTCAAATTAAGACAACTCTGAGGTACCGCTACACACCTCTCAGACTGGCTAAGATGACAAGAAAAGATAATGATGAATTTTGGAGGGGATGTGGGAAAACTGGGACACATACTTCATTGGTGGATTTGTGAAGTGATCCAGCCATTCTGGACAGCAATTTGGAACTATGCCAAAAGGGCTATTAAACTGTGCATACCCTTTGACCCAGCAATGTCTCTACTGGGCTTATATCCCAAAGAGATCTTAAAGGAGGGAAAGGGACCCACATGTGCAAAAAAATTTTTTTGTGGCATCCAAGAGAACAAGGAGAACATGATGCATAGCAACAACAAGGTTATCTGAAGATCAATTCTGATGATCATGTCTCTTTTCAACAATGAAATGATTGAAGTCAGTTCCAATGATCTTGTGATGAAGAGAACCATCTGTACCCAGAGAGGGCTGTGGGAAATGAGTGTGGATCACAACATGACATTCTCACTTTTTTTGCTGTTGTTTGCTTGCATTTTGTTTTCTTTCTCATTTCTTTTCCTTTTTTGATTTGATTGTTCTTGTGCAACACAATAATTGTATAAATATGTATACATATATTGGATTTAACATATTTAACATATATTAGATTCCTTGACATCTGGGAGAGGGGGAAGAGGAAAGAGGGGGCAAAATTTGGAATACAAGGTTTTTCAAGTGCCAATGTTGAAAAATTATCCTTGCATAAGTTTTGAAAATAAAAAGCTTTAATAAAAATAACACAGAATAAGTTCTAGGTAGACAGGATAACAATAAATCATAATTTTAATTATGAAAAACATTATAAAAAAAGGAAAAAGAAAATGGCTGCATGGATCCTGGGGTCAATGTAGTGAAAGTTAACTTTAAGCTCTATTATAGTAGAAGGAAAGGAGGGAGGCAATGAGCATTATTTGAACTTTACATTTATCTGATTTGATTCAAAAAGGGAATAACATACTAATTCATTTAGATATAGAAGTTTCTTGTACCCTATAGGGAGTAAGAGGGAAAACCATAAAAAAAAGGGAAGAGTGGGGTGCTATTATAAGGCCAAAATAAGAGAAAGGGAGAATAGGAAAGCAAATGTATATGACAGAAGGGAGAATAGATTGAGGAGGTGATAGTCAGAAGCAAAATACTGTGAGGAAGAAGAGGGTGAAAGGAGAGACAAAAGTATAAATGAGAAATAAGAATGAGGGAAATGCACAATGATTATGACTATGAATGTGAAAAAGATGAAGTCTCCCATAAAATGGAAGGAGGTAGCTGATTATATTAAAAACCAGCCACATTTAAAGCAGAGATGCATAAATAGTAAAGGTAAAGGATGGAGAAGAAAAATATGCCTCAGCTTAAGTTAAAAAAAAAAGTTAGCAATTCTGATCTCAGACAAAGCAAAAATAAAAATAGATATACTTGCTGGAAAATACTATAGATAATGAAGTACTATGCTAAAGACAATATTTCAACTTTTTAGCTAGTTCTCTAAGTATATCATCATATCACCTACAAAGAGTGATAGTTGTTTCCTCATTGATTAATCTAATCCTTTCAATTTCCTTTTTTCTTTATAAAGCTAACATTTCCAGTACAACACTGAATAATATTGGGGATTATAGGCATCTTTGTTTTACCTCTGATATTATTAGGAGAGTTTCTAGCTTATGAGAATCTTATATAAAACCAGAATTCTATAATGTTGCCTAGAAAACACACATTTGAAGCAGAAAAATACACAAAGAGTAAAGGTAAAGTATAAAGCACAATGCATTAGCTTTATCTGAAGTAAAAATAAGTAGCAATTCCTATCTCTAACAAAGCAAAAGCAAAAATAGATCTAATTGAAAGAGAAAAAAAAAGATGGAAACTACATTTTGCCAAAAGGTACCATGGATAATGGAGTACTAAACTAAAGACAATACTAAACATAAGTGCACTAAGTGACAGAACATCCAAATTCTTAGTTAAGTTACTTGAATAAATAGAGAGCAAAACTATACTAGTGGAAACCTCAATCTCCCCCTCCCAAAACTAAATAAATTTGATCCAAAATAAATAAGAAGAAAGTTAAGGAGATGAATAGAATTTTACAAAAAAGACATGATAGAAATCTGGAGAAAACTGAAGGGGGATGGAAAGAAATATTGTTTTGTTTTATTTTTTTCTTAGTGATAAAGGTCCATGGAAACATAAGTTTAGAACTTAATTGGAATGAAATAATATAATCCTAAAGAATGTGTCAGTCAACCATCAAATCATAAAAACAATCAACAATTTCATCAAAAAGATTGACAATAATGAATCAACACACCAAAATTTATAGAATGCAGCTGAAATAGTAATTAGGGGAACTTTTATGTCTCTAAATGCTTACATGAGTAGAATAGAGAAAGATCATATCAGTGAATTGGCCATGCAACTGAAAAAGCCAGCAAAAGAACAAATTAAATATCCTTAATTAAATACAAAATTAGAAATTCTGAAACTAAAAGGAGAAATTAATGAAACTGAAAGTAAGAAAACTAATGAACTAATAAATAAATCTAAGATCTGCCATTAAGAGAATAGGACAATAAAATAAATAAGCTTTTGGTTAGTAAGATTTTAAAAATAAGAAAGACAAAACCAGTTTACCAGCATGAAAAATGAAAATGAATTCACCACCAAATGAAAAGAAAATTAAAGCAATTATTAAGAACTATTTTGCCTTACTGTATGCTAATAAATCTCAAAATTGGAGTGAAATGAATGGATATTTGCAAAAACATAAATTGTTCAGATTAACAGAAAAAAATCAACAGAAGAATTAAATTAAACAAAATAATTAAATTAATAGAAAAATACTTAACTCCATTTTAAAAAAGGAAATCATGCAGGTCATCAATGAAATACTGAAGAAAAAAATCTTCAGGGCTAGATGGATTTACAAATGAATTCTACCAAACATTTAAAGAACAATTCATTATAATACTATGTAAATTATTTGGAAAATTAGGGGAAGAAGGAGTGCTATCAAATTCTTCTTATGACACAAATATGGTGCTTCCTAAACCAAGAAGAGTTAAACAGAAAAAGAAAATTATAGATCATTTTTTTAAATGAATATCAATGTAAAAATTGTAAATGAAATACTTCCAAAGCAATTACATCAATTTATCACAAGCAACATACAATATGATGAAGTATGAATTATACCAGAAATGTAATATTAAGGAAACTATCAATATAATTGATCATGTAACTAATAAAACTAATAGAAATCATATGATTATCTCAATAGATATAGAAAATTTTTTTGACAAGCACATTACTCGTTGCTATTAAAAACAACAACAACAACACTAGAAAGCAGAAAAGTAAATGGAATTTTCTTTAAATTGATAACAGTATCTACCTAAAACCATTAGCAAACATTATATATAGTAGGGATAAGGTAGAAACTTGATAACATCAGGAGTAAAACCAGGATGCCCATCATCCCCACTATTATTCAACACTGCACTAGAAATGTTAGTTTTATAAATAAGGAAGAAAAAAAAAAGAAATTGAAGGGATTAGACAAAGCAATAAAGAACCATAATTGTCACTTTGCAGGTAATATTTAGAAAATTAAAAAGCTACTTAAATAATAATTTAATCAAAATTGCAAAATATAGAATAAAAGCATATAAATCATCAGCATTTGTACATATATCCACAAAGTCTCGTAGTAAAAGATAAAGAAAATCCATTTAAGATAACTGTAGACAATTAGAAATATTGAGACAAACCCAGAAATTATGTGAATACAATTAGAAACAGTTTTCATAGGAATGAAGTCAGTTCTAAACAACTGGAAAAATATCGATTGTTATGAATAGGCTGATCTAATATATTAAAAGTGACATTTCTCCCTAGATAATTTACTTATTCAGTAGCATACCAATCAAACTGCCAAATATTATTTTATAGATCTAGAAAAATCATAACAAATTTCATCTGAAGAAAAGATAAAACATATCAAATAAACTAATGAAAAAAAAGTAAAGTAAGATTATCCTAGCTGTACCAGATTTAAACTATATAATAAGTTGACAACCATCAAATCTATTTTATACTGGCTAAGAAATAGAGTAGTTGATCAATGGAATAGATTAGGTAATTAAACTATAGTAATAAATAATTTAATAATCTGTTGTTAAACCTGAAGACTTTAGCATCTGGGACAAGAACTTGTCATTTGACAAAAAATGCTAAGAAAAGTGGAAAATAATGGGGCAGAAAATAGGAGTAGACCAGCATCTCATACTCTATATTCAGATAAAGTCAAAAGGAGCACATGGTTTACACACAAAGGATGATATCATAAGCAAATTAGGAGAGCAAATTCCTTGCTTGGTAAAAAATTTGAAATTAAGGGGATGCCCATTAATTGGGAAATAGATCAACAAGTTGTGGTAAATTAATGTAATATAATACTATTATGCTATAAGAAATGATGAGCAGATGGATTTCAGAAAAAAAATGGAAATATTTACATGATGTTGAGTGACATGAGCAGAACCAGTTGAACATCATACTATGACAGATTTGGCTCTTCTCAGCAATACAATGATCTAAAACAATTCCAAGAGACTTATAATGGGAAATGCTATCCACATGGAATCTGAATGCAGATCAAAGAATACTATTTTCACTTTTTTCCCCCTATCTTCTCTATTTTCTCCATTTGTTCTAATTTTGTTTTACAATATGAATAATAATGTGGAAATATTTTTGACATGATTGTACATATACGAGTATGTCAGATTCCTTTCTCCAATAAGATGGGAGAGGAGGGAGAAAAACTTGGAACTCAGAAATCCCATGAAAATTAAAGTTGAAATTGTCTTTACATGTAATTGGTGGAAAATACTATTAAGTGGTGTGTAGGAGAAAGACACAGAAAACGAAATCATAAGCCTAAATCATTTTTAAACCACAAAAGGCTCATTATCTCTGAAGGCAGTCCATTGCACTTTTGGATAGCTCTAATAATTAGGGATTTGGGGATTTAGTTTTGAATTTTTTGCCTACCATTCCCACTACTCCTTATATGTCATGATTACAAAGCAGATGATTGCTATATTTCCCTACTTAAATCTTCTCTTCTTTAGTATAACATTTGCACTTTCTTTAACTGATCCTCATGTATGTAACTTGCCCTCTGAATCATTCATTACCATGATCATTGTCCTCTGTTTGTTCCCCAGCTTTCTAAAAGTTCTTCCCTAAAAGTGATATTCAGAACCAAAAACACAACTTTAAATGTGTCAGACCTAGGTCACATCACCTTTGTATTTCTGTATACATCTTTTAATCCTAAAATCCCATCGGTATACTCAGCTATCACCTCACACTATTGACACATTTAGTCCATTTCCTCCAAGCCCCCCAGACATTTTTCAGAAAAAAAGTACTATCTAGTCACACATCTCCCATATTGTACTTGTGAAATTGACTGGGGTTTTGTGTTCTTTCAATTGTCTTAGAATGGTAGGAAGAAACAACAGTAATAGCATCTATAGTTTATAATTCCACAGCAAAGAAATAGTCTGGAAAAAGGGATGGGCTCAAAGTCATAAAGAGCCTTGTTCAAATTGTGTTTCTAACTTAGACTAGTTTCAAGATCATGAGTGAGTAATTTAACATGTTAGTGCTTCAGACAACTCTCTAAAATGAAAAGTTATTCAGAAGATTTTGAACTTCCCAAGTAAAGGAGTTTTCCTTATCTGGGAATTCCCTATGTCAGTGAAACCACAGGTCTAGTCCTTAACCCTTATTTGTTTAATATATTAAGATTGGAAAATTGTCTATATTCTATGTTTCTTGGGGGGGGTTGTTGTTATTCCAACCCTCATTAGTTTCTTCACAAATTCCACCTAATTCATTGTTCTTAATTATAAATTTCTCAATTCTGTTATTATACCTAATTTTTACATAAGGAAACTGAGACCCAGTGATTCTAAGACTTCACAAAATCATAGAACTTTACAGCTTGATGTGGTCTCAGTGGCCATCTGTTCAAACTTAACCTGAAATGAATCACTACTACATAACAAGTAGTAATACAACCTCCATGTCCCTAATTGGACATAGATATCTGAGGAGGAATTCTAGCCCACATCTTCTTGACTTCATATACAATATTTTCTTAATTTTTCCAGAATTACTTTTAAATTTCACAAAGAAAATAGTATTGATTACCACATCTTAGCCTTGCTGACAATGCTATGAGTTTGACAGCCCAAATTATACTGGTGTAGTAGGAACAGCTATGGGCTTACAGTCAGGAAGACATGAATTCATATCTAGTCTCAGATTTATTAAGTGACTCTCCCTATCTGTTAAATTGGAATAATACTAGTGTCTACAATATTATTGTCAGGATCAAATGAAATAACACATGAAAAATTCTTTGCAAATTTTCAAGCTCTTCAGAAATATTGTTGCTATTATTATTCCACCTATTATCTCATTTCACAGATGAATATATGAGACCCAGAAAAGTTAAGAGCTATCTATTTTATAATTACTTCAAAGCACAATTCAAACTCAGGTCCTTCTGCTTCCATATCTGGACACTACATAACAAAATTCTTTTTCTATTAGTCCAAAGGATAGGGTTGGGAGTGGAGTGAAAGGAACATCTAACAAATGAGTTATCAAAAGCTATGCATGATTTTTATTTTTAAAAATAGGAAAATGCCACAGACAAAAACCAAACCAGACTAAAGCAAGTGAGATCAAAATATTCTTTATTCTGCCATCATTTCCCAAAAGAAACACATTTAGCCCCAAGGTAGAAATCAATATTCAAAGACCTTACTGATTTTTTAAAATGATAAATGCTGTGTTTAATACATAAGTGAATGACTATTCAAAAATCCATCTTTTCCAGGAAACAGAATTATACTGATACATTTCAGTGCATTATTTTAAAAGGGGGAAAAACAAGTATGTGTGTCAGAGAACTCTGGGATGGTAATAAGTACAAGGACAGAGTACTTGAGGGTCAGGAAGTAGCTCAGTTTAAAACCATGACTGAATTCTAAATAGCTTTAGGAGACACTATGCCAGTTAAGCGTCCATCCAACTAAGGTTTGGCAGTCAATAGATTCTTGTCTGAAGGCGATATCTAAACTGTGCATAACCTCCAATCTAGCAGTGTCACTATTGAGTTTGTCTCCCAAAGAGATCATAAAAAAAGAAAAAAGGACCACATGTGCAAAAATATTTTTAGCAGCTCTTTTTATAGTGGCAAAGATTTGGAGATTGAGTGGATGCCCATCAGTTGGAGAATGGCTGAATAAATTATGGTATATGAACATTATGGAATATTATTGTGCTATAAAAATGATGAGCAGGCTGATTTCAGAAAAGCCTGGAAAGACTTCCATGAACTGTTGCTGAATGAAGCAAGAAAAACCAACAAAACATGTCACAGTAAAGTAAGATTATGTGATGGTCAACTAGAATCTACTTAGCTTTTCTTGGCAAGGCAGTGATTCAGGGCAATTCAATAGACTTAGAATGGAAAATGCCATCTGCATCCAGAGAGGGAACTATGGAAACTAAATGTGGATCAAAGCATAGTATTTTCACATTTTTCCTGTTTCTCATGTTCCCTCATTTTGATCTGATTTTTCTTGCACAAGATTTTCCTGTGGAAATATGTATAAAAGGATTATACATATGTAACCTATATCAGATTGCTTGCTGCTGTACTGGGGAGAGAGGAGCAAAAGGACAGAGGGAAAAAATTGGAACATAAAATTTTATGAAAATGAATGCTGAAGATTATCTTTACATGTATTTGGAAAAAAATAAAATAGAACTGGGATAAGAAGAGATGATTTCTAGACATTGTCATTTGAGTTTTAAAGATGAATGAAGAATGGAATTGAGAATTGAGTCTGTACCAAAACAGGAGATTACTAGCCTCTGAAATAGAAATGGCATCCTATTTGGTCTCCCTGACTCAAGTCTCTCAAGTTTTCAATCTATTCTTATTACAGGAGTCAAAATGATTTTCCTCAAGCACAAGTATGAATATCCCCCCATTCCACAAACTTCAATCACTTTCTATTGTCTCAAGTTAAAATAGATATTCCTCTATTTGACTTTTAGAGTTTTACAAGTTGGTTCCATCCTATTTATCCAACATTTTTATGTAATATTTTTCTTCTATCACACTATAGTATACCAAATTGACCTTCTCTTTATTCCTCACACCCAGCACTCCATCTCTTGTCTTCAGATCTTTACATTTTCTCCATGACTCAGAAACACAATACCTAGTATAGTGTTGATTAAGTGAACTACCACAGAATTTAATAATTAAGAGACCAGGTTCTCCATCCAAAATTCAAGACCAGGAATTCTGCCTACAGTACATCTGAAAAGTGGCCATACAGATGCTAATTAAATACCTTAAGGTAAAAGGGAACTCACTGATGGAGGCAGGTACATCTCTTTTCCTGAATACAACAAGCTGGTGAAGGCAGAATAAGAGAACAGGCTCTCTGTTGCATTATTCTGAAGTACTCTCTTGCCCATTTTATGCAACTTCAAACTCTTAATGAACTCAGGGACCAAGCACCTCCCTAGACATCAGCATTCTCTCCACAAATCCTGCCATGTTTCTAGCATAGCGAGCTACAGAGATTCTTAGCGTGGCACTTAGAATCAGAGAGTTCTGTTTAGAGCCCCAGGAAGCCTCTTGGAAACTCATTTATATCTTACATTTGGATCTGAATGTCATTAGTTACTATTTTATGCTGCCATATCCTACCACCCCTGCTTTTTGTTCTTATAGGTTCAGTGTGTGAATTTACACAAGTCACTTAGTTTTTACGTGTCCAATTAACATCTCTAAAACCAAAGGGACAATTCTTGCTACTACTGGATAGCATCAAGAAAAATGTGGGCATTAATCAAGTGGGAATTGGCTAGATCATAATTATTTTGTTTTATGTCAAAAGATGAAGAGGAAATAGTATCTTTCCAGTCATGTGGGCCATCAATTTGGAATCATACTTGACTTTTCCTTTTATTGCCCATAGCCAATAAATAAGGAAATCTTGTGGAATCAACCTTAACATCTTTTAATGTCAATGGATATACTTCCTTGGAGCAATGAGATACTAAGGATCATTACATTGGTTGATTTGCCTGTCTTTGTCACAAAGGAAAACTCATTTTAGTGAAAGAGAAATGTATGTGACGCCAAAAACAAAAGCATTTTTTAAAAAAGAAAATGACTTACATGGTGTCCAATTTTACATAACTTAAAATGCAAAATACTTAGCCTCACAGCATGGCATTCCATGGTCTGCCTGTATTTTACCTTTCCAAACTTATTTTAGTTTACTTCCACCCACAATCACTGTTATTAACAAAATTGACTACTGTTTTTCTTAACCATTTCCCACTCCAAACATTTGCATTGCATATTTTCAGTGAACAGAATTAAGCTTCTTAGAACTATAATCTTCCTTCATGACTCAATTCAGCTGTCCATTCTTCAGTGAAATTTTGCATCACTCTATTCTTTGCTTAGTTTTTATAAAGCTAAATTATAAGTTCTCATTAGTTAATTAACTAAATTGTTTTCTAGTATTCATTTTTCCCTAAGGTCATACATATTCATTTGTTTATTATGGCCCTGGAAGAATAGGCTTCTTTTTAAATAATTATTTAAGATTTTTTTTTTTCCTCAACTACATCTGAAACAACTTTTTTGGACATTTGTTTTTAAGATTTTTAGTTCTATGTTCTCTCCCTTATCTCACCACCTACAAATTAAGAAAGCACATGTAAAGTTATGACACATATTAACATAAAAGCCAAGTTGTAAATGAAAATAAAAACACTCAAAATTAAGTTAAAAAGTAAGAGAAAAATAGAGAATGCTTCAATCGATATTCAGATATTCTCAATTGCTTCTTTGGGTATGGGTAGAATTTTTCATTATAAGTCCTTCAGGGTAATTGTCGATTATTGTACTACTGAAAATAACAAAATCATTTACAGCTGGTCATCCCAGAACATTGCTATTACTTGAATATAGTATGTTTCACTTTGTTCACAGAGGCCTTCCCAGTTTTTTTCCCCTGAGAGCATCCTGCTCATCATTTCCCAGAGAACAATAATATTTCATCACAGACACACATTAGAGTTTATTGAGCCATTGTCCAACTGATAGGCATCCCTTGTTATGGATATTTTTGTACATATAGGTCATTTTCCTTTTTTTCTGAATCTCTTTTAAGATTAAATTTATTTGTTTATTTAATATTTTTCATGCCTAGTCACAGTGGCGTATTATATAAAAAGATATTTATGAATTAGCAGCCCTTTGGGCACAGATCATATCTTTTGATCACTTATCAATCGAGGCATGACTTTAGTGTTTATAAATCTGACTCAGTTCCCTCTATGTTTGAGCAATAAGGCCTTATCAGAAAAAAACTTGCTTCAATTCTTGTTTAATTACTATTGCTAATTGCATTTCTCCTTATTTATTCTCTTTCTCCTTTCACCCTGTTTCTCCTCAAAAGTGTTTTGCTGCTGAGTACTGCCTCTCCCAATATGCCCTTTCCTTATCATCTTTCTTCTTTCCCACATCTAATTTCCCCTTCTATTTTCCTGCAGGACAAGATCGATTTCTATCCCCCTATTGAGGATGTATGTTATCTCCCATTTGAGCCAATTCTGATGAGAGTAAAAATTCACTGCCCTTCTGCCACTCTCTTTCCCTCCACTGTAAAAGCTTTTTCTTGCCTCTTTTATATAGCAGATAATTTGCACCATCCCACTTCTCCCTTTCCTTTTTTCCCAGTACATTCCTCTCTCATCCTTTAATTTCATCATCAAAAAAAATATTATCCCTTCACAGAATATGTTTCTTGAGGATAGAAGCTCTTTACTTTGTGTCTTCAGACCTTCAATCTTAGAGTAAATGATAAGTGAAAATTCATTAAATCCAATTATTTTCATACAGATGATTCCCAGATCTATTTGTTCTGTCCTAATCTCTCTTCTGCCTCCCAATCTCTATTCTTCACCTGTCTATAGGGACATCTTAGACTGGCTATTCTATAGATATTTAAATTCATATTTTAAACTGAACTCAATAACTGCCCCTTCCGATCCTGCTTCTTTCTAACTTCTTTATTAGTCTTTAAGGGTCATAATCTAGATCTCATCCTTGTTTCCTCACTCTGTCTTCCCATAACCATACCTGTTGCTAAGTGCTGCAACATTATCAATATATATATATATATATATATCTGTTTCTCTTCCCTGGCAATGCCATCAATCTAGTATAAACACTTACTTCTTGTGTCAGAACTTTTGCAATAGCTTACTGGTGTCAGTGTTCCTTCTTCCACTCAGCTCCAAACAGATCTTCCTAAAATTCAGGTGGGATCCTTATCACCCTTCTATACAATAAGCTTGTCACTCCTGATTATATCCAGAATCAAATGTGCAACTTTCTTTAGCATTCGAAGTCCATCATCACCTGATTCCTACCCACACACCTTTCTAGTCTCCTACTTTGCTCATCTTCATATATCTAAAGATACTGCTCACCTTGCTGTTGCTTGAATAAGACAGTCCATCTATTGATTCCAGGCAATTTTCACTTTTTGTTCCCTATATCTAGCATAGTCTCTCTATCATTTCTACCTTCTGGTTTCCCAAGCTTCCTTCAAGTCACAGCTAAATTATCATTTTCTGTGAGATGATCTCTTTCCTGATCTCTCTTAATATTACAATAATCCCTTTTCTCTCTTGATTACCTTGCATATTTCTTGTATTTATCAGGTTTATACCCAATCATTTTTATGTTTCTCCCATTAGAATATGAGCAACTTGAGAGCAGATTTCACCCTCCAAAAATGCTTAGAACAGTGTCTGGTAGATGTGCTACTTAAGACATTTAATAGCTAATACTACTACTACTATCACCACCACCACTCCCACTGTTAATATTATTTCTACTACTACAAGATTACATAAAAAGTACTCTGGCTTGAGAGTTTCATAGTTAACTAAGTGGTTGAGATTATTATAAAAGGAAGCTCCAAATAAATGTCTCTAAAATTCATCTCTACCTTTCTGACTACTGGGTAAACTAATCTACTCATTGTGATGCTGCAGGATTCCTAGGTAAGTATGCATTGGACAAGATGTATCCTCTGGGGTACTTTTTATGTCTGAAATAACATGATAATGTAGAAATAAGTTAATTCAAAACCAGTTGAAATTAGAATACATATTTTCTCTTAAATCACCAAAATTTATCTATCCTATGTTTTAGGGTCACAAAAAATTAAACAGGAGAGGAAAAATGACTGAATAATAACAATCATATATTTCATTCTTCCATTATTTTGCTGAAGTGACTTTAGTAATGAGTGAAAAATCAAAGATAGGAATTTCAAATATATGTAAAAGTCAAAAAGAAAGCTATTTCCTTTTTCTGGATTCATTCTCCAATGGGTACTGATTATATAATGGGTATCCAACACCCAAAGAATTTAGGGAGTAGTTGAATATATTTGAGACAGATTGAAAGGCACCTAGCTAGATATACCTACTAACTGTGTGACCTTAAACAATTCATTTAGTCTCTGTCTGTCTCAGTTTTCTCATCTATATTATGGATCAATAATAAGAACTATCTTCCAGGGTTGTTATAAGAATAAATGAGATACTGTTTGTAAAACACTCTACAAATATTAAGATTTTATAAATGTTAGTACTACTACTACCACTACTTGTAAAGGGCTAGAACTGAGCAAATGCATTTGGATAATGGAACACATGACACTAATTGCCAATTGGACAATTCTCTATTAACATGTTTGAAGGATGACCCTCCTCAACTATTCCATGCTGGCTGGATCGGGGTGTGGACAAAGGAGGGGAAGTAACATGTGTGGGTGGAGTAGGAGGAGGAAAATGAAGCATTGTCCTGGCAGTGGACAGAGAGGAAGGAGGTGTGGAGATTGCTAGATCTAATCCCCTGACTGTGACCCCAAAAGACCAAGAATAAAGACTTTTGATTATCCTGACTCTGGCTGATTTCTGGGAAGACAGAGTTCCAGCAACTACTACTTCTGATACTACTAACACCATTACCTCCACCACCACCACTATGACTACTATAATGACAATGATAATAACAGTGAACACTACTATTTTTACCACTCCCAGCACTCCTACCATCACCACCACTACTATTATTGCTTCTATTACCAAAAGGTTACATGAAAAGTAATCTGACTGGAACAAAGTAGTCAATCACTATAGTAATGTAGTGTTTGACAAACCCAAAGATCCCAACTTTTGGGATAAGAACTCATTATTTGACAAAAACTTCTGGAAAAATTGGAAACTACTTATTATGGCAGAAATTAGGCACTGACCCACACCTAACATCATATATCAAGATAAGGTTGAAATGGGTTCATGATTTAGACATAAAGAGTGATAGTATAAGCAAACCAGAAAAACATAAGATAGTTTATCTCCCAGATCTGTGGAGAAGGAAGAAATTTGTGACCAAAGAAGAACTGGAGTACATTGTTGAACACAAAATATATAATTTTTATTATATTAAGTTAAATTTTTTTGTACAAGCAAAACTAATGTAGACAAGATTAGAAGGGTAGCAATAAATTGGGAAAATATTTTTAAATTCAAGGATTCTAATACAGACCTCATTTTCATAATATGTAGAGTATTGACTCAAACTTATAAGAATTCATGCCATTTTCCAATGGATAAATGGTCAAAAGATATGAACAGACAATTTTCATAATAAATTAAAACCATTTCTAGTCATATGAAAAGATGCTCTAAATCACTATTGATCAGAGAAATGAAAATTAAGACAACTCTGAGGTACCATTATATATCTCTCAGATTGTCTAAAATGATAGGTAAACATAATGATGAATATTGGAGGGGATATAAGAAAACTGGGACAGTAATACATTGTTGGTGGAATTGTGAACGGATCTAACCATTCCGGGGAGCAATTTGGAACTATGCCCAAAGGGTTATCAAACTCTACTGGGCTTATATCCCAAAGAGATCTTAAAGAAGGGAAAAGAACCCACATGTGCAAAAATGTTTGTGGCAGCCTTCTTTGTAGTGGCTAGGAACTGGAAACTGAGTGGCTGCCCATCAGTTGGAAAATGGCTGGATAAGCTATGGTATATGAATGCTATGGAATACTATTGTTCTATAAGAAACGACCAGTAGGATGATTTCAGACAAGCCTGGAGAGACTTACATAAACTGATGCTGAGTGAAATGAGAAGAACCAGGAGATCATTGTATATGGCAACAACAAGATTATATAATGATCAATTCTTAACAGTAAGATGATTTAGACCAATTCCAATGGTATTGTGATGATAAGAACCGAGTGTCGATCACAACATATCATTTTCACTTCTTTTGTTGTTGTTTATTTGAATTTTATTTTCTTTCTCATTTTTTTACTTTTTGATCTGATTTTTCTTGTGCAGCAAAATAATTGTATAAATATACATGGTTATATTGGAGTTACATGTACTTTTACCATATTTAACACATACTAGATTATTTGCCATCTAGAGAAGGTGGTGGGGGAAGAAGGGAAAAATTGAAATACAAAGTTTTGCAAGAGTCAATGTTAAAAAATTATCCTTGCATATGTTTTGAAAATAAAAAGCTTCAAAAAATGTAATCTGGCTAGAGTTTCATAGATACAGAGGGACTGGATTATTGGCCCATAAGGATTTCTGAGTGTAAAGTCCCAAAGGTCATTTTATGGTTTTTGAGAGCCATGATTCTAAAAGGCACTATTATCATTAATCTGCCATCCTTGTTCTTTTCATCACTGAGTCATGTCACTCATAATCAGTTTTTGACTATAAGATCACCGAGATCACAAAGTCCAACTCACTGTATTATTGAGGCCTCTGCATTTTCAATCTCTTTATTTGATTTTGAGTTAGGGTCTCCTCTATAATTCAGGAAATAGGGACAGTACACTCAAAATTAGAACAAGTTCAAATATCTAACTTTCTTTTATTACAACATACTTTTAACAAGTATGCTTTTAACAAGTTCTGTGATTTTGGGTCTTTTTTTACCCCACTATCCTCCCACCAGCTCCTCCCTGACTCCTATTTGTTCCCTTTCCTTAAGATCAAATGAGATAACTTAAGTGCCTCACCAACCTTAACATGCTATATAAATCCTATTTATCATCATATATTTTTTTCTGTGCTTAGTGGACCTTTTTTACTTCTAGTATCCAAAAGGCACAATTCCTTGAATTATATTCTTACACATATAGCCTCTTTTGACCTCCTTGTGATCTGTGGGTTTCCTAGAGAGAAGACCACATCCTAGATTCAGCCTGGGGCACTGGGTCTTTCTTTCAACAGAAAATGTCAAAAGGCCTTGAATTCTAGTCCCAGAATAGCATTGACACAACCTACATCCTTGTTTCTTCAACATCTTTTAGTTATACCCAACAGCGGGACAAAGATGCATTTGTGAAAATCTGGTCTAAAGAGGATTTAGTATCTAGGTCAACTTGGGTTGAACTCCAAAGCAGAACTTGCCTTTCTGAGAATATTTAAGGCCTTTATTTCTTAGCTAGAAATAGACTCTAGAAGTATTCTCCAATTAGGATAGGTATATTCTATTATTTACATTGTACAATATGATATATGGAATAGCATTAGAGGTAGAAAGATCCCCAACCAAGTGAATTTAACTCTCTTGTTGCTTTTCCATTTTAAAATAAAAAGAACATCAGAGACGGGAGGGCCTTTAGAACATGGACCATAAGATCTTGAAGAGCACATGGAACAAAGAAAATCAAAGCTGAGAGGGCTCTTGGAACATAGAATATTATAACTGGGAGTATCCTTAGAACATAGAATGGACTAAGATAGCTTTTAGAATATTGATTGCCAAAGTGTATTCAGAACATACCATTCTATGGTGGAGGAAGGGGAGGAAGGAATTTTAGAACAGACATGTTTAGACCAGAGAAGGACCATAGAACAGATAATTTCAGAAGCAGAAAATATAAGAATTAGAAGAAATGTTAGAATAAAACATGGGAGGGATGTTAAGAACGGAGAATGTTAAGAATGAATTGAATGGGAAGGAGGTTTTATAAAACACCAAATATCCAGATTGGGAAGTACTTTGAAATGAAAATGGTTAGAGGAAAAGTGACCTTAAAGAAAAGCATTGTTATAGGGAGGAGGGAAATTACATAGAACAGAGAACATCAGCACTACAAGGTACCTTAGGCAATACTAAATTTAATATCTTCATTTCTCAAATGAGGAAAATGAGGACAGAGAATTTAAATGACTTTTCTAACCCTCACACAGCTTATCTGTGACACCAAGGGCCAGAATTCCTGTTTTCCAAATCAGTTCCCTTTGCCATATACCACATTTCCTTTCCAATAAAGAAACAGCTTTTCTAGCAAAAATCTTGCATTTCAGGGTACTCACCTGTCCAGATCCTCTTCAACTTTCATAACTTGCCTTTCACTTGAACCAAATTAGCTTTCTCCATATGGAATTTGATCATTCACATGAAATGTATTCATCAAGTATTTTCTTTATACTTTATACTATACTAGGAACTATGGAGAGATACCAAAAAAAAAAAATATCAGCTATGGTCCCTTTTCTCAAGAAGTCACTGATCTCACAATGGTGATAACATTTAGTCAGAGATTCAGTTGACATAGTATCTGGCTTATATACTTATATATATATATATATATATATATATATATATATATATATATATATATATATATATATAGTAAACTTATATTTAGCAAATCTGGGAGGAGAAGGGGAGAAATGAGAGAAAACAGAGAAATAGTTAATTGGGGTTTAAAGAAAGTATGGCTGGCATGGAGGGTTTCCTAGAATAAAGATTCAGGGAGGAAATAAAAAAGGAAGGCAGTCCATAGGTGTGACACTGTTTTCATTGTAAGAAGAAAGCCTTCTGAAATCATCTGGCCAAATCTTCTCTTTAATATGAACTGACTTGTATAAACGAACATAAATCAAACTCAATGCTTTTAATTTTAAGCACTATTACTTGGGATTCTACTGGCTACCCTATGTTCCCTGACCTTTATCAACTATATCACATTTATATCACTAGAGCATTAGCTATGGAGTTAGAGTTTAAATTCCTCTTCCAATTTATATTATTTGGACAATCATTTAATCTCAATGGGTCTGCATATCCGCACATATAAGATGAGGGCATTAAAATATGTGATTTCTGGGGGTCCTTTTAGTTCTAGAACTATTATCTTTGGAATCAGATCAAGTATGAAAAGTAATTAAAAATTCAGGACGCACTCACAAATCTCATATTTAATGATTAGTTCTCTTTCCCTTTTTTTCCTTCCTATCTCTTGTTTTCTCTCATTCTGCTAATTTCTCTCCTTCCCCTTAATTCTACAAGGACTATAAGAAGAAAGAAGGATAAAAAAAAATTCATTTTGAGTACTTTCCACTAAATTCTTGTATAAATAGAGCCTAATTTAATTTCTGAAATGATATTTGGAAAAAAGTGTTAAAATGTCCATTGCCAGGCATAATTAAAAAAGTATATTATCTCCAATGTGTCTGCCTAGAAAGAATGGTCCGGTAGTGCTTCCTTCTTCTCTGCATGGGCTTGAAATGATAGTGAATTCCTTGAGGGGCCTACCTCTCTCAATCAAGTTGGTTAATAGAAAGTACAGGCCTGTGAACAGAAAGAGTATAGCAATACATCTTCTGCCCCCAAAGATGAATTCCTTGTGGTTAGGAAGTAGATTCAATCCTTGAAAGGAGGGTGGATTGGGTGATATTTTCCCCCTTTTTATTCTACAGACATCACTCGCCCCCTGTCTTATGATGTACTTTTTTTTTTTTTTTTTTTCTCTATCACTGTACTCTGAAAGGAACAGGAGAAATAGCAGAGGAATGGAATGGAGGTGAAACACCAGAGTGATTATTTTTTCCTGTGTAGAATTTATTGCAAACGAATTGTCAAGCTTCATGAAGTTTAAATTTGGGTCCATCAACTTTCAACATAAAATATTGGGGAAGAAAGGTTTATATCCTTTAATCAGTCCTCTATCCAGTTTGTGATTCTCTAGATGCTAATTAGAAAAGGATGAATCTGTCGGTGTTAGATAGCTACTCACCCCTAACTTTCCCCAAGTCTCCAGTCAAATTCTATGCAAGTATGTTCTCAATATTGGAAAGGAGGTGACATTTATAATAATATTTGTGGTTATTGGTATATTTCTGAGATTTGTGTTAAAGTTTTTTTCCTACAAAACAGACAAAAGCAAAGAAAAGGAAAAGGAAAACCTAATTTAAGTAAGTCATTAATATTAAAGAACTATTAGGAAATCATTTTCTACCTCAAGAATACTATTCCTTGAGTTGAGTTATAAAGTTTAGATACAATCCAAGAGGGTCCCTTACCTCATGGAATTGATAGTCTACTGAATTAGGAGTAGCTAAGTGTCATAAGGGCAGCTAGCAGCTGCAGTGGACAAAATATTAGGAAACAAAAGAATCAATAAAGATTTTTGAGCAAGAGTCATTAGACTAGATTTATGTACCAAGAAGACTAGTGCCATTTTCATAACCAGATAAACAATCAAGAGAAATAAACTTTCCAAAGCAAGGAGACAAGCTGTTCATCATCAGATCTATGTTATCCATGTGTGGCCTTATTACTTAGAAGCTACAAAATTCATGCAAAAATGAATTATTCATTAACTCAATTTAGGAAAGGATCTTGTCTTTTCTATCTTTAAAATATCTCTTCATGTTTTTTTGTTTTGCCATGTACTTCTGTGAGACCTCTAACCCTTAAGCTGTTCCTATGCATCATGTCTTTAAGATAAATATATTTTGCTTGTGTGGATTTCATGTTTTAATTTTATTTCTTTATATCTTTCCTCACTCAGATTGTCTTTCACTTTCATGGATTCTTATTTCCCATAATTATATTCTCTATTCTTTCTTTGGTGAGACTTGTCATCATGGATTCGAATTTGTTTTTTTTTTTTCCTTTTTTTTTTCTATTTGGCCAATTATTTCTGTTATGCAGGATATTCATTCTTCTTTCACAATTATTTTTCTTTTGAACCATTCAGGAACATCCCACTATGGTTCTAAGATCTCTTAGTAATCCACAGATTCTTTTGGCTTAGTAGGTATTGATTTATTTTCCTTTGTTTTACAATATCTATTCAAACATGTGAATTATTTTAGCTGATGTAGAAGAGATTCTCTTCTGATAATAATATCTTTCCTGTAAGTTTATCTGCTTATTTTTAATGTCTTTAATTGAACTTCCTTGGTTCTGGGATCTTCACACGTTTCTGTATCATTTTTTCTGCTCCCCTATTGCTCATGTTATGACCCTTTCCTCTTTAAGGGTGATTTCCCTGGAAGGATTAGGGTGAAAAGAGAAGGTTGTAAGTCAAAGATGCCTCAGCTTTCTCCGTTCCTCGGCAGTTTATATTTCATCAGCTTCAGTCTTTGCCTTAAGTGACTTCTGGGGAGACAAAATTGGTCCTAGCTGAATACTGGAGTCTTTCTGTTTTCCTCAGGAATAGTGGAGTATCACACAGTCACCCACACATGTCTTTTTCTAGTTATCTCTGATCTCTGTTTCTCTAACTGAACTATGTTAGAACAAAGATAGCTGTTGTGGTGCTCTCCAAATTTAAACAATCTACTGCCTTTTGGTTTTCTGTGGCAGAGAAGGGTTGGGTAAAATTGAGTTCTGTTGCCAGTCTGTGCATCTATTTGTTTAGATTTATTAAAGCAAGAAGGATGGGGGGAAAGAAGTCTCTGAGGGAGCACATTAGGAGTTAGAGATAATTCTTCTCTATTAATCAGATTCTTAACTCATTTGAGTTCCTGGTGTCTAAGATAGTTTAAGATAGTCTAAGAGACAGATAAAATTATCCTGCTTTTTTCATGTAATTCCTATTTCAGAAAGCTTTGACAGGTTGTGAGGACTGTAGAAAATACTTTATATTCCTATCTTCCTCTATAACATCTCTTATGTAGATTGACTTATCTCCATTCATACAATCTTCATTCTAATATAGACTCTCATCACTTCTTGAAAAGGAGGAGGCGTTGCTTTCTTATGTATTTTCTTTGGGACCAGGTTGTTTCTTTATCACTTTTCAATAGTCATTTTTGATGATTTTATAGTGATTTTTTTTCTATTTACACTTTTGCAGTCATTGTACATATTGTTTTCCTGTCATTTACTGTCATTTTTCAACACTTCCCATAATTTTTTCCAGACTTCTTTTCATTCATCATGCTCATTTCTAACAACAAACTCATATTACATTATATCCACATGTTACAAATTACTCAGCCCTATTGATAGGCATCTACTTTATGATATAAGTTTTTGCTACTCTAAAGATGATTGTTATAAATATTTGGTGAATATGAAGGCTTTTCTTTTCCTAAAATGACTTGACTGGCATTGCCATTTTTGAGTTAAACATTCTTTATAGAAAGAAACAGATGCAGAAGTGGGGAAAATATCAAGATAACATGATTAAAATTACAATATTTACTCAATGCCATGCCAATCAAATTTCCAAAGGATTATTTGATTTGGGTATTTGTATTCATAGAAAAGTATGAAAAAGTCAAGAATCTCAAGGGAAATTATGCAAAAAGAAAAAAAGAAGTGGGAAGGAAGGGGTCAAGCAATTCTAGATAATAAATTGCATTGCAAATTATTAATAATCAAAAGCTTTTTGTTATTGCTTTAACAAAATACAAAAGTTGTTCAGTAGAATAAAATAAATATACAACATGCATAAACAGGTGGAACACAAAGAATAGTGTTGTGCAAATTTGGACCCTTTAAATACTGAGAACTCCACATCCAACAAAAATAGTTAGAAAACTAGAAACTGGAAGAAATTAGGTTTAGACTAACATCATTCTATACAAAGATATGCTCCAAAAGGATATATGTATGCATATATATTCCTACACACACACACACACACACACACACACACATACACACACACACATATATATATATATATATATATATATATATATATATATATATATATATATGAACATGTGTATATACATACAAACATTAAACATATATTTATTAAACATAGATATTGAAGGTCACAATAAGTTAAATGATTAAGAAAAGGAATCACTTTAACAACTATTAATATGAATATGAGAAGAATTAATACCTAAATACAGTCATAGGGTACAAAATGGACAATTTTGACTACATAAAAGTTTGGTTTTTTAAGGATTTCACACAAAACAAGTACAACTAAAATTACTGAGGCAAAAATGTCATTGCATCAAGTTTCCCTTATAAAAAGTCTAATATCAAAGAAAGATGAGAAACTGAAATATACAAGAAAATATACAAACTATATAAATATTATAAATATAATAAATATATGGATATGTATATATAACAAATGAAAATTAAATATATAAGATATATTAAAAATAAGAATTTTTCCAAAGAGAAATGTCATCAAAGACAGGAATACTCTATTTTCAAAGAAAGAAATCCATGCTCTCAAGACATTCAAATAACTTATAATTAAATCATATGAAAAAATACTCTAAATAACTATTAATCAGAGAAATGCAATATTAAGATAACTCTGAGGTATCACTACACACCTACACATCAGATTGGCTGAGATGAGAAGAAAAGATAATGGTAAATGTTGGAGGGAATGTGGGAAAACTGGGATACTAATATATTATTGGTGAGTTGTGAACTTATCCAACTGGTCTGGAAAGTAGTGCCCAAAGGGCTATCAAACTGCATACCTCTTTGATCCAGCAGTGTCTCTACTGGCAGCTAGCATTAAAAAGGAAAAAGGAACCACATGGGCAAAAATGTTTGTGACAACCCTTTTTATAATGGCAAGAAACTGGAAAGTGAGTGGATGCCCATCAATTGGAGAATGGCTGATTAAGTTAAGGTATATTAATATTTTGGGATATTATTATTCTATAAGAAATGATCAATAGGATGATTTCAGAGAGTCCTGGAGAGATTTACATGAACTGATGTCAAGTGAAATGAGGAGAATCAGGAGATCATTGTACATAGCAACAAGAAGATTATACAATGATCAATTCTGATGGAAGTGCCTCTTTTCAACAATGAAGAGATTCAGGTCAATTCTAATAGATTTGTGATGGATGCAATCAGAAGGAAGACTGTGAGGACTGAGTGTGGATCATAATATAGTATTTTTATATTATTATTTATTATTATTATATTATTTATTATTAATTATAGTATTTTCTTCTTTTTGTTGGTGTTTTGCTTGTTTTTTATTTTCTTTTTCATTTTTTTTCTTTTTGAGCTGATTTTTCTTGCACAGAATGATAATTGTGGAAATATGTATAGAACTACACATGTTGTATAATGGATCACTTGCTATCTAGGGGAAGGAGTAAGTGAAAGGGAGGGAGAAAAAAATGTAGAACACGTTTTTGTAAAATTGAATGTTGAAACTTACCTTTACATATAATATGAAAATAAAGTTTTTATTTTTAAAAATCGCTAGTAATTAGACAATTAGAAATTCAAATAATTTTGAGTTTCTTCTTGCCACCTATTTGATTAACAAAGAATGCTAAGAAAGAAATTGCTAATTATTGGAAGGATTGTGGGAAAATTATCATACTAATGTACTGTTGTTCAGAATGTGAATTGGTCTAAGCCATTCTGGAAGGCAATATGGAACTATGCCCAGAAAGTTGCCAAAATGTGGATATCCATTGACCAAGCTATAAAATTACTAAATGCACAAAGAAATCAAAGAAAAAAGTACACACACATGCACATATGTATGTATACACACACGAATATGTATAAAGATGCATATATACATATGCATGTTAATGTATGTATATGGACTAAAATATTTACCTCTTATTATAACCAAAATTTGGAAACTAAATGGGTGCTAGCCACTTACACATATGAAATGGGTGATTCCAGTCACCATATTCCTTTTGTTTCCCCCCATCTATTTATTACAAAGCAGAATTAACCTACAGGCTTTTTCTTTCCCTGTCTCCTTTTTCAGTTTCTCTGAATTACGAGATTCCCCACTCCCTCTCATACTTACATATCTCCTCTGTCTACATTCATTGCTTCCAGAATAACATTTTGTTTTTCATTTTGCCTATTATCTTATAGCAGTTCCGAGTCATATTTTTTGTCAACACATTCTGGCAACTAAAACATTTTTTCCTATCCTAATGACTTTTGGTATTTGAAGGTTTGCAGCTCACAGGCATGAAAACAGTTTGCTACTTTGTCAGATTTTGAAATTCTATAAATGGAATTTACTTTGAATGATGTGTATTGGTATTCCACCTACTGCTTGACCCATAATGTGCAGGAATGGAGGAAGGAATCCACATAGACAAAAGTACACTGGTTTTGTAATGAAAAGATAGGGGTTTAAATTTCACCTTTAATATTTTTGGTGTGATTTTAGACACATCCCTTAGCCTCCTTACACCTCTGTTTCTTTATTTGTGAAGTGCAGGGGTTGGGTTACTTGGTTTCTAAGGTTCCCCATAGATCTATAGCTATGATCCTATAATATCCTCTAAGTTTTTATGACCCTATGATCTGTCCATGACACTTTTGAATGAAGTGTACCTCTATAGAAGCTTCATTATTTTAGATCCAGAGAGGAATAAAAAGGTACCACATTTCAAAAGGTTTTCTGTACTAACGGCATATCTTCCATTCTTCATGAGGAAGGAGCAGAGCAAGTAGAGGAAGCACTTTTTTGAGTATAGATAAGAAATTCTAACAGCAAACTTTAATTAATCTCCAAATAGAAGCTGAATAACCGCTTTCCAGGTATATTGAAGATTCCTTTAATCTACAAGATGGAATAAATGAGCCCTGAATTTCCTCCCAACTCTCAAATTCTCTGATTTTGTGATTCAACTACAAATCTGAGATTGTGTCCCTTTGATATTACTCCCCAGTAAGAATTCTGCTAAGACAGGAATACAAGATATAAATAAGCTGGAAGATATCCACAGAAGAGTACCTAGCATAATGAAGAGTCTCAAAATCATTCCACATATGCTGAGTTTTTAACTTAGACTCTATGAACAGATGTGTGTGTGTGTGTGTGTTTGTGTGCATGTAAACAATTTTATTAAAGTACTTAGCTTCCTTTGTATTTCTATGTATTTTTAAAAATCTATTTTAAAAAATTCTGGAAAGGGATCCACTAGATTCCCAAAAAGTGTCTCACACATGGAGAGAGAGAGAGAGAGAGAGAGAGAGAGAGAGAGAGAGAGAGAGAGAGAGAGAGAGAGAGAGAGAGAGAGAGAGAGAGAGAAACAGAGAGGGACCCACACAGAAACAGAGAGACAGGAACAGACAGACAGAGAAGTTAAAAACCTTGTCATATATTTATGAGCCATATGTGGCACATATGGAGCAGGTAGGTGGAATAGTGGATAGACAACTATTCCAAGAATCTGAATACAGATTTTTCTTCACATATTTATTAGGTGTGTAACCAAAGGCAAGGCATTTAACTTCTCTCAGCCTCAGTTTTTCTATTTGTAAAATGGCAATAATAATACCTACTTCACATGATTGTTGTGAGGCTCAAATAAAGTAGCACAAACAGTATTTGCAAATCTTAAAACAATATAAATAGTAATTGCTATGATGATGGTGGTGATTATGATCGAAAGACTTTTGAAGTGAAATTATCATTATACCAAAAGTAGAGAGCTACTAGGAGGAAAGGGGATTTGTTCTGCTTGCTCTCGGGATGTCAGAAGTATGTTATAAAGAAGAGGAATTGATCTTATTCTACTCATCCCCAAGAAAGTGTAAAATAGGAAAAATTGGGCAAAGTGGAAAGAAAAAAAAAAAAAAACCTTCCAAGATTTTAGAGTTGTCCTAAAGTAGAATTAGCTGTCTTATGAGAGGGCCAATTCTCTCTTCCTGAAGGTCCCCAACTGAAAGCTGAATGGCCATATGCCATGCAGAGGATGATATTTGGAACATAGCTCAAGTTAGATGTTCTCTGAAGTCTCTTAAATCTCAGAATTCCTTAGGCTCTGTTCCCTCCAGCTCAAAATTCTATGGTTCTTTGCTGCTTAGCCAAAGTTGTTCATGGGAGGGGAGCAACAATAATGGAAAAAAATTGGGATATTGAGATTTATCTTAATTGTAGTTTAAACAAAGGCAGACATAACAACTAATTGAGAATATGTATTTCCTGAATTCCAGTTGCCAGATTTTTAACCAAATGACACAAGAACAGAAAGACTAAAGTCGGAGACAAAAGACCTGAATTCAAAAAACTGCTGTTGACAACTTGTCTAATTTTGGACATATCCCTTATCTTATTTAGAATGCAGTCTCCTCCCAACCCTAATTCTATACTTTCATGGCTCCAGGCATTGGACAATAACAATAGTTTGCTGACATTTATAAATTCCTAAATACTTAAATCACTTTTTAGAGAGTAAAGGGGAAGAGATTAATGTCCTAATTATTCATCATGCGCTTTACAAATTTCATTTGACCTTCAAAATGATCCTGTATGGTAGGGGCTATTTTTATTTCCATTTCATATTTAAAGAAACTAAAGCATACAAAGGTCAAAAACTTGTGAAAGATCACACAATTAGTAAATGTCTGAGCTGAATTTGAACTCAAGTCTTCTTGACTCCAGACCCAACAATCTATCTACTGTGCCATCTAGTCATGATCTCTTTATATCCATTCTGGATATATTTTGTATTTAGTTTTATTCTGCACACACACATATACATACAACTATATCTATAAATCTATATCTCTATAGCTCTAGCTCTTTATCACCATGTCTATATATTTATGCACATCTATCTATCCCCTACTGTTTCTTCCTGTTAAGTTTCTTGAGAACTGAAATGGTTCAGTGTTATTAAAGGTTCTGACACTAGGCAAGTATTTAATAAATGCTCATTGATTAATCTTCGCAATAACTTTTTAAGGTAAATATTATAGATATTTTGACAAAATAGATAGAACATTGCTCTTAGAATCAGAAAGACTCATCTTCATAAATTCAAATTCAGCCTCAGACACTTACTAGTTATGTGAGCCTGGGTAAGTCACTTAATTAAGTTTGTCTTAGTTTCTCATTTGCAAAATGAGCTGAAGAAAGAAACAATAAACCATTCCATTGTTTTTGCCAAGAAAACCCTGTATGGTCACAAAAAAATTAGACATGATTTGAACAACAACAATAGCTATAGTTATTAATTCTTTAATTTTGTGGGGAGGAAACTGAAGTTCATTGAGGTTTAAGCGATTTGTCTATCGTCAAACTCAGAGCATCAAAGGCAAGGTCTGAATCCAAGTCTCCACTGATAATACAAAGAGCAGAAGTTTCAGGACTAGAAGAGTGGGGTTCAGATATTAACTCTGGCACTTCCTATGTGATCTGAAACAGGTCACTTAATAACTTGGCTCTGAATTTCCTCTTAAATAAAATATTGGAGAAAAAGGATTGGATCAGATAGTCTCTCCGGGCATCTTCAAACTTTAGACTTATTCCCAATCCATAATACTTTCCATGCAGTTTCCCTTTCCTCATCTTCTCTTTTGTGACAGGTGGCAAAAAAGGAACTCTTCTGGTTATCCAGAGAATTTTCTCCTCATTTATCATCCTGTGCATTGGGCCTGATCAAAGCTGCAACAATAAAAACTGTTTCAGCCCCAGAAACATTTCTGTCAGTTTGCTCCTAGGCTTTTGAACAAGAACAAAATTTTGGTTCATGTCTGAGCAGAATAATTGTATTTTCTGTGAAAGGCAAGTTAAAAGTGAATTGTCCCAAATTAATATTGATTCAAATTAAACCATTTATCTCTTTATGTATTTTAACTTCACATCAAACACTCCAATTGCTCCAGCTAGACTGCCACCATAACATTATAAGGGATATTGCATCCGAATTTCAATTTCTGTTGCTGAAAAAGGATGGAGGGGAGGGTGAGTAGAGCTCACAGCTGAGTTGACAGTGGCTTTCCAGTTGAATAAAAACATGGAATGCTGTCTGCATCATTCCCATTATTGAAAACTGCAAGCCTGCCCGATGATTTCACCTTTAGATAAAATGTTCTTCTTAATTGCAGTCGGAATGCCTCCCCTGGTTCCAAGGTGTGACAGAGCAGTGCTATATGGAGCCATAGATATAGGGGATACTGAATGTTCATTCTTTGTTGGTGTGTGTGACTAATGGAGAATATAGCCACCGAGATAGGAGAAGCAAACTATGTACTATCTTGTCTTTTGTCACCTCCGGTCCCTCAGGATCCAAGAAGAAGAAGCATGTTCTATCTGGGTGCTCTATCTATTTTTGCTTAGCAATTTGATCATTAGGTAGAAAGCACTCTGGTCTACTCTGACCATACAAAGACCCAAAGAGAAACAGTTCTTGTCCTCAAGGAGCTTACATTCTACAGGAGAATTAATAATAGACTTTCATGAGAGACAATAATGAAAGTTGGGGGAGTCAAGAAAGGCTGTCTCTATAAATTAAAATTTTGGAGCTTTAAAGCTCTAACATAGAAAATGATTTTAGAATGACACTTAGGTGGCAAAGTATATACAGGGCTGGACTTGGAATCAGGAAGATCTGAATTCAAATTTGACCTTACCTATTCACTAATTGTGACTAAGCAAGTCACTTAACCTTTGTCTATCTCACCGGTGCAATGAGGACATCAGAATCTATTGCATAAGAATCTTATGCATATTGCATAAAATGAGATAAAAATTTTAAAGCACTTTGCAAACCTTAACTGTGAAATTATCATTGTTATTGCTGCTGTTTCTGCTGCTGCTACTACTGTTACTGCTAATAATAGTATCAAAAATAATAAATTGTTCTGTTTCCTTCTGGAAAGCAGAATTAGGAATGATGGGTAATTGGTTTAAGGAGGCAAATTTAGCGTCAAAGTAAAGAGAAAGAATTAGTGCAGCCCCTAAATGAACTAATTACTTTTGGAAAGGCTAAACTCTCTCTGTCTAGATATTTACAAAATGGTCTAAATATCCAGTTCTACTATAGAAGAATTTGTTTTTCAAATATGTTTTGGACTTAGGTGGTCACTGAATTTCTTTCTAACTCTCTGATTTTCTGAATACAGATCCCATGATGTTATTATATAAAGAAAAGAAAAACCTTTTTTTGGCTGAGTTAAGGAGAACAACTTTTCTTTCATTTTAAAAAAATAGGCATAATGGAATTGAAACCCAAGCTACAGCTCAGAGTAAATAGCTCGAGATGTGATGTAGTTATCTTTGATGGAATTCTGATCCCATCTTATTTGGAGAGCTTCTCAAATGATTAATGGTAGTGAGGAGATGAATTCTGGAATGGGTAGTTTAATACAATAAGAACGAATCCTATGTGATATCTTCCCTAAAAACCATTTCTCCTATATGCTTTATTGAATTACATTAATGTTACACAAATCCAAAGAAAGTACATGAGGAAAGAGTAAGAAACTTTCTTGGGAAGATTACACAACTCTTGAGAGTTATTGTGCCATAGAAGAAAATAGTCTTCCATAGAATAAAAGAACTCATGGGCAATGACAATGTCACATAACCATAGGAAGACCAAGACTTAAATTCTACTTCTAAAACTTACTACTTATTTGACCTGATGTCACTTAAATTCAGGAAACTGCAGTTCAGGTAAGTCAAATGGCTCATCCATAGCCATATAGACAGTGGATCATTGAATTATATATGTAGATCTTGAAGGGATCTTGGAATTCACATACTCCAATTTATTACTCTTTAAAGTGGATATAGTAACACTTGATATATCTATCTCGAGACAAAGTGGAATAATTGATAAAATGCCATCCAAAGAGAAGGAAAGACCTGGATTTCTGCCTTACTAAAATAACATGCTGTGAGATCTCAAATGCCCATAGTAAGTTATTCAATATTGTTTATTTAACAAGTGAGAGAAACTGATTTTCTCTTAAGTAATTTCTCATATCTTTCTGTATATTAAAATTTCTTAATTCCCTAGTTTTCAGTCAACATTCACCTTATTGATTATGTAACTTAAGAACTG
Organism: Sminthopsis crassicaudata; assembly: GCF_048593235.1. Taxonomy (NCBI): domain Eukaryota; kingdom Metazoa; phylum Chordata; class Mammalia; order Dasyuromorphia; family Dasyuridae; genus Sminthopsis; species Sminthopsis crassicaudata. The sequence continues at coordinate 628,049,594 of NC_133619.1, forward strand.
TGATAAATTATAAAACAAAGACTTCAATAACTCAAATAAAAGAGATGATAACCATCATTTCTACTAGTATCTTTTCACTTCTGAAACATACTCCCACCATTCAATCGTTCAGTACAGCAGCCAAACACTTTTCAAGAATACTTTTCTTCATAGTCTCTCTTTAGCTATGATAGATAGCTCTCCAAAATCAGCTTCTACAGTAGCATAGGCAGTCTTTTAAGGTTTTGAATTGCAGAAGAGTTGCTAATCTAAAAGTTGCTTCCTTAGTTAAAGAAGTAACAGGTTTAAAACAAACAAAATTTTGTTTGAAAATAATAAAATAAATGTAAAAGTACTTAGCTCATAGGGTTGTTGTTAAACTCCAATGAAATTGTTGCTATTGTTGTTCATTCTACTTTTCTTGAAAAGGACTCCAGGGGGTGATATCTTAGCTTCCAAGTGAACTGGATTTAAGTGAAGTAGAGCTGTGAAAAATCTTACTTAGCCTTACTCTCTCCTCTAGAGTCATTCAGTCCAGTGGTAAGACTTAGGCTGGGAAGACTGTGGATGGGTAGGAAGCAGTGGGAAACTTTGGCCTTTTTAAGGTCTCAATTTATTTGAGGCAACACCCATTCAGTGATTGAAGGCTAGGTTAGAACTGAGGCAAAAGATGACCTAGTTTGTCAGTCCCAAAGAATCAATTTGGAAGAGGAAAACCTAAGGATTTCTAGCCAAAACTGATAGGATTATTGTTCACACTTCCTGTGAGCCATCAAAATCCAAACAATGATCAAATGAGACTTGGCTGGGACCTATTTATTGGTCAATCAGTGAGAGCTATATGATTTTAGTTATATCAATTAAAGGTATAACCATTTGAAACCTAATGGGTTTTATCAAAGCCTGGTTTTTCAGAGCTATATTTCAAGTAATCATGGATGAAAACTACATAAGACAAAGGGGTTAACTGAGCCACTTAAAAAAAAAAAAAGACAAAATAAGTAGGGAAAGAAAAAAAATCTAGCCACAAACCTCAAGATATCTTGCATAGTATAATGGATCAAAATTTATATTTCTTTGGACACAACACCCATATATAAGGGCATGATTTCCCATGTAGATAGAGGGAGAGGAAAAGGAGGGAAGGTAAGAAAGAGGCGAGAAAGAAAGGAAAGAGAAATGGAAGGAAGAAAGGTAGGAAGGAAGGCAGCAATAAAGGAAGGCAGGAAGGAAGGAAGGCAGGAGGGCAGGCAGCAAGAAAGGCAGGAAGAAAGGATAGCAGAAAGGAAGAAAGACAGGAAGGAAGGAAGGAAGGAAGGAAGGAAGGAAGGAAGGAAGGAAGGAAGGAAGGAAGGAAGTGATGGGGGTTGTGCTCCCTTTAAGAAAGGAATCCTTTCAGATTGATTTATTCCTTTCTGATTCTCAACCCCTCCTAGCTGATGCATTATCAATTTAAGAAGTTAGGACTTTTGATTAACAAATCCTGGTCAAAATTTCTGAATTCCAATAGGAGATCAGGGCTGTCACAACCCCCATCTAGATCTGAGGCAATTTGGGATTCCGCCCACAAGCCCCTTTAGCTAAATCTCTCATTATAAAAGATCCAAGCTGAAGCCCTCTCTTTGAAGAGGTTCCAAATATGGCACCTTACACCTGGATCTCTGCCCACTGGAATCCTGTTTCCGGTGCCCTCTTCTCTTTACTTAACACCTTTTACTAACTAGACTTTAACCTTACTTCTTAACCCCAAAATAAACCTCTTTTATTAATCTAGGTTTTTGGGTCTGTAAATTCCTTTACAGGAGACTCTGCACTGCCACAAGACCTCATTTATCTCCCTTTCCTTGTGCCAAATCCAAAGCAATTGCAGGGGAGCTCTATTTGACTCCCTGTACCCCGAACCTAACACTAGACCTCAATTAAACCATAATTTCATTTAGATACCCCAATTCTAAACCTCATAAGAAAGAAGGAAGGAAAGAAGGAAGGAAGGAAAGAAGGAAAGAAGGAAGGAAGGAAGGAAGGAAGGAAGGAAGGAAGGAAGGAAGGAAGGAAGGAAGGAAGGAAGGAAGGAAGGAAGGAAGGAAGGAAATAGCAACCAGATCAACTAGAACTGGTCAATTATAGGGCAACTAATTATTTATAGATTATTGTTCAATCTCTCATTCTTGAAGAGGTACATCAGTCCAATAAGAAATATTTTATATTAACACTTTTGCCCAGTGCTATATGGTCAGCATATTTAGGTGGGACCTGAATACTGATCTTTCCAACATCAAATGTGCTTCTTTGTTCTTAGACAGAATAGTACAGTGGATAAAGAGCTATTCTTGAAGCCAGAAAGACCTGAGATTAAGTCCTACTTCTGACACATATGGTCTACATGATCCTAAGAAAATCACTTGATTTCTTAGTACTCTAGAACATTTTCCAAGAACCAAGTTGAACCAAAAATATTGAAATTCATTAATGAAATAATTTTCTTTACTTAGGAATTCCTTCTTCCAATGTAAAGACAGTTCTTGTTATTATACAGTTTTACTATGTTACCTATCAATGTACCAAATAACCATCAAATCTCTTCTTGTGGTTATCATCATTATTTTCCTTGCTGTTATAAATATTGTTGAATTGAAAGTTAAACTAGAGAAAAAATACAAACAAGGCATGAGGCTATGGGTTACAGAATAGAAAAGGGTGATTGTCAGAGGGGGTCAATAAATAAGATTCTTCTAAGATGAGTCACTTTACTTCTGTCACCTGAATTTAGACTTATTCTCTTTTTCATATTATTTCACCTTTATCACCACTCACTCATTTGAGTGGCATTATGTGCATATCTCAGATATTGCTTTTATCTTTTTAGTATAATTTAAAAAATAAATCTAGACAAGTGCCCAAGAGTCATTTAACCATAAGAGAAGGGCAGTCCTTAGAAGGAACCTCAAGAGACATTTAATCTGCCATGTAAGGAGACTGAGATCCAGACAAGTAAACTCACTTATTCAAGGACACATGATTTACAAGTGATAGAACCAGTATGTAAAATCAATCTTCCAACTACACTCTGAAAAGTTGCAGAGTAGAAGTATCATTCACCTTTGCATTCTCTTCCACCAGGAAAATCTTTTCAAGGAGGTTGCCCATTGTCACTATATCATATTTCTCTTCATTCTGAACTTCTTCTGCTATGACCCCACTAGGTTACTTTGGTTTCCCACTCCCTTATTCAGATTTATATGTTGTTTTTCCCTATTAGAATAGAAGGAGCAGTTAGGTGGTACACTAGATATAACTCTGGCCCTACAATCAGGAGGATCTGTGTTCAAATTTGGATTTAACCACTTATTAATTTGGAGGCCCTCAACAAGGCACTTAACTTTGTTGACTTCAAGCTCTGCCCCTGGAATCAAGAGGATCTGAGTTCAAATCTGTCCTTAACCACTTATTAGCTATGAGACCCTCAACAAGTCATTTACCCTTGTTTGCCTCAGTCCCTCATCTGTAAAATAAGGTAGAGAAGGAAAGTGCAAGTTATTCCAATATCTTTGACAAGAACAGCCTAAATGGGGTCACTGAGAGTCAACCCAAGATTGTTCAGGACACAAAATTGACAGTTAGAATGTAAGTCCTTTGAAAGTAAGGGACTGTCCTTCTTTAACTTTTATTTCTATTTCCAGGCACAAGACTACACAGTGGTTGTTTAATACATCCTTTCTGAGTGGATTTGAATCAGTTTGGATTTTGTGCATATATAAAATTCTCTGAACTTTTGTATCTACTCTTCTCAGTTTTGGACTTCTGAGGCCTTGAAGTCGCTTTCTTTCCCCATTATTTATAATGAATGCTTCTAAAGTTTCCCTCCATTTTTCTCCCATGGCTTACACGGATGGACCCCTATTCCTCAAATCCATGTGAGTCTTCATGATGAACTCAACTAGTGGAAATGTCCAAAACTAAGCTAGAAATACAGTCTGAGCCGAGTGGGGCATGGCCCAGATATGGAGGCAAGAAGTGATTAAAATGACCGATGTGTCAGGCTAGAAATAATCATTTCTGACATCCACCTAGAGTCAAGAATGAGGCCCCTTATATCACCACAGGAAATGGGTGATTTTATGCCAGCTCTGAGCAGTGTATCTTGAAGTAATGGGGAGTATAATTCATGTCATTTGCACTGCCTTAGACCTGCTTGCAAAAAGAATTTCATCCCAAGTACTGAATTTCCTGGGCCTTTAGGTTTTAAAGTCAGGTCTTTAAAAATATATATTTAAGAGAATGTTAAAATATTTGCCTTGCTCTAAAAGTAAATTTAGTGCTGGGGAAATTGTCAGATTGATGGGCCTCAGAGGCTGAAATTGTCTTCTTTATTCCCAGATGAATCATTATCATGCAGCCAAGCTTCTCCCCTATTACTTTGCCCTAACTCTCAGCCCCCATTTTTGGCAGATTCATATAAGTCATCTTTGACCAGATGGGAAGACCGATGGGACCTTCTGAACAAAGCAATGCCTAAAGATCTCAACAACACGTCTTTGGTGCCCTAACAGTCATCCCCCTGAAACCCCTGTAAGTACCACACTGGGTCTCCAAATACTCCCAAGGAAATCAGTAAGAAACATTGAGTGAATGGGCTCTAAATTCATCTGATGAATAGTTGCTAGGAAATGGAGCAGAGGAGATGTTAGTGGACCATGTGGTAGCTTCCTATTTTAACTAATTATACTTGATTTCTCCTTGGTAATTTCCATTGGGCCTTCACAAATAAAGACTTCTAGTATTTTCAGTATATCTCAGTGGTCTGGGCTATATCCTTAGTGTCTGCACCTTAGTTAAGACTTTGATTTTTCCTAATATAACCACTCTCACCTTCCCCCTTTCCATGAGGTCCCACTTCCAACATCCTATCCTAAACTGAATCAGAAGTTTCTTGACATGTTCTTCCCTCCCCCACCACCTCCCAACAAGATACTACTTCCTTAGAGTGAAGAACAAGGGAGGACATTATCTGTGTCTCATAAATATGTATTTATGGACATTTATAAAAATGCTTATTGCAGAAATGCATATGTAGCAGCTTTTCGGAATGTGATTTATTGACCATGGAGGTCCTTTTGTAATCTTCCTGGGAACTGCATATTAAAGGAGATTTCAAACCTTGGATTACTCACCCTGTGAGGGGTGGTAGCTCTCTTGATGTGATTATTAAGAGGTCTTATGTAAATAATTGTAAATGTTGGATTTAAAATAGAATTATTGCTAAGAGCATCTATGAAGGATCTAACATTACAGAACATAGGTTATAGCCTATAAATTGCTATCCTCTATCAGGTCAATTTTACTTAGGTCATTTGGATGTTTTAAATCTTTAGAATATGTTCATGCTTTTTTTTTTTTTTTTTTTACTTAATGAACCACTTTTTTCATTTCCTCCCCTCCCCACCAAAATAGAGGGAGACAATTTTAACAATTTTAGAGGGAGACACTAAATTAAATTAAACCTAAATTATGAGGCAGAAATATAACATATGTTAAACCTAAATTATGAAGCAGAAATATAACATACATTATGAGGGGGGAAGACATATGAAGAAGATGTATGTATCTTTGTGTGTGTTCTGAATATGTTTTTGTGACTTAGTATCTCTATGTGTGTACATTGTATAGATATATGTACATTGAGGCATTATCTTAGTGACCAGAGCCCAGAGGAAAAGCAACTGCAATAAGGAAAAAAACAAAAGAACAAAATAATCCCCATTCAAAAAAAAGATAGTATTAAACTATGTTTTTGAAACTGGAATATAGGTGAGGGGCCATGCATTGTTATAGAAACACTTCTTCTAAGATAGGGCAATATTTTCTCCACAATTTATGAGTATCCAAGGGCTACCTGAAGCCCAGAAAGGTATCACTACTCATCTAGGATCACATGACCAATGTATATCAGAGGCAAGGTTCAAACCTTAATCATCCTGATTGTCAAGCAAAACTGCCACACCATTATGCTTCTAATTTTGAGAGTAGATGTAAGTTTAAATAAATTCATTTGATAAGAGGCTAGGAAACTTAGTTATGTTTAAGGTCTGGGGGACTAAATTCAGTATTGAATTTATCTATTCAAAATTTAACTTGAAAAATTATCTAATCAGGGGCAGCCAATGATGCAGTAGATAGAGCACCAGCCCTGAAGTCAGGAGGACCTGAATTCAAATTTAGTCTCAGATACTTAACATTCCTAGCTGTGTGACCCTGGGCAAGTCACTTGACCCCAGTTGCCTCAGGGCAAAAATTTATCTAATCAGTTCCCTGAGAGAAGAGGTTCCCGGGTTCTCAGATCCCTTCCCATTCAGCATATTCATTTTGGAGGAGAGAAGATATAGAACTGAGACTATTACTGTGGATGAGAATAACTGGGGAAAGGGCAAGAAACAGTGGTTGTCTAGGGGAAAAGGAGGGAAAGGAGCAATGGGAAGACTTGGCTCACATTAAAAAACAAAGAAAATAATGAAAGGAAAGAAAAGATTACAAGCCCTTACTGCTTAGCATATAGAGTTCTTTGTCTCCATTTCTCTACTAATATCTAAGACTCCTCCATAGATCCATTTCCTTATCTCCATACCCAAAACTCATTCTCCTCTCAACTCAATTTATTTAGAATGCATTCTAAATTTTAATGTACTATGGTAAAATCACAGTGGCTCCTCCTTAGTCATATTCTAGTACTTAGGAGTACTAGAGCAAGAGGGAGAGGGGAGGAAAGAGAGAAAGAAAGAAAGGCAGAGAGAGAGAGACAGAGAGACAGACAGAGAGAGAGAGAGAGAGAGAGAGAGAGAGAGAGAGAGAGAGAGAGAGAGAGAGAGAGAGAGAGACACAGAGAGAGAGAGAGAGAGAGAGAGAGAGAGAGAGAGAGAGAGAGAGAGACAGAGAGAGAGAGAGACAGAGAGAGAGAGAGGGAGAGGGAGAGAGACAGAGAGAGAGAAAGAGAGAGAGAGAGAGAGAGGAGGAGAAAAAAAGGAATTTACAAAGTTGATGCTTGACTCATTTTGAAAACAAGTTGAATGAGAAAATAATGACAATTCCAAAAGATTTATTAATGAAAAATTGTCTGGAATAAGTACATACAAAGCCAGTCACATTTGAACTAACATAGATAAATAGATTATAGAAGGATAGGTACATAGGTAGGTAGATGGAATGTGTATATATGCATGTATATGGGAATGGAAAATTTGCTACTTTCTATATGAATGGGAATTGATTTTAAAAATAAACAGGCTAGCTAGGTGCTTTCTTCAATACTAGATTATGGATACAGACCAAAAAAAAAAAAAAAAAAAAAGACTGATATACTTGCTTCTCAAAAGGCTCTGTTCCTTAATATCCTCTGGCCTTGTAATTTTTTCAGTCTGTTAAGAATGTGGTAAATAGGTTTTTTATTTCCTTATTACAATACTGCATATGCATACCTGCTAATATCCTGTCCCTGAGCCCTTCAGGTTCCTTGTTAAAACTAATAATTCAGTATGTGGCAGGAGAACAGGGATTGGGAAGAATGACTATAGTAGGGAAAGAAAGTCAATGAGAAGGAAGGAAAAGGAATAAGAATCTAGGTTTTATTTTTCTTTTTTCGGATATTCACAACCTGTTCCTATTCCTAAAAGGGCTGACCATTTAATTCCCTTTCTCAAATACTGATTTCAAAGAGCCTGATTTTCTATCTTTGGAGTTCACCAGGAAACCTAACAGCCATTTCTTTTCATTTCATCTTTGTCAATGCGGATACATCAACTTTTTGAAGCATAGAACAGGGTGACTCCATTCATGAAAGTCAAGAATTCTATCTACTATTTCTTTAATTTGAATTTATGCTATTATTATCTCTTGTTACAAACTGGATGGCCCAGAGTAAATGGCTTAACTTCTCCCCATATCAGTTTTTTCATCCATAAACCAGGTTTAATAATGGTATCTATATCACAGGTTTTTCTGTGAAACTTAAATAAGACAATAAATTTACAGAGTTTAAAAACCTCAAGGTATTACATAATAATAATTATTATTATTGCTATTAAAATAGAGGCTGTACATGTGCAAAAATGTAAGGCGAGGAACTGAAAGCAGTAGAATTCTATCAGTTGAATGGTTGAATAGATTATGGTATAAGAATATTATGAAATATTGCTCTACTGAATGTGAACTACAACATAGTATTTTCACTTTTTTTGTTGTTGTTTGCTTTCATTTTGTTTTCTTTTTCATTTTTTTTTCTTTTTTGATCTGATTTTTCTTGTGCAGCATATTTGTAGAAATATGTAGAGAAGAAATGCACATGTTTAACATACACTGGATCACTTGCTGTCGGAGGGGTGGGGAAAAGGGAGGGACAAAAAAGAAATATTATTGTTCTATAAGAAACGATCAGCAGGATGATTTCAGAAAGGTCTGGAAAGACTTACAGGAACTGATGCTGAGTGAAATGAGCAGAACCACAAGAATATTGCATATAGCAAGAAAATTATATGATGATCAGTCCTGATGGACATGGTTCTTCTCAACAACAAGATGACACAGACAAGTTCCAATGCTCTCATGATGGACAGAGCCATCTATACCCAGGGAGAGGACTGTGGGAACTGAGTGTGGATCACAACACATCATTTTCATCTTTTTATTGTTGTTTGCTTGCATTTTGTTTTCTTTCTCTCTTTGTTTCCCTTTTTGTCTGTTTTTTTTTTTTTCTTGTGCAGCAAGATAATTATGGAAATATATAGAGAAGAATTGCACATCTTTAACATATACTGGATTACTTGCCATCTAGAGGAGGGGATAGGGAGAAGAGAGGGAGAAAACAATTGGAACACAATTGGAAACATACTTTTTTCAAGAGAACCTGTTGAAAACTATCTATTCATGTGTTTTGAAAAGATAAAAGTTTATGAAAAAAATTAGGTGCTACAAGATGATGTTGCAGATAAAGTATTCTACTTGGAGTAAAATTTGAGGACACCTGAATTCAAATTTCGACTCAGACACTTACAAGCTTTGTGACAAGTTGCATCTACTGTCTATCTCCAGTTCTTCAAATATAAAATGGATATCAGAACAGCTCCTACCTCTCAGGGCTCTTGGGAGAGTAAAATCAGATAATATTTGCATTTATTACAGAGCCTGGCACATAAATGGTACTTAAGAAATCTTGTTGCCTTTACCCTTTCCTTCTCTATTTTGTAGTTGAGGGAACTGAGGCTCAAAAAACCAAACAAACAAACAAAAAAACAACAACAATGAATTACTAAAGCTCATACAGTTAGCAATAATTGGAGAAGGGTTTGAAACTCAGGCCTTCCTAACTCTGAGTCCAGAGCTCTATTCAGAAAATTTAGCAGTTATTTCATTCATTTAATCCTTATAACAACCCTATGAATTAGGTGCTGAAGGTATGTTATTCCCATTTTACAGTTTAGGAGGCTAAAGTAGATTATCCTTTCTGTTGCTCATGTTAACATGATCCTTTAAGGTTTCCAAAGCTCTTTCCTCACACCAAACCTGAAAAGTTGGGTCTAGAGCTATCATCATCCCTTTTGTATAGCTGAGGAAACTGAGGTTCAGGAAATTGAAGCGACTTGTCTAAAATCACACAGTTAAAAAATTTCAAAACTGGGACTTAAACCAAAGTCTCATGATATCAGTCTGGTAACCTTACTTAATAACATATTTATTTTTTATGTAATTGGGGATGATCAACATGAGCAAGTCCTTGGAACATGCACATTGTACAGTCTGCGGCCAACTCATTTCAAAGTTTATTGTGCTATAAAGGAAAACATTTCATTTGGTTGTTTAACTAAAACATGAAATGAAATTCTCTGTGTGTATGTATGTGTGTCTGTCTGCCTCTCTGTCTCTGTCTCTTTTTCTCTCTCTCTTTCTCTCTCTGTCTGTCTGTCTGTCTGTCTCTCTCTCTCTCTCTTTCTCTCTCTGTGTGTCTCTGTGTCTCTGTCTCTGTGTCTCTGTGTCTCTGTCTCTGTGTCTCTATCTCTGTCTCTGTCTCTCTTTTTCTCTCTCTGTGTATCTCTCTGTCTCTCTGTCGCTGTCTGTCTCTCTCTTTTTTCTCTCTTTCTGTCTCTGTACCTATGTCTGTCTGTCTGTCTGTCTGTCTCTTTCTTTCCTTTGTCACTTTAGATTAATCAACTCTTATTTATGTTTCTTCTTTCTTCATCTTAGATCTTAACATTTGAACATCTAAAGCATCACCAGAAACTCAAGTCATTAGTAAAATCTATGGGGAGTCATCTAACCTAGCTCAGAGGTGAGACCTGCTTGACTCAGCCCAGCAGTGAATCCCAAGATCATATAAAAGCAAAGAAAAGCTGTGTCCATCAACTATGCCATCTCCAGAAGTTAATTTGATGAGGGGCATTTTTTGGTAGCAATAATTTTAGTTTTGGGTCCACACTCTGGTTTCAGATTTTTGTACCTTGGAACTGCTATACTTTCTTAGTAAATATGTGATTCTAAAAACTAGTTAATATTAACAGATTAAATTATTACTGAAGAGGAATAAGCTGGCAATTGACACTTGAGGAGAGGGTGACAAGATGCTACTGGTAAGATACTAACTAGTGATTGATAATGGGAGAAAATCCTGCATAAGCACTCATGAAAAATAGAAATAAAATGTGTCATAACCTCTCAGTTATCCCTACGGCCCTAAGGGGGAGATGTAAACAAATGAGCTCTAGAATTCTGAATTGCCACTTCTTGTCTAGGTGGGAGAATAGCTCAAGGATGTATTAGGGCTCTACTTGCACAGCATGAATATAAAATTGCATAATGCACAGGATTCTCAAATGTCCTCACCTTAACATGTATGCCTTCTCATAGTTTGCATTTTTTTGGCTGGGTCAGTGACAACATAGATTTAGTAACTATCTCTCATCAGTCCTCCCAAATGACAGATTTCCTAAATCCCCTGGGTTAACCAAGAATAAAAAAAATGAATGTAACAAACATGAGGTCAACCAGGCCCTTTTAAGCTTTAATGCATTTTCTAATGCCTATAATTATGCTAGAAAGCAAGACACAGTGCTTGGGCAGTCAGAGAGGTGTGAATAGTTAATAAAGTCTATAATTTGACCTTAGCTCTTTTTGCTTCAATTTAAAAATGCAAAGAATATTAAATAAAAGTGACCTTCTTGACCTACTAGCCAGAGCAATGAAATGAGCACAAAATAATAATAAAGGAGAAGCTCAGCTCTAGGGAATTGACTTTTCTTGTAGACAGGAGTAGCCCAGGTACTGCCCCCTTGGACTTTGCGAATGATATGGTGTCCAAAGGGCCTTAGAGGAAACTATCTCGTTTACAATTCAACTAAGAGCTATCCCATTCATGCTGTGTCTGTCTGAGACCAGAGATATACTTGGAATTGTGCAAAAAAAAAAAAAACCCTTAATTCTAGAGTACCAACATAGGGGAGAGGGAAGAAAATTTGGCCAGGAGGTTATGGTTCCATGCTTTCTTCTCCCAGGGGCTAGGCTTTCCCTAAGGCCCTGCACAAACTAATGAGCCACCCTTGACTTTCATTTCTACCCAGAGTCTGATCACCTTGGCAGAGCTCTTTAATTCACAGAATTGAATTGAATTGAACTTTCCCTTTATCTATAAAGTGAGCAAGGTCTGAGTCTCTAAGAAATTATCTCCCCTCTCTTATTTAGCAACCATCCTCCTCATCTCTCACCCCCCACTCCAAAACTGATTGAATCTGCCCCAGATTCAATTTTGTCTGGTTATGGTTTTCTCTAAAATACAATTTATAGTCAGAAAAGAAAAACTTCAATATAAATCAAGAAGGTACAAAGAATCTTATTCTCTATGCCAAAGTAAAAGTTGCAATTGATAAATTCTTTGTACTTATGCCAGGTTTTGGACTATAAGTTGGAAATCCAACTCCTCTTATCTTGTTTGGAATTCAGTCCATCCTCATCTATTTCTGTTGAAGAAAGGAAGGAAGGAAGGAAGGAAGGAAGGAAGGAAGGAAGGAAGGAAGGAAGGAAGGAAGGAAGGAAGGAAGGAAGGAAGGAAGGAAGGAAGGAAGGAAGGAAGGAAGAAAAACAAAAATTACACACATATCTCCCTGATAAAACATTACCAAGTCCCAGAGCTACAGGACATTTATCCCTTTGTAATTTTTTTCTACATATTTTGTTTGCTGGGCACAATAGTGCTTGGCTATAAACATTGCTATAGGAAAGGTTGGAAGTTCTGAGATGCAGTAGGATAAGTCAATCAAGTGTCTACATTAAATCTATCACCAGTATGTAAGCTTCCAAGAAGAGAAAACCACCAGGCCAAGAAAGCACACTGAATTACTTGTCTAGGAGAAATGGGGAGATCTGGACTGGAGATTTAAAAAAAAAAAAAAAAAAAGTATCATTTCCTTAGACCTTAGGCATTTATATTCATATGATCACAATCATATTTGACTCATATAAGTAATTTAAACTTTCCATATATTTTCTTACTCAATTTATACAACAATCTCATAAGCTAGATAATATTCTTATTCTTATTCTACAGATGAGTTAACTGAGGCTCAACAGTCTTAACTGGCTTACTCAGAGTTGCATCAATCTGGCTTAAATACTGTTTGTGTATCCTTTCTCATGCAACCACAACTTTTCATGCCTTTTCATGTCTGAAGTACACTGCCATCATATTTGGATAATGCCTTGTCTTCTTGAAAACTTTTAAAAGCCATTCTACATGAAATATTTCATTTTTCCCCCCTAGCTACCAATCCCTCTATATGGGTTTGTATATATTAGTATTTTATATATATATGTATATATATGCATATATATACATATATATATACATATGATTATACATAATTATACATATGTATAGATATTTATCTATAATTAACACATCTTTCTAGTATTTAAAGAATCTTATTGCAATTTTAAGCAATTAAAGCTTATCCTAAAAGTTTTAAGATATCTATATGTTTTTCATCCTGCTAGAACATGAGACCCATGGAAGTATAGACTACTTAAATGTCCTTGTTGTGTTCCCATAGGTAGCTTAATAAATATTAATAAATAAATAAAATATTAATTAATAAATATTTCTTGATTGATACCTGATTGAAATACACTATTCTGGTTCTGACTATTAATTCAAATTTAGAAAAAAACCCTTCTAATTCAATTTGCTAAATTTATAGATGAGGTAAGTGAGGCCCAGAGGCCTACAGAAGTGAGATTTACCGCAGTTCTTCTGATTTCAAAACTTTTGTTTTTTGTTTTTGTTTTTGTTTTTTTCTGACTCAAAACTTTTCATTAACCTTTCCCTACTTTGGATGCTAGTAAATTGTTGAAGGCAGAATCTGTGATTTTTTTTTTTTTAATAATCTCTTTCTAGTCACAACTGGCAGTATAGTGAATAAAACACTGGATGGGGAGTTAGGAAAAACTGAGTTCAGATTCAGCATTAGACATTATTAACTGTGTGAGCCTGGGCAATGCATCTCACCTCAGTTCCTGTTTCCTCAATTATAAAATGGGAGCTTTAATAGCACCTAGTTCTCAGAATTGTTATGAGAATTAAATGAAAGAATGAAAGAAAGAGACCATCCCCTGAAGGAGCATATAGTCTAGCAGGGAGGAAACATCAGTATCTCTCTCTCTCTCTCTCTCTCTCTCTCTCTCTCTCTCTCTCTCTCTCTCTCTCTCTCTCTCTCTCTCTCTCTCTCTCTTCTCTCTCTCTCTCTCTCTCTCTCTCTCTCTCTCTCTCTCTCTCTCTCTCTCTCTCTCTCCTCTTCCTCCTCCTCTTCCTTCTCCTCTTGTTCTTCTCCTCTTCTCTTCCTTTTTATCCTTTGCTCTTCCTCCTCTCCTCCTTCTTCCCCCCTCCTCCTTCTTTCTCCTTTTCTTCTTTTTCTTTCTCAATGCACATAAATATGTATGTATATTTGTGTACATAAATATGTATGTATATACAAAGGTATACATACATATGTAAGTCTGTTTATATAATACCTATCTGTGTGTATCTGTACTATATGCATATATGAACTAAGCACAAAGTACATCTACCTTGCCCTCCTTTGCTAGCTGGAAACAATGTAGTTATCCATCAATTTTATTCCCTTTCTAAAATCCCCAGACATGGTGCTCTCCAACAATGGCATAGGTGATTACAGCTGCAAGGTATTATTTACTATCTCAATAAAAGCTCTAAGTCTGGGAAGTCTGTGGCAACAGGTGCAATGTTAACCTACTTCCCCATGGAACCCTCCCTCTCCCTTTGTAAAGCTGAGTTGCAGAGCTGAGAGTTTTTTCTCCAGTGAATTTCACTAATGTCTACCTGCAGGACTCTTCCTGGATTGGTACTGATGCTATTTCCAGTGAATCAATCTCACCTGGCATTTTCATAGTAACCAGAGAGAGAAAGTCTAATTGCTTTAAAGGATTTATAAATTCTGTGGCTAATTTATCTCCAATAAGGCCAACATGAACATTAAAATTCACAATGAAACATAAATCTGTCAAAACATCAAAAATGGTGATGTCAAGGAAACTGAAGAAAAAAAAAATCATTAGAAAAAGTTGAATTCGTCCTTAGGGGGTAATGTGTAATAGCCAAACAGGTCATTTGTGACCTGGCAATCTGAATAATCAGACTTTCAAATGAATGACATCTTGGCATCAGGTTAGAGTTCTGAAGCTAAATTAATCTGTGAGTGCCCAATACCACCCTCTACCTACTGATCAAGGTTTGCTCAGATAATCAGGGACATGGGACCTTGAAGGATTCAACTGTATTTTGAGGGATGATAAATGAAATTGAATGAAAAAGTCTGTTGATTCTAGAAAGTGAGAGGACCATAATCAAATGCCTGGGACAGCCTTTCTAAGGATAGGCAGTATGTAAGAGTGGAAAGAGCCCTAGTTCTAGAGTTAAAGAACCCGGGTTCTAATTGTGCTCCATCTGTTTACTATTTAAATAAGCTTGGGCATGTCTTTCACCTTTCTTGGACTTTTTTTTTCCAGATTGGTAAATTGAGAACAGATCGCCTCCTTTCTAGCTCTAGATGGATAGACATTGAATTCTGTGCTCATAAAAAATAAGATTATAATACAGATTTTATATTGTGAGATCTATAATTTACAATCTCATAGAAGCACCAAATGCCAGAGCTGGAAAGTGAACCAGAAGCCCCCAAATTTGAGCACAAATCTTCTCTATAATGTTCCTAACCCACCTAGATTTTCTTTGAAGGTCTCAAATGGAGGCAAACTTTTACCTTCTGGAGACAGCCTATTCAGTCTATTCTGAGACAGTGATAATTATTAGGAACATAGTTTTATTTTGCTTTGTTTTGTTTTTCCTCCTACCACATAATTGAATTCTGCCCCTACAATTCCCATTGCTCTTTATTCTGCCATTTTAAAATGAATAGCTCAGTCTAATCTCTCTTCAACATAAATACTGAATGACCAATCTTCCCATGTGCAAACTAAGAGTGGTCCATTTCAAAATCAATTTCAAATTCAATATGCATTTATTAAATTCCTACTGCATACATGACATGTCACTAAATTCTCAGATACAAGAACAAAACAATTTCTAAATTCAAGAAGTTTAAATTGTAGTTGAAAGCAGTTACTTTGGAGAGAGAAAACTCTCCATTCCCTTTTTCTATTCTCTTGCCAATTTTCAAGTCATTTAGGGATCTCTTCTCTAGGAACTTCCAGCAGAGATTGCAGAATAGGCTTTCACATACTTTTAGAGATATCAATGACTCACTTCAAGATGAAATTAATATTTAGAAATGGCCAGAAATCATTCTGAATCAAGTTTGTCCAAATATCCTAGGGAAAAGCTCAGTTGGATTTTCTATGGATAAAATATTATAAACTTAAAACACCATGACAATGAGAGTTAGTATTATACTGTATTACTTATTTGGGTAAAAATCCAAAATATTAGCTCTCTATGGAAAGAGATGGATTTCTTAGGTAGGTTGTGAACTATATATCCATGCCCTGTGTAAAATGGAGAGTAGCCTAAATAAGTTTTGAACAGAAAAGTCACTAAAACAAAACAAAACAAAACAAAACAAAACAAAAACATGGTCTTTTAACTGTGATCATTTTCTATTCCTTTCCATTCAGTTCAGTTCATTTCAATTAAAATTCTGCCATGCTTTAGGATTCATGTACTAGGAATACTCAGACAAAACTATAACAATCTCTATCCTTAAAAAGCTCATACCCTGATCAAGCAGGGAAGATGGAACAGTGACTAGAGAACTGAGCTAGTTGATAGCAAGACTGAATTCAAATCTAGCCTCACTTCCTAGCTATGTGATCAATGGCCATATACACTTATAGTCATCTTGCCTCAGTTTGTTCTTCTGTAAAATGAAATAATAATAAGTCTTACCTCCCAAGGCTGTTGTGAAAAGAAAATTAAGTGGTATTTGTAAAATAATATGTATAAGCTGAAAATGCTACACAAATGCCAGGTGTGATCATTATAATTATAATAATTATTTTTATAATCTATTTTAGCATCTAGGTGACATAGTAGAGAGTGTACTCATCCTGTAGCCTGGAAATTATCTTCTTGAGTTTAAATCTGCCCTCAGAAACTCACTAGTTGTGTGGCTCTTGAGCAAGTCAATGCTGTTTGCCTCAGTTTCCTTATCTGTAAAATGAACTGGACAAGGAAATGGCAAACTACTCCAGGATCTTTTCCAAGAACTACAAATGGGATCACAACTATTCACAAAGACTCAAATAAATGAAAAGCAAAAATATTAATTTATATGAAGTTTATATGAGGAAACTCATATAAACAAATGCATATTGAGCAGGGAAAAGAGTAGAGAATGTTTATGCTTAGAGAGGAAAGTTCTTTTCAAATTCAATAGATGTTTCTTTAGCATCTGAATGCACAAGCTTTGGTGCTATTGATGTAATATAATTTTGTGATCCTCTGATTTTAGAGAGGCTTTTGTTCTGGCAGTGATTCTAGATTTTCTGCCTCAGGAAACACCCATGTCCATTCTGTCTGATTTTGACCCCTCCTTAGTCAGATAGTTTTTGGCCACAGATCAAATCCCTGAGACAATAGTGAATAAGACCACTACTCAATTCATTGCTGACTGATAACCTGGTCAGCAATAATATGAGATGAGAACCAAATTCCTTTCTACCTATGAGCCATATAATTAGCATATCAGTGATAAAAGTTGGATAAATGTCTCCCCTTGCTTCTGTTTCTCTGCTAATTTCTTTTTATAAATTCAAGCCCTATATCCCAAGGAAATACTAAAGAAGGGAAAAGGACCTGTATGTGCCAAAATGTTTGTGGAAGACCCTTTTGTAGTGGATAGAAACTGGAAAATGAATGGATGCCCATCAATTGGAGAATGGTTGGGTAAATTATGGTATATGAAGGTTATGGAATATTATTGTTCTCTAAGAAATGACCAGCAGGATGAATATAGAGAGGCTTGGAGAGACTTACATCAACTGGTGCTGAGTGAAATGAGCAGAACCAGGAGATCATTAGACACTTCAACAACAATACTATATGAGGATGTATTCTGATGGAAGTGGATATTTTCAATATAGAGAAGATCCAGTCCAGTTCCAGTTGGTCAAGGATGTAAAGAATCAGCTACACTCAGAGAAGGAACACTAGGAAATGAGTATAAACTGTTTGCATTTTTTGTTTTTCTTCCCAGGTTATTTTTACCTTCCAAATACCAATTCTTCCTTTGCAACAACAACAAGAAAAATTAAGTTCTGCACACATATATTGTATCTAAGATATTTAACATATTTAATATGTATGGGAATGCCTGCCATCTAGGGGAGGGGGTGGAGAGAAGGAGGGAAACTTCGGAACAGAAGGGAGTACAAGGGATAATGTTGTAAAAAATTACCTATGCATATGTACTGTCAAAAAATGTTATAATTATAAAATTAATAAAAAATAAAATTATTTAAAAATAAATTAATTAATTAAAAAAAGAAATTCAAGCCCACTTTGAAATGGCATTATACTTTTTTTTTTGAGATAACCTCACAACCCCTTTCCCAACCTCAACACTATATTCCTATGATTAAAAAAGAAAGAAAAAGAAAATCAACACATCTTCTGTTTTCAAAAAACTTTTCATGGTGTAGTATGCTAATAGATGTGTATAAGCATAAGAATAAAAGAAGATATGAATTATAAAGTAGCAAGGGAGATTAATGACAACTTTAGTAAAAAATCAGGGGAAGCTAGAATATTTTTTGAAAATCATAAAAATGAAGAATTTGGACTTTTAGCAGCCATCAAATCTAACCCATATGTCAAAAGAATTATATATATATTCTATTAATCATATATATATATATGTTCATATATGTTCTATATATATTATATGGGAGAAATAACATGGTAGAAGTACCTGTTCAGCTTCAACTGCAAGCCCTCCAAGGAGGGATACTTATTCTTTCCTACTGAAGCCTGGTCTATTTTTGTATAATTTTGTTAGATTTTTTTTTTACCATCAAGTCTAAGTTTTCTTCTTTGCTTATTTTCTGCTTTTACTCCTGCTTCTGCTCTCTGTGAACAAGCAAAAAAGAAAAAAAAATTAAAGACTCTTAGAGATGATGATCTTTCCCCTTGGCTAAAATTCTCAGGATTTTAACTGTTTCTTATGGAACATCAACCCAAGGGCATTTCTCATCCTAATTGTCCTTTTTTAGACACTCTTGTGATGTATAAAAGGTTTGTGAGACATATTTTCTGGCTAATTAATCATTTTATTAATCATACAAGCAATAATTGGATTTTGTGCCCATAAAAGTGAGATTATGAGCTGATATAGAGCTGATTTATAATTTACAATCTCAGAGACCTACAGAATCTCTAAGCTAGAAAGTGAACCAGAGGCCTCAAGTCCAGTTTGATTCTGATCATGAATCTTTTCCACAAAGTTCCCAACATGTAATTATCTAGACTTTGCTTGAAGGCCTCAAATAGAGGCAAACCTCCTCCCTCTGGAGGTAGCCCATTTTTTCTACTTTAGTATAGCTCTAATTATGGGAACCTAGTTTTATTTTGTCTTGCTTTGCTTTTCTTTCTAAAAGCCAATTGAACTCTGCCTCTACAAGTCCTTATTCTACCATCTTAAAATGAAATGATGAAATGCCAAAGACCTTTTATGGGACCCTCTCAATACTTATATGGCCTTGGAAAAGTGGGTGTTCCTGAGAGTAGAAATCAATTCTGCTTAATGAGTAATGAGAGAATTAATATTATATATATATTGATATTATATTGACAGATGAGCTTTGATCATATCACTAATTTTCAAATCACCACCAACCTGGACACCACCAATCTGGACAAGGGAGTCTACTCTCCCCATCTTCCCCTCAAACCTATCTGATTGGAACACAGTGGGCTGCAATTCACCTTAGATTAAATTCTTTACAATGTTTTCTAACTGAATGAGTCAACTACCTACATAAGATAGTCTAGGTGGGTAAATTTTGTGGAAATGTCAAGATCTCCCTAATAATTTGTTATTTAATTATCATTTTTCTCACTGTCTAGCTAGATGATGTGGAAGACAGAGTATAGCCCTGGAGGCAAAATAGCAAAATTCAAATCTAGCTTCAGGCACTTATTATCTTTGGGATCCTAAATAAATCTCTTTCTCAATTTCCTCACCTGTAAAATGGAAATAATAAAAGCACCTCCCTCCTAGAGTTATATGAAAGCCAAATGAGATAATATTTGTAAAACACTTTGTTCTGACACAAAGCAGTACTTTTTAAATGTTTATTATTATTCATTATTAATACATATTTTAAATGTTGCATTTGGAACTAAATGCAATACTCTAGGTATATCCTAACCAGGGCAGAATACAGAAAGATTGTTATTTTCTTCATTTCACATGTCATGTCTCTCTCATTATAGATTAAGGTCACATTAGCAGTCTTAAATATCAAGTCACATTGCTGAGCTTGGAGTCAACTAAAACCATATGATTCTTTTTCCCCAAATGAATTAATGTTCAACTACTTCTTGATCTTATCTTTATAAAGTTGATTTTCTAAAACTGATTTTCAGACCTTGTTCATAGAAATACGTTTGGAGAATTGGTAAAGTTTTTCTTGCATTTTCTTCCTTCTTTTTGCATTGAGTCCTGTTTCTTTTTCTTTTTTTAAGAAAGTAATAATTTCATGGAATTTTTCATTGCAGCAGCTCTCCTTAAAATCAGGATGTCTCTGTTCCCATGTTGAGCTCTCCGACTTACAGCAGGCAGGGAATTCATAAAGTGCTAATATTACAATCTATGGCTAGACAAGTAACTTTAGAGACACAATTGCTACTGTCAGAGAATATGAAGAATTAGATTCATTGTTTGGTAATATGCCACAATCTAGAGGTATGAACCTATCAAAAGAAAGACTGAATCACATTCAGATTTTTTTTTTAACACTGTCTATCGACAGTAGCTGAGATGGTCCAGGTTTCAATTACCATGCTCCATAATTACATTTCTGCAAAAGAGATGATAACATTATCTGGCATCTCTGCCTTAGATCTGGGACTTTTGCCTGAAGACCTTTAACTTTAGGAGACTCAGTATGGGTAAAATCCCCAAGGCTGAAATTACAAGTCCTTCATAATGACCTTGGAAGTCTCTTAGAGTGTCTAATAAGGTGTCCAAGGTCCCTCCCTTTAATCTAATTGGAATGTCTGTGAGGGATGTTTCAACTCAGCACTTCAGAGAAAGTGAGGGGTTAGGTGACCCTCAGAATATGTTCAAACTTTCAGATTCTTTGATTCTATGATGAGCAACAGTTATGCTCCTTATATGAGTACTTGTGTAAACAAGGAAAAGAACTAGACTTCCAATCTTAGCTACTATTTTCTAGCCATATGTATCTGGGCAAGTCACTTTCTGTTTTAACAACTCTTTCTGGATCTCATGCTTACAAAGTTGATTTTCTAAAACTGATTTGAAGATCTTGTTCATAGAAATAGGTTTGGAGAGTTGATAAAGATTTACTTACATTGTCTTCCTTCCTTTTGAATTGAATCCTGTTTATGCCACATAATAACTTCCAAGCAAAAAATCTCCCATGATACTTACTCTAAAATTTATCAACTTCAAGTATTATCTAGAATTCTTAAAAATTAAATGATTTTCCTAGGGTCATTGAGGAAGCACATGTCGCAGATGGGACTTAAGCCCATGTTCCGAAGATAAATGTTCTATTCATCATGCAGAACTATCCATTGTGAACTACCTTGTTAAATTTTATATATGATGGATCTCCCAAAAGTTTTAGTATATTTGTTATTAAAGCTTAAATATTTAATTTAAATTATTTAATTAATGTAAATAGTTAATTTAAGTGATTAGAGCTTTCAAAGCTTAAAACTGAACTAAAACTTTTGGGACATGGAGTACAGCCCTTTTATTCTTATATCTTGAAATGTTTGTGGATGATTATGAAATCCACCATAAAAATGAATTTTGCTTCTATCTTTGTTTATTTTTTTTATTTTTTCCTTAAGAAAGAAAATACAGTGAAAAGGAATATTAAAAATGCAATGAGGAGGAGTATAATGGATGAAATTTAAGTGAAAAAGATTATTTATTGAAATTAATGAGAAAAGTTATAGGATCTCATCAGATCTGATCAGGAGACCTAATAATATGATGAGAGTGAGGGATGAGTAGTAGACAACCTTTGTACTCTAACAGACATCCCCATAAGGGTCAGAGAACAAGAGGAATACTCTTATCATATGGAAGGATGTAGACCAAAGGTAAAGAAAATTAGAGGGCATGTACAGGTTGTAACCTTTATTACTGGATGAAATGACTCCAACATTGAGAGCACAGTAGGTGCTTTAATACATGTTTGTTGACTGATCAAGAAATAGCTATATATATATTCTGTTGTCAGAGAAAGCAACCAAGCCTTGTGCCTCTCAGATCACTCAGAACATCCAGATCTTGTCAGTATCTCTGCTTATCATAGGAGCATATAGCACTAAAAAAGACTAGAGAGATTACACTCTTAATTTAATGTTTATTTTCCCAAATTAAAAAAAAAAATAAAACCATGTTACCCTTCTGCTTAAGAAATTCCATGGACTCTCTATTACAGTCATGATGAAATAAAACATCCTCTTTTGTCATTTAAAGCTCTGTATAACTTTACCCTTGTCTATTTTCCCAGTCTTCTCACACTTTATTATTTTCCATATATCCAACAATCAAACTGCCTGGCCCACTCTACTGTTCTTTGCACATAACACACCATCCTCCCTCCCTGAATGGAAGATTCTTCCTCCCAACTTTTTTCTCTTTAACAGAAGCAACTAAATCGTGAAATGGATGAGTGCTGGACTTGGAATCTGAAAACTTGGGTGCAAATCCAGATTCATATACTTGCTGGCTGTATAATTTTGAATTAAATCACTTAAAATGCAATCTCCTTCAATTTCCTCATCTGTCGAAAGAGGATAATAATAATATCATCTAGCCCTCGAGATTGTTACATACATAAAATGAGATACAATTTGTAAAGTCTTTTGTAAAAATTAAAGTGCTTTGAAAAATGCTAGCTGTTAATATATATATTATTAATATTAATATAATTTTATGATTTTCCTCACCTCAAATTTTATTTTCTACAGTAGATCTCCTCCTTCCTGATGGCTTCATTTTGAAATTGTTCCTCATGTATAGTAGACCCTAAACTCCTTATGAGAAGGAATAATATTTTTGCCTTTCTTCAAATCAAATGGCACTTAGTATTATTTATGGAACATACTAAACACTTAATAGATGTCTTTTGAATATTGACTACATACAAGCTATACATTTTGTATATTTCCAGTAATTTACATCTGACCACTTAACAACAAAGACTGTAATTTATTTTTTATTTTTATTTTTTACTGAGGCAATTGAGGTTAAGTGACCTGCCCAGAGTCACACAGCTAGGAAGTGTTAAGTGTCTGAGGTGAGATTTGAACTCAGGTCCTCCTGACTTCAGGGCCAGTGCTCTAACCACTATACCACCTAGCTGCTCCAAGGACTATATTTTTATCCCTTTCTTTGCATTTTCAGCACACAGCGCAGTGCCTGACACATAGAAAACCCTTCATAGCCTTAAGGTCATGCGATAGGAAAGAGTAAAGTCAGTTTTTGAACCTACATTTTCTGGTTCCAAATCCAAGACTCATTCAGCTCTACCATGCTGCCTATTAGTTGCCCACACAGAGTTGCTATATGAACAAAAAAGAAAAGAATCTCTTCCTACAACTGCAGTTCTGTTTGTCAAACAACAGTGAAAATCCTTTCACTCTGTCTGCCTTTCTGGAGTATCATAGATCTAAGGGAATTTGAGTTGGCAAAGTTCTTTGAACTAATCTGAAAGAAGGAACTAAAGATACTAAGAATTCTTATTGCTGTCATTATTGCTAATCTGCTCACTGGGGGCGAAGGGGGGTCCTAGATGGCATGTGAAGCCCAGAGGTATTATTATCTAAATTTATCCGAGAACACAAAAGTCAGAAGCTCAGCTCGAAGCTCGCTGATGACAAATGATCAGCTCAGATGCGCTACCAATCTTTTGATTTTTATTCCTTTGGTGGCCTAAGGAGTAGAGAGAGAATTACTTTCAGACAAGGATCTTTACCATTTGTACAGAACAGGTTTCCATGTGGCTGGAAAAACATTCTTTATTAAATTTCCTTTGAAATACAATGCTTTGAATTAAGACTGAGAATATTTTTCATGCTTTAAAAAATGTCATGCAACTTTGCTGTGGGCCAGTAGTATTTGCAGGATTAGGACTCAGTTGGAGGCTTCTGGCTCCTCTGTACCTCTAGGTCAGAAGAGAAGGAGACCCAAAGACAGACATCTTGGTTGGTTTGAGCTGCCATCATTCACTAAGGCCCTTTATATGGTATGTATAAATCCTTAAAAAGTCAAGGAATCTCTTGTTGGATATTTTCAAAAATATTAATGTGCCAATCATGTATTTTGTATTCTGCTTATTATAATGTGGTTCTTTGAGTACACAGACTGTTTCATTTTTGTCTGCTTTGAAAGTATTCCCCATGTAGAGTAGACTACCTAAACTCTTTCTGGGAAGGAGTCATGTTCTTGTCTTTCCTCAAATCCTCAGTGTTAGCACCATACTAAGCAGAACAGCTGGAACAATGCTGAAGAGGTGAGCCAATCAGTATGAATTTATTCAGTACTTATTTTCAATCCATGAATTAAGAAACATATATTGAGCATCAAACTGTGTGTAGGAACTTTGGTAAGTGCTGAGGATACAGAGTGGAAAAAGGTCCTTGACCTCATGGAGTTTGCAGTCCACTGGTGGAGAAAACATGTAAATCCTTTAGTATATAAAAGTTATATGTAATGTAACCCTTGCTCAACTAACATTGGACTCTCTATTGATGGAGATGAATACCTTGGGGTAAAATTGGTGAGATGCAAGAGATTTCCAGCCTTCTCTGAGTCTCCTTCAGGACTCATCAAACTTTTGAGTACTCTTTCGGAACTCATAAAGTTGCGGGTTTCTGTTGGACTTTCAGTAAGTTACATTGGACAAATCCAGGTTCCAGTTTTGAAAAAGAAGATGGAAGAAATCAATTCCACTTCAGGTTGCCGAAGGGAAAGTCTTTTTCCCTATGTCCAACTTGCTACACTATAGACTCGGGTGAATTTTATCTTGAGTGAGATCCAGGACATTCTCTTGATTGAGTTGAATTATCTTGCTTCCAATGGGAGAGCTCCTTTGCTCTGCATTGTCTGGCATATATCCATCATGAATACCTTCTCAAATTTCGGTTTAGCTATGATTTGAATAAATGGATTTTCATTTGCTATTAAGTATGTGTATTCATTGTAGAAGTCGTATTTGGTGGGAAAGGAGTTAATAAGCCTTGAATATAGATCTTACGGGTCCCTTCCCTCTCAAAATGACAAAGTGATCAGAAATTTGCTCAAACTCCCTAGATGAACAATATTTAAGGGTTCAGTTAAATATAATTCTAGCCTTCTCTCTCTGAGGATACCTATTTTCCCTCCAGGCAGGAATGAAAGTCTTTGAAGAAGGGCTGGAAGAAAAGACTGCAGATGTCTATTCTGCCTTCCTTTGAATCACATATAAGTTCAACCCTCACCACAGATGGGTCTCATTACACTTGAGGTCTTTCTTCTTCCCATGCGAGCCCTCTCTCTCCCTTATTACATATGGAAGCCATTCCTTACCCATAATTGGCAATAATATAGTTTGTTGAATAAAATAGAATTCTTAAGATCTAAAGGTCTTCTTTGTAAAGGTATGATGATGAGTTCTTGAATATACCGTAAGGGTGACTCTTTAGGTATGCATTATACTGGGATAGCAAATGAGATCCCTTGCAACTTTGAAAGGTGATGGCTTTGTGAGTATAGTTTAAGTAATCTAAAATAGGTTAGTGGAATAAAATTAAATCCTTAATATCTAGGTGTCTTCCTTGCAGAGGTATGACAATGGCTTGTTAGATATATTGTCAGAATGACTCTTCTTTATGTGTATATTGGATTAAATGCTTGAGAAAGTCTTTTCTAACTCTGAAATTTGGTGGATTTTATCATTCTGGATTTTGAACAAGGTCATTTGAACTGGGAAAGTTTGGTCTTCAGAAGAGAAGGCTGAATCCCTCTATTTTTTTCCACCCGCATTTTGGATTTCCTTCACAGGCTAATTGTACACTGTTTCAAAGTCTGATTCTTTTTGTGCAGCAAAACAATTGCTTGGACATGTATACGTATATTGTATTTAACTTATACTTTAACATATGTAACATGTATTGGTCAACCTGCCATCTGGGCAGGGGGAGGGGGGAAGGATGGGAAAAAATAGAACAAACGGTTTGGCAATTATCAATGTTGTAAAATTACCCATGCGTATATCTGGTAAATAAAAACTATTAAAATTAATATATATATGTATATATATCTATATCTATCTATATATATATATATCTATATATCTGTGTATATATATATATATATATATATATATATATATATATATATATATATATATATATATATATAAAGAAGAAAAGGCTGGTAGTAAGGAATGAAAAGTGGGGGCAATAGCTGCTTTCAAGTATTTAAAGAACTGTCTGGGCAATGAGAAATTCAATTTCTTTGTTTGGTTCCAAGAGGGAGAATATAAGGAATGGGTAGAAATAGGAAAAATGGAACTGGAGATATGAGAGCATAGAAAAACTTCCTAAGAATTAGGAATTAGAATCAGAGTATAAAATAGCTTTATGCCATTAAAGGTTTTCAAGCAAAGGTTGGATGATTCATTGGATTTGTTGCAGAGTATTCTTTTTCAGGTATAAATTGGAGTAGAATAAATTATCACTGATATCCTACCAACTCCATTAGCATATGATTATTTGAATGATGATTCGATTGTAAGCTTGTTGTAAGCTCCTTTGTAAGGATTGTAAGCTCCTTGAGGATATGGACTATCTTTTGTCTATCCTTAGCATTTGCCCAGTGCCTGGTACATAGTAGGCACTTAAAAGCTGTTGTTGGTTGATTGATTTGACTGGAGCTTGGGGAATATATCCTTTAAAATGAGAGACTTGGGGGAAAGGGGTCAGTGTATTCCTATATCTGAAGAGTTGTTCCATAGGATTGTCTTTGTTCTGTTTGACTCCAGAGGGCAGAACTAAAAACTTGGATATCTCTAAGAGAAAGTTGCAGGAGAAATGAAAAGAAAATCTCCTAAACACATCTATATGGATCGGAGTGGATGGGAGATAGTGCTTTCCCTCCCCAGCTTTCATAAAGAGATGTAGATGACCACTTGTTAGGAATGTTATAAAAGGAATTCCTGTATAAGAGCTATTTGGATAAGTTGGTTTCTGTGTTCCCTTCTGACTTTGAGATTTAGAGACACTGTGATTCTGAGGGTCTCATAGCAACAGAAAAATTAACACATTTTCTTGAACGTGTGAATTTCTGCTTGTTAGCTATATGCCAAACTCATCTGAGAGATTATGAGGAGGTCTGGCTGTGGGGTAAGTGGGAGGGGAACTTCGCCCTAAAATAAGATCCTTACAGAACAAATTTCATCATATTTCTCGAAATTAACTGAAGGCAGCTTGGAGCAATGCAAAAAGAATTGACTTTTCAATGCAAAGACCACAGTTCAAGCCCTGACTCCTATATGTGTCCTCTGTGAGACATGGGCTACAGTTGTAAAAGGGTCCAGTGGAACTGGAGTAGGAGAAAGACTGCTGGCTCTTGGACCAGGGTTCAAATGCCACTTTGGATACTTATCATCTATGTGACTTTGGATCAGTGACATAATTTTCATAGGCCTGGATTTCCTTAAAAATAAGGTCACTATTCAAGTCTTCTGGTATAAAATTAGTGATATGGAAGTGTTTTACATGATTGCACATGTATAATCTTTATCTTATTGTTTACTACTTTAGGAATTGAGAAGGAGAGAAAGGGAGGCAGGTATAGAATTTGGAACTCAAAACTTAAAAAAAAACTTTAAAATTATTAAAATTGTATATATATATATAATACATATATATGTATGCATTATATATATATATAATACATATATATGTATGCATATGCATACATGTATGTACGCACATATATGTGTATTTATGTGTTATATATATATATATTACATATATATGCATAAATGAGAGTGCTTATATATTCTCTGCAGGATAGGATGGTTGGGGAAAAGAGGAAAAGAATAGATGTTTGTAGCCCACTGAGACCTGTCACCTATTATCTACATTCCCTATAATCAGATCTTTTCATTCAAAAGCCCATGAAATTAACTGGAATCCCCACCCCCAACCCCAGATCCACAAAACACCAGAGTAGGAGAGCTTTGCAAAGTGGATCCATTAAAACATAATAACAATGATATCCCATGATGAATGTTTCCCCATGAAAACCTCCCCTTCCATTTGTCTGTGACTGTTAGGGAGGCAATTGTCTGAGAGAACTGCTACTTATCCGTTTTATCCCACAGGCTTCACTTAGCCCAATTAATCTTATTTATAAAAGGACAAGCAAACAATTTAACTTTATGCGGTTTCAGTTTTGATCATTTTTCTGCCATTAACAGACAGGGTCATTCTTCCTGGTAATTAAGACATTTATATTCAATAAGACCCCACTATCAAATTTAACTAGTATTGATGGACAAAACACCAGTTGCAATCTCTGGGTCTTCCTGCCACTGTCTTATTCACTCTTTATGTGTGTCATCTAAGCACAAGCTCCTGGTAACTATGTCCTCATTAAATACCGCATCTCGATAAATCACTGTCTTTTGCTTTGGTTCCCTGATCCAGGGCAAAGTAAAATGAGTAGATTAGCTACTGCTAATCATGGCTGTGAGTGGGATGTGGTAACTACAGACTTCAGAAAAGAACTCACTCCTATCTCAAAATAATAACAATTATAGCTTGCATACAGATAGCACTTTATGATTCACAAATCAGATCATATATATTATCTCTGATTTGTATGACAAGCCTGGGAGGTGAGTGAGATGATTACACCCATTATACAGATGAGGGAACTGAGGTTGAATGGTTAAGTGCCATGTTTGGAGTCATTCAGCTAATCAATGACAAAGTGACAAAATTGAATCCCAAGATTAGTTATATAGTGGATTGGATGGCCAACATTGACCTTTCCAACTCTGAGATGTGATGATTTTGTATAAATCCGTGAATACTGAACAAAGTCCCTTGAAGAAACTGGGGATTTTTGTAATACATTTCCCATACTAGCTACCTGCTCCCAAACAAGCAAAAATTACTCAAATCCTCCTTTATTACCTAATGTCATGGAAATGGCATTGGGTTACACACACACACACACATATACGAGCACATAGTGTTTAGGTATATATGTGTGTGTATATATATATATATTTAATCTTTGTATCCCTGTCATTTATATATATATACATATATATTTATGTATATGTATATTTTTTAATCTTTGTATCCCTATAATATATGAATATATATTTATGTATATGTATAGATATGTTTAATATTTGTATCCTTATCCTTTATGGGGGTAGAACCATTTTTATTTCTGATTAAACTCTTTGTTGTGATAATGAAAAAAAAATCAAGTGAAAACATCTAAAAGAATAGCTACATCTAATTATATATATGCAGATACGTGTATCTGTATATATGCATATATGTGCCTGCACACTTGTGGATATTTAGGTATACATGTTTGTACATATAAATGTGTACTACATAGATGAGTTCCTACACGCAATATACATGCACATGTGTGTTTCTATACATACATGTATGTGAACATATCTATATGTGTATATGTGCATGTGTATCACTTTATTCCTTGTTGGGCTCTCACCTCTGACATTGGCTAAGGGAGGGATGAATCATTCCCTTTCTGTGAACCTCAGTTTCTTGGTGTGTTTTAGGATTTTCTTTTATCCTTTACCTCCTTGAAATTAAAAATCTTTATTTTCAACACCAATATTCTTTTTTCAAGAATTCTTCCCCATTTTTTTTTTTTTTTGGTGTTATAGACCTGTGGATTCTTCCTCAGAGTCATGGTTTTGAATGAATAAAAGAAATACAGTGGATTTCAATGGAAAAAATCATTATGATGAAATGTTTGTATGCACACACATACATACATACATATATGTATATACATTTTTCTTGTTCTGCTTGATGAGCTGTAGACAAAAAAAAGTCACATTCTCATGCTTGCTAGGCATAAATGGCCTTCAACATGTTACTAACAACAAAGAATGCTCAAAAATTGGCGTAAGTAATGCTTTTTAAGTGTGATCAGAAGTGAAAGTGGGACCATGATGAAGAGATGAAGAGCCTATGTGTTTCACTGATGGCCATCAAGAAATGGAGAGGAATCTTCTAATGCATCAAATAAACCTCTTTGTGAAGGATCTATGGGTGGATCCAAAACAAGACTAGCACCAATGGGAAGTGAGGAGTGATCTGTACCTTGGCAAGGATGGCATCATAGAGAGCTATTCAAATACTGAAGCCTTGAAACACAGGAGCCATTGAAATAATTGTAAAGCATTTGGGGAAATGTTCTTTTAGAATTGCTTTCAATTTTGTAAAGTCATGGGATGGTCAATAAGATGATGTGCCAGGCTCTGTACTAAAAACTGGGGATAGGTAAAAGGAAAAAAAAAAGAAAAAAGTAGGAAAGTTTTATTTTGCTTCCTGGAGCTCACAGTGCAGTTAGAGAGACAATATGCAAATAACTATATCCATACCAATGTAAGTGGTAGACAATCTCAGAGGCATTCTGGGATATTGGATATTATATTTTATTGTATATATTATGTTTCCCAATATGCAAAATCTTTTACTTTTATTATATCTCCTATTGGGCAGAAATGTGACAAGATAGATAGAATTCCTAGACTAGAGTCAGGAAAAATTATCTTTCTGAGTTCAAATCCAGCTTCAGACATTTACTAGCTGTGTGACCCTGGGCAAGTCACTAAATCCTATTGGCTTCAGTTTTCTTCACTTATAAAATGAGCTGGAAAAAGAAATGGCCAACCATCCCAGGATCTTTATCAAGAAAATTCCAAAGAGGTCATAAAAAGTCAGATAGGACTGAAATCATTGAATAACAACTCTCTCTTGTGACGTTCAACTAGTCCTGTTATGCAAATACCATAACAATAATTATTATTATGTTTCATTATTATTTTATAGATGATGAATATTGGGCTCAGAGAGTTAAAGCCATTTTCCCTTGGTTTCTCAGTTAATAAGTGTCAGATTCAGATTTGAACACCTTTCTTCCTGTCTACATGTTCATCAATCTATTCTCTTTAGTGGGAAGCACTCCCTTATTCATTTCAGAGACATTTGTATTTTAACTGAATAAATTTAGTCTGATATTCATTTAGACAAAAGGTTGATTCTTAGATATGGTTTTAAGATAAGAAGGCAGTCCTAAGTTGGGGATCAGGAAGGAAGAGAACATTTTCATTAATCTTGTATTATATGCCAAATACTATATCAAGCACTTTACAGATATTTCCTCATTTGATCTCATACAAGGTTAATACAAGTCCTTCAAGGACTTCCATTATGAAAAGTCTACAAACACAGCAGAGATAGTGGTATCTACTCTTTGGTCTTAGTGTTTGTTAACTAGGCCTTGCACCAGGAAAAGCTGGTAGAGAAAATACTGACAGTAAATAGGAGTGTTAACATTTCTCCTTTAATATCACATAAGTTGCCCTGGCACTGTCATATGTGTAAAAGGTTAACTCTGCACAGTGATTTTAAAACTCCTTCCTTTGCATTTATGTAGAATCTAGGGCTGAGTTTGGAAAGAAACCAGGAAATCTAAGAGGTAGAAATAAGCAGAGAATATATTCTTGGCAGAGGAGACAAAAACTCAGAGACAAAATATGGGATGTCACAAGGTGAAGAACAGAAAGAAGGCTAGTGTGATTGTAGCTTGTAAGCACCCGCTGTCTGCTTTCAACCACAATTTACACTATTGAGACCTATATTGTTTCCCAGAGGGATCAACTCTGTATATTGATTTAAAAAAATACACTGTGTGGTTTAAATTTAAACTTTAAGAAAAATAAACAAACATGTACCATGACCTAGAAGAAGGAGGAGGAAGAGGAAGATGAAGAAAAAGAGGCAGAGGAGGAGAAATATGACAACAACAAGAACAAAAAACAGAAACAAAAACAAGAAGGAGAAGTAGGAGGTAGAGGGAAAGGAAAAAAGGAAAGAAGAAAGCAAGGAAGGAATGAAGGAAAGAAAGAAGAATGCAAGGAAGGAAGAATGGAAAGGAGGAAAGAAGGAAAAATGGAAATAAGGAAGGAAGGAAGGAAAAAATAAGGAAGGAAGGAAGGAAGGAAGGAAAAAAGAAAGGAAAGAGAAGGAGGAAAGGAATGATGGAAAGAAGGAAAGAAGAAAGGAAGGAAAAATGGAAAAAAGAAAGGATGGGAAGAAGAGAGGAAGGAAGAAAAGAAGGAAGAATGGAAGGAAGGAAGGAAGGAAGGAAATAATGAAGGAAAGAAGAAAGGGAGGGAGGGAGAGGAAGAAGGAAGGAAGCAAGCAAGCAAGGAAGGAAATAATAAAGAAAATATTTTTTCCACATCTCTCCTGGACATTAAAGAATCCATGATAATGGCCCCATTCACCCACATCAGCTTTGTTGATTTCCCTGTCTTGGGGAATCTTTGTTCCTTTACTCTTTGCCTTTGTGCCAGTAAGATTAGGGTGGTGCTTGACATCTCTGCTAACATTAGCTTGACATATCAGCAAACATAACCCTTTCTAGAAGGGTTAGAGAAGAAAAAAAAAGGCTGAATTTCAAACTGTCTCAAAGGCTTTTAAAATTAATTTAATTGAAGAAAACTAAATAGTCCGAATCTAATTCCCTAGAATCTACAAAAAGTGTCATCATTGGTTGCTTTGGCCAACAGAGCTTACAATTTAGGGCATCTTCCACAAGGTGAAAGGTTACCTATAGAATATGAGAAGATTGGGGATGTCACAGTTGGTCAGTACCATGATTTGGTTGGTGCAGAATATATTGGGACATGGCAATGGCAGGTAGGAGAATGTAAGCTTGCATAGAATGTGGTACAATTGTGTGAGTCCATTCTTTGGAGGATTCTATTCAGGGAAAGTGTCCATAGGAATTTTTTTCCAGGGTGGTTGAATATACCCCATTCACACATCTGGGTTCAAGTCCTCCTTAAAATCTAATTCCTTCCCAATTTCTCTTTTGAATCTTCTGTTTCCTTATCTACAAAATGGATATGACAATCATTAAATTACCTACCTGTGAGAAATAAATGTCAAATAATCACATTTGAATGAATGTATGCTTTGTGTGAAGTCTGAGGCACAGGCAAAAGAGGGAACAAAGCTTGCCTCTGGTTTATTTGTTTGTGTATTTGTAAGCTCTTTTCCTCACTGAGCTCATTCATCAGTAAATACATCCTGGAGAGACATTTCAAATGGGCAATGAGCTGGGTCCAAAATTGAATAGAAGAAGAACAGTGGGTTGGATGTTAAGAAACTGAAAGCCATTGGGAAATATAGTTCTAATGACCCAACTTTCTCTCTAAAAGAAAGTCCAGCCCATCTTTTTAACATTAGCATTCTTTCTGACATGTTGTTTGGAAGTGAATTGTTGAATGCAGTAGTCTGAAAAAAAATAAAGATTACTCATAGAGCAATGGGAAAGATGGGGAATGGTGGGTATGATCAGGCTCCAAATCAGCAAGTAGAAGGATGGATATAATTAATTATCTAAGAAAATGTATAAATGGGGAAGAAAAAAAAGAGGTGGGCTGGTGACGAGAGAGAGAGAGAGAGAGAGAGAGAGAGAGAGAGAGAGAGAGAGAGAGAGAGAGAGAGAGAGAACGAGAACTAATACTGATTATAGGGCAAAATAACTTACGACTCTCTTCCCACATGCACATGGGTAGCATGACAGCTAGTGAAGAAGCAAAGAGTGACTAAACTAGGATTCATGTCAGAATCTCTTAATACTAATAACAATAATTAAAGTTACATAATTCTTTAAATTTCACAAATTACTTTATATATCTTATTCAATTCTCACAACCCTATTAGATGTTTGTTATTATTATCCATATTTTACAGATGAGGAAACTGAGGTGGACAGAATATAAGTAATTTGGCCAGAGTCACATAGCTGGCAAATGATTGAAGATGAATTCAAATTCAGGTCTGCCCAACTTTATTATCAGCATAACATGGTCAACTATTTTATTGTACTATTTTAACACCTCCATCCATCAACTAAATCATAATCACCCAATCCCACCAGCAATATTGCCCTGATCTAAGCTTCCCTAGTTATAGAAAGGACAAGACAAGGCAAATTATCTGTTTTATTCCTGCCACTGCAAGTTGCATGTGGACTTCTCGTAGATGCGAGCCATTCTCACTTATGAACCATTGAAGAAAGACTGCCACAGGGGAGCGGGAGGAGAGGGTGTGTTAATATTCTCACTGGTTTCTTTTGAGTCTGAAAATTTGTTCTGGAGAATTAAGAGTTAAGTGAGAAAAACAGGCCAGGAAGAAGCTTAATTGTTCCTTTGCTCTTTGTTTTGCCATCTTTGCGTTCTCTGAGCCTGGAAGCATCTTATTTAATGAGCTTTACCTGTCTATGAAGTATACCCTGTTCTTCTGAACTAGAAGGGATCTGTCCTTCCTCAGAGTTTCTGCTATTATTTTTCCTGAACCTTTCCTCCATCCCCATCACATTTCCTTTCATAAAATATTCATCTATGCACATATCTTTCTCTATCCACTCCTAGATCCTTGACATTGTAAGCTTCTTGAGGGTGAATGATTGGTCATTTTCTATCTGTTCATCTCTAGTGGCCAGCACAGTGCTCAGCACAAAGCGGCCAGCAAAATGCCCAGCATATAGAGGCCAGCATATAGAGGCCAGCAAAATGCCCAGTATATGGAAGCAAGTAAAGTTCCCAGTTCGTAGAGGCCAGCACATGGAGGCCAGCAAAGTATCCAAAACATAGGCTATTAGTAAGTGTGACAAATTAAGCTCCTGAATCCTGGTCTTGACCCTTAAACTCCTTGATAGAGATCATCTTCTATTAAAGCCAGATTTTACTCAAGTAAAAGTGTTGAGAGGAGATTTTATAATGGGAGAACCTTTATAAAACATCATTTGATTAATCAACCTGCGTTTACTAAGCATTTACCAGGTTCCAGGCACTCTTCCAGTCTCTGGGAATATAAAGACTAAAGTTACACAATTCCTGCCTTCAAGAAGCCCACATTCTAATGGGGGAAATAACAAATACTTATACACACACACACACACACACACACACACACACACACACACACACACACACACATATATATGCATACACATAAAAAAGATAGTAGATACTCTTAGGAGGGAAAGAATTAGAAATTAAGTCAAAGGGGGACAGAAATAAAAAGTACTAATATTAATAGCTAATATTTATATAGTGGTGCTCATTATGTTCAAGGGATCATGCTAAACACTTTACAAATATAACCTTATTTGAAGAAAAAAAGAGTGACTAAACCACAAATAGCTTACTACCTATCAATATTGGTTTATTCAATTTCCTAAATAATAATGATAATTGCAGTTATATAATCCTTAAAATTTGCTATGTGTTATCCTCCTCAAGTCTCAAAACAACCTTTTGTGGTAGGTATTATTATTATCCACATTTTATAAATGAGAAAACTGAGGTAAACAGTGGTTAAATTACTTGTTCAGGACTATGTAAATATCTGAGGCTGGATTTGAACTCAGTTCTATATAGGCTTTGCTCTTTCCTTGGCCACCTAGCTACCTTGGAAAGGTCTCCTAGATGTTAGTTTTAAGGGTGAATCATGAAGGAAGCCAGAGACGTTTAGCGTCAGAGACTGAGAGGAGTGAGAGCATCAAAAGCATAGGAGATAGCCAATTATAGAAATAGGAGACAGAATCATATACATAAAAAAGCAAGAAATCTGCCTTTATTGATGGGGTCATAGTTTTGAAGAGGAGTGTTGTGTAATGAATTTGGAAATGTCCTATCCCCTTCATTTTAGAGTTCAGGAAAGTAAAGTCTAGTATAATTAAACTTTAGAGTCTGGATTTTTTTAAATAAAAAATTTATAAACAACATAATTCTGAAAAGGATCTGTATTATATCCAACAACCAAAAGGAAAAATGTCATACAGATGAATTCATAATGGAGTGAAAAGATATGCCTTAAGTCTTACCAGTTGATGGACAACATAGTGTAGAACAGATCCACTTCTCAAAATCCAGGGAGAATTATATCCACAAATGATTTCTGTATCTCAGTGGCCTTAGGTAAGGGGGAGGCAGGCCTAAAGATCTGATCTAAAGAACAGGAAGAATTTATAATAAATATTCCACAAGAAAAGATTTGATTCAATTAAAAACAAAATAAAACTGTGTCAGAAAACACTCTCATTCTTATCTGAAGAAACATTTACTTCTAGGTGGGCTCAAAGCTTAAAAAGGCCAAGGAGAGCCATGTATACTGTGGAACATGTTAGAGTCAATAACTAAAAGAAAGTATTCTGAAGGCTATGTTTAGAAGGGTATGAGAAGGAAGGAAGGAAGGAAGGAAGGAAGGAAGGAAGGAAGGAAGGAAGGAAGGAAGGAAGGAAGGAAGGAAGGAAGGAAGGAAGGAAGGAAGGAAGGAAGGAAGGAAGGAAGGAAGGAAGAAAGGAAGGAAGGAAGGAAGGAAGGAAGGAAGGAAGGAAGGAAGCGTGGAGGGAGGGAAGCAAGGAGGGAGAGAAAGAAGGGAAGAAAGGAGGGAGGGAGGAAGAGAAGAAAGAAACAGAGGAAGGGAAACAAGGAAGGAAGGGAGGGAAGAAAGAGAGGAGAGAGAAGAAAGGGGAGAGAAGAGGGGGAGAGAGAGAGGGAGAAGAGGAGAGTGGGAGAGGGGGAGAAGGAGAGAGGAAGAGGGGAAGAAGAGGAGAAGGGGAGAGGGGGAGAGGAGGAGAGGGGGAGAGGAGGAGAGGGAGAGAGGAAGAGAAGAGAGAGGGAGAAAAAGAGAGAGAGAGAGGGGGAGAGAAGAAGAGAGGGAGAGAAAAGGGGAGAGGGGGAGAGGGGGAGAGGAGGAGAGGGGGAGAGAGAGGAGGAGAGGGGGAGAGGAGGAGAGGGGGAGAGGAGGAGAGGGGGAGAGGAGGAGAGGGAGAGAGGAGGAGAGGGAGAGAGGAGGAGAGGGGGAGAGAGAGAGAGGGAGAGAGGGAGAGAGAGAGAGAGGGAGAGAGGGAGAGGAAGAGAGGGGGAGAAGGGAGAGAACACACTTTTCTTTCCTTAGCACTAGCACTCCTGATAAGGTTGAGAAACACAGCTGGTCTAGGCTTCCCAGTGGTTTTCTATCATCTTTCCCAATTAAAGAAATCAAAATTTTACTGTCAATAATAAAGAACTCTCTGTCCTATAATTCCCTAGCAGATTATCTCTCTGAGACATCAGCTTCTCCATAGGTGGATGCCTTTGAAGTGTACTTGTAGAAGGGGCATTCAGAAGGCTGGAGGGGTACCAGGAACTCTTTTAGGGAGATGAATTCCAGGTTTTCACAGAGACTATCGTTAAGTAGAGGCTGCAGTCCTAGGCAATTTTCTGGGGGAATAGGAAGAAAACAGAAATTTGCAAATGGACAGCAGGAAAATATTTCACTTTTGGAAGCAGAAGTTAGGGGGAACTAGTTGAAATATCAATGGTTTCTGACATTGAGCTGATAACTTTAAGGATTGCTTTGAAAAGAGCCATTTTCTCACCTGCTGGGGCAAATACCATTGCCTTCCAGGAAGGTAGGAAAGATGTTTATTTATTTTACCATCTAATGGCTGAAGGACAGAAAAGGGACTGCTGATTCTTCTAACATGTATAGGTGATTTTGCAGGACAACAGGACAGCACCTTATCAGTCACTGACTCCAACTCTCTGATTTTACAGATGAGGAAACTGAGGCATACAAAGATTAAGTGGTGGTTCATCTACACACAGGTGAAAGAGGCAAGATTCAAACTCGGGTTGCTTGAAATCCAAAGGAATTCTCTATCTGCTGTCTTCAAAGAGTTCCATGATAAATATTCATTAAGTACATGATTGCCCAGAAAAGTCAGATATCCTTTCAGTCTCACTTTTTTCACCTCCAAAATGGAGATAACTATAACTTCTACTTTACAGAAAGGAGGTAAAAATTAAAATAGATGGACATGGAAAGCACTTTTTCAAAAGCTAAAAAGTGAAATTAAATATCAACTGACTACTTTTGAAGGAAAATGTGCTTTGAATCCTATTTGAGATCATTATACTTAATTGATCCAAGTGAGATCTCTGATCTCTGTTCAATACTCAATATTTTATTTTCCCTAGATTTTAACTAGAACTAGAAATAACATCTAGAAGTTGGAAAAAAAGTTTTCAGCTCAAAGTAAGGCAGAAGACAAATGAAAGAAACAAGGAAGCAACAATAACAGCAAAACTTCTTTAAAATTTTAAAGCTTTCCCTAAGTGGATTGAATTGCCTAGTTAGAGAGTGAGTGCTCAGCACTTGTGTTCTTTAAACTGAGACTGGATAATTCTTGTCTCAAATGTTGCTGTTAGTTATTCCTGCTCAATTATGGATAGTAGTGGGTGTCCCCTGAGGTTCCATCCAGTATTGAAATTCTTAGATTCTGTGTTTCATGTAACTTTTTTAAAAAAATGGAATAGTATTGTTCTGTAAGAAATGACCAGCAGGATGATTTCAGAAAGGCCTGGAGAGACAGGAACTGATGCTGAGTGAAATAAGCAGGTTTAGGAGATCATTATACACAACAATAACAATACTATATGAGGATCCATCCTGATGGAAGTGGCTATCCTCAACAATGAGAGGATCCAAATCAGTTCCAATTGATCAGTCATAAAGAGAACCAGCTGCACCCAGAGAAAAAACACTGGAAATGATTGTGGACCACAACATAGTATCTACACTCTTTCTGTTGTTGTTTGCTTGAATTTTTGTTTTTCTTCCCAGGTTATTTTTACCTTCTTTCTAAATCCAAATTTTCTTTTGCAATGAGATAATGCTATAAATATGTCTACATATATTGTATTTAACATATACTTTAACATGTTTAACATTTATAAGACTATCTGCCATCTAGAGGAGGGGGTGTTGGGAAGGAGGGGAAAAGTTGGAACAGAAGTATTTGCAAGGATCAATATTGAAAGATTACCCATGCATATGTTTTGTCAATAAAGCGCTATAATAATAAAAATAATATTCCATAACATTCATATAACATATCAATTAATTTTTTGAGAGGTAGACAGCGAGGTGGCACAATATATAGAATGCTGAGCCTGTAGTTGAAATCTGGCCTCAGATTCTAATAATTCTGTGACTGGGCAAAGCACTAAACCTCTGTCTGCTTCATCATTAAATGACAATAGCATCTACCTCACAGGATTGTTTTAAGGACCAAAAGAGATATTTCTTTTTTCCCCAAATTACAAGTTAAAATAATATTTTAAACAATAAAACCAAATTGAATTTCATGTATATTATTTTCTCTCTCCCTTCTTTTCTTTCCTCTCCTTTCCCTGAGATGGTAAGAAATCTGATATAGTTTATACATGTAAAATCATGTATAATTACCATATTAGCCATTTTACACAACAAAACTTGAATAAGGAAGAGTTAAAATAGCATGATTCAGTTTGCATTCAGACAGTATCAGTTCTTTTTCTGGAGGTGGATAGAATGCTTCATTTTGAGTCCTTCAGGATCATTATAGTGTTTTTTTTTTTTTTTTTTTTTTTTTTTTTTTTTTATTTATTTTTATTTTATTTTATAATTATAACATTTTTTGACAGTACATATGCATGGGTAATTTTTTACAACATTATCCCTTGCACTTACTTCTATTCAGATTTTTTCCCTTCCTCCCCCAAACCCCTCCCCCAGATGGCAAGCAGTCTTATATATGTTAAATATATTACAGTATAATTTAGATACAATATATGTGTGTAGAACCGAATTTTTTGTTGCACAGGAAGAATTGGATTCAGAAGGTAAAAATAACAGTTTACATTCATTTCCCAGTGTTCCTTTTCTGGATGTAGCTGGTTCTTTCCATCATTAATCAATTGGAATTGGATTAGCTCTTCTCTATGTTGAAGAAATCCACTTCCATCAGCATACATCCTCGTACAGTATCATTGTTGAAGTGTATAATGATCTTCTGGTTCTGCTCGTTTCACTCAGCATTAGTTGATGTAAGTCTCTCCAAGCCTCTCTATATTTCTCCTGTTGGTCATTTCTTATAGAACAATAATATTCCATAACATTCATATACCATAGTTTACCCAACCATTCTCCAATTGATGGACATCCATTCATCTTCCAGCTTCTAGCCACTATGAAAAGGGCTGCCACAAACATTTTGGCACATACAGGACCCTTTCCCTTCTCTAGTAGTTCCTTGGGGTATAAGCCCAGTAGTAGTATGGCTGGGTCAAAGGGTATGCACATTTTGATAACTTTTTGGGCATAATTCCAGATTGCTCTCCAGAATGGTTGGATTCTTTCACAACTCCACCAACAATGCATCAGTGTCCCAGTTTTCCCACAGCCCCTCCAACATTCATCGTTATTTGTTCCTGTCATCTTAGCCAATCTGACAGGTGTGTAATGATACCTCAGAGTTGTCTTAATTTGCATTTCTCTGATCAATAGTGATTTGGAACACTCTTTCATATGAGTGGAAATAGTTTTAATTTCATCATCTGAAAATTGTCTGTTCATATCCTTTGACCATTTATCAATTGGAGAATGGCTTGATTTCTTATAGATTAAAGTCAATTCTCTGTATATTTTGGAGATGAGGCCTTTATCAGAACCTTTAACTGTAAAAATTTTTTCCCAATTTGTTACTTCCCTTCTAATCTTGTTTGCATTAGTTTTGTTTGTGCAGAAACTTTTTAATTTGGTGTAATCAAAATGTTCTATTTTGTGATCAATAATGGTCTCTAGTTCTCCCTTGGACACAAACTCCTTCCTCCTCCACAAGTCTGAGAGGTAAACCATCCCATGTTCCTCCAATTTATTTATGATTTCGTTCTTTATGCCTAAATCTTGGACCCATTTTGATCTAATCTTAGTATGTGGTGTTAAATGTGGGTCCATGCCTAGTTTCTGCCATACTAATTTCCAGTTTTCCCAGCAGTTTTTGTCAAATAATGAATTCTTATCCCAAAATTTGGGATCTTTGGGTTTGTCAAAGATTAGATTGCTATTTTTATTCACTATCTTGTCCTGTGAACCTAATCTATGCCACTGATCAACTAGTCTATTTCTTAGCCAATACCAAATGGTTTTGGTGACTGTTGCTTTATAATATAGCTTTAAATCAGGTACACTTAGACCACCTTCCTCTGACTTTTTTTTCATTAGTTCCCTTGCAATTCTCGACCTTTTATTCTTCCATATGAATTTTGTTGTTATTTTTTCTAGGTCATTAAAATAGTTTCTTGGGAGTCTGATTGGTATAGCACTAAATAAATAGATTAGTTTGGGGAGTATTGTCATCTTTATTATATTCGCTCGGCCTATCCAAGAACATTGAATGTCTTTCCAATTATTTAAATCTGACTTTATTTTTGTGGCAAGTGTTTTGTAATTTTGCTCATATAATTCCTGACTCTCCTTTGGTAGATATATTCCCAAATATTTGATACTATCGACTGTTATTTTGAATGGAATTTCTCTTTGTATCTCTTGCTGTTGGATTGTGTTGGTAATGTATAAAAATCCTGAGGATTTATGTG
The DNA here is from genome assembly GCF_048593235.1 of Sminthopsis crassicaudata. Taxonomy (NCBI): domain Eukaryota; kingdom Metazoa; phylum Chordata; class Mammalia; order Dasyuromorphia; family Dasyuridae; genus Sminthopsis; species Sminthopsis crassicaudata. The sequence goes on from NC_133619.1 coordinate 628,091,096, forward strand.
GATTTATTTTGTATCCTGCGACTTTGCTAAAATTCTGAATTATTTCTAATAGCTTTTTAGCAGAGTCTTTGGGGTTCTCTAAGTATACCATCATGTCATCTGCGAAAAGTGACAATTTGATTTCTTCATTTCCTACTCTAATTCCTTGGATCTCTTTCTCGGCTCTTATTGCCAAGGCTAGAGTTTCTAGTACTATATTGAATAGTAATGGTGATAGTGGGCAACCTTGTTTCACTCCTGATCTAACAGGGAAAGGTTCTAGTTTATCACCATTACATATGATGTTTACTGAAGGTTTTAAATATATGCTCCTTATTATTTTAAGGAATAGTCCATTTATTCCTATACTCTCAAGCGTTTTTAGTAGGAATGGATGTTGGATTTTATCAAATGCCTTTTCTGCATCTATTGAGATGATCATATGGTTTTTATTAATTTGATTATTAATATGGTCAATTATACTAATAGTTTTCCTAATATTAAACCAGCCCTGCATTCCTGGTATAAATCCCACTTGGTCATAGTGTATTATCCTGGGGATGATTTTCTGAAGTCTATTTGCTAATATCTTATTTAAGATTTTAGCATCAATATTCATTAAGGAAATTGGTCTATAGTTTTCTTTCTCAGTTTTCGATCTACCTGGTTTAAGTATCAGTACCATGTCTGTGTCATAAAAGGAATTTGGTAGGACTCCTTCAATCCCTATTTTTTCAAATAGTTTACATAGCATTGGAGTTAGTTGTTCTTTAAATGTTTGGTAGAATTCACCTGTAAATCCATCTGGTCCTGGGGACTTTTTCTTAGGAAGTTGGTTAATAGCTTGGTCTATTTCTTTTTCTGAGATGGGACTATTTAGACTACTTACTTCTTCCTCTGTTAATCTGGGCAAGCTATATTTTTGAAGGTATTCTTCCATTTCATTTAAGTTATCAAATTTATCGGCATAAAGTTGAGCAAAGTAGCTCCTAACTATTGTTCTAATTTCCTCTTCATTAGTGGTGAGTTCACCCTTTTCATTTTCAAGACTATCAATTTGCTTTTTCTCTTTCCTTTTTTTAATCAGGTTTACTAAGGGTTTGTCTATTTTGTTGGTTTTTTCATAAAACCAACTCTTAGTTTTATTAATTAATTCAATAGTTTTTTTACTTTCAATTTTTTTAATCTCACCTTTTATTTTTTGAATTTCAAGTTTTGTGTTTGTCTGGGGGTTTTTAATTTGTTCCTTTTCTAGCAATTTTAGTTGTAAACCCAATTCGTTGGCCCTCTCTTTCTCTATTTTATGCAGGTAGGCCTGTAGAGATATAAAACTTCCCCTAATTACTGCTTTGGCTGTATCCCACACATTTTGGTATGATGTCTCATTATTGTCATTTTCTTGGGTGAAGTTATTCATTATGTCTATGATTTGCTGTTTTACCCAATCATTCTTTAGTATAAGATTATTTAGTTTCCAATTATTTTTTGGTCTATTTTCCCCTGGCTTTTTATTAAATGTTATTTTGATTGCTCATTATAGTGTTGAGAAGAGTTATGTCATTAGCAGTTCTTCATCATACAATACTGCAGTTACTCTGTACAATATTCTCCTGGTTTTAGTCATCTCCCTTTGCCTTGGTTCCTGTAAGTCTTTCCATGTTTTTCTGAAATCAACATTTATTTGTTGTTGCTGTCATTATTGTTTATAAATTTTATTTTAAGCTTAAATAAAAATGAGAAAAAAAACACATTACCATGCACACAGTAGAACATGAGAGGATTCAATATAAAATGATAAGTTTCTATTTTAAGAAAACTTATAACAGATTATTTTCAAAATTTCTCAGCTTTTCTTTGCTTCTTTACATGTTTTTTGGTTTTTTTACTGTTCACTTTTTAACTTTATTCCTCACTACCAGAATTCACAAACCCAAAAAGTTTTAAATGGCAAGAGGGAAGTTTTATTCTGTTGGCACTGAGAAGTTAGTCTTTCTAGGAAGACTGATCTCTGAGTTGCAAGGTCCTGGCAGAGAAGTAAACTGAGGTGTTAACAATGAGAAGGGAATGTTTTCACAGAGGGCAGGGTTCTGGCAGGCAGTTATGCCAAGGACAGAAATTCCTTAACAAGGCAATGTCCAATGCTTTGGACATTCTGCAAAGAATAAGTGAACAGAAACCTATTTTATAAGCAAATCTTGGCAGGGGGCTGGGAGCAGCTTGAGCTGACTATCAGACAAAGATCTTCGAGAATCTGAAATTTCCTGAAGAAGTCGGCACCCCCAATGGACTGCTTTTGACCAGAATTTCCAATTGAATAATGATGCTTAACTTGTCTAGAGAGATATGCTGTCCCAGGAGGGCCTGAGACTCTGTATCTCCCTTCTTTCATAGATCAAAAGGAACACAGTTTTTTAAAGAGTTCACCTGCATCATAATGACTTATGTATTTTTCCAATTTTTCCTCGTTGTCCTCGTAACTCTATTCCCATCCTTTGTTTTACTTCTACCTGCTACCTTTTCCTCCTATTCCTTAACCTATTCACCTCTCCAATATTCCTCCCTTATCCTCCCCCCAAAGCTAACTCTTTGCCCTATTGTTTCTTTCTGAATTTATAAGATTTTTATACCTTTCTAAATATAGATATTGTTCCTCTCTTTAACCTCTTCCCAATGAAAGTAAATCCCAGCACTACCTGCTGTCTCTTTATTAGCTTCTTCTGTATCAATTTTCCTTTTATGCCTCATTTGTATGAAATAATTAGCCCTTTTTATTTCTCCCTGCAATTTTATTTTATTTTTTTTAGAATCATCCCATCATATTTATCTCAACCTAAATCTTTTTTTTCAAACTACTCTAATAATGCTGATAATCATAAAAGTACTGATAATATTTTCATGTATAAGACAATAACGATTCTTTTTGGATTCTTCATAATTGGTCTTTTCAATATCATACGTTAAATTTTAAAAGTTTTATTGTTTTTGTTATAAATACCTGAAAGTCTTACAGCTTGTTAAATGCTTTTTAAAAATTATTCAGGATCATTCTTAACTTTACTGAGTAAGTTACCCTTTGTCATAAGCCCAACTCTCTTGCTCTATAGAATATAGTCTAAGACCTACAGTCCAACATAGTAACTGCTAGATCTTATATAATCCTTATTGTAGTTCCATGTTATTAAATTGTTTGTTGTTGCTGTTGCTGTTGTTGCTTCTGATATTTTCTGCTCAACCTGGGTGTTTTGAAACTTGGCTATGAATTCTCATTATTATGGCCAGTAGTAGGAGTATATGTAGACAGAGGGCATGGATGTGAGTTTAATGTGCAGGGATAATGTCTTTAAAAAAAATGATGAAATTAAGGGATGGGAGAGGAATGTACTGGGAGAAAGGGAAAGGGAAAAGTAGAATGGTACAAATTATCTGCCATAAAAAAAGAGGCAAGAATAAGCTTTTATAGTGGAGTGGAAGTGGGGAACCAGAATTGGAGTGAGTGAGTGAACTTTACTCTCATCAGAATTGGATCAAATAGGAAATAACAAATACTCAATAGGGGGATAGAAATCTATCTTACCCTGCAGCAAAATAGGAGGGGAAGGGAATATAGAAAGGCAGAGAAGGTGATAAAAGAGAGGGGAGGGAGTGGCTAGTAGCAAAACACTTTTGAGGAGTGATAGGATGAAAGGAAAGAGAGAATAAATGGAGGGAAATAGAATTAGCAATAGTAATTATATAAAAAAAAAATTAAGCAAGTTTCTCTGATGTAATATTACCATTCTCTGGAAAATGATGAGCAGGATGCTCTCAGGAAAAACAAAACAAAACAAAAATCTGGCAAGTCCTCCAAATATATTGCTGAACAGAGTGAAATATATTGTACACAAAGTAAAAGTATTGTGCTACAATTCCTTTCTAATTGCCTGCCTTAGTTTCCCTGAATAGTTCTGCCTCAACCCCCCTGGTTGCAATACCACCCATCCCTCCTAATCATCTAGAAGTTTGATCCAGAAAAGAAGACCTTCTATCTTAGACATCAAGACCCCAGACCTTCCCTACTTATCAGAATGTCTGGTGCCTCCCCCCATTCTGTCATTGTTCTTCTTGATCCCAACTTATCAGAATGTTTGGTGCCTCCCTCCACCCTGTCAGAACTGGATTGATAGTCTGTTCCAGATTTCAGTGCTCTGATTCCACCCCTGCCTCAGTGTACCTTGATCACATAGAGCCATGTACACATATACTTGATGGGAAGCACATATTAGCTGCTGGCTTCTTGGAGACCATCTAGTCTAATTCAGCCCTGGGACCAAAACATGGATCCATTTGGTTCCAGAACAATCTCACCCTCTCAAATTAATTATTAAAAACTCTCTAATCTCTATCTTGCCTTAGTTTCTCCAGCATTACAATGGCAATGTTCTGAGATGATCAATTGTAAATGACTTTGTTATTCTCAATAGTGCAATCATCCACATCTACTCTGAAGGATTTATGATAACAAATCCTATTCATATCCAGCAATGGAACTGATTAAATCTGAATATAGATCAATCTGAATTACTCTAGCTCTCTCTTTATTTTTAACTTAATTTTTCTTGAGGATTTTAATTTTTATTAGGGTAGGAAATCTGTTTTCTTTTACCACTTGATTATTATGGAAATTTTTTGCATAACTTCACATGTGGTTTCTTAATTGTGGGTGAGGGTAAGGGGAAGAATTTAAAATTCAAAAATCTTTAAAACAAATGTAAAAGGAATTGTTTTGAATGTGTCTGATGAAAATATTATATAAATAAAATAACTAAACAAAATGGGAAAAAGAAAAAACTTGATTATGATAGTCCTGTAACTTTTCCTCTTAGAATCACTTTCAGGTGGTGATCAGTATATATTTCTTGAAATAATGTCTCAAGATTATTTTTTTTTAATTGAAACTTCCAGGTATTTTAACCATTATTATATGTCTCTTTGTTTTTCTCTAATGAGATGTTTCACATTTTTTTTTATATTTGTGATTTTATTTTATTTCTTGTTATCTTAGAACACTATTAGCTCCCCATTGTCTAATTCTAGTTTTCAAGGAATTCTTTTGTTTCTTAATTTTTTGATTCTCTATTTCTAGTTCTTTTCATAATTTTCTTGGATTTTTTTCTCTAATTTTTTTTTTTTCATCTCTCTTATTTGATTTTTAAAGTTTTTTTTTTAAAGTTCTTTGAAGAACTCTTTTGGGTATTTCTCATTGAAAAAGAAGTGATTTTTAAAATTGTACTACATTGCTCTGAATATAAACCCAGATCATCTCTATCTGCAAAGTAGCTATTTATAGTTGGGTTCTTTCTTCTTTGCTAATTCATTGTAATTGTTCTTGTTTTGTGTTTTTTTTTTTTTTTTGTTTGTTTTTTTTTGTTTTTGTTTTTGTTTTGTTTTGTTTTGTTTTGTTTTGTTTTTGTTTTTTGGCAGGTATTAGTTTAATCAAATTATAGGCCTGAGGGTGGGGAATGATATCCCAAGTCTTGGGTCCTTGTTATATTTCTGAGCTTTCCCCCAGGGCCCACATTGAACACTCCTCTCCATCACTAAGCCATACTGTCTTCCAAATGACCTTGCTCCCTGTAGTCCCAGTAGTGATTGTAAAGTTCTCCTCTTTGCCCTGAAACTGAAACCAAAGGCTCTGCTTTCCTGCAAGTGCCCACAGCCAGCAACAACCCTGTCCCTTTGCTACTGCCCTCACCAGTGGTGGGCTAACTTTCTCACCACAGCTGAAGACTAGGACTTGTCTGATCAGTGTAGTTATGCTTGATGTTACTGTACCTCCATAGTGAAAGGTCCTTCAATATGCTCCTTCTCAGCTTACCACCACTTTGTCCTTTCTAAAACTGTCTGTCCTCCTACCCAGCTGCCCCTAAGGCTTGTTGTTTATTGATTCCTACAAAGTTGACTTGTAGATATTTGTTCTTCATTTAGGCTGAATCATGTAGCTTAAGTCATATAACTGCTTTATCCAGATGTGTTAATTGTCACCACTCTACATTCCCTCTGATGCAATGTTCTGTTTTATTTCTGTGAAGAAAATTTGGAGAACACAAGTTTTCTCACCTTTTCTACCATCTTCCCAGAATCTTCTTCCTCATTGTTTTTTTTTATAGTTCAATAATATTTGATCACAATTATATGCCACAGCTTCTTTAGCCGTACTTTAATTTATGAGCATTCCTCCAATTTCCAGTTCTTAGCCACCACAAAAAGAGATGCTTTAAATATTGTTGTGTCAATAGGTCTTTTTCATTTTGGGGGATGTTGTTTTTTAATATAAGAAAAGGGATAATATTTGTAAAGCACTTAGCATGGTGCCTGGCATATAGTCAGTGTTTATTAAATGTTTGTTCTCTTTACTAGTAAAATTTAGTTCTGGCTTAAGGGTTTAAAAAAAAGGCAGTATGGTGGATAAAATGTTGACCCTGAAGCCAGGAAGAACTGGGTTAGCACCTTGTCTCAATTATATGGCCATAGTTAAATAATCTCTCTCTGAATCTCTGAGTCTCAGTTTTTGTATCTCTGAAACAAGAATGATGATGCCCATAGCATACAGATCTCAAGGCAGTTTTAAGGCTCAAATGAGATAACATATGAAAGACACTTTGCCAGTCCTAAGGCACTGTATGTTTCAGCTGTAATAATTAGAATGTCTTTAATTTCTGCCTGATTGTTAAGGGAGTAAAATGACCAATAAGGAAAGGTTTCCAATGGTGCATCTGCTGTAATGTAGAATGATTTTCTTTGAAAATATGAGGAGCTGAAGGCAGCAAATGTGTTCAAGGAGAAAGCAAAAAGGGAGGGGTCAGCTCAATATTTAAAAAAAAAAAGAAAGAAAGAAAGAAAAAAAAAAAAGTATATTGCCTGTCCTGTTTAGGCTAGGTGAAAACAAATTGTGCTATTCCTCTGTGGGCTGATTTGTGATATATGTGGCTCTTTCCAATTGCCTTAAGTGAGGTCCATAGCTCACAGACTGCTGTAATGGTCTTGTAGCACGACACTTAAAATTAAAATATTAGGAGTTGGTGCTCCTGCAACAGCAGAATCTAGCTGTAAGCAAAGTCTGAAATCAAAGGATCTCTGATACCCAACTCTCATCTAAAATCTGTATTTTTTAATCCAGATTGGGCCATGCCACTGATTCACCCTTCCCACCCCTCCAAAAACCTCCATACTTCTCTATTGTCTCAGGAATAACATAGTTTTATCAGTTTTAAAGCCCACCACAAACTGTATCCCACTAATCTCCTCAGTCTTACTTCATATTGATGAGTCAGAGCTGAGGATCTACTCGAAAGTGCATACCTAGCTAAGAAATGTGGAGCAATAAAATCTCTAATCTGTTGTTGCTCCTTATATGTCCTAAGCAAAACCCTCCATCCTGCTAAAAGACATTCTGTCTCCTTATCTGGCTCCTTCTTATCTTTTTTTTTTTTTTTTTTTTTTTAAACCTTATAGGCTATGAGCCTGCTAAGCCCCAAAATTTTCAGTATATCTAGCACCCTAAAATATTTCTAATTTGCTAGACCTTCCTTTGAAGCTAGCCCATCAGCTATGGTGTAAATAAACTCTTTTGTGGCTTTAAGAGAATGTCTTTGAATTCTTTCAAACTATGAACCATAACTCTCACAAACTTCAACATCATTCCCCATCACACACCCCTTGTTTTCACCAAATTGAACACCAAATATGTCTCCAATCTTCATGAAGCTCAGGTGGTCAACCACATCTGGATGCTTCCCTCTTCATCATCATTTCTTTTTGATTGGTGTACCTTTTCAATTACAGCTGTGAAACTTACTTTCCTATGCTATCTTGGTTAAGATATTTAATTTCTCTAAATCTCTGCTTCTTTATCTATAAAGAACAAGGGTTGGGCTATAGAGCCTCAGAGGTGCTGTCCAGCTCTAGATTTATCATCTAATTGTTAAAGGATAAAGATATTATGGAAAAGAATAGAAAATCACTTTGACCATGTGGTGTGACCACCTGGCCATGAAGGCTGGCTTCCAGTCATATGTCATTCAGAAGACAAAAACCTTTCATGGAACAAAATCTTTTCCTAAGGAAAATTAGAAAAATTATGTGCTTGCCTGATTGCTGAATTGATTCCCTGAGCAGAACTCTACAATATTTAAGGTACATGGTATGGCAAAGAGTTTTTGATTTGGTTTCACATCACCAGGAAACACTCAAATTAATTTTTTTTTTTCTTCAAGGCAATGGGGTTAAGTGACTTGCCCAGGGTCACACAGCTAGGAAGTGTTAAGTGTCTGAAGCCAAATTTGAACTCAGGTCCTCCTGACTTCAGGGCTGGTGCTCTATCCACTATGACATATAGCTGCCCCCAACACCCAACTTTCCTATTAACGTGACTTTGGACAAAACATTCAAATTCATTCAGCCTCATCTCTGTTCATCTGTGAAATAATAGTACTTACCTAGAGGTTTCTGAATTCTATAGTCTTAATCATGGTAAAGTTGAAAAAGCCCTGGTTTAGGAGTTGGAGGATTTGAGTCCAAATTACCATATTGGATTTGGACTTCAGCGCCCATCTGGTATAAACTCCTCCTTTTAATATAGAAGGAAACTCAAGACTACAGAGGGGAGGCAACTAGCCCAAGATCACATAGTTCTTAAATAAAAGCAAAATTAGAACTCAGGGCTTTTCAGTCCTGAGTCAGATCTCTTCACCTTGTACCCTAATGCTTCCCCAATTATTTTTCTCTGGCTTTCTGATTCTTCATCAGTCAGAGGGAACAGAGAAAAGTGTTGACCTAGATCAAGTCCAAGTCTTTTTCAAATATAAGTCCTGTGAAGTCATCCTTGAACACAGTCAGAGATTAAGTTTAACTTATCCTATTTAAGTAGTTTGCTTTATTTTTACTGGCTCCAAAATGGAGGTCTGAGTTCAACAGTATAAGGGCCCAGGTTTCAATATTCCAAAGGAGCAGTATCTCAGAAATAGTTGGTAGGGAAGAAAGAAAAAATGGGGAAAAAAAAAGAAATTTACATGATAATTTTGTTGTATATTTGAAAGGAATAATGAGTTTTCCATAGGAGATTTTCAGTTTCATGTGCAATCATCTTTTTTATTATATTATATTATGGAAATGTTTGTTTTATTCTATAAATTAAAAGGAAAATAAATCAAAAAGAAAACAAAAAGAAAGTTCAGGTTATGATTATTATTTTTAATACCATCATTCTCACTGTTATTATTACCATTAACAATGAATATAAAAATAATAACACTCTAAATCTAAATCTGAGATAATAAGCAGGTCAGCCAGGTTTGGAAATGCTTTGCTGATCTAAGCTAATTCTTTTGAGTGAGCAATATAATGCTTGGATCCTAAACAAAGGCAATGGCATCGCTTTGATGAGACCTTTTTTTTTTTTTTTTTTTTTCTTTTCTCCTGCCTGCCATTGCTCCCAGTCCTGGGTCTCCTAAGACAGATCAGGTGAGTCCCACTTCTAAACAAAAAAGGTCTTTGCAACACTTTAGCATCATTAATAGGCTCTTCAAAGGCATTCCTTTTATTGATCCTTTAGGAATCACTCTCTGAGACTTTCTCTCTGGAAATGAAAACTGAGCAAAATTGGTGACTTTGGCCTTAGGGAAACCCATACTATAATGAAGGTAGCAAAACTTCTTTTTATTGTCACCCATAGATTCAGAGAAGCTGTGATATGTTTTATCTCAGATCCAAAGAACTGGAAATTAAATCATTTAAACTCTGTGGTTTTCAATCTCCTATCTATAAATTAGTGGATTGAATAAGAAGACTTCTGAGTTTTCCCTAATTGAGTAGCTCCAATTTACCCCCATATACCCTATATAAATTTTTATGACATATATAATGTGTCTGTGCACATGTACATACCTACATTTTATATATGCATATACACACACACACATATATGTGTAGTAAATATACCTATATCTATCCACCTATTTATCTATCTATATCCATTATCTCCCCAAATTAACTTCTTGAATACAAAAATTTGTGAGTATGCGTGTATGTACACATACATCCTGTAATGCCAGAGAAACTGAGCAAAACAGAGATTAGAGAATATTCAATACAGAATTTATTAAATGGAGAGATTTACTGGAACCAATGGATCCATGGTTGGTCCCATCACATATTGTCTCAAAGAATCCAGCACTAAATATCGGATACAGGATTTTTTATAAGGTAACAAGAACAATGACATAATGAGGGAGGTAACTGGATGGGACTGACCTAATGTGAGGAGGCACCTAGGATAACCTGATGGATGGAGGTACTGGAGAAGCTTCTGATATTCTAATGATCTCTAAAATGGATAAAGACCTTTATTCCATCCAACATTAAGAGGGATTAAGTATAGCCTTAGGTCTAAAATATAAGACCTTTATCCAAACATTAAAAGGCAATGGTTATAACCTGAGGCAGAGTAACTGAATAGGACAATTAGGGAAACTGGGTCAGGACATTAAAAGAGAACTGTGGCACAACAATACTTACACACACATTTGAAGAAGGAACCCCCCCAAACTCTTTAAAACTCCTAGAAGGAGAAAATCGAGGGAAACAAGAAGGTTTCATTCTGTTATCTAGGTGGGGTTGGTTCGAATTTCAATCCTATTGAATTAAAGAAACTCATTGACTTCTATTCAAATTCCAGCTCAAGCTGAAACCCAACTAAGGACCCCACCCACTAGCCCCCTTCAGCTTGTAGCCAAAGCTCCTGTTATAAAAGAGCCAATCTAAAATCCTCTTTTTGCAGAGGTTCTAAACATGCCATGCTATGCCATGCTATGCCAAGGAAGCCTCTACCCACTGGAATAATATTTTTTCCAGTGCTACCCTTTCTTTATGCCCACCCATTTCTCTAACCAGACTTTTTGCCTCTCTGTCAGGATTTCTACCCTTAACTTCCCAATCCCTATAATAAACCTTTTATTAATCTAGATTTTCAGGTCTGTAAATTCCTTTACTAAGAATCTCTGCGTCATCAGAAGGGAGTTCCCCAAAATTCTCTATCCTTATGTTGAATCCCAAGAGGGTGTAGGGGAGCCAAACCTTTCCATTTGGTTCCCTGAACTCCAAACCTGCCACTAGACCTTATCATTTAACTCCCTGACCATCAGAAACCTAATCTCATTTCGGTTCCCTAAATCTAGGCCTTATTATTTGGTTCACTACTAAAGGGAACCCCAAAACCTCATCATATTTACCCACATATCCACTGTGTATGTGTGTGATACACACATATACTATGTATGCACATATAAACAAACATACATATACATACATGTGTATCATACATAATATATTTATACCTATAATCTATCTCTCTTTCTCTATTTATATCTGTTGTCTCCCCAAATTACATCATGAACTACTTGAGCACAGGAATTGTGTGTGTGTGAGTGTGTGTGTGCGTGGGTGTTTTCCTTTATTCCCATATTTAGCTTAGTGCTTAGAATATCATAACACATCACAACAGATTAATAAATACATTTTACCTTGACTTGTAAGGTCAATTCCTTGTAGACATTGTAGACAATAAATTACATTTATAAGTCCTTAGGCTATAATCACTTCTCTGGGTGTGAATTAATTCCTATGTAAAATATGGGGGTGCTGAAGTGATGAGCCATCTTAGGCAGGAAATATGGCATGTTGGAAATATTAATAATCTGAATATATAGAATTAAGGTTTACAAGACATTTGGCACATGTTGCTTTATTTATATCCTCATAACAACTTCATGAAAATAAATGATACTGCTTTTACCATCACCATTTTATAGGTGAGGATTTTGACTTTTAGAGAGTGTAAGTGACATGGAATAGAGCTAGTATGTGTAAAAGGGAAGATTTGAATTTAGAACTACTAATCTATTTGCAAGGGGATAATTTCTATATCATGTTGTCTCCCCTGGGTCTATAAACAAAGGGGCTGGGTTCAAATGTTAGGTCTGAGAAATACTGCCTTCATGACTTGGGAGAAATATTTTGACCTTGTTAAATTTCAGTTTTTCTAGTTATAAAATAAAGGTGACATCTGTAAGAATCTATAATAATCATGTGGTCAGAACTCCCTCTGCTGAGACATTATCCCCCTATGAGTTAAACACTTTCTTTCAGGAGCTTTCTGGGGCCAGCCTTTCACAGTTCTAAGATTTGGTCTTTGCAATTTCTTTTTTTCCCCTTTCTCTTTTGCTCCTGTTTTTCTCTTTTTTCCTCCCATTGTCTTATATTTCTATGGCATAAGAACATTAATAAGTTTTTAAATCTTCCATCTTAGAATGATGGAAATAGAACTGTGGTATATAATCTATTCTATAGTGATTTCACCTTCCTTAGGGTCTGTGGCTTTCAAGAACAGCTTGCTCTACCCCTGCATAGCTGTGGGTAGGGATTAACTCCCTTGGACTTCTATACCCAGAACAATCCACACAATGGGAACACTTGGGGAAAATTCAATACAGTCATGCATTAAAAAGGTAAAGCTTAGAATCAAAAGAAAGTGTCATCTACAATAGAAGCTGGGAAAAAAAAAGTCCCTATTTCTCCTGCTCAGGATCCCTCTGATTAACTAAGGGGAATTAAAACCAAATAAAGTGTAAATCCAATCCTGGCTGGTAAGTGATGGCAGGGAAGCAGTTAGAGCTGGCATTGGGAATCAGAAAGATCTAAATTCAAATCTAGCCTCAGATACTTGCTTCTATGTGACTCGGGCAAGTTCCTTACCTTCCTCAATTTCCCTATCTATAAAATCAGGTATAATAGTAGTACCTAACTCCCAGGTTTGGCTTAAGGATTACATATGACAATATTTTAAAAGTGCTTTGCAAACCTTAAAGTCTATATAAATGTTATTATTATTATATAAGGGAATTGATCATGAAAGATTTAAATAACTCACCCAGGAACACACCATCAGTAAGTGTCAGAAGTTGTATTTGAACAAATATCTTCCTGATAATAGGGTGAAGTTTCTAGGAGAAATATAGCAGTAATCCTGAGGGCCCCAGACCTTGGGAATGCTATAGTTCTAATAAATTGTTTATCAATGATTCTAAAGTCTCCTGACCTTAAGAATACTATATTATATTCCTACCAACATTGCTAATTGCTAGATAACAATCTGTATGTCAGAGATAACAGAGTTTCTGAGATAAATGGTGAGATGCATACTACACTACTACTCAATCCCATCTCTAAACCATAAAAGTCAACATTGAGGTACATACCAACTACTCCACATTCTTCCTCTAAGCCATAAATTTAGTATATCAATGACATGAAGAACCAGATCTCTCTGTCTTTTCCCTATACATTTATCTTCTTGTTCCTAATTCTTTGCTAAATCCTTTTGGAACTTAGCCTGCTCCAAGTGGCATTACAATTACAATAAACTTTGTCCCTTGACTTGGATTCAAGACTGCAAAATACTTACAACACTGGTCTGTAGCCTCAACTTTTGGGGTTCTACATTTGAACCTCAACATTGACACCAACTCTATTCAATATACCGCCTAGCTGTTTGTAGTTAGGGTGCCTGGGCTCAAATACTTGATCTACTACCTCTGTCATGTTTGGCGAGTCCCCTCTGATGTGGTTTATGATGTGAAGTTTGTCCACAAATGATGTGATTTGAGGACCAAAATGACATGGGTGATGTAGACATCAGATGATAGCAAGAACCAAATGTTGTGCTTCAGTCTTGTGAAGAATTCCAGTGGTCACTCTCTTTGGCAAAAAGTAGATTTATTTGGGGAAGAGGGTACGGACAAAATGAAAGGATATAATAGACATCAGGAATGGTAAATATAAAATACAATGGGAGATCCTATGAAAGACATGTTCTTCAATGGAACTTACAATTATCCAATAGAAAGGAAGCATCCCTTAAGATTGGTGCATGCCCTTACTAACTGACAGGTAAATCCTGAAAGCACACTAAGAATGTTAGTTAGCTCTAAGTGAGAGAAGTAGGATGGAGAAGCATAGTGGAGTTAGGAGAGATATCATATGGCATGGGGGAAAGGAAAGGGGAAAGACACCAGGAGGTAGAGTGTCACAGTGGATTGACCCAAAGGAAAGCAGCAACTATGGGATTATTGGGGTTCAAAAAGAGGGACCCCAAAAGTCCCAGACTGGTGTCATCAGGGTGTCTCAAAAGAATTTGCAGACATGCAAAGTTCTAGTCAAGGGGCAAAGTTTTATTGAACGTAATGGTACACCATTAGAAAGCAGACTGAACTCTAAGGGAATCCAGTAAAGAAACAGAACCAAGAGAGTTATTTTATCCAGAATTATGCTAATTCTTTGGTTGAAGGGCTAGGGAGTCTATCATCAGCATGTTAATTCAACAGCCCAAGGGTAGGGCTAGGAAGTAGTCTCCAGATTGAGGAGTGGTCTGAGAAATTTGATTATCACTGACCAGATCATCAGTCAGCAATGAACTGAGAAATAGTGTATTCAGAATCAAACAGATGAAGTGCAGACTCCAGAATCAAAAGTCTTAGGGCTTCATATTATATATCAGGATGGCCCATAAGTACATTTTATACAGAATATGTAACCTAGGAACATGATTGAGATTTCTGACTGGGCATAGCAAGGTGAGACTGCTCAAAACCTCAACAAAGGGTTGTTCTCAGAGGTTTGACATAATTTGAATTTCAGACTGGACCTCCCCAGAGGGTAGAACCAAGGAGCTAAACTGATCTCTCTCAGTGTCTTTTCCCTGCTTGACTCAGGGATTAATTTTTATCAATTCCACTGCTCACCAAACTATTGAAGACCTCCTCACGTGTTTCCTTTGGGCTTAGAAAAGGAGGGGTGGTTGGATCAGGTAACCTCTGTGGTTCCACCTATCAGAGCCTCTGAGTCTCTGATTAATCTGAACTTTAAACATTCATCAAAGCTTTTTTTACTTGCAGGACAGTGACATGAAACTGAATTCAACCTTCAGAATCTCCTTGCAAAAAGCCCACTCTGAAGCTTGCCCTGACCCTGCCTGAAATTGCAGGTATAAGGCTAGACAGTGACTCTGTATGATGCTGGGAGATGATGGTAGCAACGGATTATTCAGATTGAATCTGAGTAATATGGACCTCCTAAAGGGTTCATGGGGATGTGAATTGTGATTTTAGCTGATGACTCATGCCGAAATGGCTGGCTTCTGTTATCTAATATCAGAAGTGCTGGTGGGAAAGCTCTAAATGCTGCTGGCTTCCTCCTGGTTTTGCTAATTTATTTGCAGGTACTTTCAGTGTGAGCTAGAGAGTGATTAAGGCCCGTAAGTCAAATATGTACTGGGATTGCTGAATTGCCTAATTGTGCTTCGGATACTGAAATGTGGCTATATTTCAATTCATCGTGGATTTATTCAGTACATGATGGATGACCAGAAAGCTCTACTGCTATCCTCTCAATGTCAAAAGAAAGCAAGGGAGGCATCTTTCTAGCATGTTGGATGAACTCCCTGTGGCAAAACAACGGGACAACATGGGCAAGTATCCCACAGGATGGAGAGATTTGGATGGGTTGTTATCAGCATGGTGGAGGGAATATCCAAATCAAATAGCTCACATATCCATTTGACTTTTGAGACTGGGCAAGTTAGAAGGCACTGTGATAGCTACCAGGGAATTTGTATACAAATATAAATATAAAGTCATCCTTGTCTTTGGGGAATTTATATGGTCTGGAAGTAGCTTGGTAAAGGGGTCAGATTGTTGATAAAATGGAAGTGATGAGAATTAGGTAAGGGGTACCTAAATGAAATTAGGGTTAATTGAGATGTAGTGACAGGTTTGGGGTACAAGGAGTCAAATAGAGCTCCCCTGAACCCCTATGGATTCGGTGCAAGGATACAGAGTTAAATGAGGTCTAGTAGTGGTGCAAGAGTCCTCTGTAAAGGAATTTACAGAACCAAAAACCTAGATTGATAAAAGAAGTTTATTTTGGGATTTGGAAGTAAGGTTAAGGGTAGAAAGACACCAGGGCCAGGGCTGGCACCGGGCGGGCAGGAACCCTTGACATAGCTGGCAAAAGGATGCCATGTTTGGGGCTTCTGCATAGAGTGGACTCCAATTTTGTCCCTTTTTATAGTGAGGGGGCTTTTGGTAATCTTGAAAGGGCCTGTGGATGGAGTCCCAGGTTGGCTCCTGGCTGGTTTCAGCCAGGGTTAGAATTTGAATAGAATTCAATGGGTTTTTAGATAAGGAACTATTTGTGCTTGGCGTGGGGGTTGGGGAAACCTGAGCAGATCATTAGAATGGGGGCTGTGACAGCCCAAATTAACTCAGATCCAATGGAGGCTGGGAATTAGAAAGGAATCTTAACCCACATCAGAAGTACATTTAAATCATGGGAGACTAGCTCTGTCTGCAAAAACATCAATCCCAAGAGATGGGATGTTGTGCAAAGAGCATAGGGAGCAGACCAATTTAATTGAAACAAAGAGTACATAAACAACATAAACAAAATGTGTGTGTGTGTGTGTGTGTGTGTGTGTGTGTGTGTGTGTTTGTGTGTGTGTGTGAGTGATATAAAATGACTTTAAAGTTTGTAAATGAAAGCCAAATCATGGAAGGTTTTTAAAACACTAGGAGGAGGTTGCTTATCAAGTATAATTCAATGATACAAGGAAAATTCTGCAGTAGGGAAAAATACTAGAATCATCTGTGTGATTGCAATAACTGCTGCTGTGAGCAAAGACAAAAAAGTCAGTGTCTTGGACAATCTTGCAAACTTAGGCATGAACCCTTCATCTTTTATACAATGGAGGCCAGAAGAAATACAACCCCAGAGTTTCCCAGAAATCAGTGTCTAATATTAAGCATAATGAGGATATTGTACCAATAAAGAGAAGGGTCTATAAAACATTATCATTTCTAATTGATAATTGGATTTTTTTTTTCATATTGCTATAAAGTAAGGGAGGAAAAAAGCTTAAGACACTTCATCAGAATTTATTCTTTTTACTTTCCTAGGAAAGCAAGCCAGAGTCTTCCATAAAAAGGACATTTGCATAAAATAAAGAATAGAACAGAAGTTACTGTGGGCAACTAGAAGAAAGTCACTCCAAATGGAGATTCTTTAAGCCTCATTTTCATTTCAATTTGTTCTTCTAAATCACTTCTTCACCTACTATTGACATACACTTGTTTAAATGGGATTTAAATTTATGCTAAGCAGGATTTAATCTGCAATAGGTCAATTCCAGGCTATCAGCCTTCTTTTCAGAAGGGATATTGCTCAAGAATGGAAATGCAATGTCAGAAGATATGTTTTCTGGGTTACCTTAAAACATTACAGTTTAGGACAAAGGAGAATGCTTTTGTTCTTAGGGAGACTTGGAATTTTTGAGGTCATTAGGGGACATTAGATTAATTGGTTAAAAAAAAAAAAGCACAGTGGAGAACAAGCTAGTGTAACTATGACTTCCCAAGAGATGATACAGCCAGCCAAGAGAATCATGAGTAAGACTCAGCTTTGAGCACAGTGAATATCATGAGTACCCATTAATAAAAAAAGCAGAGACAAGATGGAGTCCACGTTGAAGAAGTCAAGAAGGTTGATTGGGGGGGGGGGCACAGAGACTATGCAATATATGTTTAGTACTGTGTCACTATATTGTAAATGATCAATGCACAAAGTGGGGGTGTTCAAAGAATAAGGCTCTGGTTTCGTTTCTTGAGGTCTGGCATATGAAAAACAAGTTCCTCAGTGGAACCTGCAATTACCCAGTAGAAAGGGAACACCCCATGAAGTTGGGGCATGCCCTTAGCACCCTAAAAGAGTTAAGAGAAATGGAGTTGAGAAACATAGTGGAGTTAAAGGAGCTACCTCATAACATGGGGGAGGAGAGATAAGAAGACACCAGGAGGTGGAGTGCTGTAGTGGATTGATCCCAAGGATGGTAGAATGAGCTTCACCCATAGTTAATATGGATAACAATAACTAACACCTAAGTAATATTTACGATGTGTAATATGCTGGTCCTCATTAATTATTACCTTATTTTTCTCTCAAAACTATTGTGTGAGATAGATGCTATTATCATCTGAGAATGAGAATTATAAGGTGACTTTATGTAATAAGATATCTAATAAGTGTCTGAGAGAGGATTTGAACTAGGTTTTCCTTACTCCAAGTACAATAGGATCTACTACCTAAGTACTTCCATGAAAGCTATTTTCCTTCACATGCATAACATGAAATGGCACAAGGTATTATATAACTACACATATCTGGGTCAATTAGAATTGGGTATGAGGATAAAACTGGGTTCTTCATGCAATTCAACTTGGCAGAATAAATGAACGAGCTCAGAAACAGCAGTCATATAGAATCAAAGAGTTGGGCCTAAAAAAAGTAAATTCTTCTATATCCCTTTCAATATGGCTCCTTTTGATGAGGTCTAGAATTGGGGCATCCAAATGAAATTAGGGTTTAATTGAGGTCTAGTGGCAGGTTCGGGGTACAGGGAGTCAAATAGAGCTCCCCTGCAACCCCTTTGGATTCGGCGCAAGGATATAGAGTTAAGTGAGGTCTGGTAGTGGTGCAAGAATTTGGTGTAAGTAAAGGAATTTACAGACTCGAAAACCTAGATTGATAAAAGAGGTTTATTATGGGGTTTGAAAGTAAAGTCTAGTTAGTAAAGTTGAAGGTAGAGATAAGAGGGCACCGGAAATAGGATTCCAGTGGGCAGAGAGTCTTTGGTGCCAGGCATGGTGATGGCACATTTAGACCTTCTGCAAAGAGAGGATTCCAGCTTGGCTCTTTTATAATGAGAGATTTAGCTAAAGGGACCTGTGGGTGGAGTCCTAAGTTGCCTCCTCTCTGGGTTTCAGTGAGGGCTAGAATTTGCTTGGTGGGATTTGGGAAACCTGAGCAGATCATTAAAATGGGGGCTGGGACAGCCCAAGTTGACTCAGATCCGATGGGGGCTGGGAGAGCCTGGATATCTCCTATTAGAATTCAAAGGGTGCTTTTGACCAGAACTTGTGAATCAAAGGTCCTAGCTTCTTGAATTGATAATTCATCAGCTAGGAGGGGCTGGGAATCAGAAAGGAATAAATCAATCTGTGGTCTTAAAGGGACCACAACCCATATCACTTTTATCAGATCTCCAACCAGAACAATGAGCTCAATATAGAGCAGTGGTATAGACCTTTCAGCTCAGTCCCTTTCCTGATATATCCTAGAGGAAAAGTCTTGTGTTAACTACTGTCTATGGTATCACCACTGTTATAGAACTATTCCCAGCCTCTTTTCACTTTGTCCACAGGTAAAACTGGCACCTCTTCTCTTAGTGTTGATATCTTTTATCTCACAGATCTCTCCAAATCCCGCCAATATCTTCAGATTGTGCAATATTTGCTTCACTCAGGAAGGGAACAAAAAATCAAAATCCAAGAAGTCTCTGGGAGTTCAGACAACTTCCCTTTGGGGTGCTAGTAATAGAATTTATCCACTCTGCCTTCAAGAAGCTGTTACACATAGATCATTTTGATGAGGTGCTGCTTCTAGGGGAAATGTAGCAATAACCAACCCTAAGGCCACCTGCTCTTGGGAGTGATGTGTTCTACAAACATTGCTGGCTATCAGATGACAATCTGTTGGTCAATAATAACAAAGCTTCAGAGACAATAATGAAGTATATACCAGACTGCTCCTCAACTCCACTTCTAAGCCACAAAATTAGCATATCAGTGACATGAAGTGATATGATCTCTCTAAATTTTTACTATAAATTTATCTTCTTGTTCCTGATTCTTTTGGAACTTAGCCCACTTTAATTGGCATTACAATTATAATAAACTTTGTCCCTTGACTTGGAGATAGGTCTGAGTCTGCAAATTGAGAACATTGGTCTGGAACCCCAACCTTTTGGGGATTTCCTTTCAATCTCAACAATCTGAATGAATTGTTTCCTTCCAGGTTCAAATCCCATCTTCTCCATGATGCCTTTCCTCATCTCTCACCTTGTTTCAGTTATGAGTGCAAACAAGATGTCTTTCCCTAGTCAAAATAAAAGACAGGACAAATTAGGGATGGGTAGGGTCTGAAAGATAGGGCAGTAGCTTTATGGTGGACTGGGAAAGGCTTCTTTCAGAAGATGAGATTTTAACTGAGACACGAATGAATCCAGGGAAGATAGGAGGCAGAGGAAGTTAGGAATATAAATGTTCAATGCATGGGGAACAACAAGCAATAATCCAAAGTTGGAAGATAGGACATCAAAAAGTTCAGGGTACCGGGGCAGCTAGATGGCAAAGTGGATAGAGCACCAGCCTTGAATTCAGGAGGATCGGAGTTCAAACCTAGTCTCTGACACTTAACACTTCCTAGATGTGTGACCCTGGGCAAGTCACTTAACCCCAGCCTCAAAAAAAAAAAAAAAAAAAAAAAAAAGAATATGTTAAAAAGTTCAGGGTGACTAGACTATACAGGAAAATGGTATTTCAGTTTGAAATATGGAAAACTTTTCTCTCCATTAGAGCTAACCTAAAATGGATTGAGATTCTTCATGAGATGGTGAGCTTTTCTTCACTGGAAGTCCTTAAATGGAAACTCATTGGCTACTTTTCAAGGCTGCTATAGACATAAAGAGAAACCATGCTCAAGGATGAGTTGCAAAAAATGATCTTTAAAGCCTTTTCTAATTTTATGATTTTGTAGTTAAAGGCTTTAAAGGTGGGGGGTTGACAGAAAACTGAATTTTGAATTAAAATATTCTTGTCTGGCATATTTGGCAAAGATTTTTATTGCTAATGTTTCTGGAGTCAACTTGGCTGAACAGGTGTTTAGTTATGTAGGATGATTCAAAGGGTACCAGGAAGTATATCCCACAAAAAAAATACTCCTCTATCCAGATCTTTCCTAAAAAAAAAAAAATATCTTTTGTGCTTTCTTCTTTATATTTAGTATAATCCATGGAAGATATCATAGAATTTCCAACTGGATAGGACCTTAGAGATAATTTATTTGAACCCCCCACATTTTGCTGTTAATAAAATAATCAGAGAGCCATAGCCTTAGAACATAAAGGGCCACCAAGGTATCTAGTCCAAGTCCTTGATTTTACAGAAGAGGTTACTGCAGTTCAGAGGATGAAAATTTCTTTCCGAAGGACATACAGGTAAAAATGAAGAAATGGTAATTCATCTGCAGTTCTGATATAAAATAATGTATTTTCATGACTTCTGCCCAGGTTCTGCCTTTACATTAAACTATACCTCTTTTCCCTTACCTCCCTCTCTTCATTCCATCCTTCCTTCATTCCTTCTTTTCTTCCTTCTTCCCATCCTTCTTTTTCTCTGTCTTTGTCTTCATCTCTATCTCTCAATTATACATACACACACACACAGAGGGAAAAAGGGGGAGAGAGAGAATGAGAGACAGACAGATAGAGGTAGAGACAGATAGACAGAGAGAGACACACACACAGGCAGGGAGACAGAGAGAAGGAAGGAGGGAGAGAAAGACAGAGAGAGAGAAAGAGAGATACAGATAGACAGAAAGACACAGACACAGAGAGGGAAATAGAGAGAGAAACAGAGACAGAGAGAGACAGAGACAGACGACAGACAGAAATAGACTCAGAGAGAGAGAGAGTTGTACACTTTGCAAATACAAGGTGGTAAAGTAATAAAAAATTAAGTACCTGCTGAGACTTTAGCAGGGCAGCTAGATGGCTCAGTGCATAGAATTCCAGGCTTATAGTAAAAAAGAATTGATATTAAATTCTATCTCAGACAGAATTGTAACTGTATGACCCTGAGCAAGTCATCAAATCCTGTTTGCCTTGGTTTCTTCATCTGTAAGAATAAGCTGGAGAAGGAAATGGAAAACTACTCCACTATCTTTGCCAAGAAAACCCCAACTTAGGTGACAAAAATCAGACAAGACTGAAACAACTGAACCACAGCAACAGATTTTTAGAAATGCAGAAATCTAGAAAGCTAATAAAAGAGCTAGGAAACGAATCAAGATTTTGCTATTGTGGCCTGTCCATACAATGAATGTCTCATGAGCAATTCACAGTTGGAGAATTGGACTGTCTAGAAGAAGATGGCTAGTCCAGAGAGAGAAGACCACAAAGAATAATGGATGCTCCATGATAAAATTTTCCTAGGTAGGCAGGGATGTTCCAGGATGAGACTATAAATGAAGCATGATCTGTAAATTCAGGAACAGAGCCAGAAATGAAACAACACAGTAATTGCACTAATCTGGTTAACTTATTAGATAAAGTTACTGCTATATTAGAGGCACTCAAGCCACTAAAGGGCTATGAGTTCAAAGAAATAGTAGTTGAAATAAGGAACATAGATTTGTAGAACTGGGTTGAAGGATACAGAAAGACAAGCTTCACCACCAATAAGTTCAACACAAGCCTTGATAAAATATATCCTATGTACTGTGCTAGGAACTAAAGATTCAAAACCAAATGATCCTCCAATTCTCAAGTGTCTCCCCATTTTACTGAATAGGTACTATGGTCCAGGGCATCTACATACAACAGTAGATAGAGTGCTCTGTCTGGAAAATATTTTCCTAAATTCAAATCTGATCTCAGACACTTATTAGCTATGTGTAGTTGTAAAATAATTTAACTCTATTTGCCTCAATTTCTTCATCTGTAAAATATTCTAGAGAAGAAAATGGCAAGTTGCACTAGAATCTTTGCCAAGAAAACCCCAACTAGGAACACAGAGTCAGACATGACTGAAATCATGGAACAACAACAATAAAGTGTGATTCAGTGCAATTAGTCAATCAATTCTTAAATCCTTCCTATGTAACAGGAGCAATGCTAGGTATAGGGGATATAGAGACAAAGATGAATTTATTCCTATTCTCATGCATCTTACATTCTACCCAAGTGGTCACATATTCCAAAGTTAAGTGTAAAAGGAGTAATTTAAATTACATTAAATTAAAAAAAAGGTTTTGTACAAATAAAACAAATGTAGCCAAGATCAGAAAGAAATCTAAAAATTGGGGGTGAATATTTTATAGACAGTTTATTAAATAAAGGTCTTATATCTAAAATACAGATTTATATATCTTTTCATATCTGAGAATACAAATCTTCTCCAATTACTAAATCATTAAAGGATACAAACAGGCAGTTTTCCAATGAAAAAATCAAAACAATTTATAGTCCTCTGAAAAATAATGCTCTAAATCATTATTGATTAGAGAAATGCAAATTAAAACAACCTTGAGGGATCATTTTAGGTCTACTAGATTGGCTAAAGTAATAGAAGGGAAAAGTGACAAATGTTGGAGGGGATGTGGAAAAACTGCGCTGCTAAATCATTGCAGTGGAAACGTTAAATGATCCAAGCAGTTTGGAGAGCAATCTGGTACTACACCCAAAGAGTTACTAAACTATCTATACCCTTTGACCCAAGGATATCATTGCTTAGACTATTTCTAAAGATGATTAGAGAAAAAGGAAAAGAAACTATATGTTCTAAAATGTTTAAAGTAGCTCTTCTTTGTGGTGGCAAAAATTGATGCAGGAATATCCATTATTTGGGGAATAGCTGAACAAGTTGTGACACATTATTATGATATAGTATTACTGTCTGATAAGAAATGATGAGCTCAATGATTTTAGGGAAAAAAGTGAAAAGACTTGCTTGAAATAATGAAGAGTGAAATGACCAAAAACCAAGAGAGCATTTTGTAGACGAACAGCATTATTGTTTTAAGAATGATTTTGAGTAAATAAAACATGTTGGCTATTATAAATATCCAAATCATATTATATAGATACAGAATAGACTACATATATCTTTTTATTTGTTTTTAATGGTAGCCACCTCTAGGGTATGGGGAATGGGGAGGAGAGGAGAGGGAAGAAAAAAAATGAAATTTACATGATAATTTTTATGTATTTGTGAAAGGAATAGGAAGTTGTGCATAGTAGATTTGCAGTTTCATGAGCAATCATCTTTTTATTATGTTATGTCATAGAAATGCTTGTTTTATTTCATAAATTTAAAGTGAAACAAATCCAATTTTTTAAAAAAAGGAAGTGGAAAGTCTGTAATAGCAGGCCTTCAGATTCATCTGCAAAATGAAAGGATTAGACTAGATGCTGCAAAAAATGATTATAAATAATAAAAAATTCCCCTCTTTTATCTATCCAACCCCATCAAATTTTAGAAGAAATCTAGTGTATTCCATTCAATTAAGCTTGGATAGAGACATACCCTTTTGTCTAAACAGCTCAAAGCTGAGGGTAATCTGGATATAGAGATAGTCTCTTTGTCCAAGGGGAACATTATATTACTCTCATCCCCTTATTTTAATATTCATTCTCTCATTAACTGTTAACAAATCAGAGTTGATTGACACCCTGAGGAACACCCCTCTTCCAAAAGGAAAACAAAAACAAAAACAAAAACAAAAAAAACATAAGTCTACCTCCATGATTGTCTTTGGTGTAAGAGAAATAGCAAAATGACCATTCTTTTATTTTAAAATATTAGTAAAGTGATTAAATTATCCAGAAATTACCTCTCAAATCTTTTTAATCATTACAATGCCTATTGGAATCTTTTATAGGCAATATTAATAATATGCTTCTTATTTTGTCAATGAGGGGAAAGATACAAATGTTAGTAAATAGAAAATAATTTTAAGAGGGAGAGAAGACTAATAACTGGAAGATCAGGAGAAGTCTATGTAAGAAGAAGCATCTGAAGAAAGATAAACATTCTAAAAGAAAAAAAAAGAGTAGGGATTTCATGGAGGACAGACTATACAAAGATATAGAAGCAGGAAATGGTATCTTAAATATAAATGGTAGCTAGGAAACCAGTATCATTGGAACAGAATCTATGAAGAAATAAAATATGAGGTAAAACTAAAAAGATAAGGAGAAGGAAGGTTGCAGAGGGCTTTAAACATCATACTGATGATTTTGCATTTTTATCTTACAGGCAATAGGGAACCAGTAGGGATTTGATAGAGAAGCACTATGGTCATATCTGGCAGCTGTCTAGAGGTTTGACAGCAGTGGAGAGACCAATTAGTAGATTATTGCAATAAATAAACCAATGATTAGCATCTAAAGTTCTTGAGATTAGGGACTGTTTTCAATTGGCAAAGTACCTTGAGCAGAGCAGATAAAAAATTCCTGTTGAATACCAAAAAATAAAAATAAAAAAAAAATACAAGAGATCTTTCCATCTACATTATACATTATTGCCCTTCATTTACTCTATGATTTCCCCAAACTGTTTATTTTATTTTTTTTCAAATTCTTAGACAGCACACAATTCTTTCCCCATACCTTTATAGTCTGTGTTCTAAGCCTGAAATAAAAGTGCTTCTCATTATTGCCCCCTGTATTCTTCACCTTTCTTCAAGATTATACAAATACTTGAGGGAAGATGGGGAGGACAAAAGAAGGTAAAAAATAATAATGTAAAGAGTGCACAGAGAATAGAAGAATAACTTACAAGGAAGCAAATAAAAGATGGACAGTCATAAATATAATTTCTCCTATTATTATAGATATTTTCTTGAAATGAAAATTTATTGTTATATATTTTTAATCCTCTCTGATGTTCTGTTGGGAACATGGCAATGTTTTTGTTTTTGTTGTTTCCTTTCTTTTTTTTTTTCTTATTTTGTATTTAGTATAAATAAATAAAATATTATACTTATATGCTTCTGACCCATATGCCTTTTCTGACACCTACTCCATTACTCTGTTCTCCTTAAAATTATTTATTTTATTATTTATAAGAAATCAAGCCATTCTCTAATTGATAATTGGTCAAAGGATATGGACAGACAATTTTCAGATGAAATGGAAACTCTTTCTAGCCATATGAAAAGATGCTCCAAATCATTATTGATCAGAGAAATGCAAATTAAGACAACTTTGCGATACCACTACACACTTCTCAGATTGGCTAGGATGACAGAAAAAGATAATGCTAAATGTTGGAGGGGATGTGGGAAAACTGGGACACTGATGCATTGTTGGTGGGGTTGTGAATGCATCCGACCATTCTGGAGAGCAATTTGGAACTATGCTCAAAAGGTTAACAAACTGTGAAAGAATTAATTGCTATATAAACATATTAAGTTTGGGGGATTACTAGGCAGGGGAAAATGCCTCACTTATCCTTCTTCTTGTTCTTATATCTATATAATAAGTACATATTGATCTAGGGAAATACTCCTCTCTTATATTCTTTTCTTCCTTTGAGATTTTTTATCTGCTTTGATGAAACATTTTTTATCACATTTTTGCCTCCTCTGTTTAATCAATATCCCATTTCCCTTTGATCCAGCAGTATTACTACTGGGCTTATATCCCAAAGAGATCTTAAAGAAGGTAAAGGGACCCGTATGTGCAAAAATGTTTTTGGCAGCCTTTTTTGAAGTGTCTAGAAACTGGAAATTAAATGGATGCCCAACAATTGGAGAATGGATGAATACATTGTGGTATATGAATATTATGGAATATTATTGAATATTATTGTATGAAATGACCAGCAGGATGATTTCAGAGAAGCCTGGAGAGACTGACATGTCCTGATGCTGAGTGAAATGAGCAGAACCAGAAGATTACACACTTCAACAACAATACTATATGATGATCAATTCTGATGGACGTGGCCCTCTTCAACAATGAGATGAACCAAATCAGTTCCAATTGTTCAATAATGAAGAGAACCAGCTACACCCAGTGAAAGAACTATGGGAAATGAGTGTGGACCACAACATAGCATTTCCTCTCCTTCTGTTTTTGTCTACTTGCATTTTTGTTTTCCTTTTTAGTTTATTTTTATCTTATTTCTAAATCTGATTTTTCTTGTGCAGTAAGATGACTGTATAAATATGTATATATATACATGTATATATACATATATATGTATATATATACATGTATATATATACATATATATGTATATTTCATTTAACATATACTTTAACATATTTAACACATATTGGTTTACCTGCCATCTAGGGGAGGGAGTAGGGAGAAGAAGGGGAAAAGTTGGAACAGAAGGTTTTGCAAGGGTCAATGCTGAAAAATTAGCCATGCATATGTCTTGTAAATAAAAAGCTATAATAAAACAATAAAAAGAAATGTCTAAGTAGGAAAAAACCCTAAAAGACCTTTCCCTACATTTAATTTGGCTAAGCATAAATCAGTTTCTTATGTTTTGTGAGCATGACACCAATAGCAGAGCCTCATGGAATCATGTCCCTCAGATGTCTCCAAACAAAGGTCTGTATTTTGCAATTTCATCAGATTAATTGGGGAAGTAATCTAATTGATCAGATGCTTTCCTGAAGAATTTTCAACATATTCTCCTTGCAGAGGAGTATTTGTTGTACTAACATATCAGACTTTAATGCTTTTGGTCACCCTAGTTCATATCTTCAATTGTTGATGGCACTCTGGCTACTTAGGGAAGCCTCAGCTTTTATCATCTTTTTGTCATCTTCAGACCAATACACATTCATATTAATGTTCATGATTCATATTTCTTAGAAACTCTACAAATTAAATTTATAATCCTCTTTCAGGGCCCAACTTAAAGGAATAAAGGATAGACCTGTGATTTCATTGGCATAGGAACTTTTGATTGAGGAAAATCCCTCTATCCATATTTATTGGCATCTCAATTAGAGAATTGCCTGGAACATTGAGAAGGCGAGAGCCTTGGCCAAGGCCATACATACAAAGAACTGTGTCAGAAGTTCTTTGAACATGAACTGAAACTTGAAACCAGGTCTTCTTAGCTTTGATGCAGATCTATGCACATTGCCCTGTGCTAATTTTATCCAATATTGTGCAAATCTGACAATAGTTATTTTAGTTGCTGTTTTTATTTTTTTTAAATCTACTTAGTTTTATTTCGGCCCTGGTAAACATGAATGACTAGAAGATGTTGTTTCACTCAATAGAAATAGAAACATTTTCATGATAAATTATTTTGTTGAGGAATAGGAGTTTCATGTTCTTCATATTTACCTAGTGACGCTTGACTTACATTCAATGGAGTTATCTAGAAATCCATTGGTCATGTAGGACTTTGGAAAATAAGTTTTATTTAAAGAAAGAAATGGTAATTAAATCTAGTGGATCTGTAGTGATGAAAGAGAAGGGGGAGTGAAAGATAGAATAATAGAGGGATAAAGAGAGAAGATAGAGACAAAGAGAAACCGAGAGAAAGAAAGGAATGAAGGAAAGAAGAAAAAGAGGAAGGAAGGGAAGAAAAGAGGGAGGAAGGAAGAGAGAGAAAGGGAGGGAGGAAAGAATAGAGAGGAGGGAAGGAAAAAAGGAGGGAAGAAGGAAGGGAAGGAAGGAAAGAAGGAAAGAAGAAA
Organism: Sminthopsis crassicaudata; assembly: GCF_048593235.1. Lineage (NCBI taxonomy): Eukaryota > Metazoa > Chordata > Mammalia > Dasyuromorphia > Dasyuridae > Sminthopsis > Sminthopsis crassicaudata. Next base: position 628,119,503 of record NC_133619.1, read on the forward strand.
GGATGGATGGTAGTATGAATGGAGAAAGGAAGAAGAGAAGGGACACATAGAAGGAAGGAGAGAGGAAGAAAGGAGAAAAGAAAGACTGAGTTTGGATATCTCTATTTTTTTCCTGGTGTCTCCAGGTTTTTCAAATAACATTTTTCTTTATCTGAAAAAGATTAATCATGATGCTACTCAAGAAGGTACAACTTACAATACCAGTAGTACTTAGCCAAACACAGAATTACATAGAAAATATCTCCATTATTCTCAAAATAGATAACTCAAAGCATGTCAGGCAAATACCTTTCCCTCCATCTTCATTCTTTTCAGTGCATTGGAACACTACAAATTCATCAAATTGCAGCAAATAAGGCTGTAATCACATCTGTGTGCATTTCTAGTTATGAATTTTATCCACTAACAATCCATCAGTCCCAATTCCCCTGCAGTCATATCTCTAATTTATTGGCTACAGTGTCTTGAAATGGGAAGGCTTAAGATCAAAGGAATCATACTTCTCAGAAATATCCTCTCAGAATACATGGAGTTAAGATTGGTCATTCTTGAAGAATGTCTGCCAATTTCCTTCTTCCTCCATGGTTCTTGACTATTTTTGCCACTTTTCAGAATTTTTTACCCCAGCAGAGCCAATGAGAATCATATAATTTAGAATTGGAAGGGAATTTAGAAATAATTTAGTCTAATCCTAATAGGAAATGAGAGCCCAGAGAAGCTAATTGATTTGCCCAATATCACAAATGTATAATGTGGTAAATCTGAGATTACAATCAGCTCTCCTGCCTCCAAATCTGGGTTATTTCTTCTATACTCAGGGAAATATAATATCATTATGATAACAACGCCAAGGATCTGGTATTTCATTAATGTAATCTAGCGGACATCTTTGCAATTCATCCATAACTTGAGAACATTGCCTGTAGCTTTTATGATCTGCTTATATTCACACACAGCTGAAAAGTACCAAAGAGAATTCATGTTAAAGTGAAAATAAAACAACATTTGGACACATGTTCCAATTCTGCTTCTAATGTTTCTTTCTGTGGGATCCATGGAAAATCATTTCATCTCTGGCTGTTTTAATTTCATTATCTGTAAAAGTGGCAAAAATAGTCGAGCCATGGAGGAAGGAAATTGGCAGACATTCTTCAAGAATGACCAAGCTTAACTCCATGTATTCTGTGAGGTTAAATTAGATGATTTAGGATTTCCCTTCAAGTACTAAAACCACAACCCTAAGGTCTGTCTTACTTCTAATCCAGAATTCTTTCAACTATGCACTGATGTCCAGAAGGATATGAAAAGAAGTTTCAATAGAGAAACTAATGGTCCTCTATTGATCCTTGCATTGATTGGAATTAAACTAATCATCACTCATCATAGGTAAATGGTAGAACTCTGTCTTCCCAGAAATCAGCCAGAGTCAAGATATTTTGTTTTGTTTTGTTTTGTTTTGTTTTTCCCCTGAGGCTGGGGTTAAGTGACTTGCCCAGGATCACACAGCTAGGAAGTGTTAAGTGTCTGAGACCAAATTTGAACTCGGGTCCTCCTGAATTCAAGGCTGGTGCTCTATCCATTGAGCCACCTAGCTGCCCCTAGCCAGAGTCAAGATAATCAAAAGTCTTTATTCTTGGTCTTTTGGGGTCACAGTCAGGGGATTAGATCTAGCAATCTCCACATCTCCTTCCTCTCTCTCTGAAGCCAGGAGAATGCCTCAATTTCCTCCTCCTACTCCACCCATTCATGTCACTTCCCCTTCTTTGTCCACACCCATGGATCCAGCCAGCACAGAATAGTTGGGGAGGGTCATCCTTCAAACATGTTAATAGAGAATTGTCCAATTGGCAATTAGTCTCATGTGCTCCATTATCCAAGTGCATTTGCTCAGTTCTAGCCCTTTACAGGTAAATCCAATTATAAAAATAAACATGATAGAACTAGGTTATATAAAGATTATCAAGGGTAGAAGTTCTTAACTTAAGATCCATGGAACCTAAAAGAGTTGATGGATATCTATTAGGGAGTCAGTAAACTTGGATGGTATATCAGGTAAAATGCTGAATCTAGCTAGAATCTGGAAATCTAAGTTGAAACATAACCTTGATATTATTCTTAGATCTATAGACCAAAGGGAAAGAGATAAAAGAAAAAGGAAGTGGAAAGACTTATATGTTCAAAAACATCTGTAGCAATCCTTCTTGTGGTGTCAAATAATTGGAAATCAAAGGGATAGTCAACAATTGAGGAATAGCTAATGAAGTTGCAATATATGAATGTGACAGAATACTATTGAATTATAAGAAATGATGAAGAGTATAGTTTCAAAAATAAGTGGGAAGTCTTGTGTGAACTAATTCAAAGTGAACCAAGCAGAACTAGGGGACCATTGTTCAATTAAAAATGGTGGCAAAGGATTTCCTTTCGTATGAAGGCTATTTAAAGGAATTGGAATATATACTTTAGAGAAAGAGAGGATTCAGAGAATATATAATTATTATTTTAAATGGAATGGGACAGCTAGCGATTCAACAGTCTTGGAGTCAGGAGAACCCAAGTTCAAATCCAGCATCAGACACTTAGTAGCTGTGTGACCCTAGGCAAGTCACTTAAACCCAGTTGCCTAAAATAAAGTAGTGTGGAAGGTAAATTATATTTGCCTAGCTTGGCTCAAGAGGGAAGAATAATGAACGATGGATACAAATTATGAAGAGGTAAATTTAGAATGATATGAAGAATCATTAAAAAAAGCAATTGGATCTGGAATCACAAATATATACATTCAGATTTTGCTTCAAACCCTTATTAATGATGTGATCATGAGCAAATCACTTAGAGAATTTCAGGTTCACACTACATAGCATTTCCAATCCCTCTATTTTTGTCCACCTGCATTTTTGATTTCCTTCACAGGTTAATTGTACACTATTTCAAAGTCCGATTCTTCTTGTGTAGCAAAATAACTGTATGGATATGTATATGTATTTAACATATACTTTAACATATTTAACATGTATTGGTCTACCTGCCATCTGGGGGAGGGGATGGAGAAAAGGAAGGGGAAAATTGGAACAAAAGGTTTTGCAATTGGCAATGTTGAAAAATTACCCATGCATATATCTTGTAAATAAAAAACTATAAAGAAAAGAAAGCTGAATGATATCATAAACTCTGTAAGCTTCTCAGACATAACAAAAAATCCAACTTTAAGAACCCCCAAAATAATACAGATTAACAATCAAAGGACTAAGAGAAAATGGTAAAGAAATTAGGACACAATTAAAAAAATTTCAAGCAGAAATACTGAAAAAAAAAAAAAAAGAATTTCAGGTTCAGTTTAATATGTAAAAATTTAGGGAAAATAACAACGTCTACCTACCAGAATTGCAGTGAAGTTGAAAGAGATGACATGTCTAATATAACAATTAAGACATCAAAAAGCAGAATTTCCTTAGTCAGGATCTAGTGGGTCCTCTTTCACTTGGGGGTCTCCCAACACAAGATGCATGACTATTTGTTAAAATTATTGTAGGGGAAAGAGTGTTTAAGAATGAATTGGGCATGAATAATTATTCTCTTGGGTCTCTTTCATCTTTGAGATTTTGTGATTTTTGCGAACTTCTCAAAAGCTATTCACTATTTCTATAAAGTGAAAGAATTAATTGCTATATAAACATGTTAGGTTTGGGGGATTACCAGACAGGAGAAAATGCCTCAATTATCCTTCTTCTTGTTCTTATATCCATTTTAAGTACATATCGATCTAGGGAAATACTCCTCTCTTATATTCTTTTCTTCCTTCGAGATTTTTATCTGGTTTGATGAAACTTTTTTTAAATCACATTTTTGCCTCTTCCGTTTAATCAATATCTCATTTCCCATGCACTGTCATGGATGTATGCCATTCCCCTAAAGCTTGCTGAACCACCCCATGCTCATCTTCCAGGGGAAGCATTAGGCTTAAGGCGTATAAAACTGGCTTATCAGTTTCCTGGCAGATCGCTATCAGAGTTTTTTGGTTCTACGATTAGAGGCTGGCAGTGTGGTCAGATGAACCGAAAGTGGGGGTCCTTATAAATCTAAGAGATCTGAGTATTGTGGGAGCATAACAACAGAGAGGAGACCCCAGACCATTAGCTTTCTAAAGCAACAAAATAAATGCCCAATGAATTTTGGCTTTTTAATTAATCAGCAGATATTAATTGTGGCTAATGTGTGCTGATGATACAAAGAGGAAATTGAAAAAGGCCTCTCCCTTAAAGTACTACTACTACTACTACTACTACTACTAATAATAATAATAATAATAATAACTGGCATTTATATAATGCTCCAGTTTTACAAAGCACTTTGTATTATATCTCATTTGCTCTTCACAAAAATCCTAATATAGCAGAGGCTAATATTTCCCTTTTTGACACATGTGACAAGCTGAAATTATGTAAGTGACTTGCCCATACTATATCCAACTTGCAAATGCCAAAAGCAAGATCTGAATTTGGGTCTGTCTGACTTCAAGCCCAACAGCCTTTGCCATCAATTTATCTATAGGTCTAAACAATACATATACATATCAGCATATGCAAAATATATTTTAATTGTCAGAGACTTCAGTGGGTCTGGAGCAGGAAATATGGTTTCCTCACAAAGTCCAATATATTAATGATTTAGGCAGCCCTGCCCAGTGGATTTGGGAGTCAAATTCAAATCCTCCTTCTAGCATCAATTTCCAGGGTAGCTTCAACCACTAAAATGTTTGGTCCTAGGAAGAAGTCACATGCTTCCTAACTCAATGGGATCGATCTCTCTCCCAATTGAAGCACGTTTTGCCTATGAGTATGTTTCACATATATTTATATGCATTTCTATTGTCTTTCCCCTTTCTTCCCTCAGATTGAAGCTTCTCAGACAAGTGATTTCAATTTACTTGACGTCAAGTTACTGATCTATATAAGGAATAGTTTGGACCAAATGCCCTCTGTCATCCCTCCACCTCTGTCTTGGATCCTATAGGTCTATGCATGAAGACTGAATTCACCTCCCTTTCCCTGCTAGACATGACCATATTCCCCATGTTTTGACTTCCCATTCCCTTATGCTCTGATTCCTTCCTCTGCCCTTACTGCTCTGCAATCTCTGTTTGTCCCTGTTCCATCTGGCCATCTGTTTTTCCCCTGTTCTTTCTCTTTTAAGATTTTAGGAAGCTGTCCTCTCTCAAGCTTCCATGAAACAGCCAACAGCCAACAGCCAACAGCCTCCCAGGCACACTCCTACTCCAGAATGAACACATGCCCTAATTGTGAGACAGGGGTGGTCCCCACGTTCTGCGTTTGCTCTTGGGCAGATCCCCATGGTGTCTCACTGCTCACTTCACTGAACTGGACCTGCTGGAGAAATCTGGTGCCCGCTGCTGCTGCCATCAAGTAGAAGCGGGGAGGTTTTAGTACTCTTTCTGAATGGTTCTGAGTATACTTTAAATACTTCCCCTATTTATGCCATTATCTGTGCCTAATTTTCCATTCTATCCCCTTCCATTCCAATTTCTCCCTTCACTGCTTTTCTCTTTTTAAGACTGCTGACAAACTTTCTTCACCCTATGAAGTCCCATGATTCGTCTATGAGCTCAGCTGCCTCCCATCTTTTTTTTCAGCAGATCTTGAGTCTTGTCCCCAATCACCTTAATACCCTTGACAATGGGGCACAATTGAGTCTGACAATTGCACAGACTCAGCATGGAATTGATGGAAACCAGACTTCATAGTCTCGCTGAACTCTAGAGTCACAATCTCCTTATCTTCAGGTTTTCTGCTCAAGAAACAAGAGAAATATATTTTTAAATCATATTTGTTTTTTAAATCAAAGTTGTGGATTCATTGATATAAGGTGTTCAAATCAGGCCTTAAATACTTACTAGCTTTGTGCTTTCTTTGCATAGTGTTTCCTTTATTTGGAATGGTAGCTCAAATTCAGGGTTGGAAAGGACTTTGGAGACCAACCCCTTATTTGAGAGATAAGAAGACTAAAGACTAGATAGAAAATCACATAAGTAACAAATGAGGGAGGTAGGATTTGAATCATGTTCAAAGAGATAAGGCTGAAATTCTTATCCCAAATTCCTTTTCTTGTTCTTCTGTCATTTTTCAGTTGTATTTGATTCTTTGGGACTCCATTTGGGGTTTTCTTGACAAAGATCCTAAAATGGTTTGTCATTTCATTCTCCAGTTTATTTTACAGATCAGGAAACTGAGGCATACAGAGTGAAGTGACTCTTTGGGACCCCATTTGGGGTTTTCTTGGCAAAGATTCTGGAATGGTCTATCATTTCCTTCTCCAGTTCATTTTACAGATAAGGAAACTGAGGCATACAGAGGGAAGTGATTCTTTGGGACCCCATTTGGGATATTCTTGGCAAAGATCCTAGAATGGTTTGTCATTTCCTTCTCCAGTTCATTTTACAGATAAGGAAATTGAGAGTGAAGTAACTTGCTCAGGGTCACACAGCTAATAAGTGTCTGAGGCTTGTTTTGAACTCAGGAAGAAGTTTTTCTACCTCCAGGCCAGTGCTCTGTGCTACCTAGCTACTCCTCTCTTTAAATATGAGCAAAATAATGCGGGGCTAGCTAAGTGCCAGAGCTAGGGTTGGAAATCCAATCTTTTCATTCTAAGACCAGTGTCATTTCCACACTACTAGGCTGATTCTAATGAAACAAGTAGATAATATTCTAAAAATTAAGGCCTGAAACATTTTGATGATGGACATTAACTAAGTAGAAAGGTTTTTTTTTCATCTATGATAAGAATTCACTTTCTAAAAATGTCTCCAGGGAGTAGGCTCATAAACTGTCCCTTGGTGTGCCTGACTAGACAAGCCAACACACTTAAAAATCTCTTTTCTATCATCATTATTGCATCTGTACACTAATGAGGCCAAGGGGAAAGCCTAGACACTAGTCCCTAGGGTCCTAGAACTGCTATCCTCCTGCAGAATTAATTCTAAATAGTTTGTCTTTTTTTCCCCCATTCTGTTTATAGGGAAAAAAAATCCCCAAGTTGACAAGTTCTATACAACTCTTAATTTTTTTTTAAGGGCTGTTACCTGTAAAAACTTCAACTGAGCTGCCTCTCTGAGCATTTGCGCCTAATTAATTACCAGGTAGAGCTCATCCCAGTTCCCAAATAAAAGTTAAAAACCCATTTCACTGAGTTCCATATTTTTCAGCTCAGCATCACTCATCTGAAAGGTTTCAAGGGAGGCCAACATTTGCATATCGGGCCCTGCCAGGGTTACCATGGCAACAGAAAAACTCAGAAACCAGGTTCCCTTTTGTGGGCTGCTTTCTGACTTTCCAGATATGACAGGAGAGAAGATTAGGGCAAAAACCCTTCAATGCAGAACTTTATGGTGGCTACCTATTGGCCAGACACTGCAAATGGGTAGAATGATATTACAGTTTGACTTTTGGAAATGAGAAACCTTTCTTGGTTCCCAGACAGGAGATGAAGAAATGCTTTTCCTCTCCTGTTTGTAAAGGTGGTGGACTATGGGTGTGTAACATTGTATATCTTGTCATATTCAGTGTTTGTTTGTTTGTTTGGTTTTTTTTGTAGTTTGTTTTCCCTGAAGAATTTTTTCTCTTTTTAATCTATCCTTTCTTTCCTTTTCTTCTCCAATTTTACTCTCTGCTTGATTTTATGTCTCTCTGTGTGTCTATGTCTTGGTGTCCTTTTTTTGCCACTCTGTCTCTGTATTTCTCTGTCTCTATCTTTATTCATCTGTCTCTTGCATGCTAAGTCTCTGTATTTCATTTTTTCCTTATCATTATTTTTTTTTTTAAACCAAGGAAGATTTTCTACATAGTGAAAACGAGAGGGCTATTTTCAGAAGTAAAGGTAATGAAAAGAAAATATTTCAGCACAATTTTATTGACATGCTAAAGTTGGAAACAGGCACATTATAGGAGATGATGAAGATGAGCTATTTGGTAATACTGTTTTTCTGAGACATGTGGGAGGAGGGCTAGATCTCTTTTCTAGGTTGTAGATAAATTTCCACATTCTGCTTACTACATGTATGACCTTGGGGAAGTAATTTAAATTCCTTGGGACTTGATTTCCTTTCTTTGACTCTAAATTGATTGAAGAACAGATGGCTTTTACGACCATTCTAGCTCTAAATAACAATAATGATAATGTTTTATATAGCACTTAAAGGTGGGCAAAATACTTTACATATATTAGCTCATACAAATTTAAGACTATTAAACACACACACACACACACACACACACACACACACAAACAAACAAACATACATATATGCCCACATAAGAGACAAAGACAGAGACAGAGGAAGAAAATGTCAGAGAGACAAAGACAGAAACAAAGAGAGACAGAAAGACAGAGAAGGAGACACAGAGAATGATAGTGGCAAAGAGACAAAGATAGATAGAGAGAAATAGAACCAGAGACAGAGAGAGACAGACACTGAGAGATAGAGACAGACAGCAAAAGACAGAGACAGAGAAAGATAGAGACAAAGACAACACAGTGAGCAAAACAGATAGAGAGGCAGAAACAAAGAGATAGAGACAGCAAAAGAGACAGAGAAATATATATATGTGTATATATATATATATATATATATACATATATATATATGTAGAGAGAGAGAGGCAGGCAGAGAGAAACAGACACAGAGACATAGAGAGATAAAGAGAGACAGAGATAGAGAGAGAAAGAGAAAGATAAAGAAAAAGAGGCAGAGTCACAGAGAGAAATACAGAGACAAAGAGAGACAGAGATAATGAAACATAGAGACAAAGACAGAAAGACACAAAGAGAGAAATAGAGATAGAGACACAGAGAGACAGAGAGACAAAGACTGAGACACAGAGAGATTGGGACAGAGACATAGAAACAGAGTCAAAAAGAGAGAGAAACAGAAAGAGAGACAGAGAAACAAAAAGAGAAAGAGAAACAAAAAGAGAGACAAAGAAACAGAGACACATGGACAGATAGAAACAGAGAGGCAGAAGACAGAGATAGAGAGACAGAGACAGAGAAAGAAAGACAGAATCAGGGAGAAACAGATAAAGAGGCAAAGACAGAGACAGAGAGAGATAAAGACAAAGAGACAGAGACAGAAAGAAATACAGAGACACAGAGAGAGACAGAGACAAAGAAAGAGAAAACAGAGAAACAGAGATAAAGATATAGAGAATGACAGAGATAGAGATAGAGAGAGAATTAGAGATTTAGAGCAGAAAGTGACCCCAGAGATATCTAGTCTAACACTAGGGAAATATAATGACTCACTTCTGGTAACAGGAGTATTAAACCTTAGAGGCAGAATTTGATTCCTGGTCTTCTGACTTTACTACATGAATCAGAATACAACAGAGGATAAATTGAGAAGGGAGAAGGAATAATCAATATAATCAGAAAAAGCTTTACAAAGGAAGCGACACATGAACTGAACCCTAACAGACAATTTGGTTATGCTAAGTAGTGGGTGAAAAAGAAAGGCATTCCAGGCAGCAAGGGCAGAATGGGTAAAGGTTTGTTGACTGGATATTTATAGGTTGTTGTTAAATAACTGTTTTAACCTAAAAAAAAAAAAAAAGTCTCAAATAATGGTTTGACAGCACCATCAAATGATCTCATTATCCTTCAGGGTAACATAAAATTCCCCCAAAATTTCCATTCAAATTCAGATTAGCTGAGATAATGCCTCCAGAATTAGATAGTGTGCAGCACAGAAATAATGGCATATAAGGATTAGTTGAAAGAATTGAGGATGTTTAACCTACAAAAGGAAGAGGGGAATAAAGGAACATTTTAGTAGTCTCCAAGCAAAATCCAAATGGGATCAGGATAAGTAAAATCTGACTGAAATGACTGAACAATAGCAAGAAAAGCATTCTAAAAGCTATCACATGGCAGATAGAACAAAGTGACCCTGTTTGACTCCAGAAGGAACAGAGAGTGGTTAATTTTGAGGTCTTCAATAACAATAGTGACAATAGCAGTACCCAGACCACTAGAGGGAATGGATTCCTTCTCCCTGGAAGTCTTCAAGCAAAGACTGATTAACCCCTTAATGAAGATCTGTTAAAGTGAACCCTTGTTCAGGTACAGGTTGGACTCAGTGATTTTTGAGGTCCCCTTTGAGATTTCTATTGTAATAAATCAATAAACATTTCTTAAGCATGGAGATACATGGCAGGTTCTGTACTAAGCATGGGGAAACCAACAAAGATAAAAGGCAGTCCCTATTCTCAAGAAACTCAGGCTAATGGGCTGGGTGACAAAATGTAAATTTCTATGCATAAACATATTAAGAGAAAATCCAGAAAGAGAAAGTCTGAACAGTAATGATGATGATGATGATGATGATGATGATAGCTAATGGTAGGAATTTTACACATATCATCAATTTGAATGATCACAACAATCTTGGGAAGTAGTTACTATTATTATCTCAATTTAATAGATGAAACTGAACCAAACAGGCTTGAATGACTTGCGTAGGGCTGTACAGCTAGGTAGTATTTGAGGCTGGATTTGAATTTAGGTTTTCTTGACTCCAGGCCACAATACTTACCCAGCTAGTTCAAATATGGCCTCAGATACTTACCACTTACTCACTGTGTGACCATAGGCACTTTACTCTAATTGCCTCACCAAAATGAAGTTTAAATATTGCTATATATATGTTATATCTACATATTGATTTCTCTATATAGCTATCAATATATTGAATATATAATATAGTATGTGATATCTACACATAGATATGTGTGTATGTGTGTACACAAATGAATAATCATATTTATCCTTCACTATAACTCTGTGTGGTATAATGGATAGAGCCTGGGCTTGGAGTCAAGAAGAGTCCAAAAAGTTCTGAGTTCAAATATAACCTCAGAAATTTACTACTTGTGTGACCCTGGGTTTGTGACTTAGCCCTGTTTGCCTCAGTTCCTCATCAGTAAAATGAGGTGGAAAAGAAAATGGTAAACCACTCCAATATCTTTTCCAAGAAAATCTCATGAGCAAAAGACCATAAGGTTAGGGAGAGTCAAACAGAGCTGAAGAATCAAGAGTGGCAATCCTATAAAGTATATATTATTATTATCTTCAGTTATATATGAAAAAAAAACTGAGGCTATGAGTTATGTAATTGTACAGAGTCATATAAGTACCAAATATATGACGTTGTGCATGGATCCAACCATTTTGGAGAGTAATTTGGAACTACACCCAAAGATTGTCAAATTGTACATACTCTTTGATTCAGCAGTGTCTCTACTAGGCCTGGATTTCAAAATGATCATAAAAAAGAGAAAGGGACTCACATATGCAAAAAATGTTTGTGGCAGCCCTTTTTATAGGGGAAAGAAACTGGAAACGAAGTGGATACCCATGAGTTAGGGAATGGCTGTATAAGTTATGGTATATGAATGTTATGGAATATTATTGTTCTATAAGAAACGATCAGCAGGATGATTTCAGACAGACCTGGAGAGACTGACATGAACTGATGCTGAGCAAAGTGAGTAGAAGCAAGAGAACATTTTACATGGCAACAACAAAATTATACAATGATCAATTTTGATGGACATGGCTCTTTTCAACAAAGAGGTGATTCGGGCCAGTTTTGTGACGGTGAGAGCCATCTGAATTCAGAAAGAGGACTATGGAGATTGAAAGTGGTTCACAATGTAGTATTTTCACCTTTTTGTTGTTGTTTGATTACTTTTGTTCTTTCTTTCTCGGTTTTTGACATTATTTTTCTTGTGCTGCATGATAAATGTGGCAATTTGTATAGAAGAATCCCACATGTTTAACATTAAAAAAAGACAAAAAACAAAACAGTACCAACTATCTAAGGAAGGATTCAAATTCAGTTCTTACTGAATACAAGTCCATTTTACTTTGTGGGTATAAATCCATGATCCCAAGTTTCCATTTTTGCTTTTGGACTCATCACTCCCCTCTTAGTTTAGCTGAACTGAGCAATATATTCTATAAAGCTATTTAGGGAAAGATGAGTTTTTCCCCAGCCCCAGGCTTTGATTTTCTGAGAGTATATCTTTGTGCTAAGTCTGGTTTTTATCAGAACCTATGTCCATGCCTCTAGAATTGTAATGCTAAGCCTAGTTCTTTGTCTGTGTTTATAAACATGAATTAATAAGGGGCAAAGGCCTTCCTAATTGCCATCAATCTCCATGAAACTCCACAATGAGTAAGGTTTTCTTCTACATTCTGTTACAACTGAATAGACTTGTTAAGTCTCTATGTTTCTCTGTAATATATGCAGCATGGAAGAGTTCTTTTTTTAAAAAAAATCTCACTGTTGCCCCTATGAGTTATGATCCCCTCATCCCATTGTACAGTAAACTGAACAGAGCTGGAAAGAGCTGGTGAGGTGTCTCCCTGGGTGTCTAAGTACTGAACAGCATATCACTCTGAATGATAATGTCTCCTTGATTAATGATCACCAAATTGACTTCAAAGAAGAGCAACAAACAAGTCTTAATCAGCATCTTCTCTGATTTGGGAGGTTTGCTAACCTGCTATTCCTGGGCCTGGTTTGACTATGCATTCTGCTTTCTTTCCTTTTTTTGCACCAGACTCCTTGGGGAGATCTTTGGTCACATAATGTTTTATGTTGCTAGTTTAATGAGCTGGGGATTGATGCTGTTGTCGGATCGTTTCGGCACTTAGCCCTCACCAAAGTCATTTCTTTCGAAAACAAACAAACAAAAACGTTCTTTTTTTGTTGTTTTGTTTTATTTTAAAGTGATAGATGTCAAGTACATGGTAGAAGTATGGCTGGGATGCTCTGGGGTTCAACAATATTTGTTTAAGAGAGAAAACAATGACCAAAAATTATACAGACACAAGGATGAATGCATTCATGCATGTATGTATGTCTATAGATAAATATTTACATATACACACATGCACATGCATAATCACATATAAATACATACAATAAATATATACACACATATAATATGCAATCATGTAATATACACGTGTATGTGGATGAACACATAGGAATTATTCATATAGATGTACACAACACATATCCACATATATAAACCCATGCATACATATATGTATATGTATACATATGTATGTGTGTGCATATATATACATATATTTTATATGTGTATATATACATATACACATTCACATACATATCCATGGATACATACACACCCACACAAATAGCACAGAGAAAATGAGAGCTCATCTAAGCTTCTCCACATAGGCATTTAGAGAGTCCTACCTAACATTGCTAATTAGTTCTACAAAAACATGGTATTAGGGAAAATAATGTCATAGGGGCAACTTGTTTCATAATCTCTAGAGGGCCTATATAAATAACACTGCAACTTTGGAGGAGGTTTGGTTATTAAGATTGATATTACTAAATATCACTAATTGTAATGTCGAATAAAAAAAAATGCCTGTCCTTTATGCTGAGATGGTGAGAGTCTATTCTTGTGAATTTACCAGTGAAGAAATTGAGCTCCAAAGGAAAAGTAAATTTTATGTCTTTTGTTTTTTTTTCAATTTTGTCTAATTCTTTGTGCCCTGTCTTTTATTTTATAAAGATACTGGAGTAATTTGCTATTTCCTTCTACAGATTATTTTACAAAAAAAGAAACTGAGGTAAACAGGGAAGTGACTTGTCCAGAGTCACACAGCTAATAAGTGCTTGATATTAGATTTTGAACTAAAGTTCTCTAGATTCCAGAGCCTAGTGCTCTGATTCAGTGTCCCTTTTTTACTCTTCCATCAATATTTCTTATTCTTGTCTATCCATTAATCTTGCCTTTGGACCAGCCATTCTCAGTGTTTGGGAATTTGCTTCCTCCTCACCTTTATGAGATTCTTCTTTTCCTTCAAAGTGCAGTTCAGCAATGAAATGATTCAGGCCAGTTCCTGTTGGAATACATAGGAGCCACCTTACAGTGGCAGCTGGAGATCCAACCCAGAATGGATTTTCTCTTTTTCTGAGGCTGGGGTTAAGTGACTTTCCCAGGGTCACACAGCTAGGAAGTATTAAGTGTCTGAGACCAGATTTGAACTCAGGTCCTCCTGAATTCAGGGCTGGTGCTCTATCCACTGCGCCACCTAGCTGCCCCGAGAATGGATTTTCTCTTGTGAGAGGGTGATACAAGGAGACTGAGAGGTAGTTGCTGTTCTCTGACCTTTCTGACTGAGAGGCCATTGTGTCGTCTGACCTCTCTCCTCTTCCCTCTGCCTCCAATTTATCTCATTCTCAGTCCGAAATACCTGTGTCAGCAAAGGCTGCTTTGCCACTCCTTCAGATGTTATGATCCACAGCTATGGAGGCTCTTGGAGAATTGACCTGTCCCTTAACAAGTTCCAATAGTCTTATGATGAAGAGAGTCATCTGAATCCAGAGGGAGGACTGTGGGAACTGAGTATGGATCACAACATAATATTTTCACTTTTTTTGTTGTTGTTTGCTTGCATTTTGTTTTCTTTCTCATTTTTTTCCTTTTTCATTTGATTTTTCTTGTGCAACATGATAATTACGAAAAAAAATATATAGAAGTATGACACATGTTTAACATATATGGGATTACTTGCCATCTAGGGGAGGAGGTAGGATGAAGGGAGGGGAAAAAATTAAACATAAGGTTTTGCAAGAGTGAATGTCAAAAATAATCCATGCATATGTTTTGAAAATGAAAAGCTTTAATAAAAGAAAAATGCGGTTGAAGACTTTCAGGTGATGTTACCAGCAAGATGGAAGATTTGACATTTTCTTCAATCCTCATAATCTATCAGAACTTATGCAGAGACAAAGCAATTTCAGATACTTCTATTGTCTAGGAAACCAAGAAACTAAAATGAGTAACAAATGAATCTTCTAATAAAACAGAACGGTAATAACCTCCATGCAGGGTCCCTCAGGACCCTCACACTCCATTGCCCACTAAGTTCAGGCAAAACATTTGCTCAAGCAACCCAGAGTCTTGCATTAGTATTAAACTTCAGGGTACTTTTCTTTGTTTCCATTTCTCTTCAAATCCAAAAGTTAGGACTTTTCTCTGATGGCAATAACAACATGGTAACTCTGCCCCAAGTTTTCTGCCAACTGAGCTTATCCATAGAACTGAGGAACAGAGGCAACTTAGAAAGAACCACAGTCTATATGGCTATTTGGTTTTCCACTAAGCTAGAGGGAAAAGATCCCTATCTGGGACCAATTTATTTCTTCAGAAATAACTTAGGGGAGAAAATGAGGCTAGCGAATAATTAGTTTCCCAGCATGAAAAGATGCTGATGTTGCTTTGAGATCTAGCCCCTGGGGAATCACCATTAAAGTGGAAAGAGTCATAAAGTGAGGAATAAGGGAGCATAAAGGGGGGACATAAAGACTTGGATTACCAAAGATGTCAGGGGCAAGACAAATCAATGCAAAATCTTTAGCATAAGCAGAGAAAACAATAGGGAAACTATTAATAAGAGAAGGGAATGTGACCTTCAGATAAGTAAAATGGTCCAGATATCTATGAATAACAATTTCAAGACAAAAGAAAATGAATCAATAACTCTCAGGACACAGGATACCATGAATTCCCTAAAGAGCATGAAACCACAGTAGGATATTCTTAAATTACTTAAAAGAAAAATAAGAATCATGAAAGGGGATTTTATGGCCTGCCCAGCAGAAATAATTGTCATAATTAAAAAAAAAAAAAACAAAAAACAAAAAAAAACTTGAATACACAGTGGTAAGTCTCACCAAAAGGGGGCGGGAAGGAAGAGAATAAAACTATATGGCAATAAAGAACAATCTAGGAAAAGAGAAAGAAAATTCAGTAATATTAAAAGAAATCATGGTTTTTATATAAAAACACATACTTATCTTGAAAATAGAAAGAGTATAAACAACTTAAGAATTATGTCTCTCAGAAGAATATAAATCAAATATCCTGAATGCCATAATTCAAGAAACAATGCAAGAAACTTGCCTAGAACTTCTGAAAAAAAAGAAAAAACAATATATATTGGAAAAATCCACAAATGTCCTCCAAAATCACTCAAATACTCCCTACTAAATGAGGCAGTTCCCAGTTTCTCCCACCTTCTACTGGCAATGTCTTTCTTCCAAACTACCTTAGAGTTAGTTGCTTTACACCTATTTTCATTTACTTTATCCTTATTTACTCTCAAGCAAATGTGGCATAAAGATGAAAAAGAACAGTCTAGAGGAGATTTGTACTCATATTCTTTCTTTGATACATATTAGCTATGCAAACCTTTTTAAACTAGTTAAACTTTCAAGTACTCTAGTATCTCTCTGAGGCTACATGTGGTAGAGAAAGTACTAATATGAATTGATTAGAGTTTCCTTAGTTGGGTGTTTCCGCCATCAATGAAATCATAGGTTTGATCCCAATCTTTGTCATTATATTAAATCATATTATATTATGCTATTTTAATTCATGTTGTGTTGCATTGCATTATATTGTATGTATTATATTATATTATATTATATTATATTATATTATATTATATTATATTATATTATATTATATTATATTATATTATATTATATTATATTATATTATATTATATTATATTATATTATATTATATTATAATCAGCTAGGTGGTACAATGAATAGAATACCAGGATTAAAGTCAGGAAGACATCTTCCTGAGTGCAAATCTGGCCTCAACTATGTTATTGTGATGTCTCTCTATATTTATTAGCTATGTGATCATGGGCAAATAATTTAACCTATTTTCCTCAGTTTCTGCTTCTGTAAAATGAGCTAGAAAAGGAAATGACAAACCATTGTAGCATCTCTATCAAAAAACCCAAGAAGGGTGATAAAGAGTCAGACAATCATTATACAAAACCAATATATCATATCATATATTGTATTGGGCCATGCTATGTAATTTCATGTCATATTACATTATATTTTGTTTCCTACCATAGATTGTAAGCTCATAATGTCCACCATGATAATAATAGCATACACTTTAAAGCTTGAAAATACTTTACAAATATTTTCTCATTTTATTCTTACAACCATCCTATGGAACAGGTGCTATTATTATCCTCATTTTATAGATGAAGAAATTGAGGTAGACATGTGACTTGCACAGTGTTACACAAGTAGGAAGTATTGAAGGTCAGCACTCTGTAAGCACTACCTAGATACATTGTAAATAGTGATTGTGTTATCCCTTTGCACTTGTATCTTCAGCATCTAGTACAATATCTGACAGATAATAAATATTTATTATGTTATTACTTAGGACTGATCATTTAATTGTAGAGGAGAGTTTCTTCCTTGGGGTTTTCCAGACATCCAAGGGATCTATAAAGTTGGTTGAGAAAATATATGTAGTCTTCATTTCAACTTAATTAGTTTCTTTTGTAATCTATATTTCATTCTGTGTATTAGAAGTGTGATTCTAAGCAGGCATCTTTAGACCTCACCAGCCTTGTCTAAAACAACAACAATAACAATAACACAATGGATTTAGAACTCCTGTTCTTTAAAAAATGATATGCAAAGAAAGAAAAGGAAGAGAAATCTGGTTCCTGACAGATCATCACTGTAGAATTCTACTTATAAATTGTGTAAATAGTCTTTGGTTATGTTTCTGGTCATAGAACCACCACCTTTCCCTCTTTCAACCTTAACATAAGGAAATTAAAAGATAAACTATGGTTTTCCCAGGATAAAACAGCTACTATTTCATAGCTCCGAATGCAAAAAGTAAAAAGATAGACTAATAGCAGAAGAATAACTAAGCAAATTCAAGATGGATTTTTAAAATTCATTTATATCTCAATGGTCTCTCAAATTAATAGACTATCTTCGTTGATGCCAGTTCACATCCTAATGGTTTGCATCTGTCACTGAAGGCTGCTGTTTTCCTTAGAGACTAAAACCATCAAAAGCAGTGATCAATTACTAGGCAAAGTGACTGGTTTGTGTTGGGCATTTATCACTTCCTTCACCAGAATTATCTGGAAGATTTTATTGAAAACTACTGGGCTAAATGCCCAGCATGCCTCTTGACTGAGAGTAGTCTGCAAAACTGAGAAAGTAAGCTCTTTTGCTGGTTGTTGGTGCATATTGGTGGAAAGATATAGAACCTCAGCTCATCTTTAAATTTCCAGAAAACCTCAGCTCAATTATAGATAATCAAGTACCTTTATTGAAAATCTGAACACTTGGCAAAAACATTTTTATATTGCAAAGAGTGCAATATTCCTCATATGAGATAGAACAAATCTAGGGATTTAGTAGAAAGTGCACACGATACACTCAAGTTGGGATTACCTCATAAGTCCAAGTCTGAGAAAGAAAGAAACATCATCCAATTTAAAATTGCTTCTTGGTTAAAATAAGTACAGAAGGTCTTAATGGCAAAGAAAATCTGGGTGGCGCATACTTGGTCATTCCCAGAGTGAACCATAATATCTGGGATTGGGCAGATTTCTAAATATGAGTCATATTTAAATAGGTATGTAGATAATTGAATAGCTAACTAGCTAACTATCTAGGTACATATATAATTAGATACATAAAGACACATCTACATATAGGTATATATATATGTATATTACATATATATTTGTATTTATATACATATATAAGTACATTATATATGATGTATATATACTTACATGTATATCTATTATAATTAATCATTTATAAATATCTAGGTTATCATAATAATAGTAGGTACTATTTATAATTATTGTGTTTTAAGGTTTGAAAAACTATATTATATATATATATATATATATATACATATATATATATAATATATTATATATATAATATATTATCTCGCTTTATACCCCCTGAGATTTAAATGTAATTTTATCCCCATTTTACAGAGAAGCAACCAGAAGCAAAAAAAAAAAAAAAATTAAATGACTTGTGCCAGGGTTACATAGTGGGTGAATTTTTGATGCTGATTTGAATTCAGTTCTTTCTAACTTCATGGTCCACCACATTATCCACTAAAACTCTAGAGGACTTCACAGCAGATCTCATTTTATTTTGTTTCTCTCCACTCATTATTGTCTATAATTTTTTTTTTCCTGGAAGAGGACCAATGGCAACACCAAGTGGATGTCCTGATTTGCATGTGAATTGGATTTAAATGAGGCATTCAGATTCACTGAAATTCAACGAAAGACAAAAGTCAAGAAGACTGATTATTGTTCAGGATGCAGTGGATGACCTTGGCCTTTATAAATTAAGTTCTTTCCCGGTCTCATATTACCAACACTATAAGCCCCTTTCACAGAGGTTATTGGGAAAGTCAACTAATTAGTTTCTCAGCTTCTAACCTTACCTTTTTCAACTTATCCATCTTGCAATTGCTAAAATAATTTTCTTAAGGTATAGGTCATTCCTCTGCTCAAAAACAATTAATGACTCCCTGTAGCCTGTAGTATAAAAAAAGGTTTACATTTAAAAAGATGGATTCTTGTTGGCTCTTATGGATCACTACTTTCCCTTCTAAAAGGCTATAAACTTCTCTTTTATGATACATCTCAAAAACTGTCAAAAATCAAAACTAAGCTCACTGGCCTATCATTTGGAAATTGAGCTCTCTTCAATATTTTAAAAGAAAATTTATCATTGATTTGCCCATTTTACAAGCCTGCTGAATTTCTCATATTCTCATCTTTAAAAAACCACCAACAGCTTATTGAAATTATGTCCACCACAAGTTATTTTAATAGCCTCATATCTGGTTCAGCTAGATACAGAGATTCCTTCAGGCTATTAAGATACCCACTTTTTCTCTTTCATTTGATTCATGTCCTCTCTTTACCCATCATAACATTTTTGTTTTTGATAAAGAAAACAAGCTGGGTAGTTTTGCCTTCTCTCTCATCTATTAACATTTTTCCATTTGCTCTCCCAATCAAAATTTCTTCCTTTTTTGATTTTGGCTTTTCCTCTATTTTAGCTAAAATAGAACTGCAATGATGATGATGATGATGGTGATGGTGATGGTGATGATGATGATGATGATTTTCTTATTCTTCATCACCAGCCTGGGATCATTCAAAGACCCAGTGCTTCAGACACATCTCATTGGTCTGCATTTTGTCTTTACCCTCTGTTTCCTGTCCTTACTAACAACTCCTTACTCAATATATTTTGAGTAGGTCAGGAAATGCCCTATGCATCAATAACAGCATTTTAAAAATGGTAACCTCTTCCCTTCCCCATCCAGAAATCCCTATGTTCCAATGTAAACTTCTTAAGAACTAGGACAGTTTTCTTCTTGGCATCTATGAGAGTGCCCTGACCATAGTAGTTTACCCAGCTAAACAAAACAAGGAGAGAATTTCTAATTTCTTTGCCCCAATTGTTTCTCTCAGATAAAATATATGGCTAAGCCACTGAAATGAAGCCAGTCCACAAACTTCCACAAACTAAGAACAATCTTGGCTTTTTCACTCATGGCTATCACAATCTTTCATTGTATCAGAGCAACTCATCTTCAGTTCTTCACTTATTGAGGTGATATTTCATTTTCTTGGAATAATTTCTAGTAGATTTGCAATGCATCCTTGCTTTTATTGTTATTGGGGGAAGGTGCAAACTAATTCCCTAGTAATTTCCTGTAGTTCCATTTTTGTGGAACTGTTGTGGCCATTATAGTATTACAGTGTCAAGGAGTCTAACATTTGGATAAAATATTGAATTTCATATTGATTAGAATAATAGAGTTATATAAAGCATCACATCCATCCTATATCTATATATTATCTTTTTTTGCAACAGACCACACACACACACACACACACACACACACACACACATACACGTCAACATCTACAAAATTATTTCCAGCACCTCTTTGAATTTAGAGATCCCTCCTTCTGAAAATCATTTGCCGTTATGTATCTGTGCCTACATTGCACAGTGGCAATATAATATAAATTGTGGGGGTAGAGATTATGACTTATTTTGGCATTTTGTTTTGTCATGCATCCTCAATGTCAAGTCCTTGCATATAGTAGACACTTAATAAAAATATATTAAATTTCATTGTGTTGTGTTTTATTGAATTGACTTGAATTATGTTGAATGGATGAAAATAGATAACATGTATTGGAATGGAAGGGAATGGAATTCAAAGCCATTTTATGAAGTGATTTTAGTAGGAAGAGCTGGTCCATAAGAGATTAATGAGATTGCTGCTACTGAATTTAGACTTTCTCTAGTTAAATAGTGTTTACAACTTGTTAATGCACTGACTAAGATCCTGGTTATATACAGCATCAAACATACCCTTAGAGAATGTTTTCTTTTGGACAAAATCAGGGGGAAAAGGAGGCATAGGGCCTGGAGTCAGAGAATCTTCATTGAAATCCTGCCTCTTCTCACTTTTTCTTCTTGTGCAACAAAAGAAAAAGACTAATTTCTAAGATCTCTTATAATTGTTGTTCAGGCATTTTCAGTTTTATCTATTTGTGACTCCATTTGTAGGTATTTTGTTTGTTTTTTGTTTTGTTTTGCTTTTTGAAAAGATGAGTGGAGTGGCTTGTCATTTCCTTCTCCAATTCATTTTACACATGGAAAAACTGAGGCAAACATATTTAAGTGATTTGCTTAGGGTCACATAGCTAATAAGTGCCTGAAGCTAGAATTGAATTTAGGAAAATGAGTCACTCTGACTCCAGACTCAGTTCTCTATCCACTGTACCACTTATAACTACGAATGCTCCCTTTTAGTTATGGATGGTGGTATATTCCATCTATTGCTGGGAGGACTAAGTCTCACAGATCACTTGAGTCTATTGGATATCCATGTTAAGTCTTGAACTAGTACAATGAACTCTGGAGCAAAGAAATTGAGAGGGTAGCCTAAGGACCCTTTAAGCTAAGACAATCATTCCTCTCCAGGATACAATTCTGGATCTTCTGTACTTTCTCTACAAAGTCTAGACTTTCTTCTTGACTTTCTCCTATAATGTTGCATCATAAGAATTAGGATCTCTGGTATGAGGGCTTGTCAAGCCCTTCTCAGGGCTGTTCATCCACCTTTGGTGTTTACTGGCATTCCCCATTTTACCTATATATCCAAAAAGCTATACCATGCAGAGGAGTCATACTTTGGTAAATTGCCACACCAGTCTAGTCACCCTGGGTTAACCCAGGGTGAGGTTATCCAACAAGCCTCAGACCTATCCGTGAGTCACAGCATATCTACCTCAAGTACATGAAGACTTGCCCAGCAAGACAGACAGATGAGAGCAGTTTGTTCCAACAATCATTTGAAGGTGGTTGAAACAACAGCTGTGCCTTATGTCTTGGGGTCATTGCCAGTGGTCTTGAATTTTGTTCTTTCTACAGGATGATGACTTTTGAAAAAGACAGTGAGGTTCATGACTTTCTACAATTCTGCCTCACTTAAATCTAATTCATAAGGGAGGTAAGACATCATCCCATTACTACTACTGGGGAAAATTGGTGTTGATTGGCAAGTCTATTGGTTATACAAAGTTATGGGTCACAGTTTCAAGGTGCACCTGCAGTCATTCACAATGGAACAGAGGATTTTCAGGGCCAAAAAGAACATAAGCACTTGCAACTACAAAGGATCAATCATTGTGCATTCCTGGATAAAGACCAGAACTCAGAAGAGAAGACCACAACTCTTCTTGGATTATACCCCCTTGCAAGCACTGAAAACTTTCAGATCCCTGGAAATATCTCTGAAAATGGCAGCACAAACAAGCCTAAAGTTTGGCATAATGCTTCTACAATCTCAAATGAGCAAACCCAAAAACTTTAGCATAAAGTTTAAAATCAATAAGTAGGCTGGAAATTGAGCAAATAAGAACAAAAAAGAACTTGACCATAAGATGCTACAATGAAAAGGAAAACCAAGACACAGAAGAAAATAATTCAAAACCAGCTACAACCAAAACTTTTGAAGAATTCTAATCCTGTACAAACCCAACAAAAATTACTGGAAGAGTTAAAGAAATAAGAGTGGTAGAGAAGAAACTGGGAAAAGAAATGAGAGTGATACAATGAAATTATGAAAAGAGAATTAATAAAAATATTTTTAGTTTGATAATATCTTTTAACTCTCAAAACACATGCAAAAATAGTTTTTAACATTCATCATTGCAAAACTTTTGTTCCAAATTTGTCTCCTTTTTTCCCACCCACCTCGCCTATCCAACTAATTCAATATAGGCTAAATATGTGCAATTCTTGTAAACATATTTTCACATTTATCGTTACACAAGGGAAATAAGTTCCAAAAGGGAAAAAAGAGAAAAGAATAAAAAGCAAGTAAACAATAACAAACAAGGTGAGAATACTATGCTGTGGTCTACATTAGTCCTCATTGTTCTCTTTCTGAATGCAGATGGCTCTCTCCATCTCTATTGGAATTGGCCTGAATCACCTCACTGTTGAAAAGACCCAAGTTCATTACACTTGAAAATTACATAATCTTGTTGTTGCCATATACAGTTTTCTCTTGGTTCTACTCACTTCATTCAGCATCAGTTCATGTAAGTCTCTCCAATCCTTTCTGAAATCATCCTGCTGATCATTTCTTATAGAATAATAATATTCCTTTATGTTCATATAACATAACTTATTCAGCCATTTCCCAACTGATGGGCATCCACAGTTCCTTGCCACTACAAAAAGGGCTGCTACAAACATTTTTTGCACATATGGGTCCTTTCCCCTTTTTTTATGAAATCTTTGGGATACAGAATGAAGTATCCCAGGGAAGACACTGTTGAATCAAAGGGTATGCACAATTTGCTAGTTTTTTGGGAATAGTTCCAAAGTGCTCTCCAGAGTGGTTGGATGCAGTCACACTTCCACCAACAATGTATCAGTGTCCCAGTTCTCCCACATTCCTTCCAACATTTATCATTATCTTTTCCTATCATCTTAACCCAATCTGATTAGTGTGAGGTGGCATCTCAGAGTTGTCTTAATTGAGGCACAAAAGAATTGAAGAAAAATGACACCTTAGGAAACAAAGTTGGCCTAATATTAAAAGAAGAACAAAAATTCACTGAAAAAAAGTCTTCCTTAAAAAGAATAATAGGAAAAATGTAAAAGAAGGTACAGGATTTCACTGAAGAAAAGAATTTAAGAATTAGAAAAGGGCAAGTAGAAGCTAATGATTCCATGAGAGATCAAAAAAGTCAAAAGCAAAAAAAAAAAATAAATTGTAAACTATCTCATTAGGGAAAAAATATCTGACAAATGGACAGAGGAGAGATAATTTAGTAATTATGAGAGGACTAGAAATCAATGATCAAAAATAGACCTAGATTTCCATTGCCAAGATGGCAGAATGAGGATGAAAATCTCTAAAGCCCTCCCCAAACATCCCTCCAAACAAGTAGAAAACTGTCTTAGAATCAGTGTGGGAGCAGGGAAGCCACTTATCAGTTTGGTAGGAAAGGGAGTAGGAGGGGAGTGAGGTTCAAAACCAGCCAGCCTTAAAGTGGAGTGCCTGCAACAAAGTGCCAAGTCTGAGGCAATCCACCAGTGATCCCTCAGTCTTCTACCAAGCAGTCCCTAGGTAAATGAGCAGTTTGTGCAGCACAACAAGATCCCATCCCAATGACCCCACTCCCAGGATAATCCACCAGTGAGACCTTGGTCCTTTTGCTGATAGTAGGAAAGCCTTACCCCTAAGTTAGCTACAAGAAAGACCTTATACTAGGAGCCTATCAGCAGAGGTACATGGTTTCCATAGCAACCTCAGCAACAGGGCACACCCCTTGGACAGGCTAGCAACGAGATGCCTCTTCCAAGACAAGCCACCAGAAAGATTCTATTACTATAGTAATCCAGCAACCCATGAAGTAGGCCAATATCTAAATCCAGTATCCAAGGGAGGCCAACAGCTAACCTCTCCTCCCCCAATACAAGCCAGAGGAGATGCCTATTCTCCAAAGAAAGCAATCAGTTAAGCACAAAAGCCCAGCAAAATCAATCAGTAAGACTGAGAACCTTGGCCTCAAAACCCTGGGATAGGACCAGAACCAAATTCTTTTTTTTTTTTAAGGTTCCGACTATACTTTTTAATTATTAATTTTATAATTATAACATTTTTTGAGAGTACATATGCATAGGTAGTAATTTTTTACAACATTATCCCTTGTACTCCCTTCTGTTCCGAATTTTTTCCCTCCTTCCCTCCACCCTCTCCCCTAGATGGCAGGCATTCCCATATATAATAAATATGTTATAGTATATCCTAGATACAATATATATGTGCAGAACCAAATTTTGTTGTTGTTGTTGTTTTTGCAAAGGAAGAATTGGATTTGGAAAGTAAAAATAACCTGGGGAGAAAAACAAAAAAATGCTAACAGTTTACACACATTTCCCAGTGTTCCTTCTCTGGGTGTAGTTGATTCTGTCCATCATTGATCAATTGGAATTGGATTAGCTCTTCTGTATGTTGAAGATATCCACTTCCATCAGAATATATCCTCATATAGTATTGTTGTTGATGTGTATAATGATCTCCTAGTTCTGCTGATTTCGCTCAGCATCAGTTGATGTAAGTCTCTCTAAGCCTCTCTGTATTCATCCTGTTGGTCATTTCTTACAGACAGAACCAAATTCTTATATTAAAAATACCAAGTCAAAAAAGGCAGAAAAATGACCAAAAACAAGTCAAAAAGAGCTTGAGAGTTTGACAATAGAAAGTTCTATGTGATAGGGATGATCAAGGCTTAATTTCAGAAGAAGACAATAGTGTCAAATTGGCTACATATGAAGTCTCAAAAAAATGTAATTTAGTCTCAGAGCCAATACAAATTTCAGAAGAGATTAAAAAGAACTTCTTAAATAGAAAAGTAGAAGAAAAACTGGGGAAATAAATGAGAGTAATACAAGAGGTACATGAAATAAAGTAAATAGCATTGGAAAAGATGTACAAACATTTATTGGGGAAAATAATTCCCTAACAAATAGACTTGGTCAAATTGAAAAGGAAACTTCACTGAAAAATATAATATTTTACTATAAGACAACAAGACACAATAAAGCAAAATCAAAATTTTTAAAAAAGAGAAAAAATATGAAATTTTTCATTAGAAGAACAATCGACCTAGAAACTAGATTCAGGAGAGATAATATACAAATTATTGAGCAACCTAAAAGCTATGATTTTAAAAAGAAGAAGAAAGGAAGGAAAAAAAGGAAGGAAGAAACAAAGAAAGAAAAGCAACAGAAAACATAAGAAATTCAATATGATTAAACTGTTTATATTTCTTTATGATAAGAATACTTATAATTCAACAAATTTAGCACTCTCAGAGCTATTAGAAAGAGTAGACAGAGGGTGTAAATATTAAGTGAGTGATGGGATGATGCCCCCCAAAAAACAACAACCACCACAACAAAAACAATAAAGGGGTAAGAAACAAAATTTTGCTGGATTTATGAGGGTAATATTGAATGGAGATTAAATTTTTCTGCGTAAAAGAGATATAAAAGAGTTATTACAATGAAGGGAAAATTGAGGAGGAGTGGCAGGCAATGCTTAAATCTTACTCTCATCAATATTAGCTTAAAGAGTAAAACAACATACATACTCAGAAGGGTATAGAAATCTATCTTACTCTATAAGAAAGCAAAAAGGAACAGGGATAATAGAAATAAAAGGAAAGCCTGATAAAAGGGAGGGTATATATTTTGGAAGACACTGATTAGAAGTAAAACACTTCTGAGGAGGAAAGGGTGGAAAATAAGAGAGAAAGGACAATAACCAAACAAAAAAATAGCAAGGAGGGAACTACTCTGTTATTTCAACTGTAAATATAAATGGATAAAACCAAATAAAAGGAAAATGTATAATCGAATGAATGAAAAATCTGTATCTTACAATCTGTTGTTTACAAGAAATACACATGGAGCAGAAAGATGCAAATAGGGTAAAGACGAGGGGTTGGGGCAGAAGCTATTATGTTTCAACTGAAGCAAGAAAAGCAGGGATAGCCAGCATGATCTCAAAGGAAAAGCAAAAATAGATGTAATTAAAAGATATAAGGAAGGAAACTATATCTTGTTGAAAGTTATCATAGATAAATGATAGGAACTAGAACAGACTATGGGACAGCAGCAACAATCTTCAGGCTTGTCAACCCACAGAGACCAACTACAACTGCAAGAAAGGTTATGTGTACTAGGATATGAGGAGAGCCCTAGGCCAGGATTGGGCTTTGGGAACCACTATATTAATAGAGGTGGTGGCAGCAGCAGTGATGTGATTGCAACAGTGATCAAGTTAGCAACTCTGGCAGTGACGATGGTGGCAGCTTTCAGAGGTCTGAGAACATAGGCAATGATAAGGGAATAGCTGGGGAGAGGGAGATTGCAGAGCTCTCCTTGATGGCACTGAGCAAGGACTCTGTTGTTTTTCCTACATTACAATCTGTGTAGCAGTGCTGGTTAATGGGTATAGGTCCTTAGAAGAATCTCTGAAAACAAATGCAAAAAAACCCTGAAATGGGAAGCATTATACCCTCCATCTTGGAAATAGAGATGTACTTTAAGAAAGAGTTAAAAGCTAAGTATTGGGCTGGCGATCAAACATCAGTAAAAAGAAAAAAAAAAAAAAAACAACCATAGAAAACTACTATGGTGACAAAGAAGATCAAAATACACACTTAGAAGATGGTAACAAAGTCAAAGATTAAGATCTTTGGATATAGGCACCCAAGGCTTCCAAGAGAAATAAGAATAGGGCTCAATTCATGGGAGAGCTCAAAAGTAATTTTGAAAATCAAGTCAGAGAAATAAAGGAAAAACGGGGAAGAGAAATGAGTCAGGGAAAAGGAAATACAAAGAAATTTGGAGGAGAAGAATGTCTTTCACGGCAAAATTGGCCAAATGGAAAGGAGCTACAGAAACACAATGAAGACACTATTCCTTAAAATTAGAATTGAGCAAATAGAAGTTAATGACTTTATGAGAAATCAAAATATAATCAAAATCAAAAGAATGAAAAAAAAAAACAGAAAAAATTCAAAATATCTCATTGAAAATACAACTGATCTGATCCAGAAAAGAGAATTTTAAAAATATTGGACTACCTTAAAAAATCCTGGAATTCATCTTTCAAGGAATTATTAAAGAATTTATTGCAGAATGAAACTTTTTGGTTCTAAAAAAGAATAACTTAATCATTCAGTTGAGTATAGAAATTTATCTAATCCTATGAAGAGGTAGGAGGAGAAAAGGGAAAGAAAAGGCAGGGGCAGGGAGAGAAGGAAGGAAAGAAATACTAGGGCAAAAGGTAAGCAAAGATTTAGAATGATAGAAGAGAAAGTAATGGGTGGGGTGGGTTAAAAAACATTACTAAGAAGGGAGAGGGGTGATAGAATTTAAGGTAGTGGATGGGCTGGGTTAAAAAAACTACTAAGGACAGGGTAGAGAGAACAAAAATATATAGGGGAAAAATGATGGAGGGAAATACAGAGCTAGTAATCATAACTATGAATGTTAATGGGATGAACTTTCCCATAAAACAGAAGTGAATAGCATAGTGAATTAAAAAACAGAATCCCTTAATATATTGTTTACAAGAAACACATTTGATAGCGAGACACATACAGAGTAAAGATAAAAGGCTGGAAAAAATTTATTATGCTTCAAATGAAGTTAAAAAAAAGCAGACATGCCAATTCTGATATCAGATAAAGCAAAAGTAAAATTAGATCTTATTAAAAAAGATAAGGAAATAAAGCACATCTTGATAAAGAGTACCATAAATAATGAAATAGTAATGGTACAAAATGTGTATGCACCAAGTGGTAGAATTGGCATTCCTATAGAAGATTTTAATCCAGTTATAGGAAGAAATATTAAGCAAGACTATTCTAGTAGGGGACCTCAACCTTTAACTTTCAGAATCAGACAATTCTAATTACAAAATAAACAAGAAAGAAACTAGGGAAGTTAATAAGACCCTAGAAAACTTAAATGTGATGGAACTCTGGAGAAAATTGAATAGGTACAGAACAGCACATACCCAAAAAATTTATCATATATTAATGTATATTAATGCCTAAAAACCTCACCATCAAATACAGAAAGGCATTTTCTTTTCAGACCACAATGCAATAAAAATTATATTCAATAAAGGGGGAAAGATAGAATAAATGCCAACTGGTAATTAAATAATCTAATCTAAAGAATGAATGGGTCAAACAGCAAATCACAGAAACAATCCATAATTTCATGCAAGAAAATGACAATAATCAGACAACATACCAAAACATATAGGATGCAGCTAAAGAATTTTTTTAGGGAAAAATTTATATCTATAAATAGCTGCATGAATAAAATAGAGAAAGAGGAAATCAATGAATTAGGTATACAACTAAAAAAAGCTCAAATTAGCCCCCCCATTAAATACCAAATTAGAAATTTTGAAATTCAAAGAAGAGATTAATAAAACAAGAAAACTATTGAACTAATAAATAAAACTGAGCTGGTTTTTATGAAAACAACAACAACAAAATAATCTTTTAATTAATTTGATCAGAAAAAGGAAAAAAAAATCACCAGCATCAAAAAATAAAATAGTGAACTTACCACCAATGAAAAAGAAATTAAAGCAATAATTAGGAGCTACTTTGTCCAACTGTAAGGCAACAAGTCTGATTAACTGAAATGGAGAAATATTTACAAAAATATAAATTGCTCAAGCTAACAGAAGAGAAATTGAATTACTAAAAGAGTCCCATTTTAGAAAAAGAAATTTAACAAGTCATTAAGGAACTTCCTAAGAAAAAAATCTCCAGGGCCAGATGGATTCACAAGTGAATTCTACTAAACATTTAAAGAACAATTAATTCCAATACTATGTAAACTATTTGAAAAAAATAGGTAAAGATGGAATATTGTCAAATTCCTTGCATGGCACAAATATGATAATGATATCTAAACCAGGAAAAACCAGAATAGAGAAAGAAAATTACAGACGAATCTCCCTAATGAATATTGATGGAAAATTTAAATAAATATTATCAAAGAGATTACAGCAATTTATCAGTAGAATAAGACACTCTGACCAAGTGGAATTTATGCCAGGAAAGCAGAACTGGTTCAATATCAGGAAAATTATTACCATAATTGACTATATCAATAACAAAACCAACAGAATCACATGATAATCTCAATAGATGCTGAAAAACTTTTGACAAAATATAATATTCATTCCTATTAACAACACTAAAGAGCACAAGAATAATAATAATAAGTATCTTAAAATAATAAGTATCTGTCTAAACCTGCAGCAAGCATCATTTGTAATGTAGGTAATTTGTTCACATTCCCAAACATCAACAAGGACATCCATAATCACCACTGTTATCCAACAATGTACTAGAAATGCTGGTTTTAACAATGAGAAAAGAAAGAAAATAAATAAAACAATTAGAGTAGTATCACCCTTTGATAATCCTAGAAAGTCATCCAAAAACCTATTGGAAACAATTTACAGCTTTAGCAAAATTTCAAGATATAAAATAAACACATGCAAATCACCAACATTTCTATATATTACTGGCAAAGCCCATCATCAAGATATAGAAAGAGAAATACCATTCAAAATTACAGTAGATAAAATAAACTACTTAAGGGTTTATCTGCTAAGATAAACTCAAGAATTATATGAACACAATTACAATGTAAACAATTACGATGTAAACAATTGAAAAAATGTTAATTGTTCATGGGTAGGCCAAGCTAATATAATAAAAATGACAATTCTAAATTGGTTTACTTGTTCAGTGCCATGCCAAACTGTCAAAACATGATTTTATATAGCTAGAAAAAATAATAAAATTCATCATGAAGAACAAAATGTCAAGAATATCAAGGGAATTAATGAAAAAAAAATACAAAAGATGGTAACTTAGCAGTACCAAACCTAAAACTATACTATAAAGCAATAGTCATCAAAACCATTTGGTGCTGGCTAAATAATAGAGTGGTGGATCAGTGGAATAGATTAGAGACACATAACATAATAACTAAGGCTTCTAGCAATGTAGTATTTGACAAACCCCAAACTCCAACTTCTAGAATAAAAACTCACTATTTGACAAAAATTGATGGGCAAACTGGAAAATAATATGTCAGAAACTCAACATAGAACTAAATCTCACACCCTATACCAAAATAACATCAAAATGGATTCATAATTTGAACATAAAGATGGTACAATATGGTACAATAAACAAATTAGGAGAACAAAGGATAATTTATTTACCTATCACAGCTTTGAAGAAGGAAGGAATTTATAATCAAAGAAAAACTGGAGAACATTATGAATGGTAAAATAACAACTTTGGTTACATTAAATTAAAAAGATTTTGGACAAACAAAACCAACAAAAACAAGATTAAAAGGGAAGTATAAAACTGGGGAAAAAATCTTTGCAACCAATATTTCTAATAAATGTCTCATTTCTAAAATATATAAGGAGCTGTGTCATATTTATAAGAATACAAGTCATTCCCCAATTGATAAATGGTCAAAGGTTATGAACAATTTTCAGATGATGAAATTAAAATTAATTATAATCTTAAGAAAATATGCTCTAACAATTTGGAACTATGCTCAAAAAGTTACCAAACTGTGCATACCCTTTGATCCAGAATAGTTATTACTGGCTTATATCCCAAAAATATCTTAAAGAAGAGAAAGAGACCCACATGTGCAAAAATGTCTGTGGAACCCTTTTTATAGTGGCTAGCTAAAAACTGGAAATTGAATGGATGCCCATAAATTGGAGAATAGCTGAATAAATTGTGGCATATGAATGTTATGGAATATTATTATTCTACAAGAAATGACCAGCAGGATGATTTCAGAGAGGCCTGGAGAGACTTACATGAATTGATGCTAAGTGAGATTATTATACACAGCAATAAGAAGATTATACGATGATCAACTCTGATGAATCTGGCTTTCTTCAACAATGAGATGATTCAAACCAGTTCCAATTGTTCAGTAAAGAAGAAAATCAGCTACACCCAGAAAGAGAATTATGAAAAATGAGTGTGGACCACAACATAGCATTTCCACTCTTTCTGTTATTGTTTGCTTGCATTTTTGTTTTCCTTCTCAGTTTTTTTCTTTATTTCTAGATCAGATTTTTCTTGTGCAGCAAGATAACTGAATAAATATGTATACATATATTGGATTTAACATGTTTAATATGTATTGGACTACCTGCCATCTAGGTCAGGGAATGGGGGGAAGGAGGGGGAAAGTTGGAACAGAAGGTTTTGCAGGGGTCAATGTTAAAAAATTGCCCATGCATATGTTTTGTAAATAAAAACCTATAATAATGAAATGAAAAAAAGAAAATATGGTCTAAATTACTATTGATTAATGAAATCCAAATTAAAACAACTCTAAGATATCATCTCACACATCTCAGATTGACTGACATGATAGGAAAAGATAATAATAAATGTTGGAGGGGATGTGGGAAAACTAGGGCACTAACACATTTTTGGTGGAGTTGTGAAATGATCCAACAAGTCTGGAGAACAATCTAGAACTATGCCCAAAGAGCTATAAAAACTGCCCACACCTTTTGACCAAGCAGTGCTCCTGGGTCCATATCCCAAGGAAATCAGAAAGGAGGGAAAAGGACCAAATGTTCAAAAATGTTTGTGGCAGCTCTTTTTGTGGTAGCAAAGAATTGGAAAATGAGTAGGAGCCCATCAATTGGAGAATGGCTGAATAAGTTGTAGTATATGAAGGTAATGGAATATTATTGTTCTATAAAAAATGATAAGTTGATGTTAGAAAGGCCTGGAAAGATTTACATGAACTGATGCTTAGGAAAATAAGAGAACCAGAATACCTTGTACACAAGTAAAAGCAAGAATGGGGGAATGATCAATTATGAAAGACTTAGTTCTTCTCAGTGGTTCAGTATTCAAAGCAATCCAATAAACTTTGGACAGAAAATCCCATCTACATCTTTAAAAAAAACAAAGAAAAACAAAAACCTAGAGACTGAATGTAGATCAACACATGCTATATTCATTTCTTTTCTGTTATTTTTCTCTTTCCTATGGTTTTTCCTTTTTGCTCTAATTTTTTCTATTCCAACATGATTCATAAAGCAAAGTGTGTTAAAATAAACAAAAACAAACACATAAAAACATCTTTAAAATTTTTGGCTAATTTTGATTAAGAAAAGGACAGAAAGTCAAACTTAAAAGAATGGTCAAGCCACTTTCCAGTACATAAATGGTTAAATGATATGAACAGCATTTTTTCTAAATAAAAATTAAAAACTATCTCTAGCTATATGAAAAATTCTCTAAATCACTCTGGATTAGAGAAATGAAAATTAAAACAATCCTGAAGTACTAACTCACATCTATCAGAAAAAGACAAATGCTGGAGGGAATAAGGGAAAATTTTTTGTGGAGTAGTGAACTGATCCAACCATTCTGGAGAACACTTTGGGACTTTGCCCAAAGGACTATAAAACTATGCTACCCTATGACCTAACAATATTACTACTAGATCTTAATGGCAAAAAGATCAAAGGAAATGTAAAGGAGCACTTGTGAAGAAAAAATGTATCAGCTCTTTTTATGTATGAAAGAATTGGAAATTGAGGGAAAGCTCAACAATTGGGAAATGTCTGAATAAATTATGGCAAATGACTGTGATAGAATACTATTATGCTATAAGAAATGATGGATGTAGTTTAGGGGAAAAATGACTAGTCATTTATAAACTGCTACAAAGTAAAGTGAGAAGAACTGAAAGATCATTGTGCATAGCAACAGAAATATTGTATGATGATCAACCATGAAACACTTGACTGCTTGGATCAATGTGATGATCCAAAGCAATTCTAAAGGAAAAAAAGCATCAGGGAAAGAACTTATAAATTCTAGGTGCAAATTATATTTCAATTTGCAAATTGAAATATAATTTTCTCATTTTTATCTTTTTTGCAATATGGCTTATATGTTTTGCATAATTTCACATATATTATTGGTATTATATTGTTTGTTTTTTCAGTAGATGAGGGAGGAATGGGATAGAGGGAACAAATTTGAAACCCAAAGTAAAAAAATCAAAGAACTCTAAAACAGATAAATAATATTTTAAAAGTGGTAGGATGAATGAAAACCAGGAAAAGAAAAGGAAATGCTGATGTATTTTTCACAGAGTGAATATGATACTTAATCACCAATATTTTCACCAAAATACTCAAAAAGAATATGAATTATGCCCAACACAGAATAAGTACTTTCTGAATGCTCTGTATATCCATCCTATCTATTCATCAATCCAATCATCTATCTAGCTATCCATATATGTATCTATCATCTGTCTATCTATTTTATACATTCATCTGTGTGTCTTAGGTGCATAATTAATGGCTAAACCTGCTCTATATGCACTAAATTAAGAAGAGATCCTTTGTCAATAGGTCATGATCATACATGACTGTTTGTTTTCTTGACAAACTGGAAGCATCTCTGAGTTGTGTCTCATGTACGATATGTTTTAGATTTTTTTTTTATTATTAGCACAGATGAGTTGATTACAGTATTCCTTTTTTTTTCTTTCCATTGAGCACTTAATCAATTTGTTTTAATCTGTTGATTTA
Organism: Sminthopsis crassicaudata; assembly: GCF_048593235.1. Taxonomy (NCBI): domain Eukaryota; kingdom Metazoa; phylum Chordata; class Mammalia; order Dasyuromorphia; family Dasyuridae; genus Sminthopsis; species Sminthopsis crassicaudata. The sequence continues at coordinate 628,154,224 of NC_133619.1, forward strand.
AATTAGAGATTGCTACCCTTCAATAAATCTCATTTTCAGATGGAAGAAATAAGTTATTTATCTTAATGTCAATTAACTCTTTTGCAAATTGCTCATAACTAACTGAGTGCACTGATAGGTGCTGGAGTTTTATGGTTTGTCTTGGATTTGGAAAAATACTGAGAATAAAACCTAAGACGTAAATAATGTATGTCCACATTCATCTAAATGTCTGAACCTTACTTGTAAATGCATTTTTTTTTAAATCATAGCTACTCTCTAAGACCATCTGCTAAGTCCCAAAGAGGATGAAATTTAAATTGGTAAAAGGAATACAAAGCTGAACCATTGGAATCACAAGGCCTTTGAAGACTTAAATTATGACAGAATGTAGAGAGGAGAAATGGCAGATAACCGGCCTCAGAATGAAGAATACTTAGCCTCAGATCCTGCTTCTTATCTATAATGGCTGGGTAACACTGAGTAAATCATTTAATATCTAAATACCCCCAGGGGAGTTCACTACAATTCTAAGTTAAGTATGTTAGCATTCTGTGTTGATAGCGTTGATTTCCTCTTTGGTTGTTCCTTATATCAATAAATTCACAAGAAGTAATGAATAAATAAACAATTTAATAATAGCATTCGTACATCATGATAATGAATGAAAAAACACTTTATAAATATTATCTCATTTGAACATTACAACAACCCTGAGGAGTAGATGCTATTATTCCCATTTTAAATATGAGAAAACTGAGTTACAGAGAATATAAGTGACTTTCCCAGAACCACATAGCTAGTAAATGCCTCAGGCTGTATTTGAATTGAGATATTTCTGATTCCAAGTCTAGAGTTCTACCCACAATGCTACTTAAATGCCTCAGACATAAATGATTTAGAGGGGAAAGTTTCTTAGGATTAAAGATTTTGAACTATAAGGAAACTTAGAGATCTTGAATTTTAACCCTTTTATTTTATAAAAAAGGGAAAAGGAGGAATGGAATGGATAAGCAATTTTCCAAAGGTCACACAAGGCATAATTAGCAGAGGCAGGATCTGAATGCAGATCATCTGATTATGAAAATAGTCTTTTATATATGATATATGTTTGACAATAAAACATTCACTATCTTACAGGCATTTATTAAGTTCCTTTCTAGGGATTTCTGGGGAACAATGGCTAAGAGTTGTTTCTCCTGGTTCCAAGTTGTTTCCATGCTAGTAGATGAGATAAGTAAATATAGGTACTTTTAATCCAAAATAGAAAGTAATGTAGGCTACAAGAGAAATATAAGTAAAGTGTGATGGCAGCTCAGAGGAAGAAGAAATCTCTCCTATTAAGGAGTAGTGGAAGAAAGGCTTGATGGGAGAGACAGATAGATGCATGAAGGAAGAGAAGGATTCAAAAGGATAAAGAGGGAGAGTTGGATATCACTCCTGTACTTGAAGGGAATAACATGACTTGCAATAGATGAAGTATTGGAATGTAAGAAATTTGTCAAATATTAAATAGCCTAGATTAATTAAGGTAGATTAAATGTGTTTTCAGTTCCTTTCAACTACACATTTATGATCTTATGATCAACTTACACTTATTGCACCTCAGTTTGTTTGTCTACATAAAATAAGGGTGTTAGCCTAACCCAAAGGAAAAATAAAAATGTATATCTCTTGTAGATATATCAAAAGTCTTTGTTGGTGTGTTGCTGAGCCAAATTGAACTCCACTATCTTTGTAAAGAAAACAATAAATGAGGTCACCAAGAGTTGGATTGAGCAACAAAACATATGGAATTGAATTAAACATAGAATACATAGATATAGAGTATAAGGCAACCAGGTAGTATAATAATCGATAGAATGCCACGTTTAGAGGCAGGAAGACTTGAATTCAAATTTGTTCTTAGACTCATTTTGGCAGTGTGCTCTTGGGAAAATGACTTACCTTCAGTTTGCTTCATTTCTTTCAACTGTAAAATGCATGTAATAGCATTTGCCTTCCAGGGTTTTTGTGATTATATCATGAGATACTAAAGCAATGAAATACTGTTTATAATGCATTTATAAAGTACTGAGCACAGTGTTTGGCACATAGTTGGTTTCTGTCTTAGAGATCTACCATAGTTGGACACACTATAACTTAATTTAGCACAGTGATGCCAATTTGGTCCTTTTTAAGAATCTCTCTAATCTTTGCTTGTCCTTTACTTCTGATAGAATTAAATGCTCCCTTCTTAGAGAAAAAATGAGATATCCTTCTGGTATTCCCTGTGGAGTTCTCATTTTTCATTTCACAGTTCCTCAATTTCCCTATCATTTTAATCAAATCTGTCTTGATGTTTGTATTCTGCCCCAAAAAAGCAAATGCAATGTTGTACATCAGAAAGCTGCCTTCTCATTTTCTGTTCCACTGTTGCTAACTGTATGTTGGCTCAACTTTCTTTCTGAATAAGCAAAAAAAACCTGTTCCTACTCAGAGAATAGCTCTAATCTGTTGACATTAATTCCTCTGGTAATCTCTTTGCCTTTTGGCTTTGAGGATGCTATTTTTGTTGAATGAAAATATTTAGCTTGGCGAGGATAAGTCTATGATCAATCCAGCACTCTGCACTACACATTCCTTTCATCATTTTCACATTCTGTCTCTTTTTACAATCATGTAGTCTGTTGAATTTCAGTGAATACTGTGAGGGTGCATCCACAAAAGTTTATTGAATTTAGGTAAACAGAAGGCAGCATTGATAATAATAATAATAATATTGTGAGATACACACATCTTTAATAAGTGATCATTACTATTGCTGTTTTAAAATTTTATTCCTCCCAAAGACTTCCTGTCATATCTGGTACTCTGAGCCTACTCTAGCATTAAAGTCACGCAAAAGTATAAGCTTGTCTTCCTTTAGCATATTGATGATGGGGATCTCCAAGTCTTCATAATTTTTTTTTAATTTGCTTTCATCAGGATTTGTAATAGGCACTGATGATGATGATGTGGTATTTTCCTGCAAGTAGAAATCATACTATCATGAGCCTGTTGTTCCTTCCTTTGGGGAGCATACAAACTTGTTGAATAGATTAGTTTTAATTGTAAACCTACAGCAGCTTCATAGCACTCCCCTTAATTGCAGACACTCCATGAAAAAATGTGTATTCAGCTCTGACTTCAGTAAGTTAGCCTTCATTTGCCAGGGCTGCTATTTGCATGTAATATCTTCCGAGTTCTCTCACAAGAGCTGTTCAACTTTCAGGTCTGCTGGATTTTATTGTCTCTAGGTGTGTGTACATTTCATGTACTGATATTGAGTGAAATCATCTTTCAAGAAGTTTTATATGTGTGTGTGTGTGTGTGTGTGTGTGTGTGTGCTTTTTCAACCACAGGGTAGAATCCCTGTCTGCTACTGTAATTAGATCAGGATTAGGTAGGCAGACAATTTTTAGGACACTTGTTCTAGCTCCTTCCTCAAACCAGGAAGTGAGCAATATGATCCTTAAAATATTACTCAACAAACCAGGGGGCTGCTGAATCCACTTCTACTTCCAGGGCTGAGATAACTGTATGCATGGGTGTGACTACAGCTCCCAGTGCATCTGTGCCTGTTGCTTTGTCACTTGCCTGTCACCACAGGACTTTGAGATCGATAGAAATGGAAAATGGTATGGGTAATATCTTTTGATTACTGCACAAATTTGATTGAAGTGAGGCAGAAGTGGTTGCAAGAAGTGGTTAGCTTCACTCTCTCTTCTAAGATCATCACTGTTGAGTGGCAGGATAGAGGCAAGATAATTGGTGATGGGTCAAAATGTAGTTGATGTCCTTCACATCTTCAATGTCTAACCAAGCTAATAAGTTCTCCATAGCACCCTTTTCCACTGCCTTTATGGCCGCTGGGATCAGAATATTCTTTTTCACCCATTCCAGCAGGGAAGTCTTCACAGGCTTGGGATAGATCCCTTTCCCCCAAACTACCAACAAGGTTTAATACCCTTTGGTTACACTCACTCTGGTTTAGCCCATCTGCTAAAATGGTTTACCATGGTATGGCCACTGCTTGCTACAGATTCTTGGACCACAGGTGAGAATTAGGTGGATTAGGTGGATTTTGGAGCTGGAAATCAGCTCCAAAAAGGTCTCGGTAGCTTTCACACCAGAGGTATCAGACTTCTCTGATCACACCCTATATCCCACATAGGAGGCACAATACAAATTCTACTTATAATCACTATCATCATCATCATTATGATGGAGAAACAGGGAAATATTTAGAACTTCTTCTTAGATTAATATATAATTTCTGCATAAAATTTCTTATCATTGATAATTCTCAAATTAGGCTATTCTTTCTTAAAGTTCTTTTCCAACTGATTAGTACCATCTTTTCTTCAGTAGCTTCTTAATACCTTTTAATATTTCCATTCTAGGCAGGTGGGTGACTTTGGGGATAGAATCAGAAAGATGAGTTCAAGTCTTGCCCCAAAAATTTATTATGTGATTACAAGCAAATCATTTAACCCTTCAGCTTCAGATTCCTCATCTGTAAAATGATAATGTTGGAATTGATGGCCTCTTAGATTCTGTCCTCTGGGCAAATGTGATCCTCATCTCAGATGATTACAGATACAGAATATTTCCATGTTCCTTCCTTCCTTTCTTTCTTTCTTTCTTTCTTTCTTTCTTTCTTTCTTTCTTTCTTTCTTTCTTTCTTTCTTTCTTTCTTTCTTTCTTTCTTTCTTTCTTTCTTTCTTTCTTTCTTTCTTTCTTTCTTCCTTCCTTCCTTCCTTCCTTCCTTCCTTCCTTTCTTTCTTTCTTTCTTTCTTTCTTTCTTTCTTTCTTTCTTTCTTTCTTTCTTTCTCTTTCTTTCTTTCTTTCTTTCTTTCTTTCTTTCTTTCTTTCTTTCTTTCTTTCTTTCTCTTTCTTTCTTTCTTTCTTTCTTCTTTCTTTCTTTCTTTCTTCTTTCTTTCTTTCTTTCTTTCTTTCTTTCTTTCTTTCTTCTTTCTTTCTTTCTTTCTTTCTTTCTTTCTTTCTTTCTTCTTTCTTCTTCTTCCTTCCTTCTTCCTTCTTCCTTCTCTTCTTTCTTTTCTTTCTTTCTTTCTTTCTTTCTTCTTTCTTTCTTTCTTTCTTTCTTTCTTTCTTTCTTTCTTTCTTTCTTTCTTCTTCTTTCTTTCTTTCTTTCTTTCTTTCTTTCTTTCTTTCTTTCTTTCTTTCTTTCTTTCTTTCTTTCTTTCTTTCTTTTCTTTCTTTCTTTTGTAATGTTGGATTCTATCATTCTTATTGACAGAGTCTGGAACTTAGTCTTCCTACTTTCATTTTCTCATAGTGGACCAAAGCTGAGTCCCTAAATACAACAGGAAATGGATGGAGGTGTTAAATTAGCAGAGTGCTTCCTTTTGATGGAATGATCCTCAGGAGGCCACTTCAGAGGGCAATAATGAAGATGGCATTTGTAGCTGCAATGGTCTGCTAACCCAAATGATTGCAGTAGGGCTGGTGAACATGATATAAAGTGCAAGGTTGCACATTGCCCCCCAGCCATTACAATTTACATCTTGCCAGCATTTGCAAATTAAAAGCAATCCCCTGACCTGTTCAGACTAAGATGTGCAATCAGGGCCATGTGTCTTGGAAAGTTGCCAAGTTTCATGAGTTCCCATGAAAAGATCTGATTTAGTCTAGAAGACCTCCTGGGATGATACAATTCTCTTGACAACCCCTCACTATCTTTTCCCATTATCCAGTTCAATGTGGATGATAGAGCATTATATTTATGAAGGACTTTGATTAGCTGGAGAGTGACCATAGGCGAAGAGTTAGGAGAGTGAAGGACCATATGAGGCCTGCTTGAAGGGACTGGGCTTCTTAGCATTAAAAAAAGTTTAAGTGAAGCAGAATAGTTATTTTCAAGTATTTAAAGGGGCTGAGAGTTTAGCTTCTTCCTAAAGTACAAAGTGGGTGGTATGAGAAATAATAAGGACAAGTAAAGCTTGACGTAAGAGAGGAAAAAAAGTCATGATGATTATGATTGTGATGATGATGACCATGAATCACAATAAAGACAAAAACAAAAATAGCTCCTTGAAATTAAAGTGAAATATAATATCTCAGGTTTCGAATAGATTTTACTACACTAGAGATCTTCAAGAGAACACTGAATTCTTACTAGGTATACTTATAGAAGATGAGATTCTTGTTCAAGGAGATGTAAGATGGTTCCAATGAAAGTGTATGAAACATGGAGTCAGTGAATTTGACTCTAAATCCTGACATTACCACTTGTTCCTGGGTAAAAAAATGACTTATGTGTTTCATCTGGAAATTGAGGAAATTAAACTAGAGAACCTTGCAAGTCTTGTCCAGTTCTAGAGATATTAATGTTATGGTCATGTGGGAATATGACTTTAGTTAGTCCCTTGAGACTTCTTTCACCTCTGAAATTCTTTGAATCTGTAAGATTAAACATTCGTAGCCGATGCACTTCATGATTTTAGTGAAAGGGTTACTGATTGTTGGATTTACTTCAGGAGAGCCTTACTAGTGTCATATGTCATTAATCTATAATTTCATTCATAAAAATATCATCCACCTCAGTGCAAATCATAACCCTTATACATCTTAGGGCATTAGGCTTCAAAATGAGAAATATCACATGAGTTCAAAAGAGCTGTGACTTGATCACAAAGGTTATGATCAACTAGTCGGAGAGGTGGAAGAAATCTCTCCATATTTAATCCTCTGCAGGAGAGCCTCTCAAAAGATTTATCTTCAACACAATCATATCTACTCTTTACCAATTGCAGTTCAAAATTCTTCCATTCTACTTCATTCCCTTACTGTGTATGCTTCTGATCTTGCTTTTTCTTAGCCAAGTAGTCCTTCCCAGGCAGTTATAATATATCTATAACCTGGGTTTTCTTTCCCCAAGCAAAATTTCAACTAATGGGAAATCACTACCAAATCTTTCACCCTGAAGTAAATTGTGGGGGTGGAGTGAGGAATTTGCAGGAATATTAATTTTAAAAATGCCATAAAATCACTGCCTTAGAGGATGGTCTTTGAAGTTCACTATGGATGAAAAAATCATCACTGAGAAGACAAGCTGATGATGAGTCAAATGGACTTAACCATTATTTGAAAAATAATAAAAGCTTGTGTTCAATTAGCAAGTCTTTGAAAACTCATCTTCATCTCCAAACTCTATGATAATGTTCAGGATGAAGACTTTTTGGACTTCAGATGCTTCATACTCTTCACAAGTTTTTGGAAGTCTCCTTGAGGTCACATGAGAATAGCATCAGCTTCACTTGCATACAACTCATTTGTTCCACCCAAACTGAAGTTTATGAAATAGAAACCTTTGAAAAGACTAATGAGCCCCAATTTGACATCTCTAGATAATTTCAACTACCTTTTTTTTTTTGATAGTGGTATGTGTAGAAGTTTCCCAATTTAAAGCAAGGAGGGAAGCAGGGTAGGGATGAAATTAAAGCCATTTTTTCCCTTCCTTCATTAAAAATGACACCTCTCATTTATTTTGAAGAGAATGGGAACTGTCTTGATGTTTTCTAGCCTGACACCTCAAGATTTTTCTTTGGCTAAGAACTTGAAAAATATGTAAATGCCTGACATGAAGCAGATCACACTTCTTAAAAAATGGGTTTGTTCTGATGAAGAATTATTTAAAAGAAAAAAAAAGTAGCTGATTTTCTTTTCCTCAAAGACCTTCATATTTTTTCCTAAATGAGCATCCACAGGAGTGAAATCTAAGCTGAAAGAGTTTCCAAGTAGAAGTGGCTTATTAAAACAAATTTCCTTTTCCACCTTTTTCAGTATAAGCTTTGGAATAGGAGTCCACTTACTTTGCTGTTAACAAGGCCTCCTAGCACCTTACATCCCAAACAAGGAGGACAAAAGACATTTTAGAGTTTTGAAGGGCCCCTTATGTACTTCCTTTATATTCCTTTGAGGATGCATGTGTGTTCTCTCTTTCCTCAAATGAATTAAGAAAACTTTCAAAGTAGAATTCAGAGGAACAGTACAAGAAAAAGAAAACCTATTGGAATAACTTACTAAAATAGGCAAGTATACCATTCTCTCTCTATAAAACAGAGTTTGGTTTAAATTTTCAGGAATGCATGACCCTCTAGGACTTTGTTTGTGAAGTGTTTTATAATTTGCCTTACTTCTACTCTTGACACTTCAATCAAAATTTAACAGAAATAGAAATAACACAAATGACATTTGTTAATCTTCCCAATGAATAGATCAAATAATATTTATTAAGTTCCTCTTATGAGCTATCTGCTGTGATAAATTTTAGGGCTACAAAGACACTGTTACTTGTAGTGATCATGTTTCTATGACATCCAAGAATCTGGATGAATGAGTTAACCATCCAGATGTTTGTTCCGTGTAACTCCTGATATTCCCCAAATCCCCAGATATTTGTCACATAATAGTTTAAGAACTTCCCATGATGAATGAATTTTAATAAAGGCCATATAAAAGCATTGCCAGTAGCATCCCTCCATTAATTATTTCAAATTTCTCCTTTGTGTATGTATTTATATACATATATGTATGATTGTGGATATATGGATATATTCAGGCATGCATGTATGTATTTATATAATTATAGATGCATATTGTGCATATATCCACATCCATGTTGTGTCCCTCACTAGTCTGTGAGTTACTTGAGAAGAGACTATCTTTTTCTTTTCTTTATATCATTATGCTTTATGTAATTCTTAGAACATGATAGACATTATAGATATATCACATAATGCATACATGCATTTATATATTTATATATGTATATGTACTGGAATCCTCCCTCTCATTCATGAATGTTTCAGAGGATGCTGGCTTGAAGATCTTGAAAACCTTTTGTTTCTTCATATCATATCTTACATCTTGTTCCTTTTCTCTAATCAGTTACTACCTTATTTAAGACCCTCATCATCCTTTGCCTCAATTGTTCCCACAATTTACTCATTGATCTCAATATTTCAACTTTTTACCACTCTAGAACATCCCTCACATTGTTGCTAAGATAATTTTACATACACAGAGATTTCATCAGATGTTTCTCCTATTCAACAAACTCCAGTATGTCTTGCTGTCTCTAGGATACTATATAAATCCTCTGTTTAGTTTTTAAAGCCCTGTACAATCTGCCTGAAACCTATCTTTTCAGGCTTGTAGGACATTATTCTTCCATCACTCAGGGATCCAGCCAAATTGACTTTCTGTTCCTTACCCATGATGCACTTCTATTATCTATCTCCATTCTGTTACAGTGATTTATATTCCATTCTTGGAATTCACTCCCTCCTTATCTTTGCCTAATCAAGTCCTTCTCTTCTTTTAAGATTCAGCTTAGATGTCATATTAATCATGGATCCTTTCCTCCATATGCCCATAATTGATAGTATTCTACATCCAAAATTTCTTTATATATATTTATAACTTTTTCTTTCTATGGTATTCATCTATCTGTATTTATATGTGTGTATCAATCTATACATATCTACCTAGATTAGCTATTATATTAGAAAAATAGATCAATACAAGTAAGGATTGTATTTTTTTTTTTACTTTCACCTAGTACATAGTAGGTATTTAAATATGTATTAGTTGATTGGTTAAAAATGAGTTTAGTTTTATTCACAGAACAGCTTGGTTGATGAGTTGCCTTGCTGAGCAATATGCTTTGACATGAGTTGTTTCTAGACTGTCTGAATAAGAGTTAGTATGGGAATCTGTCACCTTTTCTATGTTGTCTTTTCTGAGACAATGTTTTTGTTTGGGTAAATAGCTTTGGGATGAAGAAGAGGATCCATAACAAAATTGTGTAGTGATCTAAAATTTTTGTTATACCTAAATTGTTGGGGGATGGGGAAACTCAAAGTTACGGCAAGAGTTTAGCCAATTCACTGAGCAATATAATTTTTTTTTTGTTTCAATTCCAACAATTTATAGGGCAAACTTACCTTTTTTATGAATAGAGAGGCAACCTCAGAGTCAGAAAGAATAATGTTTAATTCTAGACTCTCATACATGCTGAATTTGGGATCTTGGACAAGTTACTTAAGGTATCCTTGACCCCAGAAGCTCTCTGAGACTGAAAGTTCCCTAGAAGGTATAGATCTCTATTGTAGGAAATAGAAATTTCATTGGAAATTTCCTCTGTCAATTAAATCTGTTATGGAACAATATATGTGATGTCACTTGGCATAATTAATAAGAAAATACATATTATATTGACTAAGTAAGTCATAGAATTTCAGAGTTAGGAAGAATTTTAGAGGCCAGGAAGTGTGACTTGAGCCTGAATAACAATCTCCTCTACAAAATTCCCACTTAAGTGGTCATCCAATATTGATTTGAAGACTTGCACTGAAGGAAAACACATGATCTCCGCTCATTCCACTCCACTCCACTCTATCCACTCCACTTCTGGATGGTTCTAATTTTCAGAAAAGTTTTCCTAATATAAAACCTAAATTTACATCTTTGCTGGAGCTAAGGACAAATCTAATTCAAGTTATAACCCTTTCAATACTCTGAAAAGTCATCATGCTCCCACTTTCCCAACTCTTGCCTTCTCTTGTTTCCTAATAGGTTTATTACTACTTTTCAAATTTATTTTGATGTCATTATGATTAATGAAATACACATTTATTTAGAATGTATTCACATAAATTGTTATAGTAGATTTTTGTCATCATGTATCAGCCAACTGGTTGATAAGCATTTATTAAATGCTTAGTGTGCATCAGTCACTGTGTGAGGTGCTGAATATAAAAATACAAAGAATGAAACAATATCTGCTCTGAAGGGCTTAGTTTCTTAATCAGAGAATAATAATTCCAATGGAGGCAGCTATGTGGTATAATAGCTAGAATTATGGATTTGAAATCAAGAAGAATTGAGTTTGAATCCTTTTTTAAACTAATACTTAGCTCTGTGACTCTGGGAAAGTCCTTAACCTTTCTACTCTTCAGTTTCTTCATCTGTAAAAAGGGAATCATAATAACACTCACATCCCTAGTTTGTTGTTTGTCACAAATAATATATATATATATATAAGATGGTATATATTATATATGTACATTTACAATATAGATATTTTGATTTATTACATTATATATAATTTGTAATATGTATGATGTAATTATACAACATGCTATTAATATAATTTTATATTTATTATATATGTGATATATTTTATACAATATAACTTATAATACAATATTCATAGATGTTATATATACACACACATATAATATTATACTATTAATAATATACTACTGTCCCCAGTTCTTCCATCACTCTTATTAGAGTATTAGGTTACGAGACAAAAGACTTGGTATCAGATCCTGTTTCTGATATTAATATTAGTTGTTTGATCATGTATAACTTCCAGACTACAGAAGTAGACCTTAAGGGAAATTAATGGGTAATTTAGATGATTCCCATCCCTCCCCATATTTTTCATTCAAACAAATGTGGCTAAGTGGCTTGCCCAAGCTTACTTAGCAAGTAAGTTGCATAATCAAGATTTAATCAACTTTTGACTTTAACTCCAATGTTCTTTCCACTGAACCATTCTGTTACTGTCATTGGGACTCAGTTTTCTCATCTATAAATGGATAATGTCAATTTTTAAAAGTTGTTATGTTTTTAAATAAAGCACAAGAACTTTATCATGGTGGTAAAAAAGGAAGGAAAATGTTTTTGGTTATATTCTTATACTCCTCCCCATTTTCTTGGTCAATTATTTTCAGTCATATACAACTCTTCATGATCTCATTTGAGTTTTTCTTGGCAGAGATGGTGGAGAGGTCTACCATTTCCTTCTCCAGGACATTTTACTGATGAGGAACTGAGGTAAAAACATTAAGTGACTTGCTCATTGTCATATAGTAAGTGTCTGAGTCCAAATTTTAATTCAGGAAGATGGGTCTCCCTAATTCTAGGTCAAATATTCTATATATTGCAATACCCATCTCCAGGTAAAGCTGGTGATAGATTGCCCAGCATGGTGTGCCTCCATCAAAAAAGTCTCTGTGCTTTATGAGAAAAGCATATACACTAACTCAAAATAAATTTGAAATGTGCGAATTTAAAGACATCTCACCCCAAATGTTCCTATGGACTATTTGTATCTGACCTGTGGTAGAATATTCTGAGCTCTTATTGGTCTGATCCATCACAGTACCTTAACTCCAGCATAATATTGCTATTTTGGCCCTCTTTGAAAATGAAAGATAATAACCATGTAGCTCAGTTCAGAGTATATATATAATATATACATATAAAGAATTTTATAAACTTTAATATGATATATGGCTTTAATTCTTATTTTTATTATCATCCTGGAGAAATCCCCTTTTAATATTAAAAAACAGATTTACTAAAAAATGTTGGAGAAGAGTTGATAGAAGAATATCTATATCAAGGAGAAAATAGAATCTAGGACCCAGTGGTAAATGTGCTCACTGAAATAAACTTTTGCCTTCAACTTCCCAGGGAGAGGAGGAACCTGGGAAATAAAGAACCTTGAATAATGAATCAGCTTCCCCAAGAGATATAGACAAAACTGATTGTGGAAATTATTTAGCAAAATAATTTAAGCAAGTAAAATAATAGGATAATTGAGAAGAAGAAAAATGTCAGCTCCTTGGAAGAAACTAGAATCATAAGAAATAAGTAAAATGATATAAGCAAGAACTCATCAGTCCAAATACATTTTTATTGCTTTTCTTTTATAAAAGGATTTTTACAAAACAACTATAATTAGACATAGTTGCTACCATATATTTAGATGCATAAAATATTTGATAGATGTCACAGAATTTTTACTGGCAGAATTAATCCAAATTGGGTAGGGTTGAAATATTGTCATATAGAAAGTAGTTGTCTTACTGCCTGTAAAAAGGTTATAATAAATGCTGGAGCATAGAGAAAAAGGGGGGGTATAGGGACAGCATAGGGAGAAAAAGGAGGCATTTGCAAAAGTCTTTTGGGTCACTTTCTATCTGTATAAAAATTTGGCAACCAATGGCCAGTCATCATATTTAATTGATATTCAAGCACTAAACAGAAATCAAAGAAAGCCATTTCCATTAATTTGGTTGAATAGAAAATTCAGCTGCTTAATGGTTCTGCCAGATGATTGAGATTGAAAGACAGAAGCAACAAAAACAAAACAAAACAAAATAAAACAAAGCCCTGTTTTCATGAAGCTTATAGTCTACTTTGAAGAAGTGCAAAATAAGTCAATACAAAATGTATACAATTTATTTATTCATTCATTTATTTATGTATTATTTATTTATTTTTCTGAGGCTGGGGTTAAGTGACTTGCTCAGGGTCACACAGCTAGGAAGTGTTAAGTGTCTTAAACCAGATTTGAACTCGGGTCCTCCTGAATTCAGGGCTGGTACTCTATCCACTGTGCCATCTAGCTTCCCCTACAGTCAATATAAAAAGTAATTTTGTCAAGGGAAGAATCTAAAAGCTTGGAGAATAAGGAAAGACCTCATGTAGGTGGTAATTTTTTTTTTTTTTTTTTACAGAAAGGAACTAGATATTTCTAGAGATAAGAGGAAAGTAGGAAGTGTATTCTAAATATTGGAAATAGTTCAAGCAAAGAGGCAGAAAGTGGAGATAGAATAAACAAGGATAGAAGGGCTGTGTTCCATGTCACTGGAGGGAGATTTCCCATGAATGAAATCAGAGAAATATTAGAGTCTTACTGATGTGAGTGACTAATGGGGTGCCATGGTAATTATATATCAAAATAGTGGCTGACCAAAACTCTTATTTATATTTATTTTCACTTTTAAGATTCACAATAACTTTATAAGCAAGGCACTATAAATGTTCTTATATCAATTACAGACAGGGAAACTGAAATCTAAAAACATAACTTGCCCATGGTCAAACAGCTTATGAATTTGTTTAAAAGATCTAGTTTGAACTCAGGTTTTTCTGAGTCTCTTTGGCTAAACATTGAAGAGATAAATACAGAAAGAAACTGAAGTTGGCTTCCAAGTAAAGTCACAGTGGGTCCTAATGTCATCTGATAATAACCAGGGTTTGTAAAAATAATAATGATAATAGAGATATTCACACAGAAATGCAGAATTCACAAATATGATCCCATTGATGGTAACAAGAGCTCAGAAAGAAAAGTGCTAATGTTATCCCTATTTTGAAAATGAGGAAACAGATTCAGAAAGTTTGAGACTTGCTCAGGATGTATCGACAAGTGTTTGGGGAGTGATAAGAACTCAACTTTGCTCTAATGCCTTGGCTCCATCATGGCACCTAACATATGGATGGGTACATGGAACTTTCTGGTAAGTGAATAGGATGGAAATATCCACTAGGCCTTAGGGTCATTCCTAAATGCTTAAAGTTGTAAAGTTCTTGGTAGGCAATTACATGTGTTGATTTGAACAATATGTAGGACAGAATTTGGAAGATCACAGAGTCAGGGGACAACAAAAAGGTTCAAATACCAGCCTCTGGCATTTTATGACCTAAGTAAGTCACATAATTTCTTTAAGCCTCAGTTTCTTTCCCTTAAAATGGGTATAATAATATCTGAGAGACCTACCTTTCAAGGTACCTATCTCAGTTTCATAGGCCTTTTATAAATCTCAAATAAACTCATCTAAATAAAGCACATAGAAAATGTTAAAGTACTAGATAAATATGACTTATTATTGTCTGTGACAATTGACCCTCACCTGGCTTATTAAAACATAAATTAAATTGAGTTGAATTAACATCGGTCTCATTGCTATTTTTCTCATAAGACACTCAGTCCCCTGACACTAGACATTTTTAGTGGTTGTCCCCTGTTCCTAAAAATCTCCCCCATCTCATTTCTGCTTCCTTTAAATCTCAACTATAATAAATTGTTTTCTAGTTGTTTTCTAAAACTATTTTTGACCCAATTTGGAGTTTTCTTGCAAAAATACCAGAATTCTTTGCCATTTTCTTCTCTGGCTCAGTTTACATATGAAGAAACTAAGGCAAATATAGTTAAGTGACTTCCCTAGAGTCACAGCTAGTAACTGTTTAAAGACAGATTTGAACTCAGGAAGATGAGTCTTCCTGAATTTGATCCCAATACTCTATCCACTGTAACACCTGGCTGTTCTTAGGATTCCAGCAGGGGTTTTAAATTAAAGAAGAAAAAGATCTCTGCAGAATACATAAGGATATAGAAAACCACAAATTGGCATTATCTATATTGCATTTCATTTATTTTGTTAAGGACTCTCCAATTAAGAACATTTTAATATGCTTGAAGTACTCGAAGGTTTTTTTCAGCTTTATAAGACTTAACTGTGGATGACTTTGTATGTCCTGTGCAATGCAGTGCTTCCTATTTCATCCTATTGCCAGCTCAGACAGTTTGTGATTCTATTATCCCTTCATTCCTTAGGATTAAAGATTGTCCACCTCCAGGTTTTCCCTTTGGGAAGATTCATTGGTTTTGTTTCTAATCTCTCAGAATAAATGAATTTATTTCCAGAATCAGACAAGAAAAACAGAACATTATGTTCCTCCTCTCAGATTATTGATACAATCCTTTTTATAGGACATGGGAAAAACATTTTGATTCAATTCAATTGAATTTGATCCAGTAGCCATCAGGTAGACAGAGAGCAGGCCAGACAAAGGGATTTTCAAAACATATTTCTAGGACCACAGGACATACTGAACTCTCTCTGTGGCCTTTAGTCTCCTCAGTAGCTCAGTGAGTAAGTTGGTGTTAAAAACCATTAAGATTGGTTCTGACCATAGATCTCATGATCCTTAACACACAAGAAAATAAAAACTAGATCTCTCTCTCTCTCTCTCTCTCTCTCTCTCTCTCTCTCTCTCTCTCTCTCTCTCTCTCTCTCTCTCTCTCTCTCTTTTTTTTTTTTTTTTTTTTTTTTTTTTTGCAAAAGTGGTGGTTAGGGGTGTGAAATGTTAATATATTTTTAGACTTAGTTGATATATTGGTTAATTTTGCTTAAATGAACTTAAAAAGCTCCCTCCCCTTTAATTTCTTAGAGCATGGAATGACTTCTGAGAAGGCAGTAGATGGAAAAATAGTGATATCAAAACAAAACATGCTAATAAACATTAGAGAAAAAAATGAAAAAAATTGCCTTAAGTTCCTCTCTGAGGTTATTGACACAGCTCTTTTTATAGGACATGGGGAAAAAAACCTTTTGATTCATTTTAATTCAATTTGATCAGCTTTTATATGACATAGGAAACACCTTTCTAATTCAATTCACTTCAATTTTATCAGTACCATTCCATCTCATTTTGTTCCATCCTTTCTTCTCTCTTCCAATTCAACAAACATTTTATTTTATGAATACTATGTGTAATATCTAGAATTATGGTCAAAATATACTAAAGGTACTTACATTCAGTAAAGTTGGGGGTAGGAGAGAGGAGGCAACATATAAAGAGATTGTTTTTCATCCTTCATTTTCTAAGAGGACTAATGACATCATGATCTCTTGACTTAAAAATGAATTGAATTTAAGCAAGGCAGAACTATACAAATGCATCAGCCTCATTTTCTTTTTTAGTTATCAAAGGCCAGCAGTTGGATAAAAATCAAAGTGAATGGTGATGGTCCAGTGGATGATACAGGAGATGACTTTGGTGTCTTGGATACTTGACCCAGCTCTGAGTGCTTCACAGCTTGACCTTCTGTTATCCTTGTGGTTGTTGGAACAAATTACTCTTATCTTTTCTACCAGGAAAAGTCTTCACATTCTTGGGGTAGACATTCCCCTGACTCATATAAATAAATAGATATTAAGTGACAACAAAATAAATAAATCTATGAGTAGGCAACAGGTAAAAAAGGGAAGAATTAACATTGGAGAAGGAATTGTAAAAACTTTAACAGTATGTGACATCAGCTGAATCTTGTTATCTGCTTAACTCACTTTGCCTCAGCCTTGTTTTAATTACCATTTTAAATTATAGGGACAAGAAATGGAACATCTAATTATTTGGTCTAAGGAGCAAGTACTGATGGATTTTGTCTACTAGGGGATTTCTCTGCAACTTATTTGCCTGGATCACCAAGACTTTATAGTTTAGTTGCCTAGAGAAATAAGAGATTACACAACCATTATGGATCAGAAATTGAACTTGAACCCAGGTCTCGAATAGTCTGGAAATAGCCCTAAATCCCATAGGTCAGATTGCTTCTTGTTAAACGGACATAGGAATAACTGTAACCTTTGCTATCCAGGGATGCTATGAGACCAAATAAGATAATGCTAATTCCTTCATCAATCCCAAAGCCCTTAATTTTCAGTTGTTTATTGTTGTCAAGCACTGGGATTGAAAAAGGAAAGACTCAATCTCCTAAATTCAAATCTGGCTTCAGACATTTTGCAGCTGTGTGACCCTGGACAATTCACTTAACCATGTTTGCTTCTATCTATAAAATGAACTAGGGAAAGAAATGGCAAATCAAGCAATGAGAAAACCTCAGATAGGATCATAAAAAGGCAGACATGAGTAAAATAATCAAAGACCAACAACAAAAATGATCTTTGACTGAACCATAGTGGCTATGGAATGCTGGGTAACTCATAACTTGCCAGTGCTCCAGATAACTCACAAAGACTTTGGGATGAAGAGGAGATGCTGACTTCATTGGGAAATGGAGTTTCTTCATTGAAAACTGTCTACAGAAAAGAAATCACAAGTCAAGAACAAATGCTACAACCCAATGTCTAACCTTATGCACATCTACTCCTATACACAGGTGGATTCATTTGTACTTGAATATTCGTAATTTAACATTCTCATAATCCTGGACATATTTCCAAATGTATACAAAGTATATGCTAGGTGCTTCCAAAGCTCACAAATATCTTTAGCTGTTCCAAATGCTGCTGTACTGACATTTGTACTCCAGTAGGTGTCAGGCATATATTATTTGCTTCTTTTCTGGTTTATCCTTAAAACAACACAGCCTCTTATTAATTTGGGCTTCTAAGAGAATGAGAAACTCAAAGCTATCTGCAAGAAGGAAAGGGGAAGAGAAAGAGTTAGACAGAGAAAAAGAAAAAAGAGGAAAAGGTAGAAACAGAGAGATACAGAGACAAAGAGACACAGAGACTGAGAAAGAGATAGAGACTGTGAGAGAGAGAGAGAGAGAGAGAGAGAGAGAGAGAGAGAGAGAGAGAGAGAGAGAGAGACAGAGAGAGAGACAGAGAGAGAGAGAGACAGGAGAGACAGAGAGACAGAGAGAGAGACAGAGAGAGACAGAGAGAGAGAGAGAGAGACAGGAGAGACAGAGAGAGAGAGAGAAAGAGAGAGAGAGAGAGAGAGAGAGAGAGAGAGAGAGAGAGAGAGAGAGAGAGAGAGAGAGAGAGAGAGAGAGAGAGAGCATCCTAGAAGAGATGTGTTGAAATTTAAGAGCCATTATCTCAGGAGTGATAGAAGAAAGAAAATTAAATTTACTGAAAGTAATAAATACGCTCCAGAAAGGTAGGCACAGATCCTGTCAGTAAATTGAATAGCTGGCTTTTGTATAACTTGGAATTTTTAAAGCACACTCTTAGGGGTTAGGGTAGCCAGAGACTAGAGTGGAAAAAAGTATATCCTGGGTATCTAAAACAGAGTCCAGTTCATTTACCTTCCAGGGGTAGAGCCACCAGGGAAACCAAGCTCCCCTGGAATAGAAGTTTTGTTTTGCTTTTTTTTTTCCCCCCAAGCTGCCTTCTGTATGTATGTAGTCTCTGACACCTTTGAGTGCCCTTGTTAAGAGGAAGGAGTTGAGACTGAAGGAGGAGGAGTGCAGAGGAGAAGGGGAGGAGGGGAGGTGGGGAGGCTAGGGAAGAGAATGTAGGGGAGCTGGTTCTCCAGCTGTGAGCTTATGAACTGTTCTCTAGAACGACATCATGTGGGGGAGGGGTGCTCATTTGGCTTTTTTTTTTTTTTTTTTTGTAGTGATAGGAGAAAGGAAATTTATTGTTTGCTATGAATCTAGATAAAAAGAAACCGAGGAAAGTAATGGTGTCAAAATGGTTATTATTTTTAATGCTTTATTATTCCATATACATAGCCGGTACCTGTGGCTGCCTAATTCAGTACTTCATTTTTCAAAATGATATGTTGACTGATGCTTAAAATATCACAGACGCTCCTCTCTGGTTTAATTATAATCATTAGGCTCAGATAATGGCTAACGATGGGCTTTTTGTTGTTGTTGGTGCTTTTTTTTTTCCTCCTGAAAAAACAGAGAATATGCCAAGCAGGGCCTGTCTTTATGCTGGCAACATTATGTAAGAGGAAGAAGCAGTTTTCCCTAGTGGTCTGAACACAGGATTCCTTAGCTACATTCCCTTTTTCTGGCTTTCCTTTCACTACACAGACCCACCTCTACCCTGGAACCCCTCGGCCTGACCACTAAATTCTGGACACTTCCTCCTGATGTTCCATTACTGGCAAATCAAACCCAAATGGAAATTATTTCTTTTATTTTTTCAGGAAAAGATGTCTCCACAGAACCAGAGATTTAGAGATTAAAAGAGATCCTGGAGTCCAACCCTTTCATTTGACCTTAGGACACTGAAATTTGGAGAGGTTAAGAAAATCAACCAAATTCATGTAAGTAAATAGGCAGGAGAGGTAGAATTTGAATTTTGATTATAAATCCATCGATTTTTCCAATAAACTGTATCATCTTTAATGTGATCTAACAACAATGAATAATAGTCCATGGCAGAATGAATGAATAAATGGATGGATGGATGAGCGAATGAAAGAATCAAGTTCATTATTAAGTATCATATCCAGGGACTGTGTTAAGTTCTGGGAATACAAAAGTAGAAAAACTCCCATCTTCAAATCCATCATATTTTAATGGATGAGAGAACTTACATAGGATCATGGGAGCTAGGGCAGGAAGTTTTGGTCTGGTGAGCCACAAAGAGGACAATTATTTGGGAGTTAGTTGGTGGAAACAGCATTGGTGCTGATTAGATTACTGTGCCCAGATCAAAAGCGAAAAGTAGGGGTAGTGGGTAGGAGAGGTCAGAGGCTAGGTTGTTTCATTCAGCGCTTTTATTTCTGTTCTCAGGATTTTACGCAATGCTTCACACATAAAGGCTTAAATACATAAAGGCTCATTTCCTTTGTCTCTTTCTCTGTCTCAGCCTCTCTGTTTCTCTCTATATCTCTCTGTCTCTGTCTTTCATCTATCCATCTATTTATCTACTTATCATCTATCTCTCAAGGAATGCAATAGAGACTACTGGGTCTGGAGATAGGAAGAATTGAGTTTACATCTAGCCTCAGATACTCATTAGCTATGTTAACCTGGGCATTTGCCTCAATTAATGATACTATATGGTGATAATAATGTTTTTCCACCCAGGATTTTGAGAATGAAATAAAAAAAAATAGTTGTGAAACACTTAATATAATGCCTGGCACAGAGTAAGCACTATATAAGTGTTGTTGGGGTTTTATATATAGAGAGCTAAATTATATAAAAGCCCTACTATATAAATATAGTTCAATGATTTCAGTCATGTCCAACTCTTCACAAACCCATTTGGGATTTTCTTAGAAAAAACCCTACAGTGGTTTGCCATTTCCTACTCCAGTACATTTTACAAATGTGGAAACTGAGGCAACCAAGATTAAGTAACTTGCCCTAGATCACACAGATAGTGAGTGTTTGGTTCTAGGCCTGGTGCTCTATCCACTGTGCCATCTAGCTTCCTGGATTCAAATATTATCTGTTATTATTATCCATCATCTTTTTATCTATCTATCTATCTCAGAAATCTGCCCTATTTGGTATAAAATTATAATCATAGATTCTTATCAAAAAGAAATATCACAATGGCTTTTCATCCCGGCTGTATTACTAATATGCATTTAAATTTGTCCAGAGTGCACAATAAAGGTAAAATGTTCATTTTGATTCAAACTATTTCTGATTTGAGTCAAGCCACTTTAACTTAAACAGAAATGTGTCCTGAGAAGGTACAGGGGTTGCTTTTAAGCAGCTCATTTGGCTAGGCCCTCAGTCCTTACTACCTAAACACTTTGAGAAAAGCAAGACAATAAAAATGAAGCATTACCTCTGAACTGAATCCCCAACCCATTCTCTTGGAGGCTGACTCACTTTGGGGTTCAGGTGTAATTTAGTGTGGATGCAATTCCATCCCAATATCTAAGGAGCATCTAATCATGTGCATCTCTGCAGTAAATTTACCTCATCATTAGTATCTTTGGATAGCATCCTGGTCTTCTGAGATTGCTTCAACTGAACAGCTTGAGGGGGAGTGGTTCTAGGAAAGATGGGGAAAACATATCCTTCCTCCCTTATAATAATATGACAATGAGGAGCACAGGCTACATATTCAGCCTCAAAAAGTTCTAGCTACACAAGAATTGCCGATGTGAGCTTTGGGAGATCTCTAATCACTCTGAACATCTAGCTGTTTTGGTGAAACAATCTTGCCTTGAACGTGCTGATGTTAATGTTTTATCAGTCCAAGGGACCTACTTATCCTCCTCCTCTCAGTTATTATCACTTTCTAGTTTTTGCTCTAATATATCTCAGACTTCTGAGTTTCAGGAAGAGTTATCTTCTTCCTAAGGCCTGTATTGTAGTGACATTTACAATCTGAGATTTGTGGGTGTTGTAGTGAAAGAGTTTTGGTCTTGCATCAAGAAGACCTGAGTTCCAATCTGGTTTCAGACACTAGCTGTGTGATCCTGGGCAAATCACTTCATTCTGTTTTTCTCAGTTTCCTCATCTGTAAAATGAGCTTGAGGAGAAAATGGCAAACCATTCTAGTATCTCTACCAAGAAATCCCAAATGGGTTTACAGAATGAGAATGATAAAAATTACAAAGCAATAGTTTTGTAAAATGGGAACTTTTTTCCTTCATAGTGATAATTCCTTTCTTGAATCGTTTAGGTAACCCTTCTTTCCTAAGATCTGGATAAAAGTTTGAGGGATAGGTTTTGTTTCAGTTCAAGATAAAAAATGAACAAACAAACAAACAAAAACAAACTTCTTGGACTGGAGGTAGTCCAAAGTGGAATGGGTTGCCTTGAGAGATAAAGTAGTCCCTTCACTGGAGGTCTGCAGCAGAGAACAACCTTGTATATAAGCTTTTATCTGGAAAATTGGGACTCTAGGAATCTGGATTTCAAAAATAGAAAGGAACTTAGTACTAAAGTTGAATCCTCTTATTTTATAAACGAGGAAACTGAGACAGAAAAATATCACAATGGCTTTTCATCCTGGCTTTATTAGTAATATGCATTTGAATTTGTCCAGAGTGGACAATAAAGGAAAAAAATATTCATTTTGCCTAGAAGTGTTTCTGATCTGAGTTAAGCCACTTTGACTTAAATAGAGACGGGTCCTAAAGAGTCCTGAGAAGGCACATGGGTTGCTTCTAAGCAGCTCATTTGGCAAGACCCTCTGTTTAGGGGTGGGTAGATTGGGTTCAGAACAGTTGTAAGTGACTTAGGCAAGATTCGAATCTAGCTTATATTGATTCAAATTTCAATGAGTAGAGAATTCTTATTCAGGTATATAATGGACTGGTTCATCACTGAGATCTCTCCCATCTGAAAAATTCTGGGATTCTTTAGATGAACAGAATTGGTTAATATGGAATAAAGGGATCAGGGCTTGTAGTCTTAACTCTCCATTTGACTTGGAGAATGAAGGAAAATAAAGTCAACAGTATTCCTTCCTTCTTCTCCAATATTATGACTTTTCCCTTCCCTTCCCTGGGGTTTGTTTCCCTCTCTGAAAGATGAAAGAGTTGAATTCAATTGCAAAGGTCTTTTACAGCTCTAATGATTTATGATCATCATTAACCTCTTTCTGCCTTTATTTTTCCCTCCTTAAAGTAAGATGCTAACACCTACTCTCTCTGGAGTTTCTGGGAATATTCACTGAGAGGGGAGGGCATCAGGGTACATAAGGAAAAACACATGAAATTCAATATTAATTCAGAGAGGCAGCATGGCTGAGTGGATAGAGGGCCTTGGCACAAGGCCTTGGATTCAATCCTGCCTCTGACACATACTGGCTGAGTGTGAACTTGGGTAACTCATCTGACCTATCCTTCTCCAGACAATTGTCTATTCTAAATTGCAGATGAATATCTGACCTTTGATGAAGGGGGGTTTTCAAGCTGGAAATTTGATATGCTATTAGAAATACATGTATAGAACAAAATAACACACACACATATACATACACATATACTTAAATGAATCAGAGTAAAGTGTTGTAACTCTTGTCAACCAGAGCCTCTAGACTGTGGCCTGGAATAAAAAAAGCATTATTTTTGGCAGAAGGACAGCTTTCTCCCGGGAAGACCTCTGTTTGTTTTTTGGCTGTCCTTGCTCTAGATCTTTGATAAAGGAGAGAAGAGCACAGGAGTTGGACATGACAACCATTTTCATAGCAATGGAGTCTCATTCTAAATTGGTATTGCCCATGTCAACAAAACTATCTGCCCCTCCACTCACCTGCACCCTCTTTTCTGCCTTGATTGTACCTTCTATGTAGAAGATGAGACACAGACTAGTGTAACAGATCAAAGACTGGAATGGGAATCAAGAAGTCTTGGGTTCAAGTAATTCTTCTGTCATGGTAGCTTTGTGACCATGGGAAAATAATTTTATTTCTTTGTGCCTCCAGACAGCACTATAAGATTATAACATACAGGAGAATTATGGATCCTAAGTAGGTGCTCAGAGCACATACCCAAGAGGAATCCTTCTTCCTCCAAAATGTTCAAGGTTCTTGTTAAATAATCTGGAGATACAAAACCAAAGTCAGAAATAATTCCCTATCTACTCTAGTAGAAGTTTGTAATATGCACATAGCACAGCAAATATGATTTAATTTGATAATATATAGCACTAACAGTTAAAAAAGAGAAGAAAATACTTCCAGAAGGAGTTTATTCTTGAGCTGGGTCTTGAAGAAAGTGAAGAGTTCTTGAATGCAGAGGTGAATGAAGGGAGCATCTCAGTCATGGGCAAAGGCATGAAGGCAGGAATCAACAGACTATTAGCTACAGGGAACAGTAGTTACTGGAATAGAGAGTGGCTCAATAAGAAGGGGAATTGCTCCAGTTTACTATATTGGAGAGGAGGGATATCTGGGCACAGACTTCTCCCAGAGTATAAACACTCAGGAACAATATTCTCTAATGCCTTGCTGACTTGGCCCAGCCATTCTCCTATGGATCAGTAGGGTTTGCCCATGCTCTACTGCCAGCTGGCTTGCTCAGGCTCCGTGTATTCTTGTAAGGGAAGCATTTTTTTTCCCATGGAGACATCTGGTTCCCTGGCAAATGGCATAGACAGTTGTATAAACCAGTTCCAAAATCAGCCTGTCCTGTCCCTTGCCTCTACATTGGATTTATCATATGACTTGAGTAAGTCCCAGATAGGGGACCCTTATCTATTCAATAATTATTGCTCCTTTGTTGGTAAATGTTGGCCAGTTTTTCCTCTAATCCATCTATTCACAAAGGCTTACAGTGATATTCCAAAATATGACTTTCAGAGCATCTATTATGTTAGTCAGAATCCTTCAGTCTCTATAGAAATGTCTTAGCCAGGCATTAAAGTCTGTCCAAAATTTGGATCAATTTCATATTTTACATCCAGTTATCCACTTAACCATGTTTCCATCTTAGCTACCCTGTTTCTCTTCATTTAGCACACATTCCTAAACTGTATACCAGATTTGGACTTCTGTATTATAGACATCTTGAATTCAAGAACAAACTCTCTGGAGAAATTAATCTACTCATTTTTGGATTTTGGATCCTGGAGCTCAACTTAGTTACATTATGACTTCATTGGAATTAGACATCTTAGGCCCTTATATTTGCTGGTAGGTCCCAATCACCAGACCATGCTTCAAGCTCATATCCCACCACCCATCCAGACATTTTGTTTTTAGGAGGCTTTTCCCATTCTCTATTTTTATAACCATAAGTCCCAACTCAATGCTCTTCCACATTCTTAAAGTATCCCCTATTGCTCACTTAAAATCTGTCTTCTTACAAAGTCCAGCTTAAGTCTCTTCTCTCCCACTTAATTTTTTGTTTGTTTTTAAGTTTTATTTAGATATTTGACTTTATACTATAAACAAATATAATTTACCATCACTTTGTGGTATATTTCTTCTAACAAAGCAAAATGATTGAATAAAACTAATAATACAGTAACTTCATCAAAAAGTGCTGACAATTCACATTCTACCTCTAATTTTTCAATTAAAAACCATGTCTTTTTTCTCTCTCTCCTTCACTCTTCACCACAACTGAACAAGAAAAGGAAAATATATTTTAACAAATATGCATAGTCAAATAAAAGAAATTTCTTCAATTGATTTATATAATATATATCTCTATATGCACATGTATACATGTATCTATCTATATCTCTATATAAAGAGATATGATAATTTTATTGATAGTGACATAGGATATCCTTTAAGAAGAGGTGATGGATTTAAAATATAGCTTTATATATATATGTATATATGAAGAATGTATATATGTAGAATATATACATATTCTACATATACACACTCTTCACATTATATGAATATATATATTCTACATACACACACTTCATATAACTTCATATAATGTATGTTTGAATAAATAAATGTATTTGTAATTAATATTAATAAAATTTTAATAATAATTGATAAAATATTTAAATCATATAATTCAATAATACTAATTATTAATTAATAAAATTTGAATAATGATTGAAATAAAATTTTAATAATAAAGTGCATATGTAAATAAAATTCTTCACTGTAAAATTCATCACTTCTTTTTAATGATTAGTATATTTCATTATTAATCAAGTGAAATCAAGAATGATCATTGTAAAGATCACAATTTTTATAGCATTCAAAGTTATTTGTTTTTGCAGTGTTTTTATTATAGAGATTGTTCTTCTGGTTCTGTTATTTTCTGTCTTAAGTTTACAAAAGTTTTTAAAATTTTTCATTTCTATAATATTGATATAATAGTAAAATCAATTTCTTTTGGTTGTACTCAATTTACTATTAATCATTTCCTATGTCTTTCCATGTCTTTTTGAAATCATCTGTTTCCTCATTTCTTTCAGTATAATACTACTCCATCACATTCATATATCACAACTTATTTAGTTTTTCCAAAATTGAAATACATCCTTTTAGTTTTTAGATTTTTGTTGTTACAACCACAAAAGTAGTTGCTATGCATATTTTGTTCATATAGGACTTTTTATTCCTTTCTTTGATTTCTTCTGTGTCTAAGTCTAACAATATTATACAATAATATATAACTTTTGTGTATAATTTCATATTGATTTCCAGAATGGTTGTATCCATTCAAAGGTTCACCAAAAGTGCATCAATGCACCTGTTTTAGCATAGCCCCTCCAGATTATTATTTTAGCTTTTTTCTCATCTGATCAGCATGAGGTAGACTCTCTACACTGCTTTGATTTGCATTTCTTTAATTAGTATTGATTTGGATAATTTCCCCCATATAGCTATAGATAGCCTGAGTTTCTTCCCTTGAGGAGTGCCTATTCATATCCTTAGGTATTTATCTATAGAAAATATGTCCTACTATAAAGTTGAATCAATTTCTTACTATAAAGTTTGAATCAGTTTCTTATAGGAAATAGTTCTTAACATGACATTGAATGAGTTTCTTAGTCTTGAGACCTACTGAAAAAATATTTTCCCAGAATAATTTTCATTTTAATCCATTTTCAGAATATGTTGCCCAAAATGTTTTCATTTTATGCACTTAAAATGATTGATTTTAAGCTTCTGTCATTTTCTTTCTTTCTTTCTTTCTTTCTTTCTTTCTTTCTTTCTTTCTTTCTTTCTTTCTTTTTCTTTCTTCTTTCTTTTCTTTCTTTCTTTCCTTTCTTTCTTTCTTTCTTCCTTCCTTCCTTCCTTCCTTCCTTCCTTCCTTCCTTCCTTCCTTCCTTCCTTCCCTTCCTTCCTTCTTCCTTCTTTCTTTTCTTTCTTTCTTCTTTCTTTCTTTCTTTCTTTCTTTCTTTCTTTCTTTCTTTCTTTCTTTCTTTCTTTCTTTCTTTCTTTCTTTCTTTCTTTTCTTTCTTTCTTTCTTTCTTTCTTTCTTTCTTTCTTTCTTTCTTTCTTTCTTTCTTTCTTTTCTTTCTTTCTTTCTTCTTTCTTTCTTTCTTCCTTCCTTCCTTCCTTCCTTCCTTCCTTCCTTCCTTCCTTCCTTCTTCCTTCTTTTCTTTCTTTCTTTCTTTCTTTCTTTCTTTCTTTCTTTCTTTCTTTCTTTCTTTCTTTCTTTCTTTCTTTCTTTCTTTCTTTCTTTCTTTCTTTCTTTCTTTCTTTCTTTCTTTCTTTCTTTCTTTCTTTCTTTCTTTCTTTCTTTCTTTCTTTCTTTCTTTCTTTCTTTCTTTCTTTTTTTTTCTGAGGCAATTGGGGTTAAGTGACTTTCCCAGGGTCACACAGCTAGGGAGTATTAAGTGTCTGAATTCAGATTTGAATTCAGGTCTTCCTGATATCAGGGTGGGTACTCTATCCATTGCACTAACTAGCTGTCCTTTGTCATTCTCTTTATTCTTTATTTGTTAATGATCTTTTCTACTAACCAATGATCACAGAGGTTTCCTTGATTGCTCTTGTATCTAATAAATTTGAACTCCTATGAATTCCTATTTTTTCAGTTTGGTTTTGACATATGCTAGCTTACTGTTAGTTAGTATTTTTATAGCTAGGCTTCTTCACTTCCAATTAATCTGTGAGACCCACAGAGGCACAAATTGTGTTCTCAGCCTCTAGGTATTCTTAGCACCTTGCAGAGTGTTCTATATACTTCAGGCATTCCATAGAGGAATCAAAGGTCTTTAGAACTCAAGGATCAGTCATTCTAACTCATATATGCATAGGACTGCTTTCTAGCAAACAACTATTCAACTTGTGCTTCAAAACTTCAATGGAGAAGGAACCCACTGATGCTTAAAGGGAGACTTCTACTTTTGAATATTTCTATTTTTAGGTATTTTTTCTTATCTTTTCCTTCTTTTTTTCCCTTTCATAAAATAGAAAAAAAAGATTGAATAAGTGTCTTTGAAATCCTCCAAGTAATCTTTATTCTGTCCTCTGGGGCCAAGAATAAGTTTAATTGCTCTTTTATGTCAAAGTCCTTTAAAGAATTAAAAAAAAAAGTTATCATGTTGCCCCACCCACAAATCTTTTCTTCTCCAGGCTAAGCTTCCACAATTTTTTCCAACTGATTTTTATATGGCAAAATACCAGGCTGTATCATCTTTGTTGCCCTTCTCTGGACATTCTACAGTTTATAAATGACTTTCCTAAATCATGTAGTCCAAAACAAGATTCCAAATATGTCCTTGATGTTTTGATCCACACCTCTTCTCTGATTTTACTTCCTAAGATATACTTAGAGTGTCTAGCTCTGTAGAGCTAAAAGCTCCTATCATACTCCCAACGAGGTATCCTATACTATTTTTTCCCCAAAAGGACAGTAGATGCTACATACCTGTTCCATACCATGACTTTACATAAATTGTTCTTCTTACCGACCTCCTCTTGGTATGGAAAACTAATTCAAGTCAAACGGACATCTTAATTAATGATGTAATAGTTTTGAGAAGACTTTAAAATGAGAAAAATGATTCTCATAGAAAGTTAATGCTCTAACTTATATAACAGTACAATATTATTATTATATAAAAATATTTGCTTACTATAGGGTAAAGTTCATAGGAACCCAAAAAAGCCAGTGGCAAAAGGAATAATAACTCCATAAGTTTCTATCTCCTAAATTTTTAGTCAGTAGACAATGAGGTGACTTAGTAGATAGGGTGCTGGCCTTGGAGTTAGGAGAACCTGGGCTCAAATATAACATTTGCTAGCTATGCAATCCTGATCAATTCATTGGACCATGTTTGCCTCAGTTTCCTTATGCATAAAATGAGAGAAGTAAATGGGAAAACTCTCTAGTATTTTTTCCAAGAAACCTCTAATTGGAGTAAAACAAAGTCAGACATGACTGAAATGAATCAACAAAATAAATTTTAGTCTAATTGTATGTCTGTTTATATTTCATGTATCAGTGATTTAATAAAGAAGTGAGGGGAGAGGGATTTTTCTTCACCAGTGCTGATCGTAATTGTTGCAAAAGTCAATATCAGGAACAAAAGGGGGCTATTTTTTTCAATATCTCCAGTACTTAACACTGTGTTTGGAACATAACAAGCTCTTATTAAATCATAATTGAGTGATTGACTGATCATTATAAGATACACCTGTCATTACACCTTACTGATTCTGATTCTACCCTAAAAGTACAAGAAAGATGAAACATACACAAATGTATATACACACCTATAAATATCATATCCATATATGTGTATATGTATGCATGTATATTTCTGTGTTGAAGATCTTCAAATAAGTTAAGGTAATTGTCATGATCCAACCATCTTCTCAATTCCTGACTTTTTTGTTTGTTTTAATTCTATTACAAATATACTTAATATGAATGTTATGGAATATTATTGTTTCATGAGGAACAACCAACAGGATGATTTCAGAAAGGCCCGGAGAGACTTACATGAACTGATGCTGAGTGAAATGAGTAGAACCAAGTGAACATTGTACACAACAACAAGATTATGTGATGATCAACTGTCATCGACTGGATTCTTTTCAAAATGAGTAGCCAATTTTAATAACTTATGATTGAGAGGGCCATCTGAACTCAGAGAAAGAACTGTACATCACAAGAAAGTATTTTCACTTTTTCTGTTGTGGTTTGCTTGTTTTTTTTCTTTCTCATTTTTTCCCTTTTTGATCTGATTTTTCTTGAGCAACATGATAAGTGGAAATATATACAGACCTGCACATTTTTAACCCATATTGGATTATTTGCTTTTTAGGAGAGGGGTATGGGGGAAAGGGAGGGAGAAAATTTTTGAAAGACAAGATTTTGCAAGGGTGAATGATGAAAACCATCTTTGCATATATTTTGAAAATAAATAGCTATTATTTTTTTTCTTTTAAAATATTTATTTGATATTTCCCCCCAGTTATGTCCAAAACAATTTTTCATTGTTTTTTTTTTTTTTAACATTTTTGAGTTCTAGGTTTTCTCCCGTATTCCCACCTACAATTAAGAAACCACATGTGAAATTATGTAACACATATCCATAAGTCATGTTGTGAAAGAAAACAGATCTCATATTCTAATGAAAATAAAAGCTCTCAAGAAAAATTAAGTTACAAATAGATAGAATAAAGAGAATGCTACAATCTATATTTAGGTTTGATCAGCTCCTTTTCTAGTTCTGGATAGGATTTTTCATCATAAATCCTTCAGAGAAGGTGTGGATGATTGTAGTGTTGAGAATAACAGTCATTTATAGCTGGCCATCTGGGAATATTGCTATTACTTTGTATACAGTATATTATACTTTATTCATGGAGGATTTTCCAGGTTTTTTTTTCCCTGAGAGCATCATACTCACAATGTCACAGAGAATAATACTATCTCATCAGAGAAATTTGCTTCATTTTTTTTTTTGCAATTACTATTGCTAATTGTATTTCCCCTCATTTATTCTCTTCCTCCTTCTTTTCACTCTGTTCCCCTTAAAAGTGTTTTGTTACTGAGGACTTCCTCCCACAATATGCCCTCCTTTTTATTACTCTCCCCTCTTCCCATACCCCATTCTTCTCCTATATCCTGGAAGGTAAGATAGATTTCTATACCCTTATTGAGTATGTGTTATTTCCTATTTGAGCCAATTCTGATGAGACAAAGGTTTACTCACTTACCTTCTCCTCCCCCTTTCAGTGTAAAAGTTTTTTCTTGCCTCTTTTTTTATGGCAGATAATTTACACAATTCCATGTCTCTCTTTCCCTTTGTTCCAGTATGTTCCTCTCTCATCCCTTAATTTCATCATTAAAAAAGATATTATTCCTTCACATTTAACTCACACCTATGTCCTCTGTCTCTGTCTCCATCTCTGCCTGTGTGTGTGTGTGTGTGTGTGTGTGTGTGTGTGTGTATAACTGTCATAATAATGAAAATGTTCTAATGTGAGTCACAGAGTCACAAGTATCATCTTCCCATGTAGGAATGTAAACAGATAAAACTTAATACGTCCCATATGATATCACTTTCCAGATTATCTCCTTATGCTTCTCCAGAGTCCTGTATCTGACAATCAAATTTTCCATTCAGCTCTGATCTTTTCAATAAGAATGCTTGAAAATCCTCTATTTCATTGAATGATAATTTTTCCTCTGAAGGATTATACTCAGTTTTGCTGAGTTGGTGGTTTTTGGTTGCATTTTGGCTCCATTGCTCTCTAGAATATCATATTGCAAACCCTCTGGTCCTTACATGTAGAAGCTGATAAATCTTGTGTTATCTTGATTGTGGCTGAGCTATATTTGAATTGTTTGATTTGGTTATAATATTCCTGGGAATTTTTATTTTTGGATATCTTCCAGAAGTCAACTGATGGTTTTTTTTCAATTTCATTTTACTTTCTAGTCTAGGATAATAAATAGTTTTCCTTGATAAGTTCTTTAAAAGCAATGTCCAGGCTCTTTTTCTTTTTTTTATTTTCACAAATAATTTTTTTTCAATTATCTCTCCTGGATCTATTTTCTAGATCAGTTGTTTTTCCAATGAACATTTTTTCCTTTTTTTATTTTTTGGTTTTGATTTATTGTAACTTGATTTCTCATAAAGTCATTGGCTTCCATTTTCTGAATTCTAATTTTAAGGAATTATTGTTTCAGTGAGCTTTTGCATCTAAAAAGCTACTCTATATATACATACATATACATATATACATATATACATATATACATATACATATATATACATATATACACATATATACACATATACATATATATGTGTGTGTATATATATATATATATATATATATATATATATATATATATATATATATATATATGTATGTATATATGCCTAGATCTGTCAACTTTGGGATTGGGAAGAGACTTTGTTTAGTTTCAAGTCAATCTTTGTAACAATTTTTATTTTGCCACAAAGGAGACCTTTTTGTAACTTAATTCTAAACTCCTCAATACTTCTTTCTAATAACTTATGTGGTGCTTCCCCCTGTTTGGATGAGCAGAATTCATAGTGACCTCATAATATTTGCACAATAGTAATTACAACAAATGGAAAGGAAATGTCATTGAGCTCCATTGCAGAAAAGCAAGTATTAGAAAGTTTCAGGCCACAGGATTATTGAATAGAAAGGAATCTCTGAGGCCATCCAATCTAGACCTTTCCTGAAAAAACAAAAAACAAAAACACTCCCCTCTAAAATCCCTGGAAAACAGTTGTCTGAATTGTATTTGAAGACTTCAAATGGAGGTGGGGGATATATTGCATATGTGTCTAGTTATTTACATATTGTCCTTTCCATTAAGGTGCCCTTTTTAAGAGAGCAGAGACCTTTTTCCCTTTCTTTGCATCTCTTGTGATTGGTACAATTCATGGAATACAGTAAGAACTTAATAAATGATTACTAATGGACTGATTGACTACCTCTAGAGGCTCAATGCATTATAGAATAGGTCTAGTTCTTAGGAAATTCTCCACTACACATACACACATATGTTCATATACACACATGCATACACACTCATACAACACATCCTAAAATAATAGCAATAACCATAATAACAATAATATTTATCTAACATTTAAAGATTTAGAAAGGAAATATTTCATTATAAAAAAGTCAATGTATTTATATGTACACACACATATTTACATTGACTTTTTTGATACTTACAACAACCCTGTGATTATGGGATATTATTACCTCTTTTATAGATGAAGAAACTTAGGCTAAGAGACATTAAGTGATTGTACAAGGGTCACACAATTAGTGAATGAACTGGTGAGTGATCACAGCTAGTGATTTCAAGTCTTCCTGGCTTGAAGTCCAGAATGCTGTCACCCAGCTGGGTTTGATTTCAAACCTAAAGTGATCTCTTTACAATTTCTACCAATTACTTCTAGCTCTATCATGAAGGAATAAGCAGAATAGACAGAATCCCATTTCCACAGGAAAGTCCTTTAAGTCTTTGAAAATGGCTATTTTTACCTGGTATGCTCCTCCCTATGATTTATTTTCTTGATAGAGAATGCTGAAAGTAGTAAATGGGAGGAATTACTCCCTTTGGAATTCTATACCTGCTCCATGTTCCTAAAGAAGAGCACCTATTATCTTACATTGACAAATAAGAGATATTATTGGGTTATTATTATATCTATACACACATACATACTCTTCCTGATTGCACAAAATTTCAGAAAATAGTCTTCTAAACTATGAAGTTTTTGC
This sequence comes from Sminthopsis crassicaudata, assembly GCF_048593235.1. NCBI lineage: Eukaryota > Metazoa > Chordata > Mammalia > Dasyuromorphia > Dasyuridae > Sminthopsis > Sminthopsis crassicaudata. Next base: position 628,187,685 of record NC_133619.1, read on the forward strand.
AAGAGACTTCTAAAGGAATATATGATTTCATCTTATTCCTATCTCTCTACAGTCTAATGATCAGTTATCAGACAGAAGTAGTAAATATATTATTTCTTCTAGTCCATGCTGGCCATATTTATTCTTAGATAGTTTAGATAATGAAAAAAATGTATTAGTTTTTATGTTAGCTTAGCAATCAAGGTCCCTCAGAATTCTAAACAATCTCTCAAAAATGTTCTTCTATTGCTGCCCACTCTATTTTTGTGAGACAAGGAACAGAAGAAGAGGTGAATAACTAAATGAGCACTAGTGTGTAGAATTCCTCTCCCCCCACCCCACACACATGCACACATACATACACACACCAAGCACTTCCACATACCTTTTAGTTTCAGGTTTTCTGGTGTACTGAAATTAACTATCTCCTATAATACCAAAATCAGTTTGTGTGAAGGGTGAGACTTGAACCCATGTTCTTGAACTCATGTCTTCCTAATTTCATGGCTATCATTTTATCAATTTTCCCAAGTTGCTTCTCCTTTATGTATTGCTCATACCCTTATTTTTCAGCATTTACTCACATGATTCTCCATAACTTTATGGTTCTTTCTTCCTTTTCATATCTTTCAATTGCTATTCATTGTTTTTCAGTTATGTCTTATTCTTCATGACCCCATTTGGGGTTTTCTTGGCAAATAAACTAGACAGCTTTGCTATTTCTTTTTTTCAGCTCATTTTACAGATGAGGAACTGAGGCAAACAGGGTTAAATAACTTGCCCAAAGTCACACAGCTAGTAAATATTTGAGGTCATATTCAAACTCTTAAATATGAGTCTTCCTGACTCCAGTCTCATCATTATATACGTGATGCCATCTACCTGTTCAAATTCTGTTCCTTTCATCAAATATAACTCAGGAATCCTATCTTCCATAAAGTTTTCCCTGACGCTTTAGGTAAAAGTTGCTCTTGTTTTCTAAATATTCTTATAATAATATTTTGCCTTGAGATTTTCTTCCCATCATTCTAAATTCTTTTGTAGGTATTTAGGTCCAAGTATTGATTACTGTTCTCTCCCTCTCACTAGAACCAAAAATATTCAAAAAATGGATCTATGTTTCATTCTCTAGCTAAATGCTCTTTACAGTACAATATATTGCACATAGTGTTTTAGATTCTTTGTTGTCTGCAATTCCATTCCTTTCCTGGATCCTTACGAGATTCTCTAATCTTTATAGATAGTGATAGAGATGAGACCTGAGGTTTCATTGATGCAGGATACTCCCAGGTGAGGGAACTTCTGTCGTTGCAAGTTGGCAACTTTTTCTGCAATTGCAGTCTTAGTGACTTGCCTGAGGTCAAAACAGTCAATATGTTCTAGAGGTGGATTTTGAACTGAAGTCTTCAAGGACAGCTCTCTACCCACTATGTCATGCTGCCTCTTCAAATCTTCATGAACAGGAATTAAATATAAATGAGGACAGACTGTGGACTTGCTTCCTGTACACTTCCCCAGTGCCAGATTATCCCAAGTCTCTCTTTCCTTTGTCACTGATTCCAGAATAAAATGTTTCATTTGCTCTTTGAAAATGACATTCAGAATAATTCAACAAACCTCCACAACATAGATAAATTACAGGGTTTGGAATGGTTACCTATGGTTGTATTTCACTTGTTGAAAACCCATCCACTTTGAAAAGTACTCAGAACATCCCTATTGATATACCACTTCCTATTTAATTTCATCCCATGAGCCCCCTGCCCACTGTCAGGTTGATTTAAGTTTCAATTCAATCACAGAGTAAGTAACATCTTTTTCTGGTCCTCATTATTTTTCTGCATAATGTTATATATATATATATATATATGTATATATATATATATATATATATATATATACATATATATATATATATATATATATATATATATAAATATATAGGATGAAAGATGTTTACACCCCTTTCATTAATCTTGCATTCCAAGAATCCACCATGTCCAATGTGTCTTGATTCCTTGACTAAGAGTTGGGGCATCTCTAATGTCCTGGGAAATAAGGCCTAGTGTAAGACAAGAGATTTACTTTTTCATAATTGAATGAAATTTAGCAAAGTTTTCATATTATAGCCTCACTAATATTGTATAATTTCTTTTAAATCCAAAACATTCTTACATAATGGGAGATCCCGTGCTGATTGGTAGATGATATTAGATTTACACAGGCACAGATCTCAAACTGAGCTGCTTAGATGAATGACTTTGCCAAAACAAAGGCAAATCATTTTCATAATTTTGGGGGTGTGCTTCTAATGTGGGTGAGGACAAACACCCAGAAGCCAGTTGGTATTGATGGGAAGTCATTTTGAGGTTGTTTGTTGCCCCACAAGGTTCTGGCCTTGGGCTGCTACCTAATTCAGTGCCAGTTATCAAAAAGTCAATTAACTTGTAATTTTCCAGAACTCATTACGTGCTTGGAATTGTTCTCTGAGACCACACTCTGGGTGAGTTGCCTATAAAGCAATCAGCGGGATTCTCACAAAGTGCCTCTCATCAAAACAAGCTCATCTGACAAGATAGGGAGTGCACCAACCTCACCACCTTCAGCACCACGGAGAGCTCAGGTGTCATAGGCTGATGATGCCACAAATTCTTTTGAGACTAATTCAGTTTCAACAGGGCTGCAATCAGCCAGTCAATTGGGACTCCAGATTGTCCCTGCAGTATTAATGAAGTGCAATTGTGTCTCTATCAACAAGCTGGCAATTTATCATCTGCCTTAATAAATATACAACCATCTCTATGAATGCTGTAATCAATGGAGAACCCAAACCTTATATATATTTAGATCAAAAGAAAAACTCAGATAATGTCCAGTCTAACTTATTCATCCCCAAAACAAGAAAAAATAACTTCATAGAAGTTGAGTGACTTGTCCAAGGTCATACAAATAGCAGCGGAGATATTCAAATCAATTTACTCTGCTTACAAATCTGGCTTTCTTTCCAATTTCATAATTTACATCTTACCCTCAAAGGTCAAGATTAAAAAAATATTGCATCATTTACATCAATATTAAGGATGTGTATATATAGAAAAGAGAGATGAGAGGATATAATTTGGAGACAAGAGAGTCAGTTGAGATTTTCTAGACAAAGATAGATGGTGGACAAATGCTGGAAGGAACATGCTGAATTACACAATGAAGCTGACAAATGTCAGTGTATCTTTGGCCAGCATTAGCAGGCCTCTTCCATTTAGCAATGCAGCAGATCCCAGCTTAGGGGCACATTATGTTGCTGCAGGCAGAAGTGTGCTACAGCTAGATAGGAAGTCTGAAAATCCAAGGAACAAATGAAACAGAAATAAGGAATCACAGATGCAAAAATGGGAGGAGGGAGTCAGTCTTTATATTTGCAGCTGCTCTGTGTTGGGAATTAGTATTTCAGTATCCCCCTTTTCAGCACCCCCCCATGAAAAATTTTATTACAGAATTTAGCCACAGCAGCTGCTTCACCTTTTTCTGGCAACCTGAAACCAAAGCAAAAATGCCATTCTGAGTACAGTCATTTAAAAAAGAAACTGCTTCCTTTTAAAGCCCAGCTGGGCTTTCCATGAGAAGCTCAGCTGTCTGGGTACTAGAAATGATAATGTCACAGCTTATGACATCACTTCCTAACAGTGCTTAGGTCAGGAGGAATGGAACCACCATACTTCCTAAAGGGTTTATATTTTGTAAGGTGAAATGAAAAATGAGGTGGAAGGAGGTGTTTCAGTGAAGGAACAAAAAAATACTCAGCACAGAGAAGAAAAAAATGAGAAGATAAAAAGATAGCTATCTTCAATCACAAGGAACTCCCATTTGCAATATAAATTAATCAGTAATCAAAATAAAAATCCAGTAAGTGTTCATTTAACACTTAATATCTATCAGATTCTGACTTCCGGCCAAGATGGCGGCATGGAGGCAGACAGCTGCTTGAGCTCCTCATTTTCTCTCAGGACTTACTTCATGACAAGCCTCGGAGTTAATGCTTGACAGGAAAAGAAACCCACAAATAATCACCAACAGAAGACATCCTTGAAATTCGCCAGAAAAGGTCTGTGTTTGCTTGGGGGAGGGGACTAACAGACTGGGTGCAGACTGAGGGCAGGCAGCGAGAGTGAGACAGGCAGCTTACACAGCTTGAACCAGAGGGGGGAGGGGTGCAATCTCTGCCATTTCTGCAAAAAGACTTTTTCCCCAGTGTGAATGTTCCATCTTGGCAGCAAGCCAGGAGCAGTGGAGAGGGTACACCGAAAGTGAAGAATAAAACCCCGGAAAGCTAGTGTCTCTCAGGACCCAGCCACCCCCACTCAGCAGGTTCTCAGAGCCTCAGAGCACAGACACAGCACAGCCATTGCTGTCTTGTTAGTGCCTCCCTACTGTCTCCCTCAGTCTGAAGAGGAAGCTCGGTAACACCATCCAGCCCCATCCCCCTCCAGAAACAGATCAATTGTTTCTCTTGTCAATTTGTTTTCTTTGATTCACACTCTGACAAAATGAACAAAAAATTTAAAAGGGCTCTAACCATTGACAGCTTCTGTATGGAGAGAGAGTAGATTTCAAATACTGAGGAGACTAAAAACAGATTATCTCCAAAGGAATCCCCTAAGGGGAATAAGAACTGCTCCTCAATACAAAAGAATCTCATAGAGGAAATCAAAAAGGCTCTCACAAGAGAGCTAGAAGAAAAATGGGAAAAGGAAAGGGAAGCTTGGCAGGAGAGTCTGGATAAGTCAATCAGAGTGGATAAAGAGATCAAATCATTGAGAAATAAAATTAGTGAGCTGGAAAAAGAAAACAGCTCTCTAAAAAATAAAATGGATGAAATGGAAAAAAATTACATGGAAGAAAAAACTCACTTAAAAACTCAATTGGATAATTACAAAAAGATATAAAAAAGTGAGTGAAGAAAATATATCATTGAAAATTAGACTCGAACAAGTAGAAATGAATGACTCAAGGAGAAACCAAGAAGTAGTCAAGCAAAACCAGAAAAATGAAACAATTGAAAATAATGTCAAGTACCTTATTAGAAAGACAACAGACCTGGAAAACAGATCCAGGAGAGACAATCTGAGAATAATGTGTGGGATACAGCCAAAGGAGTAATAAGGGGAAGTTTTATATCTCTAGAGGCCTACTTGCATAAAATAAAGAGAGGGTCAACGAATAGGGATTACAACTAAAATTTCTAGAAAAGGAACAAATTAAAAAACCCCAGACAAACACGAAACTTGAAATTCTAAAAATAAAAGGTGAGATTAATAAAATTAAAAGTAAAAAAAAAAAACTATTGAATTAATTAATAAAACTAAGAGTTGGTTCTATGAAAAAACCAACAAAATACACAAACCCTTATTAAATCTGATTTAAAAAAGGAAAGAGAAAAAGCAAATTGTTAGTCTTGAAAATGAAAAGGGAGAACTCACCACTAATGAAGAGGAAATTAGAACAATAATTAGGAGCTACTTTGCTCAACTTTATGCCAATAAATTTGATAACTTAAATGAAATGGAAAAATACCTTCAAAAATATACCTTGCCCAGATTAACAGAGGAAGAAGTAAGTAGTCTAAATAGTCCCATTTCAGAAAAAGAAATAGACCAAGCTATTAACCAACTCCCTAAGAAAAAATCCCCAGGACCAGATGGATTTACATGTGAATTCTACCAAACATTTAAAGAACAACTAACTCCAATACTATATAAGCTATTTGAAAAAATAGGGATTGAAGGAGTCCTACCAAATTCCTTTTATGACACAGACATGGTACTGATACCTAAACCAGGTAGATCAAAAACTGAGAAAGAAAACTATAGACCAATTTTCTTAATGAATATTGATGCTAAAATCTTAAATAAGATATTAGCAAAAAGACTTCAGAAAATCATCTCCAGGATAATACACTATGATCAAGTAGGATTTATACCAGGAATGCAGGGCTGGTTTAATATTAGGAAAACTATTAGTATAATTGACCATATTAATAATCAAATTAATAAAAACCATATGATCATCTCAATAGATGCAAAAAAAGCATTTGATAAAATTCAACATCCATTCCTACTAAAAACGCTTGAAAGTATAGCAACAAATGGACTATTCCTTAAAATAATAACGAGCATATATTTCAAACCGTCAGTAAACATCATATGTAATGGCAATAAACTGGAATCTTTCCCTGTAAGATCAGGAGTGAAACAAGGTTGCCCAGTATCACCATTACTATTCAATATAGTACTAGAAATGCTAGCCTTGGCAATAAGAGCCGAGAAAGAGATTCAAGGAATTAAATGAAGAAATCAAACTATCACTCTTTGCAGATGATATGATAGTATACTTAGAGAACCCCAAAGACTCTGCTAAAAAGCTATTAGAAATAATTCAGAACTTTAGCAAAGTTGCAGGATACAAAATAAATCCAAATAAATCCACAGCATTTTTATACATTACCAACACAATCCAAGAGCAAGAGATACAAAGAGAAATTCCATTCAAAATAACTGTCAATAGCATAAGATATTTGGGAATATATCTACCAAAGAAAAATCAGGAATTATATGAGCAAAATTATGAAACACTTGCCACAAAAATAAAGTCAGATTTAAATGATTGGAAAGACATTGAGTGCTCTTGGATAGGCCAAGTGAATATAATTAAGATGACAATACTCCCTAAACTAATGTATTTATTTAGTGCTTTACCAATCAGACTCCCAAGAAACTATTTTAATGACCTAGAAAAAATAACAACAGAATTCATATGAAATGACAAAAGGTCGTTGTACCTGATCTTGAACTATATTATAAAGCAACAGTCACCAAAACCTTTTGGTATTGGCTAAGAAATAGACAAGTTGATCAGTGGAATAGGTTAGGTTCACAGGGCAAGATAGTGAATAAAAATAGCAATCTAGTGTTTGATCCCAACTTTTGGGATAAGAATTCATTATTTGACAAAAACTGCTGGGAAAACTGGAAATTAATATGGCAGAAATTAGGCATGGACCCACATTTAACACCACATATTAAGATAAGATCAAAATTGGTCCAAGATTTAGGCATAAAGAATGAGATCATAAATAAATTAGATGAACATAGGATAGTTTACCTCTCAGACTTGTGGAGGAGGAGGGAATTTGTGTCCAAAGGGGAACTAGAGATCATTATTGATCACAAAATAGAAAATTTTGATTACACCAAATTAAAAAGTTTCTGCACAAACAAAACTAATGCAAAGAAGATTAGAAGGCAAGTAACAAATTGGGAAAATATTTTTACAGTTAAAGGTTCTGATAAAGGCCTCATCTCCAAAATATACAGAGAATTGACTTTAATTTATAAGAAATCAATCCATTCTCCAATTGAAAAATGGTCAAAGGATATGAACAGACAATTTTCAGATGATGAAATTAAAACTATTTCCACTCATATGAAAGAGTGTTCCAAATCACTATTGATCAGAGAAATGCAAATTAAGACAACTCTGAGATACCACTACACACCTGTCAGATTGGCTACGATGACAGGAACAAATAATGATGAATGTTGGAGGGGCTGTGGGAAAACTGGGACACTGATGCATTGTTGGTGGAGTTGGGAAAGAATCCAACCATTCTGGAGAGCAATCTGGAATTATACCCAAAAAGTTATCAAAATGTGCATACTCTTTGACCCAGCAGTGCTACTACTGGTTTTATATCCCAAGGAAATACTAAAGAAGGGAAAGGGACCTGTATGTGCCAAAATGTTTGTGGCAGCACTTTTTGTAGTGGCTAGAAACTGGAAAATGAATGGATGTCCATCAATTGGAGAATGGTTGGGTAAATTATGGTATATGAATGTTATGGAATATTATTGTTCTGTAAGAAATGACCAACAGGAGGAATACAGAGAGGCTTGGAGAGACTTACATCAACTGATGCTGAGTGAAAGGAGGAGAACTAGGAGATCATTATACACTTCAACAATGATACTGTACGAGGATGTATTCTAATGGAAGTGGATATCTTCAACATTGAGAAGAGCTAACCCAATTCCAATTGATCAATGTTGGACAGAATCAGCTACACCCAGAAAAGGAACACTGGGAAATGAGTGTAAACTGTGAGCATTATTCATTTTTGTTTTTGTTTTTGTTTTTCTTCCCAGATTATTTTTACCTTCCGAATACAATTCTTCCTTTGCAACAACAACAACAACAAAATTCGGTTTTGCACATATATATTGTACCTAGGTGTAAGAGCCCTTTAAATGGACAGCACCACAGTGCAGAGGGAGATTGAGGCCCGGAAGTAATTTCTGTGGATATTAGGACTGCCTTGTAGGTGGGATCTTGGCCATGTGGAGATAGCTTCCTAATGGGTGATTCTCTCCCTGATTGGCTGTGTGTGTGACCTCACAGGCCCTTTATAAGCCCACTGCAGGCAGCAGTCACTCTTTTTAACCTGGCACTCTTTACCCTGGCTCCCTAGCCCGGGTGGCCAAGCCAAGATGGATAGCCAAAAGAGGTAAGGATTTTGGTAGTGAACACATGGGTCTTCTGACCAGGTGTTCACTCGGGAATCAACAAGTCAGGGCATCAGTCAGGGCATTATGTAAGTACATATAATAAAGGCTTTTAAGATTACACATGGCTGTTCTTGAGTGCGCTACCAGTTATTAAGCTATAGATTCAAGAGATCATGGCCAGAGACTTTTGAAGGCCTCAGAGGAGCAAAGGTCAGTGGTCAAAGGTATTCTGTTGGGCCTAGGACAGACTAGTAATTGTAACTGACAGGAGGCACGCTACACCTAGGATATACTATAAGATATTTAATATGTATGGGAATGCCTGCCATTTAGGGGAGGGGTTGGAGGGAAGGAGGGGAAAAATTCGGAACAGAAGGGAGTACAAGGGATAATGTAAAAAAAAATTACCTATGCATATGTACTGTCAAAAATGTTATAATTATAAAATTAATAAAAAATTATCTATCAGATTCTGTGCTAAGGGCTATAAACACAAAGACAATAATTAACTAGTATCTACCTTCAAGATGCTTATATTCTAGTGTGGTAAATTGTTAAGCAGAATATCCTCCAAGGTACTGCTGGTATATGCTCATCTAGCCTTTTCTTGAAATTCTCTAGGAACAGAAAAATCACTAGATGCAGATCCCTTCATTCTTGAGTTGTAAAATAATCAATAATTATTTTTTCGGCTCTCCTCTGTGGCAGATACCATACTAAAACTGAATATACAAAGAAAAAGGAAACTTTCCACTTTCAATGAGCTTACATTCCATTCTATTTATCAATCAGATAAACATAATTTTTTTGAGAACTGTACAAAGTGATGTGGCTATTAATTTTTTTTTTTTTGAGGCTGGGGTTAAGTGACTTGCCCAGGGTCACACAGCTAGGAAGTGTTAAGTGTCTGAGACTAGATTTGAACTCGGGTCCTCCTGAATTCAGGGCTGGTACTCTATCCACTGCACCACCTAGCTGCCCCTTATGTGGCTATTAATTTAAAAGGGAAACAATACCTGGCCTTTAAGAACTTATATTCTATTAAGAGAGAGAATAGTACATATAGAGGTACAATGCATATGAAAGGTCATTTTAGAGAGTAGTCCTAGCATCTGAATGGATACAGAGAAGTTTTATAACTTCTTATGACTCTTAATATGACCCTTAAACTAACCTGAAGGAAAGTAAGGTTTCTAAGAATGACTGTGTTTGTGTGTGTGTGTGTGTACACATATATTATACATATATATGCATATATGTATATATGTGCATACATATATACATATATGTCTATATATATGTATATATATACATATATATCATGATGAGAATGACATCAGATGAGAATAATTTAAAGGAGAAAGAAATTACTCTGGAAATAGAAGATTTTTTCAATGTATGTTTTCAAGCACAGTTTAGATAATGACTTATTAGGAATGTTGTAGATATGAATTGAATCAAAGGACTTGTAAACTTGATTTTGAACAAGCTATTTAGTAGATTTGGTCTAATCTACAGATTGAGAGTTATCCAATTCCACATTATTTTCAAATAGCTTTGAAGAGAGATAGTCTTGGCCATCTTTCCAATAAATATTGTCCAATAGGATTGTCAGATGAGAGCTACAGTGGTGATGAGATAAGAGAGTATATGGAGAAGGTGGGAGCAGTTCTCATCCATAAATCACATATTGTTGTTCAGTTCTTCGTGACCTTTTTGGGGTTTTCTTATCAAAAATACTGAAGTGGTTTGCCATTTCCTTCTCTGGTTCACTCTACTGATGAAGAGACTAAAGCAAGCAGGGTTAAATAACTTGTCTAGAATCTCATAACTAGTAAGTGTCTGAGACTGGATTTGATAGATTTTGTAGAGATGAGTCTTCTTGACTTCCTTCCAGGTTTGGCATTCTATCCCCTGTGCCAACTACCTTCCCTAAATCTTGTATATTTAGACAATATGCATATAGATGGAAGGATCTAAGATTTTTCCTATCTTTAAAATTTTTTATTGTGAGAAGTTCTTTGGCCAGCTACATATGACTTAATATAGATACATCTTAGGAAGTTACTTAGGGTCTTGCCCATAAGTGCCAAAGTTGGGATTTTTAACACTATTCCTGAATCTAAGCCTCAGATTCTTTCTTTTATATCTTGCTAACTTTGTAAGATCTCTTGTAATTAGTATGTGTTTACTTGATGTTAATAGAATTGAAGGAAGTAGACAATCCTTTCATATATCTACTTGGAAGGAAATTAAATATAACTTCTTGGTTTTTTTTCTATAAATCTAAGGAGTATTATGCATGCAATAGCCATCAGGAAGAATAAAAAATACAATTATTCAAAGTGAAACATATAAGGAAAATTGGCTAGTATGACAAGAGAAACATTGTCAGATCCCAAAACAGTTTTTTTCTTTTTACAACTGGATTCCTGTTTTCATATTTTGTCTTATAATCAGGAACATCCCCATCTTTCCAAGCTTATTTTTCATTGTTTTCCTACTTCCTATTCCCAGGACTTAAAACATTGCTTTGAATATAGTAACTGCTTAATAAATGTTTTGTTTTTCATTCATTTGCTCATTCATTCACTGTTCCTTTTCATGCAATCGCAATACCAGCTATACTAGCCTACTTGCAATTTCTCAAATATGGCATCCATCTACCATCTGTGGTGCATTTGCACAGGCTGTTCCCTGTATCTGAAATGAATTCCTCCTTTCCCTTTACTTCTTATAGTCTTTGCTTTCATTAAAAATTTAGTTCATTTCCTTGAAGAACTCTCTTTTCTTCTTGTTTTTGTTACTGTGTTCTGACTTTGGAATAGTCATATATCTGTCTATATGTATCCCTCAATGGATTAAGCTTCAAGAGGGAAAAACTGATTTTGTCTGTCTGTCTGTCTGTCTCTGTGTGTCTCTCTCTGTTGTGTGTATGTCTCTTTGTCTTTCTCTGTCTCTGTTTTTCTGTCTCTCTCTTTGTCTCTATGTCTCTATGTCTCTCTCTATATCTATATCTATATTTATCTATCTATCTGTCTATCTATCTATCTATCTATCTATCTATCTATCTATCTATCTATCTGCATTCTTTAGAACCTCACATATAGAAAGAGGATAAAATGCCTTTTGGATTAGATCAAGTAATATAAATAAGTTAATTCTTTTAATTTTATGGAGGATGGAGGGTTCCTATAATTGACCTTTTAGTTTCTTTGACATCTGGGTCCCTTTATTATTTTTATCTCAAAATAATTCAGTTCTGGAAAAAAAATTTTATCTTTTATATTCTTCTTTGTGATATTTTTTGTTGTTTAGTCTTTTTCAAATGTCTTTGTAATCCCCATGTGGATTTTTTGAAAAGATACTAGGGTAGTTTGACATATTCTTTTCCAACTCATTTTATACATGAGGAAACTGAGGCAAACAGGGTTTATTGATTTGTTCAGAATCACACAGACTGGTAAGTGTCTGAGGTCAGATTTGAGCCTATGAATGAGATGAATCTTCCTGACTTCAGACTCACCCTTAGCTGCCCCCTTTTTTGTCATGTCTAGAAAGAAAACTCTCCAAAGTGGGAAGGGAGGAATAGAGTACTCATTACTCATCCCCATTATATAGCTTTGTCCAGAACTAGGCATTTATATATGATTGGAGCACCCACCTGATTATGTGAGAGGGAAAAACTCAACTCTTATGGATGTGAAGGAGGTATTTATTGAGTTTGTTCATTTGGGAGGAAAAAAATAGCATACAACACAGACAACTGATCCTTACTGATTCAGCTACAATCAAACCCATTTTTTTTGTTTTCTGGTTTCTAATTAGAAGAAATGATCTCTTCATGCTACCAAATAGATGTTATCTGGGATTTAGATATTATCTTCCATTTAACCCTCACTCTGGTAAGCACGTGAACTCATTCCAGTGGCATCCAGGTTGTTAATTTGTTTAAATTTGCAAATGGTCAGAGTAGTATCATTTTTTATGTGTGCTAGAGACAGTTAGGCACCTCATTCATCAATCTGTCTGAGTACATTAAGGCACTTTCATGATTAAGAAAAACAGAGAGAGAGAGAGAGAGAGAGAGAGAGAGAGAGAGAGAGAGAGAGAGAGAGAGAGAGAGAAAGAGAGAGACAGACAGACAGACGCAGAGAGACAGACAGAGACAGACAGACAGACAGACAGACAGACGCAGAGAGAGAGACAGACAGACAGACAGACAGACAGACACAGAGAGACAGAGAGAGAGAGAGAGAGAGAGAGAGAGAGAGAGAGAGAGAGAGAGAGAGAGAATAGACACTTTATTCAGGTTTCAGCCTTTATCCTTTGAGAAGTGAGAGGAAAGTTCTGTTTAAACAAGCGTGCAGAGAAGATGGTCCCTTCATTCTAGCAAAAGACGAACATTCAAAGCAAAAGTCATGTAGTCACATCCTTGACCTAGTTTACCATAATTGTATATATTAACCTTTCCCCACACCACCCAACATTGAGCTATGTATGATACTATAAAATTAAGAATGCCTTCTAGTTTCTTGGCCAAAATTTAAAGATCACTGGTTGGATTGCTCTAGTGACATTGCTCATTTTTGTTCATTCTCAAATGCTTGTGTTAATTCTAAGATAAGATGTTGACAAATATGGCTGCCATTCATCCTCCTCAAGAAAACAAGACAAAGAAAAAGAGCTCTTTTCTAGATCCAATTCTACTTGATCCTCTGTTTATGTAGGAATGGGTTATTTCCAAGGTTAGAAGTAATAAAACAGAGCATCTTTTGTAATTCAATCAAATTTTGAAATCGAAGAACTGTGGACCATATTTCAATTCTTTGAAAAGATTCATAAGTGTGAAAATGAAAAAAAAAAAAACTTCAGAAGATAAATTCTGATCAAGGCAATGACTAATTATGACTTCAATAGACTAATGATTAAGCATAATTTTCATGTTTTTGCAGATAGATGAATCAGAAGGGCAAATAGATCTATATATTTATATGAACAGATATACATATATGCACAGATACAAAACATGCATACATATATTTGCCCATATAGAAACATTGACTCCGTATATGTGCATATATGATATATGTATTTTGTATATCTACACGCATCTATGTTTATATGTATATGCACATATATACATATATTCACACATATGTGTATATACATACTCATTTCTGACCTAGTTGGGCATCTGTATACATTTGTATATATACATGCATATATGTATATATAATTTTATATGCATAGAGATTCACATATATGCATACAGGTACACAAACACACACATATATAATATCTGTATATCTTTCAGATAAGAACAATATGTTGTTTTAGTTTGTTTAGAGATAGCTTTATGCTACAAGGGATATCTGGACAATCCTTTGAAGGTGGGAACATAGGAGGTAATTTGCTTTGGTTACAAGTGATTACACTTTTCTAAAAAAGAAGAAAGTGTCAGTGAAATATGTAAAATAAGCAAAAGAAAATAAGGGGTGCTCAGAAAAACTATGGAAAGCAGATCAAATTTTGTTATGAGTGAAATTTAATATAAACTAAACAAAAAACAGTTGTATGGAAAGTTAGAGTTTCCTATATAATATTTTCTTTTCTTCTATTATGTTGAAATGCTCATATTTATTGACATTTGTAGTTCATAATGAGCAAGAAAATTTAATGAGGAAAAAAGAGAAAGAAAAATTATCATCTCAAACTAGGAAATATGTCTTCTGTAACTACCATGTGGCTTTAGGGAAGTCCTTTAACTCTCTCTGCCACAGTCTTCTAACCATAAAGGAGAGAAAGAAGAGGAGGAATAACTAAATCCAGTAGTTAGAAGAGTTAAACATATTTGATGTGAATTCAGAGAGCTAGAGATTGAATCCTTTATCTGTTACTTACTACTTGCTTCACATTGGGTAGGATACAAATTATCTAATCCTCAGTTTCCACATATGTAAAATGAAGAGATTGGAAAACATAACTTCTAGGATTCTTTCAAGCCCCCACAAGACTGAGTATCTATTATATGCATCAAGAATTCACAGTGTTTTCTTTCCACCAAGTCAGAAAATCTTTGTCTATAACTGAGAGATCTGTTTTTAGAGTCATGATCCTGAAAGAAATTATGTGACTTGTCCAGGATTGAAGAAGTAGGGTTAGGGTAAAAAAAATTCCTGACACTGAGTGATATTCTCTTTTCCAAGCAGATTCCTTACATACTAAATAAAATGATATATATTAAAGCATTTGTTTTTGTTATTTTGTTGTTTGGAACTATAATACCAGGAGTGTAGGAAAGCACTGGTGAGGATTCTCCTTCTACTAATCAGTTCAGCCATGTTTTTCAAGCTACAGTTCCAATAGTTTACTAGACACAAAGAATAAATTGCTTCCTCAGGATCACAAGGCCCATGCAAAAGAATAAGCTGGAATTAACTCTGTTGAGTCTATGTAGACTCTCTTCGATTTTATTACTCACAAGTATTTTGGTAATGTTAGAGCTATAGCAATATAAGGTTAATTATTTCATTTTTTATTTAATTTTCTTGAATGGGATGGTTCATAATTCTTGGAATCTAGAATGGGAATGAAAAGGGAAAAGTAGCAGGACAGAGAGATAGAGAGGTAGAAAGATAAAGACAGTGTAAGACACAGAGACAGAGAGATAAGACACAAAGAAAGAAAAGTAGACAAAGAAAGAGACAGACAGAGACAGGCATTTCATCCCACCCAGGCTATACATGGAATGGTGCACACCAAACCCTTGTATGTTAAAAAGCAGACAAAACATCACACAGTTCACTGAAACAAACTATTGCATCCAGCTGTATCTGGTGAAAAAAAAAAACCTAAACATTTTAGGAAATACTAAAATTATTTACCTAACATATTGGTTTGAGTCTTAGCAAAAGAATTCTTTCTAAGACTGGTTTTAAGTTTAATATTTTTATATATTGACAAGTATCAACTATTCAGCCAAATTGTTTTAACCCACATCCTTAAAGCAAATCTCTAAGCAAAGGCTCATTTCTGACTTAATGTGGAAGAATTTTGTATATTAAGTTCACTCTAACCCTTCCCCTTTCTCATGCTTCTCTGAGTTAATGGTACCATAAAATTAAGTATGCTTTGCAAATTTTGGGCAAAAGTACAGAATTGCTGCTTAGTTTCTCCCTGTCATGTCCCTCATCTTATTCTGCTCACATTCAAATGCCTGGGCTCATTCTGCTAATTTCTGGATGATTAATAAATGTTACTTTCTGAATGATTAGTAAATTACTATAAAATATGTTGGGTTTTTTTATAATTCTTCATTCTTTGAAAATCTTTAGTAAAAGAATTTCTGGATTGTGGACTGTATTAGGTATTTGAGAATGTTTCAGAGATGTGTCCCCAGTGGGATAATTCAGTAGTAGAAATTTACATTGCTTTCCTTTTTAAAATTAAATGGAATACCAAAGGAGAGAGACTAGAAATCTAGACAAAAACTTTCCTACCTAAACCCAAATTATTTAGCCCTTTCTCATTTTTGACATTACCTCATATTTATTATTTATATATGTATTGTTTTCTTCCAGAAGACTGTAAGTTTGTGGAGGGCAGACACATTTTTATTTTTGTCTTTAAATTCACCTTGAACACTAGCTGTTATTGGTTATTGTTTAATTATTTTTGATTCATGTCTGATACTTCAAGACCCATTTTGAAGTTTTCTTGGCAAAGATACTGAAATGGTTTCCCATTTCCTTCTCTAGCTCATTTTTACTTAGAAGAAAAGTAAGGGAAACAGAGTTCAGTAACATGCCTAGGGTCTAAGTAGTAAAGGGTCTAAGACCAAACATGAATTCAGTTCTTCCTAACTCAAGGCCTACTGTTCTAATCATTATCATATCTACTTGACCAATAGTTGTTTACATACTAGAAGATTAATAAATACTTGTTGAATTGAATAGAACTAAATGTAAGCTGAATGGGTTTCTCTAGTGAGATTCTCCCTCTGCAATCTTGTTTTCAAGCTATATCTTAACTAAAATCTATGTCATTTTCTGTCTTTATATATTTTTTAGAATCTAGCACAGTTAATCAATTAGCACGAGAATATTGAGACCATTCTGTTCTTTACCATGCCCACGCCTGCCATTACACATACTAAATTCATGTTATCCTAAGGTAAACAAGAACCTGATTTTTGCTTTGAAATGCAGTAGTAATAATATCTCTTAGTTATCCAAATACCAGGCCTTATTTATTAGTGATTCAAGTGGTGCTAAATTCTAAAGAGTTGTAAGGATTAATATATGTAGAAATATATGTCCCTAGAAAGACCTGTCTTTATTATGCATGTAACATTTTATTGATCTTCAAATCATGAGGAAATAAGTTGCTACTTTCTGAGCCTTACTTGCTACATCTCTAAAATAGATATCTTGGTTTCTGTAGTATCTGTCTCACAAGGACATTTAGGGAGTATCAAATGAGATGACAAAACTACATCTTTGCCAATTATAAAATGATACATAATTTCAGTCATTATACTTTAACAAACTAAAACAAAAGCTTCTTTAGGCTTAATGACATGTCAAAAATAAGTTTTTGCAGTATTATTGTTTTTGTTGCTATCATATTTTAATATCACAATACAAAGGAAGCCATAAAATGCTATCAACAATGTTTTACAGATAAGTAGTTGAAGGACATTAAGAAAATAAAGTTCAAAGGAATTAAATAAAGAAGAGAGAGAAGGAGGGAGCAAAGAAAAAGACAAAGAGAGAAAGGAAGCATAGGAAAAGAAGAAGAAAGAATAGTGTAAAGGTAGGAAGAAGGAAAGAAGGGGAAAAGGAGAAAGAGAAAGGGAAGAAGGAAAGAATGAAGGAAGAAGTAAAAAGAAAGAAGAGAGAAAGAAAGGAAGGAAGGAATGAATTGGAGGAAAGGGAGATAAAGACAGAGGGAGGAAGGGAGAAAATATGGAAGAAAGGAAGAAAAAGAAAAGGAGAGAAAGAGAAAGAATGAAAGAAAGAAAAAGAAAAAAGAAAGGGAGAAAGAAAGTAAAAAAGACAGGAACAAGGGAAGAAAGAAAAAAAAAAAAGGAAACTAAGTAAGATTGACTCTCTAATAAAATTCTTCTTGTATGGGAAACACACCCTACAACCTATTCTTCCTTTCCATTATCAATATATTAACTTTGTTTTTCTTTATTATTGATATTATAGTGAAAGGCAGTATAAAGGGAATACATGAGACAAAAATACTAATTTTGCAAATGAGTGCTCTATAGAAATATATATCATATGTAAACAGAAAGACTATTTTATTCCGTATGTAAAAACACTCATAATCTATGTAAAAGTAGAGACAAAGATTGATTGATTTATTTATCTGAAAATATTCTGGGGACAGAAAAATAAACTTGATCCTATATAAGAAAGAGTAAGGGAAAATACCTGAATCCTTCCAATTTCAAATTTAGTTAAAAATAAAGTATGCCTTTGTGACCTTGTCTGTCATTCTTTACTTTATTGAGAGATTTCCTGTTTTGTGAGGAATCAGTTCTGCTGATAAGTTGGGGTATGTGTGATGTGGCATCAGAGACACAGGAAGAAAATGTTTCTGACTCAAGGAAATCACCAAAGGACTTGAAGTGGGAATAGACCATTAACATTTCAATCAGAGTCCACTAACATATATTTAAAGTATCACTGAAATGTTTTGTACATGGACCGCTTGTAGGAAGGAAGGAAGGAAGGAAGGAAGGAAGGAAGGAAGGAAGAAAAGAAAGAAAGAAAGAAAGAAAGAAAGAAAGAAAGAAAGAAAGAAAGAAAGAAAGAAAGAAAGAAAGAAAGAAAGAAAGAAAGAAAGAAAGAGAGGGAGGGAGGGAGGGAGGGAGGGAGGGAGGGAGGGAGGAAGGAAGGAAGGAAGGAAGGAAGGAAGGAAGGAAGGAAGGAAGGAAGGAAGGAAGAAGATAAAAAGAAACTGTGCTCAAGTATCCATATATATTGGAAGCTTCAAGAGCATAATACCTGATTTATTTGTATCCTTGTACTGACTCTATTAAATTTTGATTGCATTAAATTATATTTTTGCCCCCAAAACTGTCATTTCATTGGTGTGAGTAAATCTTGATAATCCAGTTCCTCTGATTGACAATTACCATATAATTTATAGTTTTAAATAGTTGTCTAAATATTTAGAGAGTAAGTGAAGTTGGATAACACAGTGGGTAGAGCACCAGGCCTGGAGTTGGGAAGACATGAGTTAAAATTCAGTCACAGACACTTAGTAGCTGTGTGATCCTTTGCATAAAAGAAGCTGTTTGCCTCAGTTTCCTTATCCAGGATGACAATCCAGGATAATATCCCATATCCCAAAATTGTTGTGAAAATCAAATGAGATAAAAATAATTGTGAAGCATTTAATACATGGCCTGGGACATATTAGATGCTATATAAATTTAAGCTATTATATGGTCAAGCATTCAGAATATGATATAGGGACAACTTGGATCTTGATCTCTTAAATTTAATGCCCAAACCTTAAATTACTCCGAATCATGTCTCTTTTTTGAGGCCTTAAATATCTAACTGTTTTGATAACTCCATATTTGGAAATGTTAAATTATGTAACCAATGATTTATAGTCAAAAGGTTCTCTTTTTTTTTTTTCCTTCTTGCTCTTCACACCAGATCCAGAAACTTTATATAGTACCTAGATGCCACCAAGTAAGTAGCTAAAACTCAGAAAGTTGTTCTGGTGATTGAAAATTATTTAGCTATACTAAAATATTCAGTATACAGTACATAATATTAAATATGTCTCTTAGCTTGACTTTATTTTGCATAAAACATAGGTTTGATTATGATTCTTGCAATAAAAGAACCTTAAACAAACAAGCAAACAAAACAAAATACCCATGGCATTTTTCATTCATTTTTCCTAGTGCAATCATAATCATGGTTTGAGGTTTTACTGATCATTTACGTGATATTTTAGTCATCTCTAGGAATGAATTACTTTCTTTGACTATCTAATCAGCTTGCTGGAAGTATCTAGAGAATATATCTCCATATAAAAGGCATGGATAGAGTGTCATTAGTTAAAGATCTAGTGACACTGACTTCCTGGAGATCAAATGACAAGGACAGGTAAAAGCTATAAAGGACAGGTGAATTGAAAACAACTGGAAATGATTATAATGAGTTTTCAGTGGACTTTTAAAAATTACCCTTGTTATATTGCAGAAGATTGTCTGGTAAAGGTATCAAGAGTCTCACTGTTGAATTGCTCTCAGATCTTGAAGAATTTGATTCCTCTGCTAAGAAGAGGAAGGCTCTTATTCCTAATGCCCAAATTCAACCTTGATTTTTAAAATGTCATATAGAGCATCCAAATACATGGTGAATGATATTAATGTGTTTTAGAAATATCCATGCTTCATTACATTATTAATACATGTGCATATTCAAATGATAAGCCTTACTGCAAGGCTACATAACTAATTTGAGATCTGAGTAAATGACAAAGGTCTGAGTAAATGACTTCAGTGTCTTTGTTCACATTAAATTGATGACATTTCTAATGGGCACTTCATCCAAGCTTAAATCATACAGGATAGTCTCTGACTGAGAGAAACAACTATGGGTACAAATAAGATTGGTAATCTCAAAGATCATTTCTTAGGATTTTAAAAATCTCAGATATAGTCTAAAAACTAAGGAAAACTAAATACACAGATCAAACGTTGGACAAATTAATGCCAATTGCCTGAATTTGTCAGAAGTGCCAAAATCCAGGGAAGCTTGGGACTTTGTTTCTTTATTTGTTAAGTTTTTCAGACAGGTACCTTCTTCCTTATCGTAGCTTTAAAGTGCAACAAAAGTTGTGATCTTGTTTGAAAGCAGTGGTATGCTTGATAACATTTGTCTACAGCAGTTTCTGTTTTTGCAACTACTTTCTTGTTTCTGATTCATTTACAGGGAATTCAGAAGAGAACTATGTGTACTTTTTTTCTTTCTCAAGATTCTAGTTAGCCACAAAATATAACTCAGTAAAACATGATGACTAGAGAAAATGATACATGTAATATATAAAGTTAAAAATGACACAGTAAGACTGGGCTATTGTAGAATGCATCCATCATTAGAGTGACAGGAAATTTTCCAGATTTGCAAATTTACTGAATTATAGTTTGACATTCTGATCATTGCAGGCACATGACTGTTTTTAATGTCCTCATTGTAAAGCACATCCATTTTATTCCCACCAATAAAACAACAAAATAAGTATAATTTTGAGCTGAGGGGTATCTAAGTTGGATTGGAAATGCCAATTTGTAGTTTGTGATGGTTTTGTGTTCACAGAATTACACAGCATAGTCTCTGTTGCAGCATTGAGGAACATCTCTAATGACATGACACTGAGATTCTTGGTCACTGTAGTCAGTAAAACCTCCTGTAGAGCTTGAGTGAAATCAATTAATTGGTAAAGTCAATATGGCTCTATGACTGTAGATGCACTTATTTGTAAGAATATGGGTGTCATAAATTATAACAGCAGGCTGTATGCTGACTGAAATATCAGTTAGACTGATGATCTTTCCATGTCAGAGACATCACTTTATCATAAATTTATGTCTGAAAAAAGATCTGTTAAAAGCTGTTTTATTTTGCCATTTGTCAATGAAAGAGTCCTATACATCAATATGTAGAATATGTCCATTATAGATCTTTAGCTACCATTGGAGCTAAATGTAATGGACATTTGGGATTGAATGGGTTGGCTTGTGGTGGTATAATCATTCTTGATATTGCCACTTATCCTCCATCTTTGAAGTTAAATTTGTCTTTTTGCCTCAGACATCTTTTGTAATTAACAGGTTGATTTGATCATGTACATTTTTATTCTTAATTAAGAAAAAGGGCAAGGATATAAATTTAAAATGGTCAGATCGATGAGTAGAAGGAAGGATGAATGGATAGATAGATACTTGTATATAGTAGAAGTGGACTCCCAACTAGTACAACATAAAGGTAACTACTATTAGACTTTCAGACAAAATGTACCCGCTTCTTGTTTTAATTTTCTCAGAAGCAAATTTTCTCTACAGTATCCTAGAGACCCACAAGATCCAATATTGCTCCCAAAGTAGTCAAACTTAAAACCAGACTTTAGCATAGGAGCTAGGGGAAATTTGGGTCAACATAAAATCTTTTTATAGTAGTAATGCACACTGATACTAATCTTCAAAAGAGATAGAAAAAAATGACTTTCTTTGATATCATGGGAATGCTTACCATACCTTGATACCATTATCTACCAATGACAGAAACTTATTATCATCCATATGTCCATTTCAAAATGTCAAAGATGTGTATGTTAAAATTGATGGATATTACCTCTTTTAAAGAAAAAAAAATACATTTCTTGGTTTGGTATCTTAGTTGTAAGTGGAGGTTGCTGTTAGATAGGTCATATTCCTGAATCCCTATTTAGTAATTTGCTTAAAAAGATCAATTTCAATAGATACTTGTACCATTGTAAAAAAAAAAAAAAAAAAAAAAAAAAAAAGGACATCTATTTGGAATTTGAACTCTAATATTAATACAAAGAGAAATGCTGTGAATGAACAGACATTTCTTTCTGAGTCTTAGTCCTACTGAGGATGGCTTGTGCATTTTTTCCATTCATTTTATGGATTAAAGACTATCTATACAAATACAACTGGAGCTCTCCTACCCTCCAGTATATGGATTAAAGACTATCTATGCAAATACAACTGGAGCTCTCCTAACATCCAGTATATGGATTAAAGACTATCTATGCAAATACAACTGGAGCTCTCCCACCATCTAGTATATGGATTAAATATTATCTATGCAAATACAACTGGAGCTCTCCATCCAAATAAAACTGGAGTACTCTATGTACTATTGCCAAAAGTCATAAATGAAAAACAAAAAACAAAAAACCTCACTCGTCTACTATCCTCTGGATATTGTATATGGACTGATCTATTGATTGCTATTATTTATTCACAAGAGTTGAATAAAATACAGATTAGTTTAATCATAAAGGAAAGGCAAAGAGATATAGAATCTTCTCAGCTTGATGAAGCATGCCTATTTTCTCAGGTGGCTCATATAATGCAGAAAGTTCTCAGTTTCCTTAGTCTGCATAGGGATATGAAAATTTCTCTATTAAAGTGCTAGTGCATTTTATTGGTCCATTTATAGAAAAAAACATGTTGTTCAGGGAATCTGATGGCTTGCTTTGGGATCTTTTGATGATGTGATGCCTAGTACTGACTTCTGAGTCTAGTTAGAGAATGTGGCTTCTGGTTTTAAATATTAGATCATAAGCTCTTTGAAGGCAGGGCTTATCTTTTACCTTTTTTTTAATCCCCAGTGTTTAGCACAGTGCCTGGCACATAGTAGGTGCTTAATAAATGTCTATTGAATAATTGATCTTCAAGAGTCACCTGCAGTCAGAGGTATCAATTTTGTGTCTTTGTTTTCACACATGTACATGTACTTGACCGGCATGGTGGAAGCCCACCACTATAAGCTAGATTTGCTCTACTTTTTATATCATTTCATTTCATAATCTTCATAAATCCACAAAGGCAAACAAAAAATATATAAGCACACTTCAAACCTTTGTGAAGGAAGGATCAATAAACATATTTCATGATGTTCAACAGTCATTGAATATTACACTGGAAAATCCACAAATATTACTCAGTGCAGCCAACATACACATAATCAGTCAATGTTGCTAAATAGAGCAAAATAATTGTTTTACTTAGAAGGTACATCAATGCAAATACGATAAATTAATAAGGAAGCACATTGAATAAAAGATGCTCAAATGACAAGTATACGGGCATTGATGTAGGCTGCACTGCTTACACTGGACTAATCCAACAGTTGCCATATGCTATAACAAACTAATCAATTGCACCAAATTCATACCCCCCAAATGACATTGATTATGACATTTTATGTCACCTCTGGACTTGGAAGCATCTTGCCCATTAAGTACTTTGGGAAATGTGATTAGTGTTAAAGATGATTTAAAAAAAAAAATAATCCCGATAGAGTATGTCTGCCTGCTTTTTGGTCAGTAACTTTCAAAGCTCCTTAATATCTCTGCCAACACTTCTTCTCTTGTAAACCTAGCTCCTATGCAGGGACCAAGGTAGCATTATTTAATCTGTAGAGTGGTTCTTGTGGAAATGAGGATATACTATAAGAGGCTCGAGGTTACATGTATAAACAAAACTGGAAGTAAGAAGGATAAGATGATCTTCTGATCATAAAAGTATTTGCTTTCGTAACCATACATTTTTTAATATTCCAAATTAATTTCACTAAAGTATTTTTCTCATACACATTCATAACATGGAGATGGCTCTGATCTGCCAATAGAGTATAATATGTCTTGACAGTTTCAACTGATCTATAAAAATTAATATTGGCTGAGCATGGTTAGATTGTACTTCTATTATCCAATGCCTAGTCTCCCTAGGTATATGAAGAACCATCACCAATCTTAGTCACCAAATAGAGTGATGTTTGTTGAAACTGTTGAAACTCAAGAGGTCTAGGCTATTAATATCAGACCACTTAGGACCTGTGTAAGGGGGGTTAGGTTCCACACTGCCAAAATCTTGAATTTATGAATAATTCCAAATATCAATATAATCGAAGGGCTTAGTAGAGGGTAAAGAGTGGTTTAACAGCAATTGGAAGTGCTTGTAAAATCCATAATTAGCATCTCATTGCTTTGGTACCTAGGAGATCCAAGTATAGTTTTCTTGTTCCCTCTTTAAGTAAGCTAGTCAGGTCTTACCTAGAAAAAAAAAGTGATCAAAGTCCTGAAATGAGCCATCATTACAGTTGCATTATGTCAGGTAAAGTAAATGAATGGGGTTCTTTTCCTGATTATATTAATGAAAAAGGTCTCTGATAACATTGTTGAATTTACAGAAGCACAATATCATAATCTGGGCCAAAATGAAAAACTTTAAGCTTTTGTTCTCTTATTGACTTGGAGTGAGACATTGAGAACAGCAATGGATCCTTAAGTATGGCTGGCTTTGGGATGGTTATTCAATTTCAATAATGCCTCACTTTTACCACACTTCCATGGGAACTAAACAGCAAAAGAAATATTCTTGATGGAAGATATTGGACAGGAAAAAAAATAATTCTTTGCAATTTTTTCCACAGCATATTGACCCTGTGTCACTGTTAAGATGTATGAATGTTTAGTATTCTACAAGTTGGAAGTTCCCCAATACACATCCATTCTTTCCAAAATGCTTTGCTTGAGTAATCATTTTGTTGTCTTTGAAATCTTCTTGGATTAGAGGAATCTTTGTAGTGAAATTACATTACTTGTTTCTATGTGACTGGAAGCATGATATAGCAAATTCAACTCAAAGTCATTTCCACACCAATGATTCATAAGTGTTACAAATGGAAAGTAACCTTAGTGATCATTTAATAATCATCTAGATCTAGTGAATTGTTCCTTTAATAGAAGGGCAAAATGTGGTTTAGAGTA
The DNA here is from genome assembly GCF_048593235.1 of Sminthopsis crassicaudata. NCBI lineage: Eukaryota > Metazoa > Chordata > Mammalia > Dasyuromorphia > Dasyuridae > Sminthopsis > Sminthopsis crassicaudata. Next base: position 628,212,785 of record NC_133619.1, read on the forward strand.
GGCAGTACTTTGTCTAATATCTCACAAGCTCTAAGCATCAAACCTGAGAATGAGAGTCAGAAGTCCCAAGAACAACTATAGTAGTCTTTTAAGCAGAAAATTCCAGTAAACTTAACTTTTAACTAGAGTTAATGAAAGTTAATAAAATTGGATAAGAAAACACAGTAATTCTTCAATTTGTAAAGTTTCAGTGGTGGACACTTGTGTTGTTGAAGTCATGTAATTTTCCAATTAGGGTACGATTTGAGAAAAAGAAAAAGAGAACAAGAGAGAGGGAGAGAGAGAGAGAAAGAGAGAGAGAGAGAGAGAGAGAGAGAGAGAGAGAGAGAGAGATGAAGAAGAGAGAGAGAGAGAGAGAGAAAGAGAGAGAGAGAGAGGAGAGAGAGAGAGAGAGAGAGAGAGAGAGAAGACGAGAGAGAAAGAGAGAGAGAAGAGAAAGAGAGAAGAGAGAGAGAGAGAGAGAGAGAGAGAGAAGAGAGATCGAGAGAGAGAGAGAGAGAGAGAAGAGAGAGAGAGAGAGAGAGAGACAGAGAGAGAGAGAGAGAGAGAGAGAGAGACTGGTTGGTAGAGTGCCAGTGGGGTACTCTATCATGTAATGATTGAAATCTCTTAATGATTATGTAGATTATTCAAATGTCAACAAATATGTCAACCAATTTAATGAATCTAGAAGAGTTGGGAACTAGGTAGAGAAAACGTTATATGAGTTATGGCTAAAATTTGTCAATTCTCTCTTCTTATTCTCAAATAAGATGGAACTTTTATGTATCAAGAGTAGAGAATAGACATCAACTAACCTAGGTTTTTTTTTACCTTTTTTCTTTATCTGCTAAAACACTACTTATTGCTATGCCATCCTACATATTGTTATAGTCACAACTACACTGATATTTAAAGGATCAAGTAGTCAAAACCATTAAAAAATGTGGCTCTCTTTCAGAATTTGAGGCAGTAGAGTTTTTAACTTCATCTCTTTTCTGCATATGTTAAGGAAAGTTTCTGCTTAAGCTCAGGAAGTTTTATTATAAAAGTAACCAGATCCTAATAAAAAAAAATATCAGGGGAATCCTAATAAAGGAGTAAACAAAGAGTCTAAATCACTGTGAATTTACTTCAAAGGGGGAAGTTACTGTGTGGCCTTAAGTCCTCCCAAAGACAAATCAAAATTGAATTAACTGCCTAAAGATCAAATCAAGTGTTCAATTGAATTTACAATCTACCAACTATTAGATTGGTTTCTATTAATCTTGATATTATTTGCCATAGATGAGGGGTTCTTAATTTGGAGTCCATGAACATACACATATACATATGCAAACATATATTATATATGATGTATATATATATATATATGAGTATATATATGTGTGCATGTACACATGAATAATAGATGTGCACTTAAATGTATAATTGCATTTTAATAAAATGTATTTCCATTGTAAACATATATATTCCATTTTGTGTATTTAAAAATATTAGACTGAGAAAGGATCCATAGCTTTCATCAGACTGCCAAGGAAAGTCATGCTACTAACAAGATTAGTTTCCTCTTTTTAACAGGACATGATTGAAGTTCTCATATATAAAATGAACTATCTGACCTTAGGATCCTTTTCCTCAGAGCCAAAGAAAACAATTGGAACTCAAAGACACTGGATGATGGACCAGACCATATGGGGAGAGGTGTTACTATTGGTGATAGAATGTGAGTGTAATGTCTTAAAAGCAGATGCAGACTTGCTAATTCCAATAGTGAATGGCGCCAAATCTACATCTAAATTGTTAACCTTTCCTCTTTCAATGTTATAGCATTCATCTCTAGCGGATTGTCTCATCAATCTTATATAATTAAAATCTAATCATTATGAGAAAAGTCATACATAAGCAATGTCTTACACACAGTAGGTATTCACTTGAATGTGATGATTATTATATGGTACAATCCATGCTTTCCTTTTTACACTATACTCTGTATAAACTACTAGATTTTTACATCTATTTATTTTATATCAGATCCATTTTATACGCAGATATCATCTTCCTATGTCTAAGAAATGGCCTGAAATGTTCGTCAACTTCTTCCAACTAGCATGAAATGGCAACTGTCACTTGGTCCATACTGGAAGAAGATAAATCCTGTTTCTGCTTCTGCTTTGAATTAAAGAAAAAATAAAATGATGGGTAATGGACAAGCCAGGAAGGAAAACAGGGTTATATTCCATTTATTCATGTACATGAGAAAATTGTCATCCATTAAGATCCTGTATGCTCAAGGATGTGTATACTGTGTTGACTATTTTGAAAACTCATGAACGGATTATCATTTAGAGTATGCAGAGGTAAAATTCATCTTCAATTACAATGAATTCTAATAGAACATGGCCTCCTCAAGGGCAGATTCTCTTGCTATCTCAATTTACCAGCACAAAGAATGTGCTTAATAAATGTTTATTGAGTTGACTTCAATTGGTTCAAATTGCCTTGAATTACATTGAATTGAAAAGTCTGGTCTTGGGGAAATTGCACCTAAGAGTACAATTAAGGTAAAAAGGCATGTAGTCAATTCATCTTGCTGGGGAATCCAGCCTCAAAGTCAGGATGTGCTTGTGGATCCATCATTTCCAGCTTCATTCACTCAAAGAATCAGGTTGCCAAAGGTTGGGAAAGCCAACTTGAATGCATAGAAAGAAAATCAGCAATAACAGAGCTCCCTTATGAAGGATACCTAACTGTCCACTGCAAATATCTGGATGTTGATGGATATTGAAACAAAATAGGTGCATAGTTTGCGATTGCTTAAGGGAAATGACCCTCAAATGGTCAAAAACAATTTGTGGAAGAGTCTTTTACATATTACTCCTTTCTCTACTGCACTATTTAATGTACTTTTTCCTCACTCTTTAGAAACAACAGAACACATAGACAAAACAATGAGGTTGCTACAAAAGTCTTTTCTTTTTTTTTAAAGCCCCTCTTTTCTTCCCTCGTTTCTAAATGTAGAAAAATTGACTTTTCAAGTTTACAATTGCTTGAAGGAGATACCTTGTTAAAGAATCAGGAATTCATCTAAATGTCTCACCTGTCTGATCAAAAAAAGCAGAAAGACCTTTTTCTATCCAGTCAATGATCCACTTGTTGGGTATATTCAGTTCAGTTGATTGAAACACAGTGATGTGAGCCTTGGAAATGGTCAACCAACTGGTAAATACTTGTACTTAGCCCCAAAGGAAACCAATGGGAAGAGTGTGGATGACACATCCACAGTACATCCCACTTTTAGGACTGAGCATGTGACTCCAGAGTTTGGATTTCTACTCCTGACATTCATTCAACAAAATATTAAAAATATGTTTTTATTTCTCTGCATGGTGCCGGTGCACCAAATAGGTGACCCTTACCGAGACCATCTATTCCAATGGTCCTCAAACTTTTTAAATAGGGGGCCAGTTCACTGTCCCTCAGACTGTTGGAGGGCCAGACTATAGTAAAAACAAAAGCTCACACTCTGTCTCCGCCCCTCAGCCCATTTGCCATAACCCAGTGGGCCACATCTGGCCTGCGGGCCATAGTTTGAGAACTCCTGATCTATTCCTTTGGTGTATTGGCAGATTTGGTGTGTATTGTATTTGGTTAGTGATGTATGGATGTGGCTATTGATTACAGTGTTCTGGTTTTATTTATGTCAACTAAGAATTGTCATAGGATTTTCTGAGGTACTTGACCCCAGTGAAGGATTCTGGATTTATAAACAATAATAAATAAAATTATTCTCACAGTACTCAGAAATGGAAGTTCAGACCCATGATATAAATTGAAACTTACCCACAGTCCCCATCAGATTTTATCAGTATAAGTCTAATTTAGGGGAATGCTTAAGGTGGCTTTTGGAAAGCCAGGATAGGACTATTCAATGCTGAAGTGTGAACTTCCTGGGTCACGTAAGAATGAAATTGTTGTGATGTCCAAATAGAATGAAATGAACAATTTTTCTGAGAACTGCACATACATTCATGCACACACCCACACACATACTCACACAGTAACAGAATTTTGTAGTTAAAAGTCACCTAGACAAACAACTGAAAAACATATTTTCTATAACATACCTGTTGTCTAATCTTTACTTGAAGACCTTCAATTGGGAATGCATTGGCTCCTGAAGCTGACACATCCAGTTTAGAATAGCTCTAGACACACATACATGCATACACGCAGATACACATGTATAAATGCTTTTAATTTTGAGACTCACTCATCATTCTATCTTTACGACACACTCATAAGCTCCAATGATCCATGGTACATATCCCCACCCTCCACTACCCATAGTCCTCTTCAAGATCAGCCAGTCACCAAAAACAATGTGCCTCTGGCTCTTAGGTAGTATCTTTAAACAACCAAATTATTCAAACCAAATAACTACAATAACAAAAAATAGAACCAGGACACTCTCCTTCTGATCTAAAGTAGAAGCATTAGATTGCAGCTGTTGATAAGTGAACACATTTACAATGAGTGCTCCAAAATGTTGACTAAGGCTGTCCCCTGGGGTTGATGGTGATGGATCTTTAGAAGATTAATGCTCACTAGTGAAAATGTTTCTAAATGGTCATATATATGTTTGTGTGAATATATATGTATATAGATATATGTTGGAGAGGCAAGCTGCCGAAGTAAAAAAAAAACACCAGTTTATTTAGTCCATACTAAGCATGTTAAATAAATCAGATTCTGTAACCCATGACACATTTTCTTTAAAAAGGAACATTTAAGAGCTTCAAAAATTGCTACAGTACAAAAAAAGTGTCTGTGTGTGTGTCCATGTATGTATTTATATATTTATATATGTATATTAACCAGAAATATTGACTGTCTCAGAAGAGAAATCCCCAACCCTGTTTTCTGTAATATTTCTATGTGTAATTAACTTAGCTTCATGTTTGAAACAAAATCTTTCAGCTCAGTACATGGCACGTAATGGTGTTATTGGCACAGGTTCAGAATCATTGTCCAAATTCCACAACTTCAGGCGGTCCATCTTGTCCTTTGCATTGGTCTCCTTTTCTTCCTTTTGTCTTCAGAGAATCATTTTCCCTTTTATTTCTGGAAACTTTTTTCTTCTTCCCCCCAAAAAACTCCTTGGGGTCAATGAAGGTTGCCTATAGGCACGTTCATTTTTTTTAAATATAAAAATATATTTGGCCTATAGAGTTCTGCTCCATGAGTTCTCCACTGGCAAACAGAAATGGTAGGTTTGGGGATATTCTCCCCTCTTTTAAGTCTTAGGACTTTTTGTGGTTTTTTTGTTTTTGTTTTTGTTTTTTTTTTCATTTTTTGTTTTTTTTTTTTGTTTTTTTTGTTTTTTATTTTTGTTTTTGTTTTTATTTTTTTTTTTTTTACAGGTTCACCAACGGAATCCTGCATGGAAAGAAAACAACATAGAGATTAAATTATAACAGATGAATAGACAAATCTGTCTCTTCAAGTTATTTTAATTCAATCAAAATTTAAAAAAAAACAACAACCCTGTAACTATAGGTATAAAAACAATAGGTAAAAACCTGACACTATTATAAGTAATGAGGAAACAAAGAAAAGAAGGAATTTTTATGATACTAATAATTGTTTCAGGTGCCATTTCTCACATATTATAATGCCAGTTATTAATATTGAAATTTCATAGTATTTACCAAGTCTATATATTATGCATCTTGATCTGTGCATATTACTACCCTAGTAGAATATTAGTATTTTGAGGGAAGGAATAATTTTTTCGTTATATCACAAGAACCTAGAACAATGACCTGCACATATTAAGTGCTTAATATATGTTTGCTGAACTGAATTATTTCATTTTTATATGTTTTTGGACTTCTCTGTTATCTCAGTCTTATTCTCCCACATTCAAGCCTTCAATTTTTCTTCTCTGTTTTTAGACATTACTTTTCCATAGGTTTTTATGAGTTAACCCCCAATGTTCAAAAATAGCTGACAAATCCTCCAAAAAAAAATTGTGAATGGTTAGCAACTCAACTGGCATAAAGCCTTAATCTTAGCATATGTTAATAATAGTAAGTAACTCTGGAGGCAATATTCATTTTAACTTCAAAAGTCTGAAATGACAAATATATGAAAGATGAGCCCAAACCACTGCCCACATTATTTCATTACTTAATCTTTTCAATGTGAATGCCATGGCATTTGTCTTCTGTATATTAGCCCTTTTTACAATATTCATTAATTTCCCCCTCTCCTTTATATTTACCATTTTTCATCAAGAGCAGATTTTTAGATTCTTTGTATATATGGTTGGAAACTGAGTCCATTTTTACCATTCAGTCATCTGTGGCCTTCCTGAAACTTAGGACTTGGGAGAGATTAATGACTTACATTAGAAAACTCATCTCCTGTATCTCTCTGAGAGGTGATCTTGCTGAAGAGAAGAACATTGGAATCACAAATATGTCTGGGTCAAGTCAGCTGGCAAGCACAGATGTTTTAAAGGGTTGGCAAAGCATAATAAACTTATAAACTTGAGACTATGTACCTCAGGAAAAAAAAAGGAGGAGGGAGGGACTGAAGAGTACTATATATAGGGACTCAAAATGAAAATCATAAAGTTGAGGGAACATGACCTTGTAGGACAGAAAAGGATAGAGGTTAGATGTTTTGAACATTTCCTAGCAAGTCACCATAAAAATACCAGTAAAGATGAAATCAAATGAAATGTCTTAGATCAACCAAGTTATCAAAGCCAAAGCTACTTAGTACATATTCCCCATACTCAATGGTGATAAGATAATAATAATATCCCTGAAGATTCTTTTCTTTTATCTATTCAATTCCTTTTGGTGGAAATGGCTTACATCTTGCCCTTTTTAGCAGCTTTACACTTAAAAAGACATACTAAAGAAAATAGTGATGTGAAAATATCTACTCATTTGTTAATAAAATCAGGGAATACAGGGAAAAAAGCACAATACCTGAAGTAAAGGGGTAAAATACTCTGAAGGCTATTATTATTATTATTATCCTTTTTAATTCAAGTTGATACCATTGTCTTAATAGACCATCAAACTATTACATCTAGTTCAGAGAAATGCTTGGAGTAGACTATAGGTAGGTTTACCTGTGGAACTATAATGACTTAGGCTTAGATTTTTTAAAGGAAGTGTATAGAGAAAAAATCAATAGGGTTCTGAGTGAGATGGGAAGAAAGGTAGAATAGCCATTGTTGTTAAAACTCATTACATTTTTTTTGCCATGTACTTATTTAAGGAGATTCTGAAATACCATCCCCATCATGAAACCTTCTGTGACTGACAAACAAAAGCGAATTGTTTCCTCAGGTTCTGCCCACTGAAAGGAAACATCTATGTTCAAATTAACCTATTTGGATCTCATGACCTATTTTCTTGTCTTTTCTCTCTAAGAAGTATTTACTTCTGATGTCCATTTATTGTCAACTTAAAGTTGAAGTGCATTGGCTTAATGCTTAGGTGTGGTTGTCATATTTTACGTATTTGAGCTTATGGCACTCTATCTACCAACCCTGAAAAACCCTCTGAAATATATGTATTTTCTTTAATTTATGTTTAGGAAATTGTCATCTACAATCAGACATAAAAATTTACTTTTTCATAAGGAGCTAAAATATTTATTGTAAAGGATTAGGATAATCCTTTAGCATAATCCCTAAAGCATTAAAAATGAAAAGATAGAGGAACCAAAGGGAAATGTCTAATTGTAGCATGACCATCAAGTGGGAAGTTGAGTCTGGATTTACATGTTCAGATATCACAAATGTCTCCTTTCTGACTCTGGATAGTCCTGTGCAAGCATGTGTCTTGTTCTTGTTATGACTAAATAGGTCAATCTACTTGCATGAAGTTATAGGGAAAAGAGAACGAGATTAGAGTTTAGAGGACCTATCAAAATCATTTGGTATTGGCTAAGAAATAGAATAGTAGATCATTGGAATAGGTTAGGTTCACAAGATAAAATAGTCAATCACTATAGTAAAATGATAAGAAAGCTCATTTCAGAAAAGCCACAAAAGACTTATATGAACTGCTGCTGAGTAAAGTGAGCAAAATGGAAAGATCGTTGTACACAGTAACAAGAAGAATATGTGATGATCAACTATGATGGATTTGGCTCTTTTCAATAATGCTGTGGCTCAGGGGAATTTCAATAGATATCATGGGATGGAAAATGCCACCTGCATCCACAGAGATAACTACAAAAACTGAATGTGGATGGAAGCATAGTATTTTCATCTTTTTGTTATTGTTTGGTTTTTTTTTTTGCTTATTTGTTCATTTGTTTTTCTTTCTTGTGTTACATTTCCCTTTTGATCTGATTTTATTTTTGCCTGCTATGGCAATTATGGAAATATTTCCAAAGGAATTTTATACATTTAACCTATGTCAGATTGCTTAGTGATTTGGGGAAGAAAGAAATAAGGGAAGGAGGGAGAAAGATTTAGAATATAAAGTCTTGCAAAATGAGTGTTGAAAACTATCTTTGCATGTATTTGGAAAAATAGAATACTTTTTTTTTAAAAGAAGAATTTAGAAGAACAAGTCATAGTTCTGCTATTCGTTATATGATTGTATATTCCTCTAAATTCTTTTTTTAAGTATTTTATTTTTTCAAATATATGCAAAGATAGTTTTCAACACTCATTTTTGTAAGACTTCAAATTCTAGTTCTTTCCCTGAACTTTAATTGTCCTATATCAAAAATGAGAAGGTTGGTCTAAATAACCTCCAAGGTTCATATCAATCTGTTATTCCATGTTTGAATGTCTCTATCAAAAATCCTATGTTCTCAAGTATAGGTTTTTTTTCTTCTGTAATTTACATCTTAAAGTCCTTCCCACTTGAGGCAACTAAATGGCACACTGAATAATATGCTGGTCCTAGAGTGAAAAAATTCCAAAATCATATCTAACCTGAGATACTATCTATATGATTCAGAGCAGGTCATTTCACCTCTGTCTCAGCTTCCTCAACTACAAAATAGGGATTAAAAACAACACTTAATAACAGGATTGTTGTGAGAATTAAATGAAATGATATTTATCAAGTGCTAAGCCCAGGGCTTGGTACATAAAAGGTGCTATATAAATACTTATTCTCTTTTCTTCTGGTAATCTATCTTCTAAGCTTTTTCCCAACTGACATTCTGTTTCCCATGGCCTATTGCACTTTGAAATTTGATATTCTTAGGCAATTCTCAGCTCTGGTATTCTGTGCTCTAGGCTTTCTTCTTAATCTGATAAGTTATATTTAACGATCCCTTCCAGTCCCAATATTCTATGTTCTCATGTCTGGACCTGCAAATTTTTGTTGTTCTTGTTTTGTTGTTGTTGTTGTTGTTTTTCTTTACTTTTTATTTTATTTTTTATTTTTTTAATTAAAGTTTTTTTATTTTCAAAACATATGCATGGATATAATGTTTTCAATATTAACCTTTGTAAAACTTTGTGTTCCAATTTATCCCCCTTTCCCTATTTCTCCTAGATGGCAGGTAATCCAATATATGTTAAACATGATAAAAATATATGTTAAATTCAATATATGCATACATATTTATCAAATTATCTTGCTAAACAAGAAAAATAAAATAAAAAAGGGAAAAATGAGAAAGAAAATAAAATGCATGTTGTTGTTGTTTTATTTATTTTTTGCTATTGTAGTTGTTAACATTATAAGAACCTTCCAGTTCTCAAACTAAACAATATAACCATTTCAAGATAAACCAATATTGCCAATCTTCCTGTCTCTGTGGGAATTCAGAAACAACAATAACACACTAATGATTGAAAGTGAACTTAATTTAATTCTTTGCTCTTTCTTTTCCCACCTAGTATGTTTTACTTCTCTTCCACTATACTCCATTATTTAATCCATCTCATATGTCCATCATTTGACATTTGTAAAACTTCTAGGAAAGAGAGCCAGGGAACCACTGAGCCGGAATATAACTCTTTATCCTGCTCTCCAACTCTCTCATGTCATAATGGGGATAAATCCTGGAGCGGGCCCAGGAGGGATCTGCCACTCCCTGAGACAGGGGCACTGGATTACATTTTGAGCCCTGCACTAGTTTCAGTGGAATTTTCTAAGCTAGTCACTTCTATTCACTGGTCCTTAGTTTCTTCTGTCAAATGAGTAGAGTGGAATGCATTTTAGATTTAGAATCATAGGACTTATATTCAAATACTAGCTTTGCTACTTACAATCAACGTGACCTTTGACAAATTAAATTGTTCACTTCTCTAAGACTTGGTTTCTTCCTCACTAAAATGAAGTCAAACTTTATGACCTCTAAGGTAACTTGTAACTCAAAATCTGGTACCTTATGTTTCTCTTTAAAGAAAAGGAGAAGGTTTTGGGGCAGAGGGCAGTCAAGATGGAAGAGAAAATGCAGCATTTCTTTTGACCTCTCCCCCAAACATCTCTAAAACATCTTTAAATAATGCCATCAAACAAATCCTGGAACAGCAAAAATCACCAAAAAATAGGGTGATATCTTTTTTAGCCAAAGACGACTTAAAGGTCAGCAGGAAGGTCTGTCACATTTGGGTAAGATGGAGTGTAGTCCAGTGCAAGCATTGCCAGCACAGACTCAGCCCCAGTGCACCAGGAACAGGCTTTGGGAGCTACTAAATTATCAGAGTAGTAGGAGCTGCTGCTTCTAGAGTTCTTAGTTTTCAGATGTTAAGGAGGCTGAACAACTAGTCAGTAGGAGATTATTAGCACTAAGGCAGATGACTGCTGATTTGCCCATGTTTAGATCTGGGTCACAGTCGTGTGAGAAGGAGCACTAGAGCTTTTGGGCCACAGTGGAGCTAAGACCCTCCTCACAATTCTAGGACAGAAAAGACTGCTTGTGGTCCACTCACAAACTAGAACACAAGTCAGGAGAGTATCAGACACACATCTCCTTAGATCATACCACCTTGGAAGAACTGAAAACTTATTGATCCCTAGACATATTTCAGAGAATCTATGAAACTTGGAAGAATGTGGCCCATCCTGAAAACAGAGTCTTACTTTAACAAAGAGTTAAAAAAAAAGGCTATAAAAATGAGCAGCAACAGAAAAAAAAAATCTGACCATAGAAAGTTATTATGGTGACAAGGAAGATCAAAACACATACTCAGAAGAAGATAACAAAAGTCAAAACTCCTACTTCTAAAGCCTCCAAGAAAAAAAATGAATTAGTCTTAAACTGTAAAAAAGCTCAAAAAAGAATTTTAAAAATCAAGTAAGAGAGGTAGAAAAAAATTGGGAAGAGAAATTAGAGTGATGCAAGAACGAGTTAATAGATTGGTAAAGGAGACATAAAAATACTGAAGAAAATGACACCTTAATAACAGACTAGGTCAAATGGTAAAAGAGACATGAAAGGCCAATGGGGAGAAAAACGCTTTGAAAGGCATAGTTACCTAAATAGAAAAAAGAGGAGCAAAAATTGACTGAAGAAAAACAAATCATTAAAAAGGAGAATTGAACATATGGAAGGTAATGATGAGAAATGTGAGAAATCAAGAAAAAACAAAACCAAATGAATGGGAAAAAAGAAAAGAATGTGAAATATGTCATTGGAAAAATGACTGATATGTAAAAATAGATTCAGGGCACACCAGTTGGAGAATGGCTGAATAAGTTATGGTATATGAATGTAATGGAATATTATTGTTCTATAAGACATGATCAGCAGGATGATTTCAGAAAAGCCCAGAAAAACTTACATGAACTGATGTTAAGTGAAATGAGCAGAACCAAGAGATCATTGTCCATGGCAAAAGAAGATTATATGATGATCAATTCTGATGGATGTGGCTTTTTTCAACAATGCAATGATTCAGACCAGTCCCAATGATCTTATAATTATGAGAGCCATATACACACAGTTAGAGATCTGTGGAAACTGGGTGTGTATAACAATATAGCATTTTCACTTTTTGTTGTTGTTTGCTTGAATTTTTATTACCTTTCTCATTTTTTTCCTTTTTGATCTGATTTTTTCTTGTGCACCAAGATAATTATAGAAATATGTATGCCTATATTAGATTTACATATATTTTTTACCATGTTTAACATAAAAAATAAATCCAGGAGAGAGAATTTAAATTACTGGACCATGAGAAAGTCATGAACAAAACAAGAACAACAAAAGATATCATCTTTCAAGAAATTATCAAGGAAAACTGACCTGATATTTTAGAACTAGAGGGAAAAAAAGAAATTGAAAAAATCCATTAAAGTTACCTCCTGAAAAAGATCCCATACTGAAAACTCCCAGGAATAGTATAGCAAAATTCCAGAGCTCCCAGAACAAAGAGAAAATATTGTAGTCATTCAGAAAAAAAAATTAAATATGATAGAGCCACAGTCAGGATGACATAGCTTCTACATTAAAAGATTGGAGGGCTTGAAATATGATACTCTGGAGAGCAAAGGAGTTAGGATTACAATGAATTACCCATTCAGAAAAATTGAATATAATCTTTCAAGAGAAAAATAAAATAAAAATTCAATGAATAGAGGACTTTCATGTATTTTTTATGAAAAGCCTAGAGCTGAATAGAAAATGTAACTTTCAAATACAAGATTCAAGAGAAGCATAAAAAGATGAACAGGAAAGGGAAATCATAACTGACTCAAAACATTTACATTTCTCCATGGAAAGATAATATTTCTACCTCATAAGAATGTTCTCATTATTAAAGATGGCAGGAGAATATATAGACAGAGGGCATCAGTGTGAATTGATTATGAGAGGTTATCTTTAAAACAATTTAAATTAAAGGCTGAAAGAGGAATGTACTGGGAGAAATAAAAAGGTAGAATGGAGGTAAATTATATGAAAGAGTCTAGAAAAAACTTCTACAATGAAGAGAAGTAGGAGGAGGTGAGGGAGAATGATTGAACTTTGCATTCATCAGAATTGGCTCATAAGGGGAAACATTTACACACTCAATTGGTTTTAGAAATCATTTTTTACCATATAGGAAGATAAGGGGGATGGGGTGACACAAAATAGGGTAGATTGAAGGGAGGGTAGATTGAAGGAGAGATAGGAGCAGAACATTTTTGAGGAGAGAAAGGATGAAAGGTAAGTGAGAGAATAAAATAAACAGGTACTTTATTTGTGATTGTACTTGGCCTCAAAGGCAAGAAATTTTAAATTCTATCACTGGCAGTATTGACTGGTGGCCCTGAGAACATCTCACTGCCCTATGTAATTCTCTAAGACACTAAGTCAGAACTGAGTTAACTTCTCCGCATTGGTGGAGGCAGAATCCTATACAAAATTTCCTATTCTGATAAAGTCTGGATCAAAACAAATGAAACAAATAACCCCTCATTTGACCTTCTCAGAATTCCTTTTCACCCCAAAATGCATTGTTAGAAGATCTTGTAAACCCTAGGTATTTTCTTTACTACTTGAGCAACCTTGACAAGTTCAGTTCTGTTGTGATTTGGGAGCCACCTGCCAGTGGCTGCTGGAGGTTTAACTCAGACCTGTAGAATGGATCTCCTTATGTGAGAGGATGATGATGATACAAGGAGACTGAGAAGCAGATGCTGTTCTCTGACCTCTCAGTTGAGAGGCATTTGCGTTGTCTGACCTCCCTCCTCTTCATTCTACTTCCAATTTATTTCATTCCCAGTCCACAAGCAATACCTGTGTCAGTAAAGGCTTCTTTTCAATTCCTTCAGATGTTATGATTCATAGCTCTGGAGGCTCTTGGAGAATTGACCTACCCCTTTACCTAGGTATGGTCCTTAACACAGTTCTCCATGATACACTAAGAAGGGTCACTATATTTAGAGTCAAAGAACCATGAATTACCTCATAACTCATTTCCTTGTTACTTGTATGACTTTAAGAAAATCATTTAATTTCTCTGAACCTCAGTTTCCTCACTTGTAAAGTCATGGAGTTGGATAAGATGGCCTCAAAGGTCCCTTTGAAACCTGGTTCTGTAATTCTAGATTTTCCATCTTCAGACCTGCCCTTGAATGAACTTAAGAGGAAGAGAGCTGAAGTTTAAAAAGTCTATGAAAACCAGTAATAAGGTTTTTATATGTGGTAATGTTGCTGATTCAGTAGTGCCTGAATCCCTGTGATCCCCTTTGGGGATTTCTTGGCAAAGATGGTGGATTGATTTACCATGGTCTTCATTTTGAGATGAGGAAACTGAGGCAAAGAAGTTTAAATGATTTACCCAGAATCATACAACTAAAGATTATATTTGAACACAGATTTTCTGACTCCAAATCCAGTTCTCTAGGCACCTCACCACCTAGCTGCCTTAGAAACATTTATATACTGAATAATAACTGAAATTCTTCCATCCCTTCCCCAACCTGCTCATGGTGGTCATTCAAGATTAATTTTATCTTTCCACAAGGCAGGGAACCCACTGTCAGCACCAATTATAGATTAGTTTAATATTTACATCTCCTTGAAAACACCTAATTTGAATGTCAATGAAAGTCATCTAAAAGTTCCACACAAGATGATATATAAAAGGCGAGTGTATATAGACATTTAAAGTTGTATTTCTGGATAGGATCAAGGCAACAAGATAATGTCATCACAAACTGTTATATCAACATTAAAATGCATTTATGGAGGCTTAATGGAAATGGTTGAAATAAATATCTCCTTCAGCTCTTAAACCTTAATTAAATGTTTTCGTATTAATTGCTATTTATGTAAGGGACAATAAATATCCTAGCAAATCTATGTAGTCTCTCTGCAAGTCTTCCATTAATGCTCATGCCCAGGCATTATTCAGGGTAATCAGAGACCACATAGCGTCCAGATACTCTCATTCTGCTAAATGATAAACTGCATGTCAGAAACACACCAACTGAATCTTTAAACATTTATCAAGGATTAACAAGGATGTTTGCATAGATCCCCTTGGTTTATTTCCACAAAAAGAAAAGAAAATGAAAGTGTGACAGAATTGAACTACTTTGCTTTTTCCAATAATGTATTATGGCACTTATTCAGCACAACACTTTCATGGTCTAGAGGAAAGATCCCCGTGTTGGGGATCAAGAGGTCTGTGTTTCTACTCAGCTCTGTTACTGACAGTATATGATAGCAGACAAATCATCTAAACATTAAACCTCACTCAGAATGTCCCTTGTCTCTAAAATAAGTATTTCATAAAATCTCTGATTCTATCCACAAAATAGCTCCTCTGACAGAGAATACAGCACCTCACAATGTCCTCCAATAATAAAGTAGCTTTCTGGTCCATTTCTTTTGAAAGTTTTCTAAAAAGGTCCAGACAATGTACTGGAGGATTTTCTTTAGAATTCATGACATTGAATCGATACTAATAGTGTATAAACTGTATATACTAATTTTTTATACTTACTGAATTATCATAACAGAAAAAAATAAGTAAACCACAAGAATAATGTCTAGCCTTGCTTGAAGAAAATGAATAATGGGGGGATCATTCTAGCAACTACAGATGAACAAAAGTCCAATAAACTGCTTTGGGAGGAGGTAAGTAAGTTTTGCCTCATTGGAGATTCTTTAAACTATTACTTGATGACTGCTTCATAGGAATTTTATAATGAGGAATTGCTCTTGGATAAAGTTGTACTTAGTGGGCTCTGAGATCACTCTTCTCAAATTCTATGATTTACTTAAAAACTTAACCTAGAGTTGGGTTTTTGTAAACTCCCAGAATGAAGTCCTTCATAGACAAAACATCTGAGGGTAGAAAGAGGCCACAGTGACCATGTTTAGTTCATGTTTTAACTGAAATAGGATCACTACTATAAAATATATGGCAAATAATCACCTAGCCCTTGCTGCCCATTGATGGGAAATCTACTTTCACTCAATGTAGCTCAGTCTGTTTCTGAGCAGATCTAATACTAGTAGTTAGAGTTAAAGTGATCTCAAGACTATATAATGCAGGGGTTCTTAACCTGAGTTTTGTGGATAAATTTTGGAAGTATATGAATTTATAGGGAAATAAGCATTTTCACTAATCTCTAAAATTCAACATGTCCTATAATTGCAAATGTAAATAAGTATATAAACAAGACATTTAAAGAATACTTTGAAATCATTAAGGCATTACATAATTGCTGATCATCATCATTATTATCATCATTTACACAACAAAACTTGATTCTAAGAAGAGATCCATAAATGTCACCAGACTGCTGAATGGATCCATGACATAATAAATGAGTTAAGGATCCAAGAAGAGTCCAAACAGTATCCAAACAGAATATCTACTGGACTACATCTGAAAAATGGTCATCCAGCCTTCATTTAAAGAATTCCACATGGGAATAAGAGCTTTCTAAATCCATAAGTAGTCTATTTCATTGTAGTATGACAATTATTTTGTAGAACTCTCCCTCCCCCATGTTTCCATGGTTAAACAAAATTAGCCTGTTTCATCCTCTTTATAACTGTACTTCAAATATTTTAAGATGTCAATTCTTTCTCTCCTATCTTCTCTAATTTAGAGAATTAATCTTCTTTCAACAAGATTTCAAATAGTATGGAGTCAATGATTATTCAAAATACTGATTGGACTCCTCTGATTTTATGCAGGAATAAGATGTTTCCTCCCTCATTGTGAATGGACAATAAGAAGAACTTTCCCTTAGAGATTCTAGAAGGCACAGTTTATAGTCTTTTGGAGCAAAATTACAAAACACTTTCAAGTCAACTATAGGTTGCCTTCAGAAACTAAAGTATCTCAATCTTGTATCTCAACTCTTATCAATTGCCACTATGTGTACCCATGTGTACAGGCAACTCCTATATAGGGAATATTGGCAATATACAAAGCTCAGGAGACTAGCTCTTCTGCAATTCAAAGGTTTGTGACTATCTCTGTATAAGTATTCAATCTGCCACAGAGATTACAACCATTTTATGATATAGTATCCCTTAATCATCTAAATACAGCTAGAAAGTATCTCGAAGACCACCTAAAAGTCTTAACTGACTCATTTTACAGATGAATAAAATGAAGTCCCAGAAGTATAAGTGTCCTCTGTTTTTCTCTGTTTCCTCAGGTATGGGATGACAAAAGTTGAACTGGATGGCATCTATCTTCAGTTCTTTTTTTAACACTATGATTCTGTGAACTTCCTGTGGCTTTTTTCTTTTTCTTTATTTTGTGACAAAATATATTTCTGAGAAGTAAAATTGCCCATCTACACTCAGCACCAGTCACACCATCTGATGGCAAAAACTGAACATTGTCCTCTACATGTGGTCTATCTAGGGCAAATTGAAATGGGACTACAGCCATCTTGATTTTGTAAACTATTTTAATGAGACTATAATCTCTCAAACAGATACTTGTATAGGTGAAAATTCTCTTTTGTGTTATCTGAAACTCATAGAATCATAGATGTAAAGTTGGAGGAAACTTAGGGGTAACTAAGTTTAATCCCCTTCATTTTACATGTGAGAAAATGAAGTTGGAGAATTAAATGATTTGCCAGGGCCAAGAAGTTAATACATTTCAATGGTGAGATTTTCCCCTTTTTTTCCCTTTCTTTTTTCTTCTTTTTTTGGTGTGAAACAAATGAAATTAAGTGACTTGCCCAGATTACAGCTCATGTTAAGTGTCTGAGTCTGGATTTGAACTCAGGTCCACCTGACTCCAGAGTCAGTCCTCTAACCACTATGCCATCTAGCTTCTCCACTATGATGTGATTTTTAACCCAATTTTTTTTATTCTAAGTTCAATATTCTATTCATTATTCTACATTGGAAAGGATAAAGGAAATATAGAATTTCATTCCATCTTTAAATACATTAATCTAGGATGTCCCAAAAGTCTTAGTCCCTCCTGGGGTTAAGACTTTAGGACTATTATGAAATTCTGCATTCAAAGCACACTTAAATTCACAATTCCATTGCTTCAGTGAGTCATACCCTTTACTTTCAGAAATTGGAAGCCATTTCATATCTCTTAAGCTATTTAATGAGGTACTGTGACAAAAAAAAAATCACCTAGTTTCCAGCCTTTTATTGATACAACTTTCTGTGATACTTTACACGAGCCCATTCTTCAAGCCATTTAAACCTGGTAGAGTCTGCCAGAACTTAAATATTTCTGTTAGTTCCTTTGAAAACCTGAGATGACCTGCAAGGTATATTTTTACATGAGTCAACCAAGAAGGACTTTGTCAGAAATATCATTAGAAATCAGATTTAGAGTATAAAAGGTCATGCTCTCATGAATCTAGATTTGGAAGCGATCTTTATGGGCATTTAGCCCAATGGTATCAGATTCAAATTAAAATAGACCCCTATCATCAGTCATATTGACTTCAAACCACACAAATTAGCATTATTTTTGTTGATTTTTAATTTATGAATTCGAGAGGTTTGTAGTTGGATTTAATCTGATGCTTTCATTCTACAAATAAGGAAACTGAGGCTTCAAAACTCATTTAAATGAGTTAGATCTAAGATTTGAATTTAGGCCCTTTGACTACAGATCAAGCATTCTTTTCATTGTATCATGTTACTTGATTTTATTATGAAAAACTTCTTACCCAGCTTCCTAGGAGAAAAAAAAAGAGTGAAGCTAGAAAGAGACAAAGCAGGAAACTTTATCTGTTTTCTCTTGTAGTTATAGAAGATTCAGGCATATCCTTTGAGGGGGGGGCAGATAAGCAGACCATGTTTTGTGTACCACATTTCATCTAGGGTATGAATGAGAGGAGAAGAAGGAGACAAATAGTGGAAAGTGCTTTGTGTAAGGGCCCTTTAAATGAGCGGCGCCACAGTGCAACAGGAGATTTGAGTGGCCCAGAAGTAATCTCTGTGGATATAGGACTGCCCTGTGGGTGGGATCCTGTCCATATTGAGATAGCTTCGTAATGGGTAAACGGCTCTCTCACTGGTTGGCTGTGTGTGTGACCTCAGAGGCCCTTTATAAGCCCCCTCCAGACAGCAGTCTCTCTCTTTAACCTGGCTCCCTAGCCTAGGGTAGCTGAGCCAAGCTGATGGATAGCCAAGAGGTAAGGAGTTTGGTAGTGAACACATGGGTCTTCAGACCAGGTGTTCACTAGGGAGCTGACAAGTCAGGGCATTATGTGAGTAGGTGTAATAAAGGCTTTTAAGATTACACGTGGCTGTTCTTGAGCCTGCTACCGGTTATTAAACTATAGATTCAAGAGATCATGGCCAGAGACCTTAGAAGGCCTCAGAGGAGGCAAGCCGGGTAGAGTTGACACTGCAAAGGTCAATGGTCAAAGGTGCTCTGTTGGGCCTAGGGCAGACTAGTAATTATAACTGCCAGGAGGGCATGTTACAGCTTTGGATTTGGAATCAGAGACCAGAGAGGAAAGGTAAACTAAAAGGACTGAAAAATACTCCTTTCTTGCCTCTACTTCTTGGAACCACTGATTTCCTTCAAGACTCAGTTCAAGGGCTAACTTCTTCATGAAGAACTTTTTGATTCTTCTGTAGTATAAGGGAAAGAACATTTTGTCTAGAATCATGAAGACCTGGCTTCAGATCCTACCTCAGACTCCATTAACTATGTGACACTGGGCAAATCCCTTGACTCTCTCTGCCTCGGTTTCCTCATCTGTAAAATGGAAATAATCACACTGATCTTTCGTTGTTGCAAGGATAAAATGAAATATTTTTTTATCAAGTGCTTCACAAATCTTAAAATACTGTGTAGATTATTATTATTATTATTTATTGTAAAGGGCTGAAATTCTTAAAAGGTGTGCTTGCATCACACAGAGGAGCACTTAAGGCTAATTACTTATTGGCCAATAACTCTATTAGCATATGTTTGGAATTTGTCTCCTCACAGTTGACTCTAGCTCAATGCTTGGGATTAAGAGAATAGTAGGGAAGGATTAGGGGGTGGAGTGAGAGAAGCAACAGAATTTCACTTGGCCTCAGGACCAGGAGGAGAAAAGTGTGGAGATTCACTGGAGATTCACTGGAGATTCTGGACTCTAGAATCAGAGAAGGATCCTTGGCAAAACTCCTGGCAGTTTTGTCCATCTCCTTCACTTCTCCCCCTAAAGACCAAGGACTTTTGCTTATACTGACTCTGGCTGATTCTGAGGCCTCCAGAGAGCTATTCCAGACTTTACAATTTATTACTATTACCACCTTCCAAAACTACCTTGAATTAATTCATTTTGTATAATGTGTGCACAATGTTGCACACACATACACATACCCTCATTTGATGGTAAGTTTCTTACAGCCAAGAACTGAAATTTCTTGCTTCATATTCTAGTGCTTAATACCTAATAAATACTTGTTAATTCACTGATTGATTAAAAATTAAATTGATTTCAATAAGAATCATGTCCCACCTCATTTTCTGAACAGATAAAATGATACTAGTTTTGGATCATAGAGTCAGAGACCCTGGGCTGCAAGGTTACCTGGCAGCATTTTAAATTTGAGACTACCAAATCCTAGAGAGAATAAGACGACTTAATAAAGTTCATAAGTTGGCAGAGTGAACAGTTGAGGATATGTCCTCTGATCTTGTCTGGGTCAAAAAACTGGATTCAGGTCCTAATTCTTCTATTTACTAGTGCATGTGTGAGTTAAATTGACTTCTCTGAGTTATAGGATCATAGATCTAGATCTAACAGGAATGATGGAAATCATCTACTCCCTCATTTTACAGGTCAAGAAACTGAAGAAGAGAGATGTTGAAATGACTTGCCCAGTGGGGGTCACACTGTATTTGGTTTCGGATCTAGATCATTTGACTCCAGTGTTTCTCTCTACTACATTAAAATGTCAATCACTTTTTTGGTTTAGTCTTAATTTTAAATTAGATTATAGATCTCAACTCTTCATTTTTCTTATCATTTTCTTCCTTACCTCTTATTTTCATACTTTAATATTGTATTTTCATGCTAGTTCCCTCTTAGTGCAATGATGCAGGATAAAAGAGCCTCATGTATGTTTGAAGAAAGGGGAATTATAACATGTATATGAACTTTTCCACAATTTTATTTGGTGAAGAAAAGTGCTTTGTGCAATTCAAAAAATGTGATTTCTGTAGCTGTGCTGAAGTTGCTCACTGCCTTTTTGGGGATAGACCATCTAAGAGAGATAGTTTGGGGCCTGGAGGGGCAGGTTGCATCTAGTTCCAAAAGTTCTGAAAAAGAATCTAGGGTCTATGCTCATAATCAAGAATTATAGTATTGTGGGGCAGAAGGATGCTTAACTGGGATGCCTTTAGTGGAGAGGTTTGATTGTGGCCCAGGACAAAGACAGCTTTTAATCACGTTGTTCAAGGATGAACAGGGGCAGAATTCGTGGTTGTAAAGGAAGCAAGGAGCAGTGTTACCTGGCCTTATAAATTTTCAGTATGATTAAAAAAAAACAAAAAACAAAAACAAAAACAAAAACAAAAACTATTCTGATGAAGAACAAGGGAGGAGCAAATTTCATCAAAAATTAAATTGATTCATATAAGAATCATGTCCTACCTCATTTTCTGAGGAGATAGAAAAGACACTAGTTTTGGATCAAAGAATCACAGTTAATGCTTTATATGTTCTGGCCTTGGACCAGGGGTCTAATTTTCCCATCCTAGTTAGGACTCTGCTAAGACTACAATAAGGAATATCCCTAGTTCCCTTGGGGAGCTTTCCTTAATTTGGAGGGTCCACTAGCACTTTCCAGGTAGTAGATATTCTATTACCAGAACATCTGGTCTTTCATAGGACCAGACTAGCAACTTTATTGTTGTTCAGTCATTTCAGTCTTGCCCAACTCTTTGTGAGCCCATTTCAGGTTTTCCTTGCAAAAACATCAGGGTTGTTTGCCATTTTCTTCTCCAGCTCCTTTTACAGATAAGGAAACTGAGGCAAACAGGGTTAAGTGACTTGTCTAGGATTACACAACTACTAAGTGTCTGAGGCTGGATTTGAACTTCCAAAGATAAGTCTTTGAGTCTTTCTGATTCCCAGACCTATACACTGCATCATCTCTGTGCCTTATAGTAATTTCATCACATCCAATCCACTGAATTCTTGCTTTCATATTGTTGTTATTATTGTTGTTTTTAAAACATAATAAACATGCTACCAACTGTCTGGCTCAATTGGTCTAGAGAGTCCTCCTACAATAAAAGAGAAACTTTTTTTTCATTAATAAGCAGGCTCTTGGTTATATTCTGAGATAGAACTACAAAGACAGCATCTCCTACAATCTTAATGGCATTAATTACGGTGCGCTGACAAAGGGGAGAAAGGATGACGTGAGGCTGATAAACATCCAATGTCCAAGAGAGCTGACCCTATTAAACTAATATGGAAAAGAACTCATCTTACCTACACTGCCCACAGATAACCCAGCAAAATCCATTGTATTTTATTCACTTTCCATTCTAATCTAATTACTTTTCTTTGTCTGTTGGCTGAACATCATGCTCAGCAGGCCATTCTGGCTCTGGGACAAGGAATGAGGGTTGGAAATTTGATTTGGAGTGAATATGTGATTCATTAGAATTGGGATTAGGGACTGACCAATTCATTCCTATTCCTGAAAGCTGTGTGTGAGCCTGGATCCCAGCCTATAGCAAACGCCACTTGCTCAGTCCTAGTTACCTTCTGAAACTGCTTTCTTGGCAAATACCTTCCCCTTGCCTGAATCAGTCTTGTTCTAACATATCTACTTTCACTTTTCACCCTCTTCTTCTTCCTCAAAAAGAAGGCTAAAAAGCAGAAGTCTCCGATTATCTGTACACTTTTATTGTTAGTGTTGTGACGTGACTGCGGAAAGGATTTCCTTAGAGGCAAAGTTGTCTGCTGCCATAAATGCCCCAAATGCAAATCATTCGAAAACCTTTGATCGCATCTCTAGACTATGCATATAACATGTGCAGTCAGAGAGGTAAAATGCAGTTTATACCACACAGTCCAAATGTTCAGAAGATTCAGCACAGAAGAAAGCAATTTACCGTTAGCATTAAAGTTAATATCATTGAAAGCAAACCAAATGTTCTTATCCAGCAGAGCGTGGAAAATTCATCCTGTCTTGGTACCAGTCCCTGGTTTCAAATTAGTAGATATGTCTCAACTCTTCACTTTATTTCTTTATCATTTTCTTCCTTATCTCCTATTTTTATACTTCAAAATTGTATTTTAATTTAGTTTCCCCCTCCCACCTCCTGGTGTAAAGACATGTGATAGAGGAGAGATTCATGCACACTTAGTTGCTGCCCTAATCTTCTTCTGTTAAGGCAAATGAGAACTGTAATTGTAACTTGTTTCAAGGAGAAATTTTCCCCTGCCATACATGCTATATCTGAGAAACTGTCTTCCTCGGGAACCGAAACATCATTAATAATAATAACAATAATAGATATGAAAAATCGGTACATGTCCATTTGCTATTTTGCCCTATTGGGATATTTATATCAGGTTTAAAAGAGAAAGTAACAAAAGGATCAGTCACCTGCTTTCCATCCAATGGCTAACACGATTGTGGGTTCCTTCATAGGTAGAGAATTGCTTAAAGTGATAGAAAGTGAGAGGTTTGGGAGGAGGGGAGAGGGGACCAAAATAATGTCTTAAGAGTGGTACGTACCAGGAAATAGACACATGGCGTCTGCCCTGCCCCCAGGAAGTAAAAGAGACTTCGGCCAGTCAGCAGGAGATTTCAAACCATTTCTCAGACACAAAGGCCACAGGAATTAGATGTCGATCAGAAGAAGAAGGTCTGCAGCGAGCAGAAAAATAGGCTTGCGCGTGCTGGTACATAACATATAATAGGCAAGCCAGATCAGGCTTGCTTTGAAAAAAAAAAGAACTAGCTTCTTTAGGGGAAAGAAAGAAAGAAAATGAAAATTCCCTCTAAAGCAATGCTTTGGACTGGCTCGTTGGTTTTTCTGAAATAAATTCATAGCTTTTATTCCCCCACCAGAAGATTACTTTGACCATTTGATTATTTCTCTTCCAAATCCCAGTTGAAAAAACATGAAAGGATAACAAACTTAAGAGCCCTGGGACATCTAGGATACTATGTAGGGGCCATTCCCAAGGATTTCTGTTCTTAGGACCTCTTTCCCTCAATTTGTACCTTAAGGAAAAGCCAATACCCCAAAAGTCTGGGACATGGAAGGAGCTTCAGATGTATTCCAGTTGGCAGTCATTGCTATGGCTTGTTACTTTTCATTGAGATTTTCCCAAAGCCGGTAGGAAAGGGGAGAAAGGGGCCCCACAAAACATTACCTTAGAGGGAAAAAAAAAGCAGTGAACCTTATTCAAATCAATTTTTTTCTCCCCTGTAGGAGATTCCAGACAAAGCAGACCAGAGACATCAATGGTGTGTTTGATAAAACATAGATATGAAAATGAGAGTGGGACAGAACAGAACCAAAAAAGATCTACATCTCTCCTCCATACCCGATGAGATCCCCAAGATTGGTTGGCTGCGGTCCATGTCCAAATCAACACATATCCACATGTACATACACACAACACTCAATGAAATGGTTTGAAAATCCTTTTTGTCTTTCAATTCTTTTATCTACTCAGCCCTCTGCAAACCTAGAGAATGCAAACTCCCAGGATTTCTGAAGGAGATTTCAAAGGGTCTTTAGTAAAACAATTGATTGGGGGCTGCTGCTCCTCAGGTACCTATTCTGAGAAGAAGAATTTTATGTAATGAACATAATGGAGACTCCAACATGGAGAGAAACAGGAGAAAGAATGCATGTGGCAGAAAGCCACTGAAAGAGAAAAAATAGGAGAAAAAGAAAAGGCTCATTGGGCTTGATTAGACAAGAAAACACATTGAACTATGGGACAATGTTGGTGAAACTCTCAAGTGGCGAGTCATAAAGGCACCCTGGGATGATTTGCCTTTGAATGGACAAACAAAATGATTTCAACCTATACATCATGCCATAAACCATTTCCAAAAGGCTAATAAGAGGAATTATTTCCTATTTTGTGCTGGGATTCCCTAGTCATGATCATATCATAGGCAATAGTCCTCCTGACATCTCAGTCAGCTCCTTTTTTTTATGGATTATTAACATGCTCACACTTTGGTACCCTGGATTCATGGATCAAAAGATCATATATTTAAGACGGGAAGAGCTTTTAGTTCAATTAGAATTCAATTCCCTTATTTAATTTGTAAGGAAAAGATCCTCAAAGAAATGGACTAATTTTCTTAGTTACCTGGCTAATAAATGTCAGAGGCTCAATTTGAACACTGGTCTTCCTAACTGCAAGTCCAAGATTCTATCCTTCTGAGTCCCTTAGCTGCCAGGATAACTAAACAAACCATTTCAAGCTAGTTGCCCTTAACTAATATTTTAATTTGATTCTGGATAAATATTTGGGTACCAAATTCAGATCCTTAATGAGGAAATACCAGGGAAATTTTTTTGAGGTGGCTCAATGGCATATTTTTTTGGAAAGCATAAGTGGGAATATTGTAAACAGTAGCAGCATTTAATAAAGTTAGGTGTAGAAAGGGAGACTGGTGGCTACTTGACATTTTAACTTTACCAGCTGCTGACATTTCATTCACAGGGACCCACAGCTCTTGGTTCAAGGAATGGACAATAATAATCTGTTGATATCTAGAAATCCAATAAATCCAAGGCTGCCAACTGAACTCTTGAGATGCCAATAGCATATACTTTAAAGCACCACATCAGGAGAGTTCCAATGTATTCTACCTTGCAGAGTAGGAAGTACTATATACATGTCAATTGCTATTACTGTTATTGTTCCTATTATTCATAGTACTCCTAATCCTTTGAAAGAAAACTCTTGAGGGGAGAGGAGAATATTGATTTAAAAAAGAAGAAGAACTAATCATGCTTCTTAGGAGTTAACTTTATATGTAGTGGATGATGGTAGCTATTTGCCTAATTAGCCTTCCTGCAAAACATAAACACATAAGTCACATTTCAGGAACACAAGCTAATCCTCATTTCTATGGCATGGGATCTTCTATGAGTCTTGCAAAACTCAGGTGTGCTTATTTCAAGGCTACCTTACCTGTTTCCATTAAAGGTGGTTTTATACTCTCCAGTTGGATGCAAAGTCTCATCAGTATACACGGGCACTGAGGTCCTAACACACTCATGCGAGCACTGTAGGGTTTCATTATAGGCGGTAAATATGTCCAAGTTACTGGGCACCCGGGCAGGAGTGAAATCCGTCAGGTTTTGGCAGCTCTCTTCTTGCTGATTGATTTTCCGTTGGTGGCTGTTTCTCCGTGTGTTTCCACTTTGTGCACAGCTAAGGGAGAAGGATGTGATGTTGGGGATATGGAGCATGGGATTGCGAAGTTGGGAGGACAGGGGAATGAGGGAATAATAAAATAGACAAAAACACCATCAACATTTGAACGCAGAGCCTTCATTGAGAAGCATTAATTATACATCATTTAATAATATATGATAATTCCCAAGCTCTTCAGAAGGATCAACGACAATCAAGCAATCAGCTCACTTTATTTTTTTTATTTCGAATTTGAATTTTAAATGTGAGCCATTATGGCAGGAGAATTATTGAGATGAGTGGTTTATCCATGTTATCAGGAAGCTGGAGTTGTTTGCTCATAAAGTGTCAGCAAGAACAATGGCATCAACATGCTTTCCCTTGCTCATGCCTTAGTAGGGAAAATAATTGCGATAGATGACTAGCCACCAAATTAGTCTGTGATAGTTGAGAAATACTAGGACAGTATGAGAGGGAAATTCCCTCTGAAAGGCCAAAAATGCACATACACAATGCACAAACACGCAAATGGGTTTATCCATATACATACAAACATGAGTATATACACATATATGTATGTATATTTAAAAGACATACATATATGTTTATATGTATGTATATTATATATCTTATATGCATATCCATAATGCATATATGTACCACTTCTATGATATATGTGGGTTTACATATGTGTATATACATGCACACACATATGTGCATGTATATAAAATATATACACATGCTTGGGAGTTCTTTTTACAACCCACTGGGCCTTGATGGGCATATTCATGCCCTAGGAACTGGACCTCCTGCCCTATCTTTCAGCTTCTCTGTAGGGATGTTGGATTTCTTTATTTTTAGTCCAATGCCCCAAGTTGGAAGCTAGACTCCATTCTACCATATGAAGACCAGCTGTGTGATATATCTGAATGGCATATCTGACTTATCTTAGCCTTAGGCTTTTTGGAAGGAACTCAATCTGTTCTCATAAGGTGACAACTGGTGCCCTTTTCTCTATTTAGCATCTTTCAGGAAGAGAAGGAATGGGAACTCAAAAACTTTCATGGTCTTTGGAATGAAGCAGAAAATTTGTGATGCAATCTGCTTCATAGTATGTTATATCTGGTGTGAGACAATAAGTGTTATTAATCCTGCTAGTAGCAAAATAGAAATTAATCTGTCATTTTTCTGATGTATGTATGTACTCTCTCAGCACCCATCCATGGTGATCTCCTCTGAGTAACCCACAGCAGGGGCAAAAGAAAGACAAATAATTAGGGAGGAGAATGCCCTGTAGAAGGCAATATTTAAACAGAATCCATTTTGGGACATGCTCTTCAATATTTCACCCATAGATTATAGGATTAATGTTAAACCCCCTCATTTTATACATGAGAAACTGGGAACTAGAAGGAGAAATTGACAAATCAAATTCAAAAACAGATATATAGCAGAGCTAGAACCCAAAACCATGACCTTTGATTGCAAGGACATTAATCTTTCCACTGGACCATTTGGCCTCCCTTCTCAGGTATTATGCTGCTGCTCTCTAGATTTTATATCTTTGGAGAATGAAAAAAGTTGAGCAGAAAAAGTAATATTTGGGACTCTTCTTTATCCTTGAGTATCATTAACTGTTTAATGGTTCTATTTCTTCAGGTGACTGCAGTAGAAATGTCAGAGGAGATTGTCCATGACTCCTGAGGTGGAACAGATGTCCAGTGCTTTCCCTATCCTAAAACTGATTTTTAAAAGGACAAATTGAATAATATTCAGTCCTTATAAAATGCATTGTAATTGGGTGTGTCTGTGGAGAACTCTAATTAATTTATCTACCAGGAAAGAGCAAGTGCATTTTCTATCCATTCTGAAATCCCATAGGTTGATACTCTTTCCCCTTCCCCATCCTGGGGCTATCATCTCATTGTTATATAGAGGCTTTCAAAAAATAAAAACACCCAAAGGTGAAGAAATAAGTACTTTTATGGAACTGGACTTCTCACCTCCATTCAGGGCTCTCTTAAGTCCCACTAAACACATCTTTGGTAACAGAACATTGCTTTCTGATACAGAGCATGGCTACCATTTTGCGGGCACATCAGAAAGCTCCCTTTACAGAACTATAGAGCAAGGCAGGCTCAAATCATCCTTACTCTGCCAATCTATCTAACCACTATCAAACAAGCCCTGTTCTACATCCCTGTGCCTGGATATTTATCATTTCTTTGCAGAAAATGCCCTCCAGGCCCAGGGATTTTCAACAGGTACCAAGGAAATTCCCTTAAAACTTTTGGGCTCATTTTTATCTATGTTTTGGGGCTGGGTGATACCCTGGAAATTTGATGCTGCCTTTCTTATCCCATCAACTAATTAATCCACCCACTCCCTTCTTATTTCTTTTATTTTGGGGTCTGAATACCCTTTGTGCCCATCATCCATATGTTTTTTTAGCTTATTATTTGGAGATATCATAGGACTCATTTAGGTACATCAGAGTGCGACAGAACTGAGCTTTGAAGTGAGAATGAGAGCAAATTTTCTGGGAGAATAATTCCCTACAAATTAGGGGTGGGGCAGATATTAAAGGGGCTTCCAAAATGCTTTTTTGAAGAGTGAGGTTACTCAATGGTTCAAGTGGGGGAGTTGTGGTGGCAGATACATAACACTTAGCAAATCTGACCTCAAAGTAGGCCAGTTTCCATAAGAAAACAGGCAAAAGCAGGGATGCCTGAAGCGAAGAACTAACCTATTTCACTATTTGCAGAGCTGATGTCTAAGGGAAAACCAGAGAGTAAATTAAACAAGCAAAGTGAATGAAATCATCCTGGGATCCCTGGGCTGGGATCCTCTGCTAGGAAGGGGAGATGGGCAGATTGGATGGAAAGGGGTACAGAACAGAGTGAGGAGTCTTACATTAGGGGAGTCTCAGTGAAAATATGAGAACAATCACTAAAAGAAAAGAAAAAATAATCGCTACTGAATAATAGTAGGCTGGGCTGATTCTCGTTTTTACAAGTTGCTTTTGGATCAGAGAGGAGGGTTTGGGAACATAAGCAGCAAGGCATCTGGGAAGCTATTTGAAAATGGTTGGTGCTCAGTACAGTTCCTGCTGCGGGAGCCATGGGGCAGGATGATTTGCCCTAAATAGCACATGTAGCTTTGAATACAAAAAAAACTAGTCCAAGGAGTCACAGCAGAGAGGGCCAGCAAGCTTAGATCCTAGGGAATCAGCCAGAAAGAACACTGTGACTTGGAAATTGAAAATAATTACAATGGTAGTAATAATTTTACAACACTTGTCTTTTTCCAAAGAGCCAAACAGACCATGGAATAAAATATATTCTCATAGATGGAAAGGACCTTGGAAGCATCCAGTCCATTTCCCTCATTTAAGGAGTTTAGAGAAGCAAAGTGGATTTACCCAGAGTCATCCTGCTAGTAAGTATTAGAGAAGGGATTTGAACCCAAGTCTTCCTTCTTTATAAATCCAGCACTTTTTGAACAACTATTTAGCCATGTTTTCCCCAAGGTCCAGGGCCCTACAAAGATAGCCACCCTACCCTGGTTTCCCCAAACCAGAAAGGTCCTTACCAATTTTTTAAGACAAGAGTTGTAATCAGAGCAGCTATAACCATGATGAGGGAGACAGTGATGGTTATTATCTGATGGACAGCCAGACCTGTAAAGAAAGAAAGAAAAGGGGGAAAGTGGAGATGGGGGAGGGGGTAAAATATCCATGAAATTAATGAGCAAAAAAGGAAGGGCAAAATTTTAAAGGTGAAAAAAGTACATTAGTGTTACTTGGTTAAAAAAATAAAAAAAGATAAAAAAAATTAAGCGTAATTCATGACCAGCCTTTCAATTCTTCTGAAATGATGTGAGTCACATTGTAAATTAGAGAAGATGACAGCCACCTGAGTGATCTACTTTCTAGGACACCTACTGCATAATGCTAGGATCAAAGACCCACAAAGCCCCTGCAAAAGATATTGGCTGCAGCAACTTACTTTTACTAATGCTCCCAGAACCTAGAATTTTAGTTGATATGACTACCTCTTTTGTTCCTTTATCCCTTTCACCTTCTTCACCATTTCACCATGAGATAAGGTAGTAGCTTGGGGAGAACTTTGCATATAAAGTCACATATCTTATTTCTAGCCCCAAATCTTCTTATTCAAATTTAGTTTCAATACAACAGGTATCAATTAAGTATCAATCAATCAACAAATATTTATCAAGTGCCTAGTCTGGAGGAGTCACTGGGTACAATATTGAGTAAACAATTCAATTAATATATCAATAAGCATTTATTAAATGTTTGCTACTCATTATATGCTCATATAAGTGATAAGGATACAGAGATGAAAGGTTTCTGCTCTCAAGGAATGAAAGTTCAAATAGAAGTGAGAATACACACATATAACACATCACACAAAAGATATACATGCACAATATACACTTGCACAATATAGACATGCATCTTATACATGTACATGCATATATATGTATGCATGTACAGACATACAAATGTATGTGCAGCAGGCAACCAGATGGCACAGTGGATAACTGCCAGGTTTGGAGTAGGGAAGATCAATTTCCCGGGGTTCAGATCTGACTTCAGATAACTACTACCTATATGGCCCTCGGCAAGCTGTTTAACCCTGTTTGCCTGTTTTCTCTTCTGAAAAATGAACTAGAGAAGGAAATAATAAACAATTTTACCATCTTTGCCAAAAAAAAATAAACTCAAATGGCGCCATGAAAAGTTGGACATGACTGAAAGCAACTGGAAAACAACAATATTATGTCTCTATACACACACATATATATGTATAGAGAGAGGAAATGGACAGACAGATAGACAGAGACACATAGAAAGAGAGAGAAACAGTGAAATAGAGAGACAGAGACAGACAGAGAAAGAGAGAGACAGAGACAGAGAGACAGAAACAGAGAAGAGAGAGAGTCTCCCAAACTGGCACATATGGCAAAAAGTCAGTGGTTAAATCATATTTTCTGCTATTTTGTGCTTTAGGAAACTGGAGGACAATTTTAGTACAGCGATGTTGGCTTGTGTGCTACAGGGTCGTAACAGTGCCAGCTTGAAGAGAGAAAAAGGGAGGCAGAAAAAAGAGACAGAGATAGACACACAGAGAGAAAAAGAGACAGAAAAAACAGAGACAAAGACAGAGACACAGCAAGAGAATGATATAAAGAGAGAATGAGAGAAAAAGGAGAGAAAAAAAATAAATACAAGATGAATATAAGGCAGACATAGTAACATTGGCTTAGAAGATACGAGCAGTTGGGAGGACAAAAGGTCTCTTGGGGATACAAAGACAAAAAAGAAATATCCTTATCTATATGCAATTTATATTCTACTATAATGGAAGGATATAACCAAATGGATACATTCAAAGCATATGCAAAGTAATTTCAAGGAATAGAGAATCCTGCAAACTTCAGGACTGTGTGAGGAGATCAGCTGAAAATGCTCCCCTATCTAAGGTGGACAATGGAGACTGGGGGTCATGAAAGGAGGAAGAAAGTGCTTACAAGGGAAAAACATCCATTTTTGCCAAATGTGCTCAAAAACTTGAATCCATTTTTTCCTTAGACCTTGCATGTATTCTGGGAAGAAGAATATGTTTCTGTTCTTTTTTTTTTTTTTTTTTTTTTGAGAAAGGAGAGGTATTTTATGTAAATTCTACCACCCTTTATCACAGAATGGTATAATTGATATATCACTCCAGAATATACTAGAAATATACTCTAAAAGCCAATTAATTGACTAACTTAATGGTCTTTCAATCATACATTAGGTGAAGAAGTTTTTTAGGGTATAGATTAGCATTTAACAATCTTATATTTCTATAAGTTTGTGATTTTGTGACTGGGATCCTATGAAGAAAAATTCAGAGCTGGAAACAACAACTTTAGGGAACCCTCAAACCCTACTTTCTCATTTAAAAATGAGGAAACTAAGGCATATAGAAATTAAGATATTTCCTCAGAGTCACATAAATAGTAAGTGTCCCAGGTGGGCTGATAATTAAGATGTTGATGGTATTGATGATAATGTGACAATAAAAAAATTACATGCACTATTTTAGAATATTTGAAGATATGCAAAATGTTTTATAGATCCAGAGAATTAAAAAATCATTGTGCAGCTTGAATATAAGGCTTAAAGCTCCACAAAGCCTCTTGGGATATGTTGCTTTATCATATGATCCTAACAAGAACCTAATAGGTAAATGCTATTATTAACCTCATTTTATAGATAGTGACATAGAGGCAGACCAATGGGGATTATCCTGTCACACTGCTACTAAGCATCTGAGGCAAAATTTGAACTCAGGTCTAGCTAGCTCCCATTTCAGTTTAATGCATTATCTGCTTCACAGATATGTAATGAAATCCCAGCAGAGATGAGCATGTGGGAATTAATGCAGGTTTAAATTGGATTATTCTGCCAACAAGCCAAAATCTGAGGTGCAGAGAACAGCTCCTTCCTCCTCAGTAGCCTCCTTTCATCTTAACCCAGCACAACTTTAAAACCATGCCCCCAAAGCCTTCTGCCTTTGTTATTAGGGAGTTTTTAATCAACTATTGATCACAAGCAGTTCTTGCTTGTCAGACTACAGATGAAAACTCTCTTGGTTTACTTGTAAGGAAGTAAAAAATCTTAACACACTCAAAGTTTGGGCCAAATCTAAGAAGGCAAAATTTCATAGGAATAAATGCAAAGTCTTAAACTTGGGGAAAAAGTATAAGATGGGGGGAAGTATGATAATTTGTCTAACAATGGTTTGTGGACTTTGGTGAACTGCTCTAGAAATATATGTCTCTAGTGTGATAGGGCAGCCAAGAATATTGAAGGGGAGTTCCATTTAGAAACACATTATCCAGGTCCGAGGTGATAATATTCCAACAATATTTGTAATCACATCTAGAATATTATGCTTGGTTCTGGGGTTGGAACTTTAGTTGGGATATTGACAAACTAGAAAGCATCCCAATGAGGATGACTAGGATGAGGAAGGGAATTGAAGTAATTTCATAGAAAGCACAGCTGAAAGAATTAGGGGCAGGATGGAGATTTATCCTGAGAAGAGAAGATTAAGGTAGTAGATTGATTTATTCCTTTCTGATTCCCAACCCCTCCTAGCTGATCAATTCAAGAAACTAGGACCTTTGATCCACAAATCCTAGTCAAAAGCACCCTTTTGAATTCCAATAGGAGATATCCGTGCTCTCACAACCCCCATAGGATCTGAGTCAACTTGGGCTGTCCCAGCCCTCATTCTAATGATCTACTCAGGTTTCCCAACCCCAACCAAGCAAATATGCACCCTCACTGAAACCCAGGGAGGAGCCAATTTGGGACTCCACCCGCAGGCCCCTTTAGCTAAATCTTTCATTAGAAAAGAGCCAAGCTGGAGTCCTCTCTTTTCAGAGGTTCCAAACATGGCAGCCTTACGCCTGGCATGCCATCTCTGCCACTGGAACACAGTTTCCAGTGCCCTCTTACCTCTACCTTCAACTTTACTAACTAGACTTTAACTTTACTTTCAAACCCCATAATAAACCTCTTTTATCAATCTAGGTTTTCAGGTCTATAAATTATTTTACAGGGGACTCTTGCACCTCTACTAAACCTCATTTAACTCTGTATTCTTGTGCTGAATCCAAAGGGGTTGCACAGGTTCCCTGTGCCCCGAACCTGTCACTAGCCCTCAAACCCTAATTTCATTTAGATACCCCAATTCTAGACCTCATCAGTAGGATATGACATCTGTCTACGAATATTTGAAGAACTCTCAAGAAATATGTCATCTGTTAAATGGGAACAATAATACACTACTGGTTTTATAGCATTATTGTGAATATCATTGAATGGAAGTAGAGTAAAAAATATACCCTCATTTGCACATTTTAATTTCTTTGCCCAGCAAAATGCTAGGTACGTAGTATGGATTTTTGTGTGCTTGTTGAATGGAACTGAGTCAGAAATGATTTATAAATTTTTGAACACTATATCACTATGAGTTATTACATTTTGTAATAATGTAAAATGGCCAAGGTATCTCCATAGAGTCTGTTTAAATTGGTTAATTGTCTTAGCATATTGCTTCCCATTTATTAAGTATATCATGAATGCTTGAATTGAATTATTGAATTTTTGTAAAAAATGTGATCTATTGGGGACATGGAAGAGAATAGGAAGACAATGGTAGTTTTTTTGTATTTGTACTGCTGGCATTTAGCATTGTGCTCTTCACATAATAGGTATTTAATAAAAGGTTTTTGAATTGAATTGAATTGAAAGAAGATGGATGATCTTTCTAAGGGTTATGTCTTCCAGATCTGGAGGGAGGGAGTTAAAGGTGTGCTTCCCCCTATCTTGAAAATCCCTTCATACCAGAGAAGTCTGAATTATTATATTATGAAAAGATAAAACATGACATTTTACAATACTATACATGAGTTTCTATACAATAGTATACATTTATACATACATATATATATACATATAGATAGATAGATAAATTTTTGACTTTCTAAACTTTTTCTGTCATCTGCAACTTTCACAGAAATTCCCCTAAATTCCCATTTAATTTCTTGTGTCAATCCACAATACATCAAAAACAGGAGGGGGAAAGGAAAACTGTAGTGTCTTTTATTGGGGACATTTTTCAGATAAGAAATGGACTAGGTGATCACCACCGAAGCCGTTTCAATTCTGACATATCATCTGTATCTATGATTTTTTGTCCCGAGGCAACATTCTATCCGATCTGCCTTCCTCACAGAAAGTGTCTGAGCATGTCATGGTATTTTGTTTATTTTGTTTTTTGTGATGTGCATCTGTTTACCCAATACACGTATGTGTTTCCTGATGGCAGATTTAATCCCAAAATGACTTTGCTGGCTGTCTCCCAAAGACACAATGTCTCAAACAGATGTTACTTCTCCATTGGATATCATCCGATGGGGAGAAATTGTTAATAAATAATTAAGACTTGGCATGAACAGGAAATAAGTTTAATTCTTTTATTCCTCCTATAAGCTTTTCTAATGTTTGGTAAGGGATTTCCATCTTGAGTCTACAGAATAGATGCTGTTTTCTAAAAGAATAGGAGCTAATTGTTCGCATGGTACTCAAATGCTAAAGTTTCTCAGTGATTTCAGATAGAGGCATTTGAGGGGAACTGGAGGCTGGCCATCGCTAATGAAACTTCTCACATCTGGTTTAATTTGTCACAGCAGTGAAAGAGTCAGTCCATGGCTTGGTAATATTTTAGAGAAACCAGTCTTTGTCGCCCTTTTAAAAAGGCCAAAATCTGACATCTAAATGGTAGAAGCCTAATTAGGCAAATACTAGTAGCCTATTTTACATACGTTTTCCACAGCCTTTCCTCTCATTAGAGATTTTCAAGTACAAGATGATGACCACTTATTAAACATTCCACTGTTACCTACTTTGCAGCTTACTATTTTAAGAGAGTTTTCTAGAGCCCTGAGAGTTTAAGATTCTTGTTTAGGATCACCCAGCCCACAGGTGTCAGAGGTGGATTCTGAAACCAGATCTTCCTATTCTATGAGGTATGTTATAATTGAAAGCATTTTGGAGGTATGGGTTGGAATATGGAGTTGTAGAGGTCCTGCCATTTTGAAATTTTATGATTCCAGGAATTCTATCATGTTGTCACATTCTCCCCATCTAGTCACTATATATGTGTGTGTGTGTGTGTGTGTGTGCATGTGTGTATGTATACACACACACACATATATATATATAATATAATATATGTATAAAATATAATTATATATATATATATATATATATATAAAACTTGTTACATTTCTATTATTTGAGAGGCACTGTGCTAGCTAGCACAATGCTGGGCAAACATAGGATGAGTTCAATTAAAATGTGTTTTGCTAAGTAAGGAAGAATTTTTCTATCAATAAACCTATTTTACAACATAAATTTATATTATTATAATAATTCATATTTACATAATATTCAATTCCATTCAAAGGCATTCACTAAACCACTGGATCAGATGCTGGTGATGTGGTATAGTTTCTAGGGGGCATTATAGCAATACTCTAAGATCACCTGGCCTTGGGAATGGTGTAGTTGGAAATGATATATTTTTTCTCCTAGGTTATCATGCCCCAGTTAGCTCTATATGTCCAGAGTGCTATGGCTACATATATTGCTGGCTATCTTATAACAGCCTCTTGGTCAGTGACAACAGAGTTTCCAAGACTAATGAGCAATAACAATGAGATGCTTAAAGTTGAACCAGATGCAGAACAAAGTTGGGTCTCTGCTACCTAACCTAGTGATGTTTCAGGCCTAAAAACACATCTCTGGAAGGTTACCCCTGAGCTCTGTCCAGAAAATTATGGGTAGTGCAACTGTGTACAAAGTCAGAACCAGGCCACACCTCAAATCCACCTCCAAGACATAAAATTAGCATATCAGTGATATGAAGCACCTGGTTTCTCTAAATTTTTTCTATACATTTATCTTTTTTCCCCTAGTTCTTTGCTAACTTCCATTGGAACTTAGCCCACTTTAATTGGCATTACAATTATAATAAACTTAGTTTTGAGATGAATCTGAGCTTGCAAATTTTTTTGAGATACCTTGTGACACCCCAACCTTTTTCAGGTCTCCCTTAAACCCCAACAATGGGGATTATCAGGATATGGATAAAAAACACTCTGACCTCAAGGAGTTTCTAATCTACTTAGGTGGGAAATGAGAGAGGGACACAGAAAGACAATGAGATAGAGAGACAGTGAGAGAAACAGAGAGAGAGAGAGAGAGACAGAGACATTATGGAAGGATGTGAGTGTATACATATACATACATATACACATCTATACGTGTGTATGTATATGTATATTATATGTGTGTGCATGTATGTGTGATGTGGCTGATGTAGACACCAGATGATGGCAGACACCAAAAGATGGGGTCATGTGAAGAATTCACAGTGGCCATTCTCTTTGGCAAAAGGTAGATTTATTCAGAGAAGTAATTACAGACAAAATGAAGGGAAACAATAGATAATAGGAGTAGTAAATCTGAAATAGAGTGGGAGACCATATGAAAGACAAGTTCCTGAGTGGAATTCACAATAACCTAATAGAAAGGGAGCATCTCATGGAGTCAGACCATATCCTTAGCTAGTAGGTTAAATCCTAAAAGGCACTTGGCACCCTAAAAGAGTTAGCTATAACGAGGAAGAGTGAGGTCAGGATTGACACCTCAAGGTATGCTTGGGTTTGGAGATACCACATGCCATGAGGGAGGAGAAAGGAGGCAGAGTGAGGGCAGATTGACCCAAAGGAGGGCAGTGAGTGTGACATGAGCCATAAATAGATTTTATGGGGAAAATTTAACCTCAGGAACATGACTGAGATTTCTGACAGAACATGGCAAGTTGAAGTTACTTAAGACCCCTACAGAGGGTGGAACTCAGGGGTTTGATATATCTTGGATTTCTGACTGTATGACCTCCCCAAAGGGAGCTAAAATGATCTCGAAAAGTGGCTTCTCCATGCCTGTCTCAAGGATCAATTTTCCTATTTGGATAACATATTAATTGAACTCCTATGTGTCCAGCATTGTACTAGCTAGCAGAGTGTCTGCTATATAGTAAGGACAACAAATGCCTGAATGGAATTGTTGAATTAAAAATAAAAGTAATCTATAGTGAGTTAATGGGAAGAAAAGTAGTAGAAATCCCCAAATCATAAAAGTTGGGATTGGCAAAACCTCTACAACCACATTTTTCAATCTATAACTCCAAAATCATCCCTTTTCTAACATGTCTCATAAAGGAAGAAGACCTGGTTTTGGTTTCCACCCTGACACATACTGGCTAGGTGACCCTAAGCAAGTCTCTTAAACTCGCAATGTTCTGGACCCAAGCTTCTTAAACTGTAGGTCTCAACTTTATATGGGGTCTCATAATTGAATGTGAGGAGGTCACAAAATTATTATTTATTATCAATAAATGTTTGTTTTGTATATCTTTTTATATATCTATTAAACCATAGTCATGTTAACATTTCTCAGGCAAAAAGGGGCTGTGAAGGAAAAAATTTTAAGAAGCCCTGCTTAGACAATTCCCTAAGACTGTAAGATAGACAGAGAGTAACAAGCTGCACTGATAGATGAAGTTTCCTCATTAGGAAGTTCCTTATATGTAGGCCCAGTCCCTATCAAATAGCATGCTATACCAATATAGAAGAAATACTAGTATTTTGTATGTAAAATATAAAATCACTTTCCCTATGTGCCTGGTATTGTATGAGCACAGTATCTAGTGTATTGTTGATGCT
The DNA here is from genome assembly GCF_048593235.1 of Sminthopsis crassicaudata. Classification (NCBI taxonomy): domain Eukaryota; kingdom Metazoa; phylum Chordata; class Mammalia; order Dasyuromorphia; family Dasyuridae; genus Sminthopsis; species Sminthopsis crassicaudata. The sequence goes on from NC_133619.1 coordinate 628,251,439, forward strand.
TGAATTAATTAATTTGATTAACTAATTAATTAATTAATTTGATTAATTAATTAATTAATTGATTAATTAATAGGTGCCTCAGGAAATTTTGTGGGGAATCCATATACATATACATTGTAAACACACAGGAATATACATATATCGATACATATGCACATATATATATATATTCATATGTAATATATATGTCCCCATATATATATATGTACCATATATGTGTGTGTGTGTGTGTGTGTGTGTGTGTGTGTGTATATATATATATATATATATATATATATAAATGGTGCGTGCATTTACATGTACACACACATATCCCATAATATTTCCCACAATGTCTATCAATTAAATAGCTTTTATTTAAGCATCTATATCAGGCCCTATACTGATACAACAGTGGGAACATAGGAAGAAGAAAATTAAAATATATTAATTGACATGTAGACTCCCTCTGCCAACAAGAATGATACACTTTATACTTCTATATCATGGAATAACATATTTATAAAGTGTTCTGAAGTTTCTAAATCATGTCTAATTCAGTTCCATTGAAGAAGTATGTGCAAATTCACTCTCTATACCTTCATCGTCCTGGGCATTGGGGCTAACTTTAAAAATAAGGCATCCTACGCATATAAATTACTTGCATCCAGTGACAGTTGAAATAATGATATTTAGTGTGCAATAGACACATTATCGTAACCCCTTTATAGAGGAGGGAACTGAGATTGTGAAAAATCCATCAACTCCAAGATTTAGAGTTTAGGATGGACAAGAGAGATCATTCCATCTATTTTTTTTTTTTTTTACATCTGAGGAAAATAACCCCCAAAGTGGTCAAGTAATTTCATTTGCTTAAGATCTCACAGGTAATATGGGGTTGGGATTTCATCTTCCTGCTACACGAAGAAAATTTTCCCATGATCTTATAGCTAATTAACATCAGAATCTGCAGTCAAGCCCAGGAAACTAGAATCAATCTGCTATACCTAGAAGCCTTTTTTGACCGTTAAGTCAATCAATAAACATACATTGAGTGCCTAGATTATGTCAAACACTGTGCTAAAGATACAAAAAGAGGGAAGTTCTTACCCTCAAAGAACTCACAATCCAATGGAAAGATGTATTTTGAATCATAATTGACTGAAAGAAATCTCAGTCTTCTGGAATAAACACCTAATATGAATTTTGCAAATGTAGTTTAAAAATGATCTATTTATTAAAGCATGTCACCTTGCTAGCTCATAAACTACATGACAACATGGACAGTATACTGTTTACATTGGATGTTTCTGTGTTTAAATCAATGCTCTAGGTACAGCAAATTTAATAGCTGTTTATTGAATGGAATTAGTGATTTTTAAAAATGATATACAATATAAAATGCCTTTTGATCTCAAAAAACTGAGCTGTAAGCAGTTTTTTTTCTCTCTTTCCCTTTAAGGACAATGGACTCTTCCTTTCCCTTTAGCTATTTAGAGACATGGTGTACCAATCAATTCAACTCAATTCATCAAGCATGTTGGCTAAATGTAAAGCACTATGCTAAATTTGAAAATACAAAGAAAAAATTTAAAATAGTCCCCTGCCATCAAGAAATTAATGTTCTACTATGCATATAGAACATAGAAAGAGATGATTTAACTATAAGATAATTTTAAAAGGGAGAAATATTAATATCCAGAAGAATCTTGAAAAGCTTATCTTGGGGAACTGTGAGTTGATTCAAGAAGGAATAAAAGAATCAATTAGTCAAGATGCATTTATGAAGGCCTTGCATTGTTTGACACTATATTAAGGTCTGGAAATACAACAAAAGTAAAAAAAAAAGAAAATAATTTAAGGAATGGCATCTAAGGGGTAGAGATAAAGAAGGACTGTTGAAAGAAAGACATTCTATTTATTTTCTGCTATCCTTTCCCATCCCATCAGGAAGTATGTAAATGGACATTTTTTTTTTTTAAAGTGCAAAAAGAGACTGACTGGTGAGAGTCATTAGTTAAAGCATTCAAAATATGTCCTGATTCTACTCTGCTTGAGGTTTAGTGATTCTGCTTCTTGTCATATAGGAGGCACTCTTCTTTCCATTTCAGAACATAAAGAACTATCCTTTGACAAGCAGATGACAAACATCTCTTTAATTGGCTGCTGAGCCAGAAGTGAGTATACATACTAAAAGCTCATGCAGATAACCTCTCACTCTCTTACCTGCTATTTTTGAGTTGAATTACTATAAATCTTGCATAGGGTACATAGGGCAGCATCTTTAAATCCCTTATCTCTTCACCCAGCTGCCATGTATCTGAGAACACATGAGGGAGATCTTTCTGATATACTCTTCTTGTCTGATATTAGGCGAGTGAATATCCTGAGATGATAGGCTGCAGGAAACCAGCAAGACCATCCAAACCACTGGACATCCCAAAGAAAACAAGAGTCTTAGAAGTATCAGCTGAGTATGCTGAGGGCACCATTGTAAAAATCTGAATATTGATTTTCTTGACCTATTATGGTAAGGAATCAGGTCAGCATAGCAAAGGGAGCACACTTGAACATCTATAGGTCATTCACCAGAAATGAATACAAAAGAGGGGAAAGAAAGATTCCCAGGACCAAAAAGTGTTTTAGGGAATTGTTTTGTAGAAGTCTTTTAACTTTAGTTAAAACTTCCCAGGAATGAAGTGGGTTTGATGAGGGAAGACTTCACCTCATGGATTGGGGGAAGCAATAGTGATTGTTCTTCAAACTTTGTTATACCTTCTCAGTAAACGTGCAAAGATTATTGATGCTAATTGATCATTTGATCTTGGGGAAATGCAAATGGGCTAAATAATTTTGGAAAGCTCACTAGTAGGGGCTCATGAATGACCGTATTAGAAATTCCACCTTCTCAAAATTATTCTTCTACTACTTTGAAGAGAACAGTAGTCAGTGTCTTTCTGAGAACCCAAACTACTGGTGAAAGTTGTGATTGGAACATAGAGTTTTATACATAAATTTGTTTTGTTTTTGGTTTTTTGTTTGTTTGTTTTTGTTTTTTTCTGAGGCTGGGGTTAAGTGACTTACCCAGGGTCACACAGCTAGGAAGTGTTAAGTGTCTGAGACCAGATTTGAACTCGGGTCCTCCTGAATTCAGGGCTGATGCTGTATCCATTGCGCCCATAAATTTGTTTTGAATAGAATGTTGAAATAGGGTATTATTTAAGTTACCAGCTGAGAAAGTCCCTTCCTAGGCTACCTAAATTAGGACTTTAGAACAAGTGAAGCAAATTAAATACTGAAACAGATGAATCCAATATCATCTTTATCAAGGCTAATGAATATGGACATTTGTGACACTGCTTTTTGAAGGTAAATTTTGTGTGTATGTGTGTTTGTGTAAATGTTCACTTTTTTCATCTTGAGGATTAATCAAAAATTCAATAAACAAACATTTATTAAGTACCTACAGTGTACCTATAAATGTGCTATATGCTGAGAATATGGCAACAAAATCAAAACAATCCATAACCTCAAATAACACATTTTATACCAAGAAAGGCATGAAATCATACCAATGTCAGGCATGGTCCAATAAGATTATATACAAGAACGGCAATAACTGAGAAGTAAATACCCAAATTGACATGGTAAGGAGTAAACAAGCAGTTTCATCTATTTGTGAGAACTGGGATTTGATGATAAAAATATCCATTAGGCTGGCTCCCACACTCATGTTTCTTTACCTAAACTGAAACTATTATATTTTGTGTCTTCTTACCCTTACAATGTTAGCTCCTTGAGAATACGGACCATTTTGTTTTTTGTCTTTTTTATCCTCAGTGTCTAGTATAATATCTGACACAGATTAAGTGCTTAATGAAAGCTTGTCCATTGATTGATTGATTCTTCCTTATAGCATCCATTCATAATGTATACTCAGGTGCTCCAAGGGCACAGAAACTCAAAAGTCATTGAGAGTTTTAGCCATAAAAATATTATTGTTATAGAGGTAAAAGATATCTCAGAGGCCAACTTAGCCTTCTCTTTCATTTAAAAAAAATATTAAACTGAGGGCCAGAGAAGTGACTTGTCTAACAATACGTTATGAGTAAGGAACCTAGGGAACAATTTGAACCCAAGACTTCTGGCTGCAAATACAGTCTTCTGTTGACTATCAGTTGAGGAGGACTGACGTTATAGATGCCTATTGTCAAGATCTTAAGTTGTGAAGCCCTCTGTCAAGTAATCCTTGATCAGAAAGGATCCAGGGTGTTGGGAAATGAAGCAAAGATTATCAAATGAATTCCTTCAAAGATTAAGATTCAACATTCTTCAATCAGCGGTTAAATGATAACTTGTGGGATGTTATGCAATGAAGATCCTTTTGGGAATTTTGCCAAGTAGATGGCTACCTAGATGCCATCTAATGCTAAAATTTCTGTATCATTCATAAATTATTTTCTCTGTTACTTCCATTCATTTCTTTTTTTTTTCTTCTGTTTTCTAGAAAGACTCAACTCTCACCTGTTTCCCATATGGCAACTCTTCAAGTAGTTAGTAATATATATCATGTTTCTCCATCTGTTCTGTTTCCCCTCTTTAATTCCCCTGTCTTTTTTTAGACTAAAGATCCCTAGAACTTTAAACTGTCCCCAAGGTGACCTGAACATGAGTCTCTCCAGCATTCTGGCTGCTGTCCTTTGAACATTCTTTAGCTCATCAGTGTCCTTTTTTAAACTGTGGTCCACTGAAAGGAACACAATATTCTAGAAGGAATCTGATGAAGACACAGTAGAGAGGGTTTGTCACCTCCTCATTAGTAGAGGAATTAAAGAAGATATTTCCCCTAGAGGAAAAGCCATAAGCCAAAGGATATAGAGTTTGCTCAGGGAAAAGTAAGTTTATGAATTTTATTTTTCCACAGCAGCAGGAAATCATTGGCTTTATATAAATATTATCTGGCAAAAGAGTCAGTTGCCCTCAACCTGGTTTAGCCTGTTTCCCAAGGTGATTTTACGGGGGTGTGGCTGCTGTGCATATTACAGATTATTGGGACCAGTGAGAATTGATTAAGAAAAGGACACTAAAGGTATATGAACAGCCCTGAAAAGTGCTTGGATAGCCTTCATATAAGAGGCACTAGTTCTTCCCCAATACATCATAATCAATTCTGTGAGTTAAGAGGATATGTATCACAGGAAAGTATATTCCTCTTCCATGGATTAGTTGAATGAGAATAATTTGTATTGTGTCCATGTGGAGTCCTTAGAGCTTGGTCAGATATTGAAGATGTCAAGATTATCCACTGCATCTTGAACCATTGCCAGTTGCCCTGACATTCATCTGCACCATTGGACTTTAATGAATCACAAGAAATAGTCAAGTTGACAATTTTGTACAACTCTGCCTCACTTAGATCCAATTCACAAATAAGTCAAGATATGACTCTGTGATGTCATTAATCCTCTTTGAAATTGAAGGAGGAACATCTTGTAAAAACACTAACTGCCCAACTGACAGTATAGTCAAGTAGGAGTGCAAGATGGAGGACCCCAAGATGAGACCTGGAAATGATAAAGTCATTTACTCTAAATCCTTCATTTTTAGCTGAAAAAATAAGCCACTGAAAATTGAGACTTCCTTAATGTCACACAATTGTTAAATAAAAGGGCTAGGATTTGAACCCTTGTTCACTGAGGGCTACTAGAGTGCTTTCTATAGTACTGTGCCATACGTTACAGACTCAAGGCCAATGTGACATCATTCTCCAACTTCAGAACCAAGAATCATATATTTAGATTTGGAAGAAATGTAAGAGATTGTCTGTTCTAAATCCTTTATTTTCATAGATGAGGAAACATCTGTAAAAAGAAATTAAGTGACTTGCTCAAGGTCACATAAATAACGAATGGAAAGACTAGTATTTGAACCATATTCATTGACTCTAAACTTTGAGTGGTTTCTACTGTAGCATGCCCTTCTCTTTGTATTGAAACAACATCAAAAATAATAACATGAATATCTTCAGAACCAAGGTCAATATGGAATCTCAGTTTTTCAAGCATTCTGAAATTCAGACAAAATATCAGATCTTGAAACTGAGCTGTGGGGATTTTCTCTCCTTTCCCCTGACAAACATCATCCATCCTATTTATTTAGGGCTCCTTTTGTTTCTGGTAATTGTCATTGTATACTAACGTGTCTGGGACTCAGCTATCATACATATAATGAAAAATTATAGTTGGGATAATGGATGGGGACAGGCAGATTACCGAGTTATACATCAATCATTAGGGCTTTATGGTTATATTTGTGGTCTTTTGTAATGAGATCAGATCCTGAAGATTGATGGAGAAGTTGGTCATCCATCTCAGAGCTTGAGCAAAGTTTCATTAGACCAAGCCAAACCTAAGGAAGGAATGCTGTCTGTTATTAAAAAGAATACATAAAAAGTAAAATAACAAAAAATGCACACTTTAACTATGTCTATATTTCGATATGTATATGCAAAGGGCATGTGGACTTTTGTTGCTGCTGCTCAATCATTTCAGTCATTTCTGACTTTTTTGGGCTCCATTTGGGGTTTTCTAGATAACATACTGGAGTGATTTACCATTTCCTTCTCTAGCTCATTTTACAGATGAGAAAACTAAGACAAATGGGGTTACGTGACTTGCACAGGATCATCCAATGAGTTAGTGTCTAGGTTGGATTTGAACTCAGGCTTCAAGCACAGTACTCTGTCCATTATGCGACCTCACTGTCCCATGAGGACTAGGGACAGAGGGAAAAAAAAATAGCCTCAGTATCGAGATAAAGAAAAGCAGATTTTAAGGATTTAGCCCATAAAAACCCGTGCTTGCTCTATTTTTATCTGCATGAAGAAGACATGAGAAATCATGCATTAAGGTGCTAATCACATCATGGCGGCAGTACCATTGAGCACATAAAAGAGTAAATATCAAATCTATACCTTCTCATTTTCTAAAAAGTAAGCACATTGATTACAGTGGTATAGTGGGAAGACAAGCAGACTGTTGATTTCTCACACCTGTCTCACATAAACCCAATTCACATACATGTATGGACATTACCCTCATGATGTCCTTGGTCCTCTTTGAAAACTAAGAACAAAAAGTAACAATAACAGAGCTTTGTGCCTGAAGTAAGGAAGCTGTGAGTTTAAATCTGGCTTAAGATTTACTAGCTGGGTGGCTCTAGGCAAGTCACTTAATCTCCACATACCTCACTTTTCTCATCAGCAAAATTTGGATAATAACAGTATCTATCTGCCAGAGTTGTTATGAGGATCAAATGACATAATTATAAATCCCTTAGCAAAGTGCCTGGCACTTACTAAGTGCTGTATAAATGTTAGTTGCTATTGCTATTAAAGTGCTTAGCCCAGTGCCGGGCACATGCTAAGTTGTTGTTGTTTGTTGTTATTCAGGGTCATGCCATCCATTATACTAAGTCACCCAACAGATTAATTCAATATTCATTTATCAATCATCTACTATTCATACCCACAGTTCCTAGAACTCTACACAGTGTACATATTTGATAAATGTCCACTGAATTGAAATGAATCTCATTAGAGAAGTGATAATGACATAATGGGTAGCATGATGAACTATGAATCAGAAAGACTTTAGTTAAAATTCCACATGTCAAACTTACTGGCCATGTGGTCATGGGAAAAACACTTAACCCTTCTGAGTCTGAGATTTTTTTTTAATCTTTAAAATAGATATATTATTTTAACATGTTTAACATATATTGGATTACTCATCATCTAAAGGAGGAATGGGGGAAAGGAGGGGAAAATTTGGGAGAGAAGGTTTTGCAAGGGTCAATGTTGCAAGATTACCCATGCATTATTATATTTTTATATATGTATTCTATATATTTACAAATAAAACTGTATGATAAAATAAAATTTAAAAATCAACAAAATGGAGATATTATTTATTAAAAAGGGTGATATTAATTCCCAACTCTGAGAGATGGCTATAGCACAGTGGGTAGAGTTCCATCATCAGCAATAGGAACCTTAGGTTCATGATCAATGTCTAGGTCTTGATAGCTATGTGGCTATGATAGCTGTGGCAAATAGAGTTAAGTGATTTATCCAGGATCACACAGCTTGTAAGCTGATGAAGGCAAATTTGAAATCAGAAAGAAAATTCTTGCATCTAGGTCAAATCACTCTATCCACTGTACCAACCAACTGCCTCGTATCTATGATAACAAAGTTAAAATTTATCCTGGACAAATCCTATCCTGTTTGTTGTTATTCAGGGTCTATGATCCTGGACAAATCACAAGAACTCAGTGCTCCAGGCAGCTTGCAAGACTGTATGTTGAAGAAAAGTGGCTTTATCTGTATTAATAGAGGGAATTTCCTCATCTGTGAACTCCTGAAATCAGGGACATCATAAGCTCTAACTAGTTCCTTTACAGGGGCACTGTGAGTAATCAAGCAATTAAGTATTTCTAAAGTGAGTAAAATGTGTTGGCAATAAGCTAAGCATGGAAGGTACAGTAACAAAAATTAGACAGTTCCTGTTCTCAAGGAATTCACATTCTAACAGAGAATACACAGGTAGGTAGGTAAAATGATATAGCTATGCAGATAAATGTTTATGCATATAAATACACAGAGACACAAATATATATATGTATATGTATATACATATACATACATACATATATATACATACATACATACATACATATATATAACAGATGTTAGCTATATAAAGAATAAGACTTGTTGTGACTGCATTAGTACCCTGGATATCTTAGAATCAGCCGGAGTTTGGATAAGCAAAAGTCTTTATTCTTGGTCTTTTGGGGTCACTGTCAGGGGATTAGATTTAGGAATCTCCACCCCTCTTTTCTCTCTCTCTCCACCTCCAGAGAATGATCCTGCTTGTCCTACTCCACCCTCTGATCTCTCTCCCCCTTCTCTGTCCACACCCACAGATCGAGCCAGCACAGAGTTGAGTAGGGTCATCCTCCAAGCATATGTTAATAGAGTATTGTCCAATTGGTAATTAGCCTCAAGTGCATCTGCTCAGTTCTAGCCCTTTACAAAGATTGATTTCTGAAACATGGTAGATGATAGATAAATGTTAACTATGTCATCATAGATATGAGGCAGTTGGTTGGTACAGTGGATAGAGTGATTGGATCTAGAGGCAAGAATTTTCTTTCTGATCTCAAATCTGCCTTCATCAACTTACAAGCTGTGTGATCTTGGATAAATCACTTAACTCTATTTGCCACAGGTTTCTCACCTTTAAAATGAGCTGGAAAAAGAAATGGCCAACCATTACAATATCTCTGTCAAGAAAAGATGGGGAAACAAAGAGTCAGACATGATTGAAAGGACCGAACAACAACGTAGACGATAGATTTATAAATGATAGATGAGTAAAAAGTAATTTTTAAAAGGAGACTATTAGAAGGGGGGACTGAAGAAAAACTTCAAATAGGAGTTACTGTTTGAGCTTAATCTTGAAATAGAGATTCTAAGAATTAAGTGATCAGCAAAGCTGAAGGCAATATAGAAATGTGAGTTATTAAAAGCTACACTAACATTAGTTATTATTATTGCTATTCTCCTACGAAGTGCCTGGCAAAGCTCACAACAATCTCTTTAGAACACAGCCAGCAGACAGTCTCCATTCTTCATGGTAAGCAGTATTTCAAAGTTGTTCTATATGTCTCCTGCCTCTGAATGCTGCCAATGTATCTTCTCAATCTGGCAGGCTCACAGAAAAAATGCCACTAGCGCTTTGCCTCCCCTTTTATGGGGAGTAAGAGTATGCACACAGGACTTTGTGATTGCCTAAATGAAAGATCAGAGACTTCCAGAAGGTAGATATTGGTCCATCTGAGGCAGGAGATTGGAGCCAGGACGCCTACGGGAGAAGATCTCTCATCAGAAGGCTAATTGGAACTGCTCCTTGTTCGGGATTCTATTGTTGCCAAACAAAGGGGAGCTCCCAGCAGTATCCATTACTTTGGCATTTCACTGGAATTGACTTTTCCCCCTGTGTCGCATGGTAGGACATGGGATAGCCAGTATTAATTAGAAGAATTTATATGGTGCTTCTAATTCATGAAGCAAAGAGTGACATAATCTTTTGCGAGATCTTCCACTATGTGACCCTGAATGAATTACTTAACATCTCACTGCTTTGGCAATTGTCTAGAATTATACTGATTTTATGAATAGATTTAAAGCCCGGAGCTGGAAATGGACTTTATAAAGCATTTAGTTGAAGTCTCCTATTGAACAAATGAGGAAATTAAGAGTCATAGAATTGAAATGACTTACATAAGATCATATGATTGTGTAAGAGTCAAAATTTGAACTTGGGTCTCCTGAGACTCATTTTAGTATGTTTCTAGCAATGCTATGAGTCATCTCTTTGACTCATAAAATGATCATTATATGGATTAATTACCCTTGTTAAAGGTGATGCATAAAAAATGATATTCTATATGTAAAATTATTCTATATGTAAAATAAATAAATCCTACATATGTACATATATATGTAACATATATGTGTCATATATTGTATGTGTACATGAAAAATAGAGAGGCATAGTGGATAAATACCTGGCTTTGGAATCAGAAAGCTCTGAGTTCAAGATCCAGGTATTTCACATACTTTCTGTAGTTTTAACTTCTCAGAAATTTCTCTAAGATAAAAATGTGCCCCCCCCAAATTTAGTGTGTGTTGTTAAAATCGTTTCTTCACTAGTAGCTCCCTACACTAATGAAATCATATATTTAGAGGAAAAATATTCATTTAAAAGTATTATGTCTATTATAGAACCACAGAAACAGAAGGTAAAGACATGGATATAAATATAATCATAAGTATAAATATGGAAATAGGTAGGAATATGGATAGAGGTAGATATCAATAAAGACAGAGATGGAGATATAGATCAATTTTGTTGTTTAGTTTTCATTCATATACAACTCTTAATAAATCCATGGATCAGAGAATGTCAAATCTTCTACTATCTAACAAAGTCTGTCCAAGCTCATGGACATTGCTTCCATGATATTATCTATCCATCTGCCATACCCTTTTTTTTTGTCTCCCATCTTTCCCAATACCAAGACCTTTTCCAATGAGTCCCATCTTCTCATTATGTGGCCAAGTATTACAGTTTCATTTTCAGTACTTGACCTTCCTATAAATAGTCTGAAATAATTTCTTTAAATATTGACTTGTCTGTTCTCCTTGCTGTCCAAGGGACTCTCAAAAGTCTTCTCCAGCACTAATAGAGGCAGAGATGAATAAAGATATCATCATGGTATACTGGAAAGAGTCAAATAACTTAAGTGCAAATATTGATTGCTATGCTTATTGTGATATCTTGGGAAGTTAATCTCACTGAAGTACAGTTTCCTCCTTTAAGAATGAATAAGTTGGGCTTGAATGGTCTCTGAAGTCCATTATAGTTCCAGATATATGATATTACATATTTATTGTGTCACGAAAAAGAATCCAGACTTTTGATTTTATATTAGTTAATTCAGAGTGTGGAAAATCTGAGTTGTCGTTCAGCCATTTTTCAGTCATGTCCAACTTTTCATGGCATTACCTGGTTTTTTTCTTGGCTAAGATACAGGATAGATTTTCCATTTCCCTCTCCAACTCATTTTGCAGATGAAAGAATTAAAGCAAATAGGATCACATGAGTTACTCAGGGTCACATAGTCAATGTCTGAAGCCAAATTTGAATTCAGGAAGAGGAGTCTTCCTAACTCCAAGATGAATACTTTATCTATTGCGCTCAGCTGATGATAGCAAATCATCATCATCCTCAAAGGCTATGCTCATCGAATGAATATGATGTGTCAACAATTATGTTTATAATATGTAAGATATGATATGCTTATACATGTTGATAGACATACAGCCTCCAGACATGTGTTCATTTACATATGCAATTCTTATTTCCATGTGGCATTTAAAATTCCAAACACCAATTCAAATGCTCAACTAATTCATTATAAGTTGCCTGGGGATATTAAGGTTTTATATATCTTTCCCCTGATAATGCATGTATGTGTGTTTATGTACATAATATACATGTCACAAATGCACATATATGCACAGTTTTGTGGTAGAAAGTTAGGACATAATGTGACAAGAAAAGAATTTTGAAATGGGAAAGACTAGAAGTAACAGGATTGAAATTAGAATGTATGTCAGACTCTTTTCATGATATGCTAGAGAAAGTCTTCAAGAATTGAAGAAAATTTCCCAAAAAAAGGCAATTAGTTACTGAAGGGAACATAGCTAAATGTAACAGAATCAAACCCACTTCTCTTTCCAATGCTTTATATGGATAATGAGCCAAACTTACAAATGAAGGAAAATGAAGCTAAGTACATGAAGCTTTAAGTGTTTATTATATGACAAGAAGATCAGAGGGCAAGTTAGGAAAATCATGGAAGCTACAAAGGTCAAATATGTTTAGAGAAATAACATCAAGGAAATCTGTTAGTTCAAATAGCCTTAATCAGAGATTTATCCTGAACCCAAGGTAAACATTATTTACTTTCATTTCCTTTGTGTCAAGGATCTATTCATGAAGTCAGAAAAATCAATCAATAAACAAAAGTTAAATGCTTACTATATGGTCCTGCTACCTGCTTAAGATACACAGAAAGAAATACAGTCCCTGTTCTCAAAAAGCTTACTCTCTAATAAAAGACAGAATACTCCAGGCACAGCTTTGTTCTGATTAATGCAGAAAGAAAACTGAAATCCAAGATGCTTTTTTATAAGCAAATAAAAAAGATTCATGACTTTTTGACCTCTCCTTTGAAGACAAATTCTTGGTTGTTACTCTAAACAGTTAAACTCCATAATAAAATCCTTATTTTGTGATAAGCTATGATTAAAAAAAAAAGAAAATTTCTCTCCCATAATATTAATATTCAGGAGTTCTAACATAATCTGGACCATCCTCATAGACAAGGCAAATTCTGTCATTAAGGGCCATTTGATTTTTCTTTCTTTCTTTTCTTTCTTTCTTTCTTTCTTTCTTTCTTTCTTTCTTTCTTTCTTTCTTTCTTTCTTTCTTTCTTTCTTTCTTTCTTTCTTTCTTTCTTTCTTTCTTTCTTTCTTTCTTTCTTTCTTTCTTTCTTTCTTTTCTTTTCTTTTCTTTTCTTTTCTTTTCTTTTCTTTTCTTTCTTTCTTTCTTTCTTTCTTTCTTTCTTTCTTTCTTTCTTTCTTTCTTTCTTTCTTTCTTTCTTTCTTTCTTTCCTTTCTTTCTTTCTTTCTTTCCTTTTTCTTTTTTTTTCTTTTTTTTTTTGGCTCTCTCATGTTACAAAAAAAAAAAAAAAAAAAGGTTTGTTTTTTTTTATACCCTGAATGAGGTGGGGTTCTCTAAACTTCTATACTTCTATCTCAACTCTTCCCACTTGAAAATCATAGTCCCAATAATTATCCTATACTGTCTTCTTATAGAAGATAAGAGATTTAGTTCCTGAGCTAACAGGCTCCAGGTGTGATCATTGTATCTTAGATCTAGATATACTTGGCAACTTTGAGTTCATTTAGTCCAACTCCTTCATCTTTTATTTTATCCAGTCATTTATTTATTCCTTCATTCATTTATCTCTTTATTTCTTTATTTTTATTTTTGCAAGGCAATTGGGGTTAAGTGACTTTCCCAGGAACACACAGCTGGGAAGTGTTAAATGTCTGAGATCAAATTTGAACTCAGGTTCTCCTGCCTTCAGGGCTAGTACTCTAACCATTAACCATTGTTCCATGGCAGTGCCCCATATCCCTTCATTTGACATAGGAGGAAATTCAGGCTTGGAAAGTCTTTTACTCAAGATTTTATATATATATATACATATACATATACATATATATATACATATACATATATATACATACATATATATATATATATATATATATATATATATATATATATATATATATATATATATATATATATAAATTAACGGAGCTGGGATTCAAATCCAGGTGCTCTGAACTGGAAACATTCTTTGTTGTTGTTCAGTCATTTCATCCATATTTGAGTATCCATTACCTCATTTGGGGTTTTCTTGGAATGGTCTGCTGTTTCCTTCTTTAGCTCATTTTGCAGATGAGGAAATTGAGACAAATATGGTTGAGTGATTTGCCCAGCCAGAGTCACACAGCCAATAAATCCCTGAGCTTGAATTTGAACTCAAGATGAGTTTTTTGACTTCAGGTCCAGCACTCTGTCCATTGTACCACCTATCCTATCACTCTAAGGTGCATAAATTAGTTACTTAATCCTTTCTACCTGCTATAATGTCTAAGATATCTAGGACTCTGATCTTTTTTTTTTTTTTTTTTTCTTTACCACATTGTTCTTGTAGAGATATAAACTACACCTTCCATAGGTGTGGAAAAAATTATATTTAATCTAAGCATGACTGTAAGTTGATACTTCTATTTAGATATTAAATTATATATTTCTTCCCATGAAAGAAAAAAGTTAGTCTGTCTTTCCTGTGATGTCATCATATTCTTTGCTAAATATCCTATATCTAGCTGAAAACTTCAGAATGCTCTTTAATAGGTCTCAGTATCTTACAAACAAATCATTAATACTCTAAGACCTTGGTATTTAATAATAGGAAGGAATTTGGAGACCAACTAATCTATCTGCTTCATTTTATAGCTGAAAAAAGTAAGAATGAAAGACATGGAATGACATCCAGGATCTTGAATGGTGTCTGGCACATAATAGATGTATAATAAATGCTCATTCACATGACTTGACATTCTTGAGGATAAATAGGTCAGACTTCTAGCATTTGAATCTGGTTCTTCCAATTTATTATCTAGTGATCTTTCTACTGTGCTTTACAACATCTTAATCCTAATCATGGTAATCTCAGGTTTTAGGAAAGACCAGTTTGAGGCTCTGAGATTCTGATTATTTTCATCAAATGTCTTTCATTCCTAATATTCACTTTGCTTCTTCTATCTCTTAGAATCCTTAGATTCTTCACAGCTATGGGTCTACGACTAGACATTTGCTATGTTTTACTGTGCATGAGTTTTACAAGGATTATGTGTGGGGGGGGGAGGGTGTGTATAGGAGTGTGGTGTTGTTTTTCCTCATTGGGGAGCAGAAAGGAGAAAAAATATGAAAAATAAAACACTTTAAAAAATCAATCATTTTATTTAAAATTCAGGTTAAATGTCATCCATCTTTTATTACATTTAGACATACTCTCCATAGTGACTAGTGCTTCCCACCAAACATTGATTTATATTTATTTCAAAATTTAGATCTGGAAGGGGTTCTCTCCCATGTTTAATAGATGTAAAACTGAGGCCAGTTAAGGTAAAAGGACAAATCCAGGGTCACATAGTCAATAACCAATCAGATAAATTAATTTAAACTAAATATTTTTGATTGGAGAAAATTCTCTTTCTAAATTATCATGTGACCTACTTTGCATCTTTTATATATAATATATGTAATATTTGCTTATATAATATTATATTGCCAATACATTTATATATTACCAATATTATATAAATATATACATTTGTATATGTGTATTTGTGTTCAAACATGTATGCATGCATGTATATATTGTTAGAATATAGAAATAAATGGGTTCATCTTTTTCTTTGCCCCCTCAGTGCTTAGTATAGTACTTGGTACCATAGCACGCACTTGATGCTAGTTGACTGATCAATTCCCAAAAACATATCTCCCACTTATAAAAATAACACAGATAGCATATGACTTTCTTGAAGAGATTGCTTCATTTTTGACTTTATATTTTCAGGGTCTGGCATGCTGCCTGGTTCGTATTAAGTGCTTTAATTTTTTTATTGGCTGATCATAAAATTATTGCCTTTGAACTAACTCCTATGAAATTGTTTCACCAAAATCTGTGTTTTCAAAAAAACTTGTAAGATGTAAGTAGGTTTAGCATGTATTATATACTAACTACAAGCAAAAACAAGAATATAGGCAGAGACTTATAGGAGTTCTGTGACACCTTGTCTTATTTGAGTAGTAGGAGATGGATAAGATATTTTGCAAAGTTTAGTGACTGAGTCACTCTTTTGGGTTCTTACATCTATTTTCCATATTTCTCTGTCCCTTTTTTCTGTTTTCTTCCACTCATCCTTTACTAATGTGAATTCCATTATAAAATTAAAAGGAACTTCATCTAATAACGCCAAGATGGATTTGGAAATGCATCAATTTATTCAATCAATTAATGCAGAAACCAGGTGAGGAGTTTTGCATGCATGGACTAAAACCCAGGACATCTGGTCCCTAACAATGACATTGAGGCTTGGAAAGCACCTAAAGCTAATTGGATCCATGAAGGTTTCCCTGGCCTGCAGATCCTTAAATAGAAGCGACACTACATGTAGGACTGTTCCAAAAAATGAGAGAAGATCGTCATCACTAGGCAACAGAACCCCACGCTCAGCATCTTCCACTACTCGGTTGGCCGCTCCAGGAGGCCAGCCACACTCAGAAAAGGAGAACACAAAGTGCCAATGGACTTTCCAGATGGAACCAAGTGGAGATAATGTCACCCATGGGGAGAGAAGGATTCTGGTTCAGCTGGGAAAGTTTAGCGGGCTGACACCTCCAGAAGGAGCACAGAATTTAGAGTTGGAAGGAGAAATAGAGATCACAGGATCAGAATTTTTGAGATGAAAGGCATAGAGCTTTCCAGAAGAGGGTGATTAGTTTCAAAAAAAAAAGTCAGAAAATGACTAGAGATACTGTCAAAGAGTAGAAAGGTGTTGTTACTTCTATAATTTATCCTTGACAACAAAACATCTGAAAAACTGTGTTCAACCATAGATATTATATTTTAGGAAGATCAGTGATTTAATTACAGAGTTTCAGAAAATAACAACTTTTCTGAGTTATATATGCATATAATGTTATATAATTATAGTAATATAAATATATTTATTAATATTATATAATAAAAATTTTAAGATTTGTAAAGAACTTTACAAAGAGTAATTAATTTTATCCTTTTAACACCCCCAGCTGTGTGAACTTTGTCTTTGAAAAGATTGATGTTAAACATTTTGCCCAGGGTCACATAAGAAGCATCTCAAGGCAAATTTGAACTTAGGATTTCTTGATTCTATGCACAGTGCTCTATTCACTGTACTGCTGAGCTGTCTAATAATGAGGAACCTGAACTTAATAGCTGTGTGATTCTGGGCAAGTCACTTAACTCTGTATGACCCAGTTTCCTCATCTGTCAAATGAACTGGAGAAGGAAGTGGCTTTGCCGGTATCTTTGCCAAGAAAATCCCCAAAATGGGTCAAGAAGAGTCAGACAAGAATGGAAATGGCTAAGCAACACAGGGCAAAGTATAAGGGAATTTTGTCTCTCTTACTATAGCACCGAATTCTGTTGACTTTTTGAGAAACTCATAAGATTTAGAGCTGAGCTGGAGACACACCCCACTGTTGAGCCCATGGTTCCTTTTGTTTTGTTTTGTTTTGTTTTCAGATAGCCATATGCCTTTCTTCTTGAATTTGCTAACATTCTACATTGGAGAAATAGCAAATGGTAGTTCCTCATTTCCTTACTGCCAAACTACTTGGTCAGTGGAGAAACAAATCAAATATGATGATAATACTCAGGTCCTTTATCTTACAATCCAGATGTTCCAGACCTAGCTAAAACCAAAGCATTTCCGATGCATGATATTTCAATCTATTATGCAGCTTCTAAAACAGGGCTTTTTAAATTGGGGGGGGAGGGAGTTTGTCATGGGCCTTTTTGGCAGTCTAACAAAACCCATGATCTCTTCTCATTTAAATGCAGAAATAAAATGCATAAAATTATAAAAGAAGCCAATTATATTGGCATACAGTTAGCACAATATTTTTGGGGAAAAATGCACTCCTAGTTAAGATGCTCTTTAAAAGTGGTCACAACTGATCCTTTATGTTTGTTCTATTTTTTTCTTGATAAGCCATTTCTATTTAATTCAATAATTATTATTAAAAACCTTTATGTTTAAAATCAAGCATTATAGTAGATACTGGGGAATGAATGGAAAAGAAAAAAAATTTGATTCCCACCTTCAAGAATTGTTCATTCTATTGACGAGATAGAAGAAATAGATGATAAACAGATAGAAATTGGATAGAGATTTGTTTAGATAAATGTAGATACAAAAATATAGACATACAGAGATGTGTAGCAATTAGCTATATGATAGATATATAAAAAGACAGATAGGTAGATGATAGATAGATAGATAGATAAATGATAGATAGAAAGATATACAGACAGACAAATAGATGATAGATAGATCAATGATAGATAGATAGATCCAGGAGAAACAGGATAGAGAGATACAGAGATAAATCAGTATAGGTACATGTTCAAAATAAATACAAAGTGATTTCAGTTCTCAGCACAGATATGCCCTTTTATATTTGGAGAGGCTTGCCACTGTTGATGAAGGAATGAATTGAAGGGAGAAAGGTTGTTCTGAGCTTCAGGCATTCATAGGGGAATGACCCACTTCTCTTTCTTTACTCCAAATTCAATTGAAATATTGTAAAAAAAATAGATGCTTCTACTAAAGTGAGATTTAGGGGAATGGAGTCCTATCAAAGACACTGAAATGGTGAACAGATGTAGGAACTGACTTTCACATGGATAATGTTTGAGAGGAGGATCCTCTGATGGAGAGGAGCCCTTCACTCTGTGCATATGTACAGACTAAGCCATGTGGTGGGATAGCCAGCAACCTGATAGAGGAAAGGATCTGGACCCCCACGCATCTGGCAGCTGCCTCTCCTGTTACCATATTAATCACCAACAGTGCCAGCTTCAATCAGCAGGGTAGTCTCTATTTTTAACCTCTGCTTAGCAGGTTGTTCCATTCACGTTTTTTACTATGGGAGGATTTGCCCTCCAGGAAAGCAGGGCAACATTTTCCTAGTGCTATGATAACTATATTTTCAAGACACAAAAATAGGACACATGGCCAATTGATTTTTGCCCTGCTGTTTCCATTGTGTGGGTATTTATTCCAGTTCATATAGCCTAATACTTTCAGAATTTACAACTGGAGAGCTCATGACCACATACAAAGTTGTAACTACAAATGATAACCTTCTGGTGGGTTCACATTGTCAGAAGGTATCATGGTGCTTCCTCTTGAATGAATTCAACATAATGCAATGAAACTTTACCAAGCATCTATCTCTACCCAGGACAATGGACAAGTTTACTGACTTTATATCCCTCTAACCACCTAATCAATGGTCACCTAGTACAAACTTACCATCAAGATTCAATCCTGGCCAAGGTCCAAAGATCAAACTCTCCTTTAGATAGGAACATTTAAAGATCCTCAACTCTAGCCATTCACCAACAAGTCAACCTTGCTGGTAATTCTAGGGGACCTTTAGAATCTGAAATTCCTTCAATTTTTAGGTTTATGAAACCTGTTACCTGCTCCTGATGAATGTCCATTTGCCATGATTCTTACAATTAAACTGTTCTTAATAATCTAGGTTAAGTAGAATGGAAAGAGTATAGTTCTTTATCATCTAGAGACCCTAGTTTGCATTCCCATTATTGATTTTGGAACCATACACAGATTAGCTAATTTCTCTCAATTTTGGTTAACCTATTTAAAATGGAAATACTATATGTACTGCCAAATTTCCTCAGGCATTATAAACAATAAATAGATAAGTACAATATAAATAAATGAACAAGTGAAAGAAAAAGAGAAAGAAAGAAAAAGAAGAGATGGAGGAAAGAAGGAAGGAATGAAGGAAGGAACGAAGGAAGGAAGGGAAGGAAGAAAGGAAAAAAAAGAAGGGAGGGAAAGAAGGAAAGAAGGAGGGAAGGAAGGAAGGAAGGAAGGAGGGAGGGAAGGAAGAAAGGAAAAAAAGAAGGGAGGGAAAGAAGGAAGGAGGGAAGGAAGGAGAGAAGAAAGGAAGAATAGGAAGGAAGGTAGGGTGGAAGAAAGGAAGGAAGGAAGGGAAGGAAGGAAGAGAGGGAGGAAGGAAGAGAGGGAGGAAGGAAGAAAGGAAGGAAAGAAGGGAAGGAGGAGGGAGGGAGAGAAGAAGGAAGGAAAAAGGGATGGGTGGAGGGAAGGAAGGAGGAAGATCTTAAAATGCTATTTAAATGTGACATTGTTATTGACTGGGTGTTATAATAATTTAGGAGGCAGGACAGTTGATCTGACAGGAAGGCAGCATCATTTGCCCATAAGTCTAATGGGGGTTTTTCTCTCATTCCAAAGTTATCAGCATGAAATGTGTCAAATTAAGGAGAATCCATATCTATAAATGTGACATTAAGGCTGATTGCTTTGATGAGAAGGAGAGAAAGAAAACCAGATGAGGCTTCTTTGTGGCACAACAACATGAGGAAGCTGGGTGGCACAGTGGATAGAGCAATGGGCCTGGAGGATAAAAATTCCTCTCCTTAAATTCTAATCTGACCTAGACACTTATTAGCTGTGTAACTCTAGGGAAGTAACTCAACATTTTTTTTTGTCTCATTTTCTTCATCTATCAAATGAGCTGGAGAAATAAATGGCAAACCACTCCAGCATCTTTGCCAAGAAAACTCCAAATGGGGTCACAAAAAGTTGGACAGGATTGAAATGATTACACAAAAACATCAACAATAAAATTATGGTTGTGGGGATCTGTCAAAATCTTGACGATCAAGCAATTAGTCAATGTCAGATGTGGTATCCTAACCCAGGTCTTCCCAACTTTAAGTGTGCACTCTAAACAATACTCCACTATTCTGATCAGCCTCAATTTGTCCCTCTGTAAAATGAAGGTGTCAGATTAGATGATTGTGTGTCTTCCAACTGTGAATTTCTACAATTTGACATTCCTAGTTCAATTTAAGCATAAAAGAAGGTAGGAGGCACCCAAACTAATCTCATCTCTGCACAACTAAAAGCTTCCAAACAGAGCCCAGTTGGACTTTAGCATCTCCTCTGCTTCCAAATCCACCAATAGTTTTAGAGCCAGCAGGAAGAGATGCTTATCTCTGTTTTTCATTAAAACCTCTGCGGGGCCAGAAAGTTTGTAAAAATCACAATATGACTAGTAAAAGGAAAAAAGGGGGGTGGGGGAATGGAGAGAACAGAAATGGAGGAGTTAAGAGCAACAGTTTCTCCACAGACTCTTTTTGAATCCAGGTCAGAAACAGAGTAGGTCACAGCTCCCATACCTGTCAGTAATGGGACCAGGCCTATGTATAATCATTCTTCTTCTAGACTAATTGAGATAGAGAGTTACAGTATAAAAATACACTATGAAAATGTGAGTTTTTCATTACAGAATATTATTGGTGAGGTCTGCTCCTTGCCAAGAAGGAACTATTGCGACCAGCATGAGGCAGGGCCAACAGTTGCTGGTGATTAGGAAGATGCTGGGGCATCTGAGTAGAATTGGCACAAGAACCAGGAGGTGAGCATGTAGAGACCAAAAGACCAGACTGTGTGGGTACCAGAGAATCTTTGTAGTAGCAGACTCCAAGGGATTGAGACAAATAGCAGAGATTCAGGTTGGGAAGCCAGTTTCAGATCAAGAGAGATTATATTAAAGAGTCAGTATCACATAATAAAAAGACATTAAACTCGGGTTTAAATCATGCCTTTTCAGACATTTTGTGGTGGAGTGGCTCATCTGTAAAATGGAGGATCTGTATTCATTGGCCCCTATGGTCTATTTCAGTTCTAAATCTTATGATCCTAGGATTCTATGACATTTTAGAATTAATATCCTTATATATAAAATTAAGAAGTTGTACCAGATGATCTCTGAAGTCATTTTTAGTTTTAGCTATGATCATATCTAGCAAATGGTTCTTAACCATTAATTCTTAACTCTTCTTAATCTTTTTTTTAGGATGGACTCCTTTGGTTATAGACAATTGTGTCTATGAATTCCTTAAAATACATTATGTTACAAGTGAAAGAAATAATATCAAACTTCAGCCATTCGTATAAAAAAGTTTCCACAAATCTTCTTACGTACCAGGTTAAGAATCCCCTCTATGTGAGAGTTATCCAAAATCTAGCTATTTCAATTTTTCTCCTCAAAGTTTCAGTTTTTATGCGGCAGCTAGATGGATAGAGCACCAGCCCTGAAGTCAGGAAGACCTGAGTTCAAATCTGGAGCAGACACTTAACACTTCCTAGCTGTGTGACTCTGGGCAAGACAATCCCAATTGCATCAGAAAAAAAAAAAAAAGTTTCAGTCTTTTTGTAGAGGCTATTTGCATTTTACCTCCTTCCCTTTACTCAGATGAGAGCATGATAAGGATAAAGGAAGACTGGCTATATCCCATCTTGGCTAAGATGCACCAGGGAGTCCATGGACACATGCAGGATACGTTAAATACATCATATATTATACCATGCATACTATATATATTGAGTAATGCAGTATAGGACAAATGCATTGACACTGTTGGATATCCCATCTCGCACAATGGATAAAATGGAAGGTCAAAATGACAGAAAGGACTTATTTATGAGTTAGAACATTTAATTTTAAATCAGGAAGAGAAGGAGTCAGAAACCAGATCAAGAGAGGTGAGCAGACAAAAAAGCAGCTGTTCTCAGAACTTAAGGATCTTACCAACATTCTGACAAATGTTTTTAAGAAACCTTTTGGAAGTAAGAAATAAATGACTTTTTAGGCACTGAACACATTAAGAAAGGAAAAAAAAATGAAGTTCAGTCCAGGATTCCAGAATCTGTGAATTTCAAGTGAGAATTAGGCATGGGAAAAGAACTGTTCTCCCACCCCTAATTTGCAAGTAAAGGACATGCCATTTGGAGGAAAAGAAGCAAAAAGGCCAAGTCACACCATTCCCTCTAACAAAAGTCAGTATTAATTTTTTTTCAGGAAAAAAAAAAGCAACATTTGCACAAAGATTTGGATTAGAAAGCGTGGCTTAGTGAACATAGAGTTAGGGATAACTGGGTGTACATCCTGTCATTGACATTTCTTAGCTGTGTGACCACTGAAATATCACTTATCTTTCTGAACCTTCCTTTTGTCTTATAGAAAATGGGCATAATAATATCCAGAGTTGCTGTATCACAGACTTCTAGTGAGGTTTAACTGAGATCATGTTTACTTGACAAACCTTAGAGTCCTAGAGGAATCTCTTATTATTTGGAAAGTTTTCTCAGCTGATTCACTACAAAAGTCTGTTTCTAACTTGACCAGCTAACCTAGGAAAGAAAAAATAATGAGTGATGTAGACTAGAGATGCAGCATCTAACCCACAGTCCAGGAACATCAAGGTTTCAATTTTTCCTGTGACGTAGAGTAGCTGTGTCAGTTGGTCACCCAAAAAAAACATTTATTACATACCTACTGAGTACCAAGCATTGCACTAAACACAGAGAATACAAAGAAAGGGGGGGAAAGTCCCTGGTCTTAAGTTTCTCACAGTTCAATGGAGAAAAAAAAACGTGCAAACAATTAGGTACAAAAAAGAGATGTGTTGGTAATTAACAGACTCTCAGGTTTCTAGGCAGCTTTCCAACAGAGGAAGTTGGGGAAAAAAAGGTGAATCTCTCTTTGTAGAAAGAGGCACCTCACCTGAGAGTTCCTGATACCTGTGAAATCTCCAGTTGGACCACAAGACCCCGAGGGCTCTGGAGAGGAAAGTGATGGCAGGTGACCTTGCACAGCCCTCTCTCACTTACATCCGATTCACTTGCATGTCATGGCTACCTTTCCGATGCCATGGTCTTCTTTTAGAACAAAGAACAAACAACAACAAGCTATGAAATAAAAAGGCTAGCCACTATATATATGGATAAGTCACCAGAGGTCTTTCTCATAGATTAGTTTTCCCATAGGATCTGTCTTTTGGATTTACTATTTCTTTCATAGCAAACAAAAAACTATTTTATGTAATCAATCCAAAAATTCTCCTATAATCCCTTTTACTCTCTAAATCTAGAAATAGCATATTCCTTTGTGTTGGTTGCAGCTAGAAATCTGGAGAAGGATGCTCTGCTTTGGACTTTGATAATCTTGTCATTTTGAATAAATTCCTGAACCTTTCTGATTCATAATTTCCTTATTAGTGAAATGAGGAAAATTGGATGAAATGATCCCTAAGGCTCATATTCTCTTTTCTAAGGGCAATTTAAGTTCTGAGAATTCTAAATTCTCCCTACTAGCTTTACTACTTCATGTGGAAGATCCATTACAAATCTTTCATTCAATGTTTCAAGGTCCCTGCAAGATGTGACATTTCATCTTCTAAGGCCCCTTTCATCTCTGACCTTCTAAATTCTAACCATCCTTCAACTCTGGCATTTGATATTCTGAGTTTCCTCCCAAATTCCAGATTTTACATTTACTTGTTTTGTTAAATATTACCCCAATTAAATCTTTATCTCAGACAGCACTCCAATGACAAGCTTGATACCTCGACTTAAGGCAGCTCTATAAAATATTCTCCATATGTGGTCAGGATCCCTGGGGTATCTATAAGATCAAAACTATTTTCATAATAATACAAAGCTTTTTAATTTCTAATAAAGTACATATTGATAAGTATAATCCATCTAAATAAAAATTCTTGAAGTGTGTTCTCAATAATTTTAACTGTATAGAGGTCTTGAGACTCAAAGTCTGAGAATTTCTGTTCTAAGATTATAAACTCCAGGAAAGATGCTGACATGCATTAGCAGAGGAACTGTTATTACTTGGGATTTTTTATACTAATGTAATCTTAAATATAGTCCTTGTCTTTATTTCTATAAAAAGATAGCCAGAATAGGAAGGTTAGGATGTACTGCAATCTGTACCAGGAGACAAAATCATTATTCAAAATAAGACCAAAGACTCATTTCACAAAGTTGGATGGCCATTCCCTTCTTCCACTTAAAAAAAAGTTTAGTTAGTTTCCTATCACTTGTAGGATAAAGAACAAACTTTTTTCATTTAGTATTAAGTCCTACGTAGGCTGTCTCCAACCTATCCTGCTAGACTGATTGCACTTTGTTCTCCATCCCACACCCTATGTTCCAGCCAAATCTAGTTAATTTATTTTCATTGTATATGCTATTTTGCCTCTCAGCCCAATGCCTTTCCAGAACCTATTTTCTATTTTTCAAATAAATCATCATCAACTTGAATTTTTCCATGAGACTTTTTTTCATTTTCCCATGTTAGTCCCATGTTAGCCTCCCCATTACTTTGCTTCAATTACTTTGAATTTACTATGTGTGTATTTATTTATTTATTTATTTACTTACTTATCTATCTATCTATCTATCTATCTATTTTTGTTTGTTGGTTTATTTATTTATTATTTATGACATAATATTACTTATTTTCTTATCTGATAAAATGTCATTTTTCTCTGTTAGAATGTAAATCCTTATGAGTAGGATTATGTTTTTTTGTCTTTTTGTATCCTCATTACCTAGCACAAAACCTGATACATACAATAGCTTAACAGATGCTTGTTGAATTAAAGTGAATCACACCTCAGGACCCTACATTATTTAAAATTTTCTTCCTTCTTCCTCTAAAGTATTTTACCAGGTGGTCCCAAAGCTCCTATGGATAAAAATCATCTTTAGGCAAATGATTCTTAGACTTAATATTCAGCTCTTATATTTCTCCTGAGCCCTCATCCCAAATCTCAACCTGCCTACTAGACATTTTTACATTTATATGCATATCTCAAAGGCATTTCAAAAACAGAATTCATTATATTTTCCCTAAAATCCACTCCTTTTCCAAACTTCCCTAATTTTATTGAGGTCACTACTAGTCTTCCTGTCATACAAGATCACAATCTCAGTATTATACACATTTTCACTCTTCTCATAGACTCTTTCATTTCCAATCAATTGCTATTCTTTGTTTATTCCACCTTCTCAAAAGCTCTCCCATGCCCCTTATCTCCCAAATCACACCATAACAATTCTATTTCAGCCTCTTATTACCTCTCACTTTTATTACTATAGTAGTTTCCTAAGTGATTTCCACTCATCCCCTTCCAACCCAATCCATCCTCCACAAAACTTCTAAGTGAAATTCCAAAATCATATCATACCCATCCTTAAAGAAGTTACTGTGGCCCTTCATGGCCATTAGCATTGAATGGAAACTACAGCATTTCACACTTAATGTTATTTATAAACTGTTTTTTACTGTTTTTTCCAGGATTAACATGTCCTCTCCTTTCCAAGTTTTTGTACCTATAGTGTGTAGTATATGACATCACATTTCTGGGCCTTTGCACAGGCTCTCCTATTCTTGGAATGTTCCCTGTCCTCACACACCAAATATCCCTACTTTTATACTCCTTCAAGATTCATTTCAAGTGTTATCTTTAAATGAAACTTTCAGTGATTTCCCCAAATGTAAGTGTCCACTCCCAAATAAATGTGTATTTATCCACTATATCCTGCATTTACTTAACTATAAATAGTTTTATCACCTCAAAAGTCAAATATAAGCTTCTTAATAAATAAGAAATGTCTCACTGTTGTATGTATATCACAGTGCTTAGCATACTGACTGGGTATTTGTAGCAATTTAATTAATATATATTAATGATTGATTTAATTGAACTGGATTTCCCAAGCAGTAGAAAGAATATTGGATTCAGAATCGGAAGAAAATGATAATATCTGTTGCATAAAACCTTAACTCATTTTACTTTTAAGCCTTATTCATAAACAAGTAAAATGATATTTGATTTGGAAAGATGCAAGGCAAGTTCAGGTACACTGAAGTACATTTCCAATGGCAACAACCTACATACAAAAAGTAACATGTGGGATATCAGTGGAAGAATATATGTTTGGAAAATGTGGTGGGCTGATAACGTGACCAGTCCTAGGGATGGCAGATAGCACATAAGCTGTACCAGTTACCATGGAACACAAAAATACCTGTAGGAAAAATTTCAGCACATTGGACAGATCTGTTGGAAGCTCTATCAGGAATGTGAACAAGAGTTTCATAGCATGAGAAATTAAAGATGAGTTGTAAATTATACTGGTGAAAAGACAGCCCCCACTGATGAGAGGGCATTGTGTTACAATGACCAGAGTATTGCTTGGAATGAAAGGACCTGGTTTCAAATGTTGCTAATGACATTATACTATAGACTTTAAGTCACTTAAGTTCTCAAAGTCTCATTTTCCTCATTTATAAAATGAGGGTATTTGTTTTAGATGAACCTCAAAGTCCCTTTCAGTTCTAGATACAAATGCCATCCTAGTGCCTTTGCACAATATATTTAATTTCTCTGGGCTTGTATTTTTTCATCCATAAAAAATGAGAAGGATTTTAGACAAATGTATTATCCTATGACAATAGATCCACTAATTTTATAAAGACTGATATTGGTGCTACTGGTTCAAGATACCCTAAAATTATGATCTATTTTTGTTTACTGAGAGAAACCTAGTTTTGCCCCTTACTACCCATTTAGTTACAGTGGGCTTCTGATTCCTTAGCTATAAAATGAGGGGAACCCCAAGTCCCTTTCAGAGTCCTAATATATTAGTGCTTACCAGCCATATTGAATCAGATGCCAAATCTTATTTACTCTACCTCTCCAACCTACTTCCTGCCCATGTCCTTTTACACACCCAGGCATTGGCGTCATCTCTTTTCATTACTCCTTTATTATTTTAATAGCCTTATGAAAGGTTGTCTTCCCTTAAAAGTCTCTCCCTTCTAGAATCTATTTTCCATAGAATATTTAAATATTTTCCATTAAAGCTAATTATGATAAGCTATGATTCAATGGGGAAAATGGATTTAAACTCAAGGAATTTTGGCTCAAACCCATTTTTGCCAATTAAGCCACACTAGATCTCAGTTTCCACATCTGTAAAATGAAGCAGTTGGACCAAATGACCTCCAAAGTGCCTTCCAGTTTTAATCACAATTTTAGTATCCCTATTCAAAAATATTAAGAAGTCATCTATTCTCTCCAGGATAAAATATAAACTCCTGAGGCTAGTCTTTAAAGCTTTTCACAGTCTAGTGCTAGACTACCTGTCCAGACTTATTTCATATCACTCCCTTTCACTTACTCTATATTCCAGACAAACTGACCTATTTAATGCACCTTCATTTCTTATCATCCCATCTCAGCCCCTTTGCAGACTGTTGTCCACATTACAAATTCACTAACTTGACAGTTGATTGATGCAATGGACAAAAGAACTGCTCCTTGAATTAGTCAAATATAATCTCAGATGTTAATTAGGTTTGTGACCCCAAGCAAGTCATTTAACCACTTTCTTCCTCAATTTCTTCATTTGTAAAATGGGAATAATGTGAGCACCAACCTCCCAGGACATTATGAGAATGAAATGAAATAATATTTTAAGCATTTTGTAAACCTTAAAGCACTATATAAATGATTTGTTTTCCTCTTAATTCCCAACTTTCTTCAAGACTCGGTTCATGCTCCTTCTTGACCAAAAACATTTTTCTTGTAACTTTAGTTTTTGTCCTTCTCTCTATCAAAAATATCACATATCACCAAAATGTTTGTGGCAGCTCTTTTTGTTGTAGCTAGAAACTGGAAGTTGAATGGATGTCCATCAATTGGAGAATGGTTGGGTAAATTATGGTATATGAAAGTTATGGAATATTATTGCTCTGTAAGAAATGACCAGCAGGAGGAATACAGAGAGGCTTGGAGAGACTTACATCAACTGATGCTGAGTGAAATGAATAGAGCCAGAAGATCGCTGTACACTTCAATGCTGTATGAAGATGTATTCTGATGAAAGTGGATATCTTCAACATAAAGAAGATCCAACTCACTTCCAGTTGATCAATGATGGACAGAAACAACTACACCCAGAGAAGGAACACTGGGAAGTGAATGTAAACTGTTAGCACTACTGTCTATCTACTCATGTTATTTATACCTTCGGAATCTAATACTTAATGTGCAATGAGAAAATGGTATTTACATACATATATTGTATCTAGGTTATATTGTAACACATGTAAAATGTATGGGATTGCCTGTCATCGGGGGGGGGAGGGAGTGAAGGAAGGGGGGATAATTTGGAAAAATGAATACAAGGGATAATATTATTAAAAATTACTCATGCATATATACTGTGGAAAAAATTCTAAATAAAAAAAAACAAAAAAAAAACAAAAATATCACATATCTATTTATCTGAACAAAAGTTTAATTCCCCAATACAAAGATAAGTTCCCTAAAGGTAGGGGACACTTCATATTTTTATTTGTATCTCCAATATAGTAAAGTGCATGACTTATAAAAGGCATTCATCAATCTATGAATTGAATTCAGTTCTGTTTGAATATAATATCACAGTTTGGGAAGGGACATGAGATGGAAAAAATCATGGTCTGACAACAGATGACATTTCTGTTTTTTTTCCCCTGTGGCATGGTCAGCCAGGTTGGGAGGAACACTTGGATGGATGTTTTTGGGTAGCATTTGAGGGTTTTTGCCTGTAATTCATAAGGGAGCTACAGAAGGACCAGCCACATGGACAACAAATGGATTGGAGGGGACCCGGGGGTGGGAGAGGGCTGTTCACTTGAGGACTCCCCAAACTGAAATTCATTGCTTTGCCTTTCTCTTTCAGTTGCCAGGGACCGGGTGCTAAGCCGATGGCTCCCTAGTCTCTTCTGCTTGGCAGTTCCTTGTTCCCTCCTCCCCAGAGGCAGTGACTCCGATACTAAATTTTCCTCTCCTGTCTTTTCTAGAGGTTGGTTCTCAAAATTAATAAAAAAATAGTCATTTATTTATTATGAATTGAGTGCCAGGCCTTTGAAAAGACAAAAGGATAGTATTTCTTTCTTCAGAGGGGTTCCATTCAACTTATGAGTTACAGAATAATCCCAGCCAAGTGGATACACCAAAATAAATATGAGATGCATGGGGGATTGGGCACTAGTAATTAGGGAAATCTTATAATCATGAATTTAGAGCTGCAGAAGGCCATAGAGGTCATATACTATTTGTTCTGAGTGGTGAGTAGTGCAGTTGATTTTAATTAAATTCCTGTGGCTTCAAATTAGGAAAGGAAGAAGGTGCCATAAGAGTTCACAATTTTGAAAATCTGAGAAGGATCTACACTC
The DNA here is from genome assembly GCF_048593235.1 of Sminthopsis crassicaudata. Classification (NCBI taxonomy): domain Eukaryota; kingdom Metazoa; phylum Chordata; class Mammalia; order Dasyuromorphia; family Dasyuridae; genus Sminthopsis; species Sminthopsis crassicaudata. Next base: position 628,281,621 of record NC_133619.1, read on the forward strand.
TCCAATATTTCATTTTTTTCTTTTAAACTGCTACATATTTATATATGTGAAGTAAAGGAGCACTTTCATTATGTATTCTTCCATTCCTGGTCTAGTGGAAGAGGAATATGAACAAATGACAATAAAACCATACCATATTTCCCTTTTGTGTACTAATGACTAAGATTTCCTAGGTCTTGCTGGAGGGCTTATTATTTTAATTTACTTTAATCATCAAATTTTTGGCCAGAGAGTGGCCTGTCTGTTTTTTTTTTCAAATAATAGCTTTTTATCTTCAAAATATATGCAAAGATAAATTTTAATATTCACCTTGTCTGTCAAATCTCTCTCTCTCTTCCTCCCAACTACTCCCCTACACAAGTGATCCAATATATGTTAAACATGTGCAATTCTTTTATATATATTTCCACAATTATAAAGCTGTGCAAGAAAAAAAAATGACATCAAAAAGGAAAAAAAAAAGAGAAAGAAAACAAAAAGCAAGAAATAACATCAAAAGAGGTGAAAGTACTTTATTGTGATCCACATTCAGTTCCCACAATTCTCTTTGTGGATGTAGATGGCTCTCTTCATTACCTATATATCAGATATTGGCCTGAATCATATCATTTTTGAAAAGAACCATGTCTATCAGAATTGATCATTGCATAATTTTGGTGTTTTTGTGTATAATATTCTCTCGATGCTACACACTTGACTCAGCATCAGTTCATGTAAGTCTCTCCAGGCCTTTCTAAAATCATTCTGCTGATCATTTCTTATAAAACAATAATATTTCTTAACATTCATATACCATAACTTATTCAACCACTCTTCAACCGATGGGCATCCACTCATTTTTCCATTTCCTTTCCACTACATAAAGGGATGCTACAAGCATTTTTGCACATGTGGATAATTTCCCCTTTTTTAGGATATAAGCCATGAAGAAACTGCTAGGTCAAAGGGTATGCGCAGTTTGATAGCCCATTGGGAATAGTTCCACATTGCTTTCCACAATGGTTTGATCAGCTCACAACTCCACCAACATTGTATTGGTATCCTAATTTTCCCACATTCCCTCCACCATTTATCATTATATTTTGCCAATCTCATGGGTATCAGATGGTACCTCAGAACTATCTTAATTTGCATTTCTCTAAACACTAGTAATTTAAAACATTTTTCATATGCTTAGAAATAATTTAACTTCTTCATCTGAAAATTCTCTATTCATATCCTTTGACCATTTATTAATTGGAAAATGGCTTGTATTCTTATGAATTTGAGTCAATTTTCTACGTATTTTATAAATGAGGCCTTTATTAGAACTCTTGAGTATAAAATTTTCCCCAATTTTCTGTTTCCTTTCTTATGTTGGCTGTATTGGTCTTATTTGTAGCTGCCTATGTTTCCAATGGCTGCTATGAGTACCCAAGTCATTCAATTTGAAAGAACAATCACATTGGATTCAGTGGTACTGGGATCAAATTCTCGGCTACCCTGTAGCACCCATAACATCTAAGACAAGATATTTGACATTTTGGGGCCTCTACTCCTTTATTCATAAAACAATGGAGCTGGACTTGATGGAGTGGTATACAGTTTTTTTTTTTAATTTCAGATTCTATAATCCTATAATTATTTTTGAAAGAGTGATATGCAAATGGAAGCAGGAGGAAGTTTATCTTGGGAATAAGATGTATATAGCTATGTTAGCTTAGAGGAAGGGACATGTGCCTATTATACAATGCAATCTTAGTTTTTAGAATAGTACATACTAAATATAACTTTTATAATAGTTTGGAAGAAATAAAGAAAAAAATAAAAAGGAAGGAAGAAAGAAAAAAGAATGTTTAAAATAGGAAAGTAAGGAAGACAAAGAAAGAGAAAAAAGAAAAAAGGGAAAGAAAAGACAGAGAGAAAATGAAAGAAAAGAAAAATAAAAAGAAAGAATGAAGAAAGAAAGAAAAGGAGAAAGTAAACAAGAAAGAAGAGAGAACATGCTGAAAAAAGAAAAGAGAATGAATTAAAATAAAGAAAAAGTGAGAAAAAGAAAGAGGAGAGAAAGAAGAGAAATGAAGAAAACAAGTGTTAAAGCCAGAGAAAGAAAAAAAATGAAAGAAAGGGAGAGAAAAAAGGAAGAGAGGAAGAAAGCAAGGAAGGAAGAAAGGGAGGGAGGAAGGAAAGAAAGAAGGGATAAAAAAGGGAAGGTGAAAAAAGAAGGGAGGGAGGCAGGTAGAGAGGGATGAAAAGAGGGAGAAAGGATGGGAGTAAAAGGGAGAGAGGGAGGGGGAAAGGAGACTAAGAGAGATGAAGAGATCCAGGCGATTACTGTTGAGAAAAGGAAGATTAGTCCAAGAGATGGACTGTAGCAGGAAATCTGGGTTCCATTTTGAGCGACTTGGGATGAGCATCATCATTTAGCTTGAAGGAATATCATTGTCAGGAAGGGTGAGAGGAGAAGCCCTTCCTGTTAGCTATTCTACAGAGTTCTTTTAAGCCTGTTTGGATCTGAGTCAAGATGGGGGTTCTCAAGGGCCTCTCTCCTCTGGGTCCTCCAGTAAGTGGTATTTTGAATCTCATCCTTGACACTGTGTGGCCAGGGATGAGCTATTGCCTTTCTCAGAGCCATGGAATCCTCATTTGTAAAGACAAGGATAATAATCCCCAGAGCATTTGCCTCCCAGGGATTTTGGGAAGCTCAAATGAAATGGTGTACATAGATAACTAAGATTTATTTATCTAAGGCTTTAAGATGTGTAAAGCATTTCATATTTATTATCTTGTTTGATGCTCACAATGATCCTGAGGGATCTGTAACATTATTATCCTTTTATTTTTTTTAAACAGATGAATAGAATGAGGCTGACAGTTAAGTGTCTTACCTAACTAGCAAGTATTTGAGACCAAATCTGAACTTATTTTCCTAACTCCAAACCCAGCACACTTAAGAAGGACCATATTACCTAGTTGTCTCTATCTACAACATTTCCTATTAAAGTTTTCTCTCTGTGGGAACTATCATTACTCTTGGGTTGATGCATCTATTATTTGAACAGTAACTACCCACAACTGTCCCTTCTTCTACAGAAAAAGGAGGCAGATCTGCACAAATAGGGAGATAATGGAGACCAATCAAATCTATTTCTAGTAGAGTAGCATGATAACAGAAAAAGGTATGGTGGCCTAGAGTAGGGTACCGTGTCTCTTATAATGGGTATAAGAAGCCTAGTCTCAACTTCCATATTGATTGAGATGAATTAGTCACTCTTGATCTGAAGCTACTTATCGGGAAAAATGGAATAGATGACATTTATAATGGTTTTTAAATATAAAAAAAAACATAATCATTTCAGGTGAACCCAAGTCAATCCTGTGAAACAGGTATGGCAGTTATAATTCTGAGTTTGTTGATAAGGAAACTGAAGAGAGTGACTTGACCATGGCAACATGATTTGTGAGGTTCCTAGTTGAGAATTCACGATTATGCAAGATTGCCTCCCTCCCAGTTCACATTTAACATAAAAATCCAGGCCTTATTTGCAGCACTTGGAAACCATCACTGAAAAATGCCAGTGAACCAGGTCAGTATCTTTCTTTCTGGCCTTATGCTTAGCAGGTGCTTAATAAAGATTATTTATTTATTTACTTAAAGATTTTATTTGAAGATTAATTATTTGCAGAAGCAAGTGATACCAGGTGTTATTAAGGTAATCAGATAAATTAATGTGTGTTATCTTGTTATTCCATTGTCTCAGGTAATAATAATAGAAGATTAAAAAATAGGAGTCTATGTTTATATAGTACTTTAAGGCTAATAATAAAATATTTATATGATACATTAAGGTTTGCAGAGAACTTTACAAATTATCCTTACCATAATTCTACAAGGCAGATGTTATTACTATCTCCATTTTACAGATAAAGAAATTGGTAAGACACTGTTTAAGTGGTCCTGTAGTTAGTAAGTGTCTGAGGCAGGATTTGAACTTAGCTCTTCTTGACTTTAAATCCAAAGTCCTATCCATTTTTCTACCCAGTTTTCCTTCTAACATCCCTTCGAGGAATGGTGTGAGTCCTTATAATCCTATCGGGCAGATTACAAAATAAATAAGACATAATTCAGAGCCCACAGAGATCTCTGAGGCCATCATGTCTGAGTGTCATTTTATATATTAGAAAAATAAGATCTCAAATAAAATAAAATTGCCAGAAATCACAATGGTACAAATCTGGAAGGGACTTAAAGGGTCACTAAACTAATCACTTTATTTTACAGATGAGAAAATTGAGGTACAAAGAAATGAAACAGTTGGTCAAAACTAGAAAAGAATTAATGTAAAGGTGTGATTTAAATGTAATGACTTGTTCTAAGGCATAAAGTCAGTGAAACCCAAAGGCAGAATTGGAATCCAGGACTCTAAGTCAAGTATAATTTCTTGTATCCATTTAAAATCATAAGATCATAGATTTAGAGTTGAAGGAATTGTAGAGATTGTTGAGTAACAGTTATTCACTTATAGATGAAACCAAGTGTCAGAGAGGTGTAGTAAGCGTCATAATGTGGGATTTCCAATTATACACCTGGGGAGGTTTTGTTGGAGAGGTTGCTATTGTTACCACTGTTGTTATTTCAATCCTGTCTGACTCTTTAAGACCCCATTTTGGTGGGATTTTTTGTTTGTTTGTTTTGTTTTGCTGTTGTTGTTTTATTTTTTTCCCCAAGGATACTGGAGTAATTTGCCATTTCCTTTTTCAGCTCATTTTAGTTAAGGAAATTGAGGCGTATGGAGTTAATGACCTGCCTAATGTCACACAACTACTCTGAAGTCATATTTGAATTCAGGTCTATCTTCTTGCCTCTAGATCTGGTTCTTAATCCATTGTACCACCCAGTTGCCTTTTTGCAGAGAAGGAGCCACAGCCCAAAGCAATTCATATTCCTGAAACCAAACCTCTGCTGGTGACTCTCTCTGAATCCAGCTGGGCTGGTTCTTGGAATATAAGTTCCCCATCCACTGTCACATTCATCCTTGAAGCCTTTGCAGCATGACAGTACTGATAAGAATTTGCACTCTCCAATCAGAGGGTTGTGTGTGTGTGTATGTGTTTGTGTGTTGTGGTAGTTTTGTTTTATTTTAAATAATAAAGAGTCATCTCCATTCCAGCCAAGTTGAGGTTTCTAAGGAAAATGTGGATGGAGAAGAGCAGTTAAGTAGGGGCAGTCAACAGTTTGTAAGGTAGCGGTGTCAAACTTAATAGAAATGCAAGTCACTAAATTGTATCCCCAAAATCTTAGGAAATCACATATTAACATTATCTATGTTTCATTGTATTTATTATGTACTTTGTTGCATATTTCCCAGTTACTTTTTATTCTAGCTCTGGCCATACTTGGAAGTGTTGCACATTGGGTAGGTTATTTGATACCTAAAATGTAGGATAAATATCTGTTTTCAAATTCAGGAATACATGGGTTCAAAGACTGCCTCTGAAAGATACTGTCTGTATGGACCAGGACCAATCACTTGATGACCAGTGTAGTGGACTGGAAAGAGTTCTAGATTTGAAATCAGAAAGACCTGAATTTAAATTCCTGATCAAATACTTACCAATTTGTATGACTTTGGGTCAGCCAATGTACTTCATTAAGCCTCAACTTGCTGATTGTAAAATAAAGGACTTGAATTTGATGACCTCTTAGGCCTTTTTTGAGTTCAAATCTATATTCCAATTAACTCTCAGTTCTCTTGCACAATTTTCTAAGATGATATATTATAGATCATATAATGACATGCATTAGAAGAGGTTGTTAACTCACCAGGGAATCCATTATGGCAATATAATCCTATGTCCAGTTCCAATCCCCTAATAGTGCAACTATGGAAGCTTGCTGATGATATAGTATGGATTTTCTTATAGAAAAGGAAGGATACAGCTATCTACATTGTCTGTATATTGTATTGCCCTTCCATAAAGTAATATCTTATAGTTCATCTCAAATATCATTCTCCATGAAGCCTTCTTTACATTTCAACCCCAGTCAAGAATGACCTTTGCCACCTTCAGATATAACAAGCACTTTACAATTTAATGTTTTTGTCGTGCAATATTTTGCATCGTAGCTGCCCATTTCCTATCCCCCAAATTGAATGTAAGATTCCTGAGGACATGGGTATTGTTTTATATAAAGCAGTATTTTCCTTATCCCTGTGCACAATGCTCTAAATTCCATAGGTGTTTAATAAATATCTTCTAAATTGAATTATTAAATTGAAACCCTTAATCAGTGAACCAACATATATTCATTAATTACTTACTGTGTCAAACACATAGTGAATCCTAAGGATACAAAAACAAACAAATAAAAGCAAAATTAGTCCCCCTCTCTTAAGAAGCTCACACTCTCATGGGGGAAGCAACATTTGAATAACTAGGTACATACAGAATGAATACAAAGTACGTAAAGTTGATGTCAGATGGCTAGAAGAGAAATTGGAGAGCCTGGAAACCTTTCACTGCATAAGGTGGGATTCCATCTAAGTCTTGAAGGAAACTAAGAGTTCTAAGAGATGGAGATATAGAGGGAGAGCATTCCTGTTATATATCATTCCAGGATTAGGAAATAGCACAAAGTAATTGGATATAGGAGATAAAATAAGGAAGACTTGTATTGGAGAAAACATAAGGGGAGTCAGTTGAGAAAAACATTTAAGAGTATAAGGAGGTATCAAGTGTAATAGAGGGCCTAGTTGAGAAAGATTTTAAATGTGAAAGGACTCAATATTTATTGTCTAATTATCTTGAGCTTCACTTTCTTCAACTATAAAATAAGTGTCTAGACAATAATGTCTCCATAATCTCTTCTGTTTCTACATTTAAATATGAGCACATCACCAACATAGCCTAAATATTTATTATATAGAAAGCCTCAAGTTAATCCCCTAACTTGAGGCTTTCTATATAATAAATATTTAGGCTATGTTGGTTCAAGCTTTGTGGTGCTCTTTATCATATCCAGAAATCCTTCCTTCTTGAGTAATCAAATCAGATCAAATTGATACCCAATCATTATTGATATCCCAGAAAGAATGAACTTGGGTGAGTAAAGGGAAGCCATAACTTCAAGAGTTTTGCCATAAGATATAAAATAATTTACTTTCTAATTAACACTTCCAATTCTCATTGTTAATCAAAGGAAAGTATTTCTATGGAGGACTCTTAGCTGCTGAGTTCCTTATGTGATTAACCATGTTACATGTTTCTTTAATGTCCAAGCATTTTTTTTTACAAAAAGATGATGATAATGAGTCTTAATTTTGTCTTCAGTACAAAAAGACTTAATACTAGAGGGCTGCTTCATGCCAGAAATTCTGTGTCTCTTATATACAATCTTTCCACCTGTATTCCTCATCAGCATCAATGTGTTTTAAATGCCATTCTCTTTGATGATATGAATCTTCTTTAGTACCAGTATAATGATCCCAGTTTAGCATATGTATACAGTTCAATAATCAACTCTCTTTGTATGCCTTTGATTTTATATTTAGAGCTAGAAATTCAGAAATCATTTGGTTAAATCTGCTCATTTTATTGATCAGAAAACTGAGGCTATCTACATAATTAAATGGTGTATTCAAGTTTATAAGGGAGGCAAGTAGAAGACAAAAGACTTGTTCCCAAGATTTTTGACTGCATCCATGTTTTTGACACAGAGATATACAATGTGGTGACTATTTTCCCCCCAATCTGCATTGATGAAAGGAATTTTCATACCCAAAGTTCCCTATACTGAGAAAAATCATAGGTTCTTCTGTTTTAAAATTAATTCTACTGCTGTCTTTCTTTTTGCATTACATTCATTTTAAAAATATTCCCATCTCTCTACTCCTCCCTCTCTAAAAATTGAGGCTTCCCTTGAAAAAAGAAAAACAATTAAGCAAAAACATCTGGTACAGTAACCATCTTGAACATTGCATCCTATATTATGCCTCAGTAGTTACCTCTCATAGCAGGAAGGAAATAAATTTAATTATGTTCCCAAGGCTCTTGTTGATTTTTCAGTTGCTTAGAGTTCATAGTAGAAATCACAGATTGTGCATATAGTTGAGTATTCACTCCTTGAGTCAGTATTTAGACTACAAAAAAGCACCAATGGTAAGTCAAAACAAGCTCTTACTTAATGATAGAATTCCCTCCACAAGAAAAAAAATAACTTAAAGAGGATAAAGGAAAAAAGAAAGAGATAGAAGAGACAGAGAAAAAAAATAGAAAGGCAAAGAAAAAAAAAAAAAAAAGCAAAGTGGGACCATATTCAGACTGTTATAAAGGATCATCTTAGAATTAGTATGGTATCCTTTACATTACTAGAGTTTTATTGAAAAAGTTCTCCAAGCAAGATTAATAGCTACCCTAGTTTACCCTCAAAAACAACTTTGTATTATTTTTAGCAGAAGAAATTGAGAGAGTATTTGTAATTTGCTATAAAACAACAAAAAGATAGGAGAGGAAGAGAGGGTGATATATTTCTCCATATTGTCACCGTTGTTCCTAAGATTTGAAGAAGAATCCTTGAAAGCTATTGTTAACTTTAAGATATATAGACTGTTGTCTTTTCCTCAGACAATTTGACATTACTTTGAAGACATCCAGCATGAAGCTGCTATTGATGAGAAAGTCCAACTGAGCAAAAGAACAATTTAGTGGCAAAGTATCAGAGAAACGTCTCAGTAAATCAGAAACAGAAAGATCATGTGAAGTGAAATGTTAGGAATATATAATGGGAGTCATTGCAGCTTACTAACGAGAGGATTCATTGAACACATATTCTATGATCATCATGGAAATTTTATAAAAATAATTCTCAAGGTAGAAAGAAAACATGCAAATCTATAACTTCATCATTGTCCGTTGCCCTGGTCAAAAGTATTCTCTACCTAAATATCTTAATAACATGAGGAATTAAATGTTAATTCAGCTTCTCCATTGATAACTATGTGTATTTGTAGGTGATCTGTGTTTACAGATGAAATTTTATGTAAATCTATCTTTTTCATTTTGGATATTCTGTAATTGTTTTGGTTAAGATTACCTGTGTATTATATGTTGATGGAAAATACAGTGGTAGGAGGTCATGTGATACACTGCTAGTAGATGTGACTGGTAGGGTTACTCTTAGTATCCTAAGAATTAGAGTAGTAGCTATGTTAAATATTTCTGGGGAGATGTCAACCCCAACCAAGTGAAAATTTACTTGGCAGAATGAGAGAATGGGAAAATTGAAGCAGGTATGTGAGGGGCTCCAAACTTGCTTTGGAACTAGAGATGCCAAGGTCAGCCACTGCATCTCAGGGCACCATCAGCCATCCTGACTTATGTCTGGACTCTCTATTTCAATGACTCAAGAAGAGTGAGTCTGATGACATTTCTCAACTCTATCTCACAGAATTCCAACTTATGCAAAAATGACATCACCCATGATGCCATTGGTCTTCTTCAAAAATGAAGGATAAACAACAATCTAAACCTATGGAAGTGGATGGATTTAACATGAATGAAAAGAAAGGGACAAAGGCAGAGAAAGAGAGAGAGTGAGAGAGAGAGAGAGAGAGAGAGAGAGAGAGAGAGAGAGAGAGAGAGAAAGGAAAATAGAGACAGAGAAACAGAGACAGAGAGAGACAGACAGAAAAAGAGAGATAGAGACACACAGAGAGAATACAAAAAGGAGAGAGATAGACAAAAAGAAAACGAGACAGAGAAAACAAGAGACAGAGAGAGAGAAAGACAGAGACACAAAGAGAGACAGAAACACAAAGAGACAGAGAGAGAAGGATGGAGGAAGAGAGAGAGAGGGATGGAGAACAAGAGCTGGGCATTAGTACCACATTCAGAATTTCAGAATACACTGTAGAACTCATATGGAATTTAATGGATTGGCCTTTTTATTCCCATTGGAGAGATTTTCCACCTGACATTTGGCAGCTACTTAAGTTTCACTAAGATCTTTTAAGAGAAACAAATTTGAATTCTTCTGACCAGTTTTCCAGGATCTTTTATAAAATCAGACACATTTCTGTGATATAATTGAAGATTTTAACATTTAACATATCAATAACTTTAGATTTTGGGGGGTTATTACTATTACTAAATATGCGGATTTAAAATAAATAATACAGGTGTTTTACTCTTTGAGCACTCATTAATAAATGGAAATGGAGTTCCATAGAAACTAAGTGACTTAAGAAATAAACCCATCACATTTAGTTTCCAACTATTACTAAAATTGTAAGGAATCAGGATCACCAACCAAGAGTTTTAAGAAGAAAAATAAAACATTTGTTTTCTGTCAACTCTCTGAGGTTATGTACCATTTTGAAATTCCTAATAGGATAGGATTTTAGAAAGTGATTGGAGTCTGATTGTGAAACCTCTTACAGAGGAAGAGAGGATACTTCATAGAGTTAAAATGTTTTTAATTAATTAGGGAGTATCTGGAGATAAACTATTAGAATTAACTTGGAATAAAAAGCTATTTGAAAGACTAGAAACAACTAGAGATATTACTAGGCTTCTAGTAATCATCATAGAATATAATATTACATCTCAGTGAAATCATAGACTTAATTTAGAACTTTTCTTAGGGAAGGAGACGAATACCTCCAGGGAAGAAACCTGAGATATTTGGGTTAGAAACGTAACTATAATCTTGCCATAGAACCAGTACTTGAAGTAGGGAAGAAAAAGAAATTATTGGAAATTATTAAAGGTACAGTGTTCGGGGTGTTGCAAAGTATAAAGTTCAAAAATGTCCTTGAAATGATATAACAAAAATGTTTGTTGAGAATAGAAAGGCAGTTTTATGATAGGGATGCCTAGGCAAATGCATGCTAATTTCATTAGTATTCAGTAGAAAAGGGAATGTTTTGAGTTTATAACTTGATTGGATAATAAACTATAAGGACTGATAGTAATAGAAGCCTCAAACCTGAAGAAGTCAGAGTATAATTAAACTGTAAGAGATGGGTCAGAATATAGTATACATCCAAGAGTGGAAACATATTAGTTAGTCCCAGTAATAAGCAAAAGTTGTCACATTTTGATGAATTATTAAAACATAATAAATAAATTTGAATGGAATAAGGATTCATCTTAGACAGACTTCATCTTTCTGTTGTGAAGAGAATTTAAGCAAAAGCTCATTTTGGATTATTCGGGGATTTGCCCAAACTCTGTGGAAGATGGGACAACAGATAAGATCACTCTCCTTAAGAGTAGACATCAAAAGAGCAGAGATCCGGGTCCTTTGATATATCTCTAGTTCAAAACAAATGAAGAAATAGCAAATATATTTGTTATGATTCTAATTTAGACAGACATATGAATTTTATTTGCACTGAAAAGAGAACTTGCAGGGTCAGTGTATGAGGCTGGGTTCTCAAAAATCGACTTTGAAAATAGAGCTAGAGTCAGGAATGAAACTCTAATAGAGTAAGAATGGCCTCATCATTATTTACAACGCATCAACTCAATATCAAAATCCTATCATCAACATGTAATTAGAAAGCCAGATCATTTTCTGCTCTAATTGTGGATTAATTCAACATAAGTGTGTTCAGTGCAAATGAGAACAGAATAATCATTTAGTTCAGAAAAATATCTGATAAATAATGCTGGGAAAACAGCAGTGGGAAACTCAAGAAATGAAAAAAGTTAAAGTTTTGAAAATAAACTTAGATATACGTAAATAATATTGGCAAAAGTTATTAAGGAGATGCCTAAATATGGGATATTTTGTTTTTGAGAAGTTCCATAGAGAAATTAAATTAAACCAAAAAGTTTTATCTGAAAGAAATATAACTAGCCCAACTTAAATAAATTAGTAAAAAGAGGGAAATTTTTTCAGAAAAAAAAGTTACAATAAAACAACAATGCAAGAAAATTAAATGTCAGCTTTGCCCCCTTAGTCCACAATTTACTATGAAACATTTTGCTTAAAATAAAGAGGATATTATATTGAGAAATACTAAAATATTGACTAGTTAATGGAGAACTCCCAGGTCATATGGTGATGATCTAATTACATGGTGATATCTTCCACAGGGTTAGATAATTCTACCATATGTATCCCAAACTAAATAGGTGAAAAAGGAGTGAGGAAAATGTTGAAAATTCTATTGAGCAGTTAAATCTAGACACGATTTTGTTTTATGATAGTTCTCCACTTGTTGAGTCCTAAAAATAAATTACATCTGAGGGACAGTATACTACAAAGTCTAATAATCAATAACTTCAGAATAAGAATTAAAGAATAGTCATAATTAAATATCAGATATCATTGTATTAAAATCAGCATTAGAATAAATTAGGCACTGACTTCTTGTTGTTGTTCACCCTTCTTTCTCAAAAGGGACCAATGACATCAGGAGGGTGATGTCTTGATTTGCAAGTGAATTGGATTTAAATGAGGCAGGGCAGCCCAAAGTCATCAGCCTCATTCTCTACTTCAGAATCAACTGAGTCCAGTGATAAGACATCTGTCAGGACTGCTGGCAAAGGCCTTTGCATGCATTTCACTTACTAGACTGACCTGCAATGGACTAGGTTTACCAGAAAAGATTTCTGGATGTACCTAAATGTTTTAAAATAATATATTTTGCATATATATTACCATTACATTAATTTTATTAGATCATAATTAAATCATATCTATAACATAGATTCTATAACATCATGTAACATACATTTCATATTATATCATTGTATTAATTTTATTGTACTACAATTATAGGAAATGTACCTGATATTGTATCATATTTTACAAAGCCATACATGGCTAGTTTTGAATGGTGGCTTATTTTCATTGGAAACTGTTAGGTTCTTACTAAGTGCTAAATCAGTACTTAACAATTCTCTAGTTCACACCTTTGGTTCAGGCCTTTAAGGGGAGTTTACCCCTTTGAACTTCTGAGGAGGAGTTTACATATGAAAACGAGTTTATACAACCTTTAAAAGGAGCAAGTTCATTGGTTGAAGTAATTTTCCCACAAGCCCTTGAGTTCTCACATGCCCATTCTCTGGGAGGATAAAAGAAGACAACGTCGAGCAAGGAGTGAGTCTACTCTAGGACAGAGTTGGGAGTAGTCTATTCTGGAGGAAGAAGAGTCTGGCTGGGAGATTAAGTTGAGATAGCAGATCTCCTCCCAGAGAGCGATCGGCAGTTTCTGGAGACAACAGAACACTACAGTAAACCAAATGATATGTTTGCGTATAATATTTAGAATATACTATTATTTTAACTATGTGTAACATGTTAATAGATACAATATATATAATTGGTTGTTTTATGAATATCATATACTGAGGATACTATAACTTGGACTGAAACTATATAAAATGTTAAGGTTTATTGGCTTGGAAACTTTGTAACTTATATGGAAACTATATAAAATGTTAGGATTTATTGGTTCGTATCCAGTTAATTCTAATTGAATTGAAGAGACTGAAAATATTTCATTGAAGGAAGAATGTAAGGAGTGGTGACTTTTGATAATTGACTTCTCTGGGTCTCATTATTCTGCTTCTGAGGAAATTAGTCACTGAATTAAATCTTCTTTAACAGTTGACTTGTCTGGGGGCATTTGTCCAACTTAGAATTCTAAGAGGAGTTACTGAGTTAAATCCATTAGATTATGCCCTTGAGAACAAAGGCTGTCTTTTGCCTTTCTTTGTATCCCTGACACTTAGCACAGTGATCAGGACATAGCAGTTGCTTAATAAGTACTTATTGACTATTTGACTAACCTAACTGAATTCTGAACTAACCTTTACTTATTTGTATATGATAAGCTGTAGAATACTGGAGTTAATGACAGAAGGTGAGGGAGACTTCCTTTAGTTATTTGAAAATGAATGAATAAATGAATTAAAAAAGACTAAGTTAATGACTACAAAAATAGAGATAACAAATCTGATTTATGAATATAGGATAAATGTAATTTACCTGATTATAGGTAAATGCGACTTTGGGTGTTAGACATGACCTAGGGTAAAATCATTCATAGGACAAGTCCAATAAAATAGTTATTAGACAAATAAAAAGACAGAATTAAGAACTTTCTTGCTTTCTTCTCTCTCATTCTCTTTATCTGACTCTCTCTTTTCCTTCTCTTTCATTCTCTCTATCTGATTCTGTTTCTGTCTCTATCTCTCTGTCTCTGTCTCTCTGTCTTTCTCTGTCTCTGTCTCTGTCTCTCTCTACCCCCTTTTTTCCCCCAAAAAACTGTTCCATCAGTTCAGGGAGAGAGAAAATGGGGAGAGTTGGTGTCAGTGCCCAATTGGGACACTAAGACTGGAGACTGAGGTACATGGGTGTAAGTATGTATTTGTGCATATATGTGTTTTGCATAAAAAGGAAATGGAGAAGTGCATAGGTATGCTAGGTATAATCCAAAGCAAATAAGAAACTTGGAAAAGAAGCCAAAACTTAAGATTTCATCAGCACACAATGCACAGAAAGCCTGGCAGGCCATATGGAAGGGTAGATAATAACTATTGGGTAAACCATATGTTTTAATTATGATGGAATCATCACAATTAAAAAATCAAGAAAACTTTTTAGTGCATAGTGTATGATGAACTAACAGTGGGACATAGACTCACACAGGAGAAGCAAACCTACATGGGTTATGATTGAAAGTGTTAAAAAAAAAAAAAAGCATACACATTGATGAAGTCACAATTCACTCGGTCAATTGAAGATTATATATATTTATATAGACATATGCAAATATATGCTTGTATGTATGCACAAATTTATATGGTGCATGTGTATTACAAACAGTAATAGTAAATGGTATTATCTGTGTTATGGAAAGTGTATACCATCGGTCTATAACATAGATGGAGACATCATATAATCTTCAATACTATGCCAAAAAAGACAATAGTGGTTATGTTATGCCACAATTCTCTTTTATTGTCCTGATTCAGTTTCCCTAATTATCCTGACTCAGTCCTGCCTTAGTTTCCCTGTTTCTCAGTTTTGCAAAACCTCCCCTTCCTCTTTATCAGAATACTTGATAAGGAAAAAAGATCTTATGTTTTAGAATATCAGAATGCCTCCCCCCATCCCAAGCTATCAGAATGTCAGATACTATCTTATCAAGATGCCTTTCCCATGTCTAGGGCCCTTCCTCCTGATTATGTCATCTCATTTCCAGTGGCTCACCCCATCTTGTCAGAGTCCTATTCCCGCTCTCAGCACCCTGACTCCACCCCCGCCTCAGTCTACCCTTGCGTCTGAGCCACATTTTACATGTGTTACAATATAACCTAGATATAATATATGTGAGTAAATCAATTGGATAATTATTTCAAGGATCTATAATAGAACACACAGCAAATTTTTCCTCTGTTCACATTTTATCTATATACACCTACAAATTTTCCACAGATGCTACAATTTTCCCCATCAATTTAAGGTTTTTGTTTTTGTTTTGTTTTTTGTTTTTTGTTTTTTTTTCTGAGGCAGTTGGGGTTAAGTGACTTGCCCAGGGTCACATAGCTTGGAAAAAGTAAGCGTCCGAGGCTAGATTTGAAGTCAGAAGGACTATAGACAGGTCCTCCTGACTTTAGGCCTGGTGCTCTCTCCACTACACCAACTAGCTGCCCTCAATTTCTGGTATTTTTAAAAAATCTTTTCACAATACAAGTAGGAAACCACAGTTATCTCTTGACCTTTTAATGAGACCAACCCAATTCTTTGTACACATTGAAAATAGCACTAATTATTACTCCATTAACATTTATGGAAGCCAGCTTGAGAAGGAAAAAAACCTTTGTCTATATTCACACCAATTTGGTGACCCTTTCATAATGTCTCCATTTCAGTGTGCTGATTTTGCCCTAGGGAGGGAACAGAGAGAGCCTTGCAGCTTTCTGCACCTAAGAATCCATATATTCTTCTGACTCCTGAGCATTCTCAGAACTTAAAAGACTTTTAAAAGAGAAAATCAAGGTATGAATCATAGTTGTAGGTAGGTAACAATCAAACACGAATACAAGCCTGGTTTTGAACAGTGAGAAGTGAGTGGAGGTTCCTAATTAAAACCCCAGGGAAAACTCTCTCCCCTGAGTTTTGGGTTCCAAAGTGAAAGCTCCAGTCCACTGGATTTTACATATTTCTAATCAAAGGTTTTCTGATTTCCCAGATAATTCCTTCAAAATCTCTTTACGGGTGGATGGTTATGAACAGCAGGAATTGGAGAGTATGGGATTTTTGACATAAGGAAACCCCTTATCATCTTTGTGCCCTTGATTTACCAATGTTGGCATGAAAATAGCAGACACTTGTCATACCTGCTACCTGAAGGCTGTGAGAGATTCTCCCATCAAGCTCCTAAGTGCCTTCCAGCATGCACAGTTTTATGATTATCACTTTCCAGGCAGGCTGAGGCTCAAGGGTCTCCAAACAATTAACTTCAAAAAGGGTCGTCATTGATTCTCCAACATATTCAAGACATTTGGGAGCATGTTTAATGGTCACATGGTATTGTTATCCATTGTTATGGAGCATGATTACAGGTTCCTATCCTAATTTCAATTCTAGTTATGGGGAATAGTGGGCACAAGCTGCATGCTCCCTTGTGATTTATTCCATACGGAGAGTACTTGTTTGTAAAGTATGTTTGACTTGATGGTTTTTTTTTTTTTTTATTGTTGTACTTGTGTTATTTGCAAGGCAATCAAGCACTAAGCTAGCAGTCATATCATCTGTTTGCTAGAATTTTAGAGTGTCAAAACCAGAAAAGCCTTTAGAGTTCATCTAATCTATGGCCCTTATTTGACAGGAAAAGAAATGGAGGCCCAAGGAAGGCAAATGATATGCATAAGACTACAGGGCAAATGAGTATTTGAGTGAAAAGATGACTGGATCTGGAATGAAAAAACCTGATTTTAAGTCTCAGTTCTTCCATATAATACTATAGCTTTGTAGCTTGGAGAAAATAATTTCATCTTTCTGGCATTCAGTTTCTTCCACAGTAATATCAGGGAGTTGGACATTATTGTTCCATAGTAATATCAGGGGGTTGGACATTATTGGACAATTATAGTTGACATAGAAATATCTTTCTAGTTCTCAATCTGTGTTCTGATGAAAGAGTTACAAAAGAAGCATTATCTGGGTAGGGTGTTATGCCACAGTTTCCTTTTATTATCTTGCCTCAGTTTCCCTAAATTGTTCTGCCTCAATCCCCCAGATTGCAACCCCCCTTCTTAACCATTAGGGCTGAGATAATTAGGGCTGGGAGCCCTAACTATTGGCATTCCTTAGAACCATAAATTGCAGATAAGTTACTTAGAGATATGATTACATATCTCTAAGTTCTAGACTTTCTGACTCTAGTGACTACCCCCTTCACTCTATCAGAAATTTTGGTCCTCCCCCCAAGCTGTCAGAACTGAATTAATGATCCGTTGGTGGAGATTCTTGCAGTTTACCAGTGTTCAGACTCTACCCCTTGACTTTGCCTCCCCTGATCATTTGGAGCCATATATAATTCATTGGAATCTCACATTAGATGCTGGATTCTTTGAGATGAAAGTCCAATTTAGCTCTGGAGGCAGAATGGATTCTGTCTGACTCTTGAAAATCTCTCCCTCTCAGAAACCCAAATAAAATATTAAAAACTCTCTAATCTCTACCTTGCCTCAGTTTCTCTGGCATTACAAGGGAAGTAGGAAAAAGAGCTGGTGAAAATGCAATAATTCTTTCAAAGAGCTTTCAGGACATTTTTTGAATTTTCTTATCTGTATAATAAGGATGGCGTTGGGTTACATGACTTGAAGCTTCTGGCTCAAATCTATGATCCTATGAGTGATAATGGGCATCTAAGTAACATAGTGAATAATGTTTAACACATAAAGTCAGAAAGACCCAATTCAAATCCAGCCTTAGACACTGACTAGCTGTATGACCTTGAGCAAGTCACTTAATTCCATTTCCTTCAGTTTCTTCATCTGCAAAATGAGCTAGAGATGGAAATGGCAAGCCAACTCCAGTATTTATCAAAAAACTCAAAATCATGTCACAAAGAATCAGATGTGATGGAATAACAAATAACATGAGTAATAAACTAGGAGAGAAGGCTAAGTATCCAGTATCTTATTCCAGAGTTCATTCTATTTTCTCTCAATCTGGACCCTTTCCATCTGTGACCTATTCTTTAAGGCACATCTCAAGTTTTAACTACTAGAAAAACTCCATAGACCATTATATTCAAAGTGATGACTCCCTCTGGTAATATGGATGTGACCTTTATTCTCTTCTGTCTGACCACCCCGCTCACAATCCTTCCTTACCAGAATCCTCTCTACTATGTTCCTTTTGCCTTCTAGGACTATGAATCATCCTTAAACCTACTCAGCCATTCAAATAATCAAACATTTCCTAAGCGCCTTCTATATTCCAGAAACTGTGTTAAGCATTAGGGATTCAAAGGAAGACCAAACAAACACACAAACAAATAAACTAACTAATGAATAAAATCAACCTTTGTTCTCTATATATCAAATCAGATGGGAATCTATTACTGTAGCAGCTCTACTCACCAGTAACTTTCTGGACCATAATGCTCCTCTCTAGTCATTATTCTACAAAGTGTTTTGTTTCTTCCATTATAAAGAAAGCTTCCTACAAGCAAGGATTTTATTTGATTTTGCATTTGCATCTCCCTAGGCCAAATGGAGTCAGAAACAGTTGAACATGACTGAATCACTCAAAAACAACAACTTGGACTGCTTGGCCTTAGAGGCCCGCACTAGTAAGCAAGGAATAGATATTTAAAAGGGTAAATTTAGAATTGAGATAAGGTAAAAGTCCCTAATAATGAGAATTATGGAAAAGTAAAAGGATCTTCTTCAATGTTAATGGCTCCTTTTTTACTGGAGGCCTCTAAGGACTCCAAGTAAAGGCTTAATATCAACCTATTGCACATAGTATTAGTGGTCTAATGGAAAGAATGGAGAATTTAGGAATCAGGAAGTTCAGAGATCAAATTCATATTTACTAACTTGTGTAAACCCAAGATTCTCTGTCTGCCTCAATCCTTTTAACTGTAAAATGAGAATAATAATTCTGCCTTTTTCACAGGATGGTTTTAATGATAAAATGTGCTAATATTTATAAAGAGCTTTTTGAACTTAATATTCCTCTAGAAATTCTAGCTCTCATCATTATATTGTTGCTTTTTTAGTGTTACACAGGGGGTTTCTTAGAATGATACAGGTTGGTTTAGAAAGCCTTTGTGTTGCATTCCCACTCTGAGATTCTGAAAATTCAGGTTCTGAAGTGTTGAATATTGACATTGTGCTTAGATAGATAGGTTTACAATGGTTGAGTCACTTAATTTCTCTGACCCTCAGCTGCCTCATCTAATTGCAAGGCATGATGAAAGAAAACAGTTTGAAAACAGAAAAAAGCTTCGTGGGAATGTCAGGGTTATTTTTAAGCTTCCAGTATAAGAGGACTTGATCCCTCACCCCAAAGAGATGTAAAACACTGGATAAAGTGGCACAGTAGCCATTTGAGAGCACATGTTTTACAAGAACTGGCTGTTCTCTGCTGTTTGGTCAGTAAGAGTCCCTCCCCAGGCCCTTCTGAAGAAGAATAGTCCCACTGGTGTATCTTTAACCCACCAATTCTTCCAGAGGGCTTTCTCTCTATGTCTGTGTCTATGTATGGGTCTCTGTCTATGTGTCTCTCTCTGTGTCTCTGTCACTTTCTCTGTCTCTGTTTATTTCTCGCTCTCCCCCCCCCTAGTTTTGGCCTCTTTCATTTACTAACTTTTCATTTTTAAATCCCAACTTCCTCCCCAATAATAATAATACTACCTAATAACATCAACCTGCATGCTCTGAATTACACTGGAAGTCTGGAGAGTTCTCTCTCTAATAGCACAGTCAAAGTTGCTGTCTTCCTTTCCCTTACAATTATATCATCAGAAAAGAGCTGGTGTGAAAGCATTAGTGAAGTCAGGAGGCCAATTATTTCCCAATCAATTCTGAGTAGGTAAGTCAGGAGTTGTTATTGAAGAGGCCTCTTTTCCTGACTGGGTTGAACCAACCTAACTCTCCATTTACTAATCACTTCCTGTAGCCAGAGCATTTATTAGTTAAGGTCTAATTTTAGTGGGTGGGTGGATGGATGGGGAACATATCTACTGGGGAACCATTCTCAAAATCAAATGGGAAGATGAGATATAAACTTTTGCTTCCCCCCAAGGCCCCCAAAATGTCAGGGTGGTACATCAGACTGAATCCTCTCTGTAAAGTCAAAAGACCTCAGCTTCAAGTCTAAGCAATGAATTTTGCAAGCTATGTAACTACAGTGAATTCCCGAATTTTGTGCCTTACTTTCCTTATCTGAAATATGAGATGGTCTCTAAAGTCCCTTCAATTTCCTGATCTATGATCTCAAGTCCCATAAGCTCTCTTGGCCCCCATTTCCTTATTCATAAAATTAGTGAACTTGTCTGGGTAATTATTGATTTAGAAGTTAGAAGAGACTTTAGGGGTCACCTAGATCTTTCATCTTGCACATGATGAAAGTGAGACCTGAGAGTTTAATGGACTTGCCAAGGATCATACTGGTTGTAAGTACCGGAGCAGCAGTTAGTTAAAGTCAAGGTCCTCTGGCTATCAATTCCATATAAGCAACCCTTTAGGGAAATTTGCAGTTCTTGGTCATTTAAATTCTCTGAAATGAGAGAAAGGGAGAAAGAGAAAGATAGAGGCAGAGAGAGAGAGAGACAGACAGAGACACAGAGAGAGACAGACAGAAAGACAGAGAGAGACAGACAGAAAGACAGAGAGAGACAGGGGGAGGGGGCACAAAAGGGGGAAGAAAAAGGAGGGAGACAGAGACAGAGAACAACACAAAGCACTATACTTCTCTGTGAATATGGCATATGATTCCAAAAACAATATGCACCAGAACATCTGGAGAAAAGAACAGTGTAACATTTAATTTGCATCTCTCTCATATCTATTATAGTGCCCTGGCACACAGTAGGTGCTTTATGAATATTCATTCATTAATTCATTCGTGAATATAAAATTCTGGTAGAGATCTTTATTTCTACTCAGTGTTCTCAAAAAGAATAAGCAGTATTGTTTTGTTTTGTTTTCTGGAGGAGGGCCTCCAAATTCACATAAAGAAAATAAAAGAAGTACTAGATAAATGACAATCTTGAAGAATAGACTGTTATGATTGAGTCAGAATCTGTTGGTTCTGAAGAATCAAGAGTTGAACCAATGAAAAAGTGCTGGTTCAGCAACTGAAAACTGTGGGTTCAAAACTTGCCTCTGATGTTAATGATTTATGTAACACTGGGCAAACCAGTTAACCCCCTCAGCCTCAATGACCTCAAGTATAAAATAGAGAGAAGGTGATGGAGCAGTTGGCCTCCAAAATCCCTTACAGCCCTGAATATTTTAATATTCCAAAATTTATTTGAATAGGTGTTCATTCTATCAATATAGGTAAGATTTGCAAGTTACTTACTGTTCCCCTTCTTACTTCCACAAATACATTTTAAAAAATTATTATCACCTAGCATGTAAACATATATCTAGATCATCAAACATTCAATAAAGCTCATATCAAGAAGTATCTGTCCCTACATTGTTGGTGGAGTTGTGAACGGATCCAGCTATTCTGAAAGCAATTTGGAATTATGCTCAAAAAGTTATCAAACTGTGCATACCCTTTGATCCAGCAGTGCTTCTACTGGGTTTATATCCCAAAGATATATTAAAGAAGGGAAAGGGGCCTAAATGTGACAAAATGTTTGTGGCAGCCCTTTTTGTAGTGGCTAGAAACTGGAAATTGAATGGATACCCATCAATTGGAGAATGGCTGAATGAATTGTGATATATGAATGTTATGGAATATTATTATTCTGTAAGAAATGATCATCAAGATGATTTCAGAGAGGTCTGGAGACACTGACATGAACTGATGCTGAGTGAAATGAGCAGAACCAGACATCATTATACACTTCAACAATAATTCTATATGAGAATATATTCTGATAGAAGCGGATATCTTTAACAAAGAGAAGATCTAATTCAGTTCCAATCAATCAATGATGGACAGAATCAGGTACACCCAGAGAAGGGACACTGGAAAATTAATGTGGACTACTTGCATTTTTGTTTTTCTTGCTAGGTTATTTTTACCTTCTGTATACAATTTTTCTTATTGAACAAGAGAATTGTACAGATCTGCACACATATATTATATCTAAGATATACTTTAACATGTTTAACATGTATGGGACTGTCTGCCATCTAGGGGAGGGTGTGGAGGGAGGGAAGGGAAAAGTTGGAACAGAAGTGAGTGCAAGGGATAATGTTGCAAAAATTACCCATGCATATGTTCTGTCAATAAAAAGCTATAATTTTAAAAAAAGAAATATCTGTCCCAGGTCTCATGTAGATCCTTGAAGGATCTAACCACCAAAGGCTCCATTTGACAAACATTACTTGTAATCCTTTAGCCAACGTGGCTAATGGCCTTTGGTGCTTTTTCTCTGTTTCAAAGGAGAATACCCAAATAGTCTGCATTGCTTGGTAAGGACATGGTACTTCTTTTTTTTTTTTTTTAATTTTTTAATTTTACTCTCTTTAAAAAAAAAATATATATATATATTTAATTTTTACCAAAAAATTATCCATCATTTACAATTGCAAAATCTTTTGTTTCAACTTTTCCCCTCCTTTCCCCCACCCTTTCCCTAAGATGGCAGGTTGATCAATACAGGAAATGGTACTTCTAAGGCCTATAAAGGATATGATAATGATGATGGTGGTGGTGATAGTGGTGATCTCCATCAGCAGAATTATCATTATTATTGTTGCTTTCTTGTTATTTTTATTATTAGCTTAAGGTTTGGAAAGGGCTTTACAAAGTGTTCTCACATTTTAACCTCCCAACCCTGGAAGGCAGGTGCTATAATTATTCCCATTTTACAGATGGGGAAATTGAGAATGGCAGCCATTAAGTGATTTGCTGAGCATGACATATTAAATCTGCATTGGAATTCAGGTATTTTTATTTCATGTCTAACATGTAGTACATCTATAGAGCAGTGACCTCAGAAACCTTAAAAAGGGCTTCAAAACCCAACTCATTTGATTTATCTATTCATCAGTTTTTTTTGTTTTGTTTTGTTGTTTTGTTGGGTTTTTTGGCCTGCAAAGTGAATGGCTTTGCCTCAGTAGTCTCTCAAGTCCCTTCACACTTCATTTATTTATTTATTTTGTCCTTTATTTATTTATTTTTATTTTTTATTGAAATATTTTATTTTCAAAACATATGAAAGGATAATTTTTTATTTTATTAATTTTATAATTATACATTTTTTGACAGTATATATGCATGAGTAATTTTTTTATAACATTATCCCTTGTATTCATTTTTCCAGATTTTCCCTTCCCTCCCTCTACTCCCTCCCCTAGATGACAGGCAATCTCATGCATTTTACATGTGTTACAGTATAACCTAGACACAATATATGTGTGTAAATCCAATTTTCTTGTTGCACATTAAGTATCGGATTCCGAAGGTATAAGTAACCTGGGTAGATAGATAGTAGTGCTAATATTCACTTTTTTTAACATTCACTTCCCAGTGTTCCTTCTCTGGGTGTAGCTGTTTCTGTCCATCATTGATCAGCTGGAAGTGAGTTGGATCTTCTTTATGTGGAAGATTTCCACTTCCATCAGAATACATCTTCATACAGTATTGTTGTTGAAGTGTATAGGGATCTTCTGGTTCTGCTCATTTCACTCAGCATCAGGTGATGCAAGTCTCTCCAAGCCTCTCTGTATTCCTCCTGCTGGTCATTTCTTACAGAACAATAATATTCCATAGCCTTCATATACCATAATTTACCCAACCATTCTCCAATTGATGGACATCCATTCATCTTCCAGTTTCTAGCCACTACAAAAAGAGCTGCCACAAACATTTTGGCACATACAGGTCCCTTTCCGCTCTTTAGTATTTCTTTGGGATATAAGCCCAGTAGTAGCACTGCTGGATCAAAGGTTATGCACAGTTTGATAACTTTTTGGGCATAATTCCAGATTGCTCTCCAAAATGGCCGGATTCTTTCACAACTCCACCAACAATGTATTAGTGTCTCAGTTTTCCCACATCCCCTCCCCTTTACATTTTAAGTTTATGATTCTCATTCAGTTCCCAACCTAGTGACCTGTTTATAAGGAGGGTTCACTGAAATGAAGTTACTCCTTTTGGTTTAGGAAAGAATCAGATGTCATTATGTTTAACAGGAGTGAACCCTCTTGGTTCAAATTCTATTTTTGCCACTTGCTAGAGTTATTTTGGAATAGTGGGAAAGGACACTTATTTTGGAGGGAGAACACCACTAACCACTCACTCTCTGTGATCTGATCAAATAATGTAATACCATTAGCATCAGTTTTCTCATATATGAAATACGAAGAGTGGACTTGATAGCCTGCAGTGTCCTTTCCAGCTCTATTTCTATGACTCCATGAACTTGAGTGAGCTATCTGTGCCTCCATTCTCTGATCCAGATACTCAGAGATTTAGTGTAGAAAATGCAAGAGATTGGATCTTGGTTCAAAACTGACTCTCACTTCTTATTATCTCCATAATCTTGAGAAAGTCATTTAATCTATTCATATCTCAGTTTACTCCTCTGTGGGGCATGTAGGTGGTGCAGTAGATAGTACCAAACCTAGAATCAGGAAGAGCTGAATACAAATCTAGCCTTAGAAACCTACTATCTGTGTGACCCTAAGCAATTCACCTCACCCTGTTTGCCTCAGTTTTCCTATCTGTAACATGAGCTGAAGAAGGAAATGTCAAACAAATACCTATATGATCCTAGGCAAGTTATTTAACCCTGTTTGCCTCAGTTCCTATCTGTAACATGAGCTAAAGAAGAAAATGGCAAAATCTACATGTGTGATCTTAGGCAAGTCCCTTCATCCTGTTTGGAGAAGTAAGTGCCAAAGTGCTCTAGTATCTTTG
Source organism: Sminthopsis crassicaudata (assembly GCF_048593235.1). Taxonomy (NCBI): domain Eukaryota; kingdom Metazoa; phylum Chordata; class Mammalia; order Dasyuromorphia; family Dasyuridae; genus Sminthopsis; species Sminthopsis crassicaudata. Next base: position 628,306,687 of record NC_133619.1, read on the forward strand.
CCAAGAAAACCCCAAATGGGGTCACAGATTTAGACATGACTAAAAAATGACTGAAGAAGAACAAAATTCCTTATCCATAAAAATCAGGATGTTGGCGCTGATGAATTCTGGGATCTCTTCAAAATGTATGATCCAGGGATATTGAATTTCAGATAGAATTCCTTGATAGGGAAATAACAAGGAATGATCAGGAAATTCTATGGCATAAAATTTGTTTCAATGAGATACTATGACACATGTTGAGTGAACATAAGCCCTACAGAAGTAAACAGAGAACCTATTTCCTCCTAACTCTGCTCAGATAGTTTTTGTTTCTGTTTTTTTTTTTTTAAGCTAAGCTGAAAGGGTCATTTCTCTGCAGTGAGAGAACATGAAAAAATACCAACTTTGAGTGTGAAATACCAGCCAAGATGACTAAGAAAAGATGAAATGCAAATTGATCTCTGCCTCTTGAGTACTGATTTAAGAATATGTTCAAAATCAAATTAACTTTTTGACTTATTTCCCTGGAAAGCTATCAAGGCAGGAATGAGACTTCCAGTTAATACTCCCCCAAAAAGGGAGAAATATGAGATTCCAGGAGGCTGGAATCAAAACTAGGTTTTCAACTTCCAGTGGGCCTTTCATTGGCCATTCTTCATTCTCAGGCTAGAGTAATGCGGCCCAAACATCAGACTAAAAAATATTGGTAAGCCAGAGAGATTATCAGAGGGATAAGAGACTAAAGGGATTTTGTGGCTCATCCAAACTTCTGTTACATAAAGGAAGAGACAAGTTTAACTCCTGGGTTCTTGGCAAGTGAAACTATTCCCAATTGGTTATAGCTCATTTCACAGGTACATGTTTTTAATCATTCTAAGCACTAAGATCCTCTTACAAAACCCAGAATTGATCAAGGTCTGGGATAAAATGGCAAAGCAGAAAAAAAAAAAGTCAAACCATTTGAAAGGAATGGACTTTTTAATTTGGCTCATTTACCAAATGAAACAAGTCCGATATATAATTCAGTCATAGTGAATTACAGGCTCTTTCTTACACATGAAACTCCATTTCCCATCTGCCTTTGCACCAGCTGTTATGTCCCCTCAAACTGGAAAACACTTTCTCCTCACGGCTATCTCTTATAATCCTTGGTTTCCTTGAAGACAGTGACTCAGCATGTATCTGTCTACATGAGGCTTTTTCTAATCCCCACAGCTGCTAGTATTTTCTCTCCCTAAACTATCTTTCTTTATATTCTTAGTGCTAAACACAGTGCCTAATACCTAGTGTGAGCTTAAAAATAGTAGTTGTATATGTATGGACGCTCTGTGTATATGTATATATCTATGGGTGGGTGCTATGTGTACGTATATATGTATGTGGCTATTTGTTATGCATGCATGTATGTTTTTGTGTATGGATGTACATGGATGTGTCGATATTAAATCTATAGAAGAATGTTATGTGTATATGCATATATGTATGAATCTATTATATGTGCATGCATTTGTGGATGTATACTATGTATCTATATATTTATGGATGGATGCTACATGTATTTGCATATATGCATGCATTTCTCTATTATTCCTATATGTATGCATGTGTGCATGGACTATACTATGTGCTATATGTATGCATGCATCATGGGTATATCCAAGTGACATAAACAACAGTTTTGTCTATGATGATTCTCTGGTTTCAGAACAGTTTATCTGTTGGGTTTTCAAAGCTCTGTGGTTTGAATTAAAGGTGTTGGTGAGCTGCTCATATAGTGAGTTTCTCATGCATGACTCACTGTCAGGTCACAGGTCACATCTTTTTAGGTGATTTTGTTGTTCAATCATTTCATTGTGATCCCATTTGGGGCTTTCTTTGCAAAGACACTGGAGTAGTTGGCCATTTCCCTCTCCACCTCATTTTACAGATGAGGAAAATGAGGCAGATAGAGACAAGTGATTTGTTCAGGGTCACACACACACTTTAAGATTTGAACTCAGGTCTTCCTAAGTCCAGACCTGGTACTCTATTCAATGTGCCATCTAGCCATCTCTTGTTAGGTGATAAGTACATTTTTTCCAACCTTAAGTGATTTTTAAAAATTTAAAAATTTTAATTTTTAATTAGGCCAGCTCTTGTGAATCACAAACAGCTAGTATGTCTTTCCCTGTATCTCCTCTGTTTGAATCTCATCTTTGATCCTTAATCAGATTCTTGGTTTAAGAATTCAGTTTATTTGGGGCAACTAGGTGGCACAGTGGATGCAGCACCAGCCCTGAAGTCAGGAGGATCTGAGTTCAAATCTGGCCTTGGACACTTAACACTTCCTATCTAGGTGACCTTGGACAAGTTACTTAACCACAATTGCCTCAGGAAAAAGAGAGAGAGAGAGAGAGAGAGAGAGAGAGAGAGAGAGAGAGAGAGAGAGAGAGAGAGAGAGAGAGAGAGAGAGAGAATTCAGTCTATTCAAGAAAATGAAATTTCTTTTTATAGAGGGTGCTTTGAAATTAAGAAAGGCTAAGCAACTCAAGCAAGGACACATGGCTAATGCTTATCACAGTTGCAATTTGAATCCAGAATAGCTTATGTCTATATTCAACAATCTTTCAACTTTATGTGTAAGTCTCTTTATACAATTATTAGCAAGGTTATATTTGGTACAATTATAAAAGAAGAGAAGTCTTATACATATGATACAATTATAAAAAAAAGAGAAGTCTTAGGGCCTAAAAGGCTAGAATTGCAATCATGAAGACTTCAGTTCGAATCGTTACTTAGACACTAATGAATTGTGTGGCATTAGGCAAATTCGATTCTGTCTTTAAACCTTCAATTTCCTAATCTTTAAAATGGGTATAATAATAGTATCTACCTCACAAGGTAGTAGTGAGGATAAAATGATATAACAAGTAAAACAGTGTATAAACCTTAAAATACTATATAAATGCTAGCTATAATTAGTAATTATTGTTAGTGTTCTGTAACATGGGACTAGGAATTAGGGGATCTGAGGGTTAGTCTTCATTCTGCAGATTGTTCCTTCTGTTCTTTTCCCCCCAGAGAGTAAAAAAAAAAACAGAAAGAAGGTAAAATAAATTACCCCACACAGGAAAGGCAGAGATACAATTCCAGGCAAATGAGTCTGCTGCAGTGTCTAAAGTAGTCTTGGGAGATCATTTCCCCTCTCTAGTTCTCACCCCCGCCCCGAGCTTTAGAGACTAGATAATTTCTGTCATGTCTGTTATTATTAAAATACTTTTAAAGACAACAAAATCCAATTTCAAGACAATCCAGAAGGTGAGGTCATTCATCCCACTGGGAAAGCTGCACTGAGTTAAGTTTTCACACCAATAGCATTTGCCTTGTTCTTCCAGAAACCATCTTTCGGATGGGTGATTGCCCAAGAAGTAAAGACATGTATTGATTTTGTGTTTCAAAATTAATGGTGCCTGAATTATCCTTCTCTTCTCATCCTTCTTTCGAGGCAGGTAAATACAAGAATACTTGGAGATGGGGCTTGTCCTTGAGGACAGCTTTTCCTACTGGAGACTCCAATCTGCTGTTACCACCTGCATCTCATGGTTTCAATTCTGTCACCCTTGGAAGGAAGCCACTACTTGGCTGTAATGAGAATAACATTTGCAGGCACCCACCATTCAATTCAGCCACAGATATTCATTAAGTGTGTTTTGGGTCACATAGTATAATACAGAGAAAGCTGGGCTTGATCTCTGTAAGGATTATGATAAAACCATGTCTTTTATCCTAATTATTAGCTGCATGACTATGGATCAGTTCCTTAATTTTGAAGGATGTTAAGGCTTCCTCTAACCTTCCTCTGGGGCAAGCATTCCTCTAACCTCTAACCTCTAACCTTCCTCTAACCTCTAACCTTTGCTTTTGCTCAAAGTATGTTTTTTTTTTTTTTTATCATTTTCAACAGTATAAGAAGGTCAAGAGCAAGAGTGTGATAGAGTTAGCTTATAATCTTCATGAATTCATTTAATATTTTCTTGGAAAAAATACCATCGCATTTTATCATGTCCTTCTACACCTCTTATTATAAATAAAGAAACAAGCAAACAGTATTAAGTAACTTGCCCAGGATCAAAAAGCCAGATTTGGAATTAGGAAGACTGGAATCCAGGCCTGGAACTCTATCCACTGTGCCACCGCAAAGGAGTCATGAAGAGTCAGACATGACTGAGAACCACTGAATAAAGGAGTATTTGGATAAATAACTAATGGGACTTGTGTTAAATGTAATTGAGGGAGACGATGATAAATATAACTGTTATTTCTTTTTTTAATGTTAATTATTTATTTGAGGATGCCTAAATAACCCCAATCACTATCATATTCTCTCAATGTTGGTTTGACTTCTGGCTAAAATGTTTCTATCTTTTCCAATTGATCTTCTTGAGGTATGGTCTCCTCAATATCCCCTTAATCACAACTGTCATTTCTATAGTGATTGAAAGTTTGCAGAATCCTCTCCAAAGCACTTTATAACATCCCTGTGAGGCAGGTACTACCAGCTTAGGGAAGTCAGGTAAGTGACTTTCCTCTGGTCAGAGGGAGCATGTGAACCCAGGGCTTCCTAACTCCAAAAGGTATTGGCCAGATCATAGATCTTTAAAGCTAGAGGCAACTGCAGAGTTTATCTTAACATCAGCCCCCGCTTTTAGAGCTGAAAACATGGAGGCTCAAAGAGGAAAACTTACTCATCATTGGTTACAAATGAGGGATAACATTTGATGCTTTCTACAATTAGATGAAATAAAAGTGATCCTCATCATTGGGTCACTGGATTCTTATGTATTTTTATCATTTGATTTTATTATTGAGAGCAACATCCTCAAACCAAAAATCACCTTCATCCTCATCTTTACCAATGCAAAAGTCATTCTGCACAAGTTACTCTGTAGGTCAGATACCTGCATGTTCTATCATTTATCTGTTTGAAAGCCTTCTAGGTTCTCATATTGCAGAGCAGAGCTGAGAAAGATGGAGATTTTGTGAACAGTTTTAGGTCTGATTTTGTTTGACCAAAGAAGCATCCTCTCTGGTGGGTTGATTTCAGGGATCTGGGACAAGCATCCCTGCTCTCCACGATTCCCTACTATATTCTCTGATGCTAGAAATGGCTTTCATAGAGATCTGAAGCCTGTTATAACACTACTATAGATCAAACTTTCACTAGAAAGAAAAGAAAATGATTTGAGAATCATGTAGAAATTACTAACTAAAAAGGTAGCAAATTTTAATAGAAAGGACTCGGGATTGGAATTAGAAGCCCTAGGTTACCCCATTTAAAAACTAGCTGTGTGATCTTGGACAAGTCACTATCCTTTTAAGGTATTCATTGTCCTCCACTGTAAAATCATGGGAAAGATGCAATTATAACATTCTGTGATTTTATGATTTAAGTTCTTTTCTGGGAGGCAGCTAAATGGCACAGTAAATAAAGCACTGGACATAGAATCAGGATAGATTTGAGTTCAAATCCTGCCCTAAGTAAACTTTAGCTTTGTATTAGCAAGTCCCTTAAGTAATGTTTCCCTCACCTGTATGTGCCAAAATGTTTGTGGCAGCCCTTTTCATAGTGGCTAGAAGCTGGAAGATGAATGGATGTCCATCAATTGGAGAATGGTTGGGTAAATTATGGTATATGAATGTTATGGAATGTTATTGTTCTGTAAGAAATGACCAACAGGAGAAATACAGAGAGGCTTGGAGAGACTTACATCAACTGATGCTGAGTGAAACAAGCAGAACCAGAAGATCATTATACACTTCAACAATGATACTGTATGAGGATGTATTCTGATGGAAGTGGATATCTTCAACATAGAGAAGAGCTAATCTAATTCCAATTGATTAATGATGGACAGAACCAGCTACATCCAGAAAAGGAACACTGGGAAATGAATGTAAACTGTTATTTTTACCTTCTGAATCCAATTCTTCCTGTGCAACAAAAAATTCGGTTCTACACACATAATTTGTATCTAGAATATATTGTAATATATTTAACATGTATAAGACTGCCTGCCATCTGGGGGAGGGGGTTGGGGGAGGAGGGGAAAAATCTGAATAGAAGTAAGTGCAAGGGATAATGTTGTAAAAATTACCCATACGTATGTACTGTCAAAAAAAAGTTATAATTATAAAATAAAAAAAGTAATGTTTCCCTCAATATTCTCATCTGTAAAATGCTGGAGCTGGACTCATTCTACCTCAAAGTTCCCTTCCAATGCTAAATGTATGATGCCATTGAACTTGAAAACTTCATAACAGTTCTTTATTAAAAGTAAATAAGAAATAATCTTATAATATGCTTTCTGACCTCAGGCACTAGTTTTATGACTGTATGCAAGTCACTTAAATCTAGTTTGCCTTACTTTCTTCCTCTGTAAAATGAGCTGGAAAAAAAAAAAGAGTGGTTTGTCATTTATTTGTGACCAAATGGGGTCACAAAGAGTCAGACACGACTAAAATAATTACTGGAAGGGATAGTCCCACAGTATATATTGCTTTATCTGTATATCTATAAACTTGTAAATAATATGTCCTCTTTTAGGCACCAAATTTTAAGAATATACTATCTCCTACAGGAAGCCCTTGCCGACCCCCATTCCAAATTCTAGTAGTCCCTGATGCCAAATTATTTTCTCTTTCTTTTGTATTCATTTTGTGCACATGTAAAGCATTGGCACGATGCAATAGATAGAAGAGCTGGTCTTACAATTGGGAAATCTTGGATTCATATTCTGTCTCTGTCATATACTGACTGTGTGATACAATGAAAGTCATTTTCCTTTTTAGTGACTCAGGCAAATTTCTAAGATTATAGCTTGCAAAGAAGAAAATCTCTCACCTGGAGTGATACTGTCTCTATACTGATCTATACTGATTAAATCATGTCTCCAATCTAAAAATCACATATATTTGGATTTATTTTGCATAAATTTGTAAGTCTTCCTGCCTCTCCTATTATAGTAGTGTCCTTAAGGCCAATAATTATTTCATTTTGGGGATTTGTATATCCCTAATATCTAGCAGAATTCTTAGAACTTTATGATTGTTTATTGACTGGTTGACTCAATAAATTAAAAGTATTCAAATGAGAGAAACCAAGTTTATGAAAAATCCTGGAGATGATATTATATGAAAATAAGTGGAAGGAAATAGAAATGTTTTAATTTGAAAAGACAACAGGTCCTATGAGATCCGGGTTTTTAAAAAATAATCTTTGAAAGACTTTCAAGAGAAAGACTCAAGTTAAGTCAACCCATATTTCTTGTGCACTTACGATATGCTGGGCACCATGCTAAATTCTGGGGTGGGAAGAAAGTCAAATACACAGCCCATCCTCTTAAGAAGCTAATAGTCTAACATCATAGAAAGAACTATGTGTGTTCAAGAAATATGTGAGATAATCTGGATGTAATTTCAGAGTGAAGGGACTATTATTAAGGGAAAAAGACTTCTGGAAGAAGGTGAGATTTTAGCTGAGACCTGGAGGAAGGTAGGAAGAAAGGACAAGAATTGAAAACATTCTAGACAAGAGAAACAACCAGTGAAAATGCAAAGGATGGCTTTTTTTTAAATTCCAAACAGATAGAACTAGGAATGATAAGGTAGATATCGAAAAGGGACAAATTTAGGCTTGATGTCATCAAAGACATCTTGAACATTATAACTGCCCTAAAAGCAGGACTAGCTAGAACATGTAGTAGACAGAGTGCTAGGTATGGAATCAGGGCTCATCTTCCTTAGTTTAAATCTGGCCACAGATATTAACTATATGATCTTGGTCAAGTAACTTAAGTTGGCTTGCCTCAATTTCTTCATCTATAGGAAGGAGAAGAAAATGGCAACCCACTATAAGATCCTTGTCAAGAAAACCCCCAAAAGGAGCACAAAGAGTCACATACTACAGAAAATGACCAAACAACAAACAAACATGAGCAATTAGGTGACATTAAGGATAGAGTGCTAAACTTTGAGTCATACAAATGAAGTTCAAATCCTGCCTCAGTCATAGTATCTGAACACATCATTTAGTCTTGGAAATTTCTTCAGTTGTGAAATATGGAGGATGCATCCAATGGCCTTGAAGGTACCTTCCAACTCTAGTCAATGATCTTGTGATATTGTAATGGCCTGCCTTGGAAGGTTGTTCATTGGAAAACATCAAGTCTTGGTGACTATCTGTAAGAAATATTTTAGAAGCCTGGAAAAACTTACATGAATTGCTTCTGAGTAAAGTGCATAGAACCAGGAGAACATTTTACATAGCAACAGAAAGATTATATAATAATCAACGATAATAAACTTGGCTTTTCTCAGGGATGCAAGACCATTTCAATAGACCTGGGAAAGAAAATTCCATCCACATCCAGCGAGAGAACTATGGAGCCTGAATGCAGATCAAAGGATAGTATTTTCACCATTTTCTGTTTGCTAGCCTGATTTTTCTTTCTTGTGGTTTTTCCCTTTTGTTTTGATTTTTTTTTCACATCACTAATACAGAAATATGTTTAAAATGATCCTCTATGTATAAACTATAACATTACTTGTTGTCTTGGGAATAGAAGAGGTAAGGAGCGAGGGAGGAAAAAATTTGAACTAAAAATCTTCCAAAAATGAAAAATAAAATACTATTGAGATAAGAAAAGGAAATGTTTAAGAAAGCTTATTTGTTTTTTATCATTTGAATTGGAATGTCAGTGAGATGTCTTCGACTTGTGGATTACTTCTGCGATCCTGGTGAGAAAGGAGAAAACATTGGATGAGTTTTTGTGTGTGTGTGTGTGTGTGTGTGTGTGTGTTGACTGGGAAGAATCAGTCTATCAAAATACATTTATTTAGTCCCTTCCATGTACTGTGCATCTGTGCACTGTGCCATGTATCCTGGATAAAGGGATCAAATTGAAACAGTGTCATATTTCAAAGAGATTATCCTCTGATAGAGGAAACAACATAGCCATATAAGCATATATATGTGTGTATATATATATATATATATATATATATATATATATATATATATAAATTATGGAAAGAAAAAACAAGATAAGGCAGGGGTGAGATAGGAATGGTCTCATTGGAGAGCTGGCCTTTGAGCTGAGCTTGGAAGGAGGTGAAGGATTTAAAGAGGCAGGGGTGAGGAAAGAGAGCTTTCCAGACATGGGAGTGCAAAGGTGCAGAGATGGGAGATTAAGAGTCTCCTGGGAGGAATAGAAAAAAAGTCAATTTGGCCAAAATGTAGAGTGCATGAAGGGCAGTGTTGCATAATAAACCTGCAAAGGTACATAGAAACCAGATTGGGAAGGGTTTCAAATGCCAAACAGAAGCATTTGTATTTTATTCAAGTGGCAGCAGGGAGGCGGTCTACCTACTATACAATTATACATATGCCTGGCCCTGCTTAATGCCCACGTGGAAATCTTAACTCCAGGGAGCAGAGCAAACCATTTTTTCCCTTCTCCAGGGGGTGGCTAATGGCTTCTCCCCCTCCCTTCCACTAACTCCCTCTGGCAAGTAAATTAAGAGATCTAACTGGGTTTCTTTCATCCTTGAATCTGTACTGGGGGATGGTGGATTTTCACATCTGTATTTGGATTTTAATTGCCATGTCTGAAGGGGTGTTTTGCAAATTTCATTTTTTTCTTCTTCCAAGCAAAGTTGATACTTGAAACGTGATCAACTAAAGTGTTGCTAATTGGAGCTACAGTGGAAGGACTCAGATGCAAGATTTACAGTCCTCATGTGAACTGATACACCATTACCCTTCCCCCATTCATAGTCTCTCTCTCTCTCTCTCTCTCTCTCTCTCTCTCTCTCTCTCTCTCTCTCTCTCTCTCTCTCTCTCTCTCTCTCCCTCTCTCTCTTTCCTTCTCTTTCTCTCTCTCTCTCCTTCTCTTTCTCTCTCTCTCCCTCCTCCTCCATCTTTTTCTCTCCCTCCCCTTCCTATTCTCTCTTTCCTTTCTCCCTCCTGCTTATCTCCCTCCCTGCTCTCCGCCTCTCTCTCTCTCTCTCTTCCTCCCTCCCTCCCTCTATCTCCTTTGATCCACATTTCATAAGGGCGTCTTGCCCTAGAATTCTGAACACAGAAATCAGAGCAAGAACTTGTTACGTTCTATTTCTGGCAGGGACACAGACAAATCACAATGCTAGAATCTTCTTTAGGCTCTGAGAAATGGTACAAGTCACAACGACCTTTCCCTTCCTCTTCTTGGGAGGGGAAGGGGAAGGAAACCTCATGAATAATTAATAATAATAACAATGATAATAATTATAACCCATTTCCAAGGCACTTTGACATTTTTAGAATATTTTTCATAATATCTCTATAAAATATATTAATCCAGCTAGAATGATTATCCTCATCTTATAGAAAAGAAAACTGAGGCTTCGAAATGATTAATTGTCTTGCCTAAAGACACAGAGTTTGAAAACAGTGTCTGCAGTTGGTTAAAATTGCACCCCAATCTTCCAGTTCACCAGCTCAGAGACCATGAAACCCAGAGGAGAGACCAGCAAACAGGGAGCTTTTTGCAGGACTAAATCCATTTTTACTTCTATTTGAGAATTTGTTCTTCTCAAAGGCATCCTTGTGTTTGTCTCACAATAACAGAAATGTGTTTTCATCAAAAACCAACTAATTAATCAAACAACAAGCATTTAGCAGCTCCTTGCCACTTCAGGCCCTGCTGGACAGTTGGGAATATAAAGAAAACATTAAACTGACAAAACACAAGCATTACCTGGCCTCAAGTAACTTGTATTCTAATAAGGGAGAGATACCGTTTGTAGAGGTATATATAAAATGTCAATGTGGGGAAAACGAGGCAGACAACTGGGAAATTGGCCAGAACTAAAGCGTACACACATGAACACACATGTACACATGCACATATCAGTGAGTGTGCATCTGCACATGTACACACATGCATACATGTCTGTACAACTCATAATGGCACATGCATATGTGTTTATGTGTAAATTGCATGCATATGTATAATACATACATGTATATGTGCATGTGCACATAGTGCATATGGATGAACTTCTACAATCCAAAGAATAATGAATAATTGTGCAGAAAAGGTATTGTCCAGGGAGAGAGAATACCTGAGTTCTAGTCTCAGCTCTATCATTGCTTACAAGAGTAATCGTGGCATTGGATTAGTCACTTCCCTTATTTGAAACTCAGTTTCCTCCCATGTTGAAAGAGCTAGGTAGACTCAAGACATCTGAAATCCTTTCCAACTATAAAATGCATAATTCCAATACTGTGCAGAAAACAGCTGTATTGTTCCCCCTCCAAAGTAACATATTTTAATAGGCCACTTAAATGATTTATTCCTAATAGTAGGAATTGGAGTTACTGGTTCAGAAAATAAGAGGAAATATTTGGGGAAGGAATCAACAAGTATTCAGTGTACCCCAAAATTACACTGCCCTAATGAAAGACTTTGAAGATTACAGAAATTCCATTCAGAATACTGGCTTAGACAGACCTACTGTCCAAGGTAAATGAACTCATAGTCTTCAAGGACCTTTTCAGCTTTAAATGTTATCATTCTATATAATACAACCATTACTGGGCCCATTTTTACAGATAAGATACTGAAATTCCCAAACAAATTATTTGCCTGTGGAAATATTAAAATATAATATATAGATAACTGGGGTACACAGAACTATAAGACCAGATGTAGGTCAGATCACTGCCAGATGAGGGAGATCAGCAAGTGGAAGTCAGGGGTACAGTATAAAGCCACTGAAATGAATGGGGGCAATGTTCTATCATAGGATCTTAACTCTGACCCTGGCCTCATTTGTCCTTAGTAGCAGAACTATCCAGCAGCCACCTAAAACCTAAGTGGAAATGCTGGCTAGCCTGGTATAACAGTGGTAAGTCTTTATCTTCTCCTTCAAAACTTAAGTTAAGCCACCTAGATGAAGAGAACCTTGATCTTTGATCTGATTAACTCATAAGACAGGATTAAAAATCCTTAGCAACATTCCCTTCACTTGATGTTTACAGCTAAGGATGGTCCATGTAGAGGCATCCCTCTTCAGGTTTTGAGTAAGATAATAGATTTAAATTATGGTACTCTGTTTCCCAGAACATTTTTAATTCTTTGACAGCTCAAGGAGCAAAGCTCAACTGACATAATTATGGGAAATCAACATTCTTTCCTTATCTTGAAGTCATCAAAATGGAATTACTTCTTGACTTTTTTCAAGACCATAAAATGACATAAGCCCAGAGGTGTCTTTATTTCTATATAATACTTCTATTATATTTATATCTACATATTTCTATATAGAAACATATGTCTATATTTCTATAAATTCTGTAGTTTATTTTTATATTTCTATAATCAGGGCTTCTCTTTTAGTGATGTTGTAACATATGCATGTGCCTAGAATACTAACTTTTTAGATGTTGACAGTCACATAATATCAGGAAAGAGCACTGGTTTTGCAATCAAAAGAACTTTTCTCAAATTCTACTTCTGGGCTTTAGTAACTGTGTGATCTTGAATAAGTCATTTAATTTCTTTTGGCCTAAAGTTTAACTATAAGCTGAGTTTGCACTAGACATCTTTAACAGTCCTTTCTAGATCAATAATTTCATGATTATCTATATTAATGTTTGCTGTATTAAGAAAGAACCTGCTAAATATAGCCACCCTCTGCCCTGATTCATAAGACAGACTCGCCATTACCTTGTCATTTTTCATGCTTCCAATGAGATGTTTTGGATTTTTCTATTCACTCATGCCATGAGCATGTCCCTACTTTGATTTCCATTTGGGAATTGGGATAAAAAAACAATATGGGCATTGTTATTGGAAAGATCTTCCAATTAATTCCCTCTTCTCGTCATTCTTAAAACTTGCAAAACTAAAACAACACTCCCTGATATTTGTAACTCTAGTATTTAGCATAATACTTACCATTTGGTGAACATTCCTCTCTAGATCATGGATTTCATCATTCATATATTACTGGCTATGTTACAAAGCATATTATATGCATTATCTCAAGTGTGAGAGGGCACATGGGATAGTGGATGGAGAAACAACCTATGTGACCATAGGGAAATTATTTAAATTCCCAAGGCATTAAAGGTAATCTCTATCATTACAAATCTTGTTGTTTATCTACATTCTTGGAAGAAATTTCTACATCAGAAATTTTCCTAGATTTGGAGATAAGAGGACTATAATTCAAATACTACTTGATTCTCATTGCCTGAGGAACCTAAAGTAAATTAGCTCATTTCTTTTGTGCACAGTTTTATCATTCTTAAAAAGAAGGATTAGGCTGGTTGTGGAAGCAAGCATCTGTAGTCCCTCATGTGGGGGAGACTGAGGCAAGAGGATCCTTCTGTGCTGCTACACTAAGGTCAGCACCAATATGATGAGTACCTAGAAGCTGAGGCTGAAGAAGGGATGGAGAGGTGTAAAATAAAACAGAATACATCAAAACTCTGCCAGTTGGTAGTAAAATTTGGTCTGTGAGAGAAAGTTCCTATACCACCAGAAGGACTTAGTCTCATAAAAAAATATCAATAGAAAAGAGAACTTAGAAGAAAATATTTTAAATATCCTATCCTTCCCTCAATCTGTGATACTAAGATCTTAAGTTCTTTCCTGTGCTTTGGCCATAACATGAGATAATTGAGTTTTAAGAGTGGACTGGACTAGATTCCCAGCATGCAAGGAGTGGACTAGATTAAACACACAGGTATGCTGGACTAGTTCTCTGGAGCTGACTGTTAAATTTTCATTGTGATAATTTATTCCTCTGAAATCAGCAACTATAACTCATTGCTTGATTTATTGTTTGTTTTCTAGATTTAAGAAAGTGATATACATGTCAAGTAATTCAGATTAAACTTAGGAGTGTATCTTGCATACATTTTTTCTCCTAGAGAGTCTCAGTTATAAACATTTGCCAGTAAATCACTGATCTCCATAGTCCCATTTAACTCTAAATTCTGATTTAGCAGATAAAAATTCTTAGTCTCAGACTTTCCAGTAGTCTGCTCAAAGTATTATAAGATTAGAAACTTACTATGACTAAGTACTGGAAAAATAGACCCTTGTCTTTCTCTTTTTTCCTGAAACTCCCAAATGGTCATCATTATATATATTTTTTTCATTTAGTACTTTTAGGTTTGCAAAGCATATTACCTACTTTATGTCTATTTAATCCTTATAAAAACTTTCAGAGATGTGTATACTATTATTATCGCCATTTCATGAAGTAAACCAGACAAGTTATGTGATTTGCCAAGGCTCAGACAGGCAATAAGTGGAGTGTCTGAAGCAGGATTTGAACATGAGTCTCCTTGACTGCAATGCAAGTACAGCACTTTTCTTACCCTACTACATAGTTGTTTCCTTTGAGTCCCTTTCTATATAAAATGATCTCTGAAGGTCATGTACCATCACTTATGTATTAGATGAAAATTTACCAGGTTCATCAGCCAAGACATAGAACTGAAAGAAGGGTTTTTTTGAGAATTGTTTTTGTTTTGTTCATGTTTTTCTTAACACTGTTCTAGGGCTAGCCAGTTTTAGTCCCAGAAGCAGTTGCCTCAGGTGATATGATTCTGTTGAGCCTGGGAACAAACATCTGCCCCCAAACATCTATGACACAACTTTTCGGGTACCTAGAATGGATTCCAGTGGGAAACAAGTCTTATTTTACCCTCTTCCAGGTCAGCTAGGATTTGAACTGAAGGGCTGACTGCTAGGCCCAGAGCTTGTTTCCACTATCTCATTTGTGTCCCTCCCAATGAAACTCCTTTCTGGGAATAGCATGTGTTGCTGCCTTTCAAAAACAAGCACTCCTTTATTCAGTACTCCACTGGAGAATTTCTGTTTGAGGAAATGCCCTGGCCAATCAAATTCACTTTGAACCCCACTCATGACTCTGAACTTTTCCTTCTTGTTCCATGTGGGTTATCTCCTTCTATCCCTATAAGCTGCTTTTTCTGTGTTGACTTTTCAAGTTAGAAGGGAAGCTCTTTAAAAGTAGAGACAATCTTTCTAATGTTTTTCATATATCTATGTATCCATGCTTGTCATAGTGACTGACACATATTAAGCGATAAGTATATCTTTTATCTGTGGAAGCTCTTTAAGAGTAGGAATAATTTTTCTAATTTTTTATATCTATATATCCTCCATCCTAATCATAGTAGTTGACACACATTAGTTGACAAGTAAATATTCTATCATCTATCTATCTATCTATCTATCTATCTATCTATCTATCTATCTATCTATCTACTTACCTATTATGCCTATCTATCCATGTATCCTTTCATCCATTTAACCATTTGTCCATCTCTCTGTTTCTGTCTCTCTCTCTCTGTCTCTTTCTCTCTATGTTTTGTTCTCTTTATCTATCTATTATGAGTGATTGTTTTTTGATAACATGCAATATTTTATACCCACAGTTGACCACCTCTCTAGTAAGTGTATATCATCACTGACCCCTTAAAATAGAGATTAATCATTACAGTACTCTGAGAATGTATATTTTGAAGTGTTAATTTCCTTTACATGATCACACAGTGTGTATATATATATATATAAGCATGAATATGTATATGTACATGTATATCTATAAGTGTGCATATTTTTCCAGTTGTGCTTCCTTCATTCTATATCACATCTTCCTATATTTCTCTGAATTCATCATGTGCATCATTTTTCTCTTTCAGCTTTAAGTCTCCAACCACAAGAGAATGTCCTTTCCCCCCCTAAATTTCCCATCTCCAATTTTCATTTCACAATGCTTGGGAACCCACTGTGCTTATGGCACAGCCCCTCAATAAAGTCCCCATAGCTGTACTTACTACCAAGAGTTAATGGGCATCCCAGCTGGAAACCTACCCAGACCTTGGCTAAAGGTAAAGACTGTATTTCAGGTAACTTCATTTCATGTAATCTATCTTTCAGACACACTGGATTTCTTGCTCGTTCTTGCTTTCATCCTCTTGTTCAAAGTACTCCCTGTAACATCACATTTTTACCAGAACTATTCTCTATATTTCTCTTTTGCTACTATCCCCATTCTGATTCCACTTAAAGCTAGTTCCTTCTCTCTCTCTCTCTCTCTCTCTCTCTCTCTCTCTCTCTCTCTCTCTCTCTCTCTCTCTCTCTCTTCCTCTTTTCTTCCCTCCCTCTCTCTCTCATTCTCTTTCTTTCTCTCATCTCCACTTTATACTGTGTTTATTTGGTTCCTACAAAGTGGTTTGCACATTGTCCCCTCCATTACACTGTGTGCTCCTGGGTAACAATGATTGTCTTTTGCCTATCTTTGTGTCCCCAGTGTTTACTATTGTGCCTGAGTGACTGAATAAATCATATTCTACCTCATGTTATCTAATATTTTAGATCATATGTGGAGCGTGGCCATCCAAAACAAAAATAAAGACATGCACATAAATACATCATTTAATGCAGAATAGAAAGAAGTTCTTTGGGCACTTAACAACTAGATTCTAAGCTATGTTTTAAAAGAAACTAGGGATGCTCAGAGGCAGATCTGAGGGGCTATTGGTTAATTTCAGGGGGGAGCAGCATAAACAAAAGTGAAGGAATTAGTGATCCACCTAACCAGTACCTCCACCTCTTGCTTCTCCCTTCTACTCTTAAACAAATCATGGATGTGGTTACCAATCTAAATCTTTCTTACACAGAAATTTGACCATAGCTCTTTCCTGCTGTAAACTATTCAATGGTTCTAAATGCCTACTGGCTTAAGGCCAAAAACATTAGGTGGGCATTTGTACTTTTCCAGCTGTAACTCAAACTGTATTTTCATTGTATTATCAAACCAGACTCTCTTTATTATTATCTCTTGCATGCATCCCAAATTGTATTACTTTTGTCCTCCCTCCCTACCCACGAGTGTCTTGATAGAGCAGTTGTAGTCCACCTTCAAGGCCCTATTTAAATGTCATGTCCAGAAAACTTTTCCTGATCTCCTCAGGTAGAAATGGACTTAATTTTTCTATAGCTCACCTAATCCTTTCCACCATGTATGAGCTTGTCATGAGAATACCATCTTCTGTTTTATTTCTGAGACTGAATTCTATTCCCTTTCTTTATACTTCAATCCTATGAAGGCAGAAGCTAGATTTTACTAAGCTTTTATATCTCCTCCAGGGACTAACACAGAGCTCTGCACATAGTTAGTACATAAATAATTTTCACTATTTGGAATAGAATGGAATAGATTTCAACAAGTGATTGGCCTGACTTTGCCTTGACTAGAAACTTCAGCACTTTGACAAGAAATTATTTGGATAGTGGGTGTAGGGATAAGACTGAAAGCTTAAGAAGCTGAAACATTTAGAATATTTGATTTAGATTTCCTTCAATTCTTATTAAAGTTATCCTTCCCTTCCCTTAAGGTAATCTGACTTAAATATAAAACAAGAATTATCTGTATATTTTAGCCAAGCATTTGAAGAAAGTCCCTGTTGCTATTCTGTGGAAACGATGGAGAAATTTGGTTAGAAGTTAGTAAAAATAGGTAAATGAGTGGTAAGTCTTAAAAAAGCAATCGTTAATGAGTTAATGTCACCTTGAAAGGAGGTCTCCAGTGGCATGCCCTGAGAATCTGTGCTCTCTCCTTATCTGGTTATTATCTCGATAAAGGCATTGATAATAATCTTATCAAATTTTCAAGTGGCTAAAGAATAGGAAGTAATACAGCTAATACACTGTCTTGAAGAGTGAGGATGCACAAAGATCATGTAAGGATAGAATATTGGGCCAAATCAAATAATGTGAATTTTAGTAGAGATAAATATAAAGTCTTGTATTTGGGCTCAAAAGTCAATTTTAGATATTAAAAATATGGAAGGCAAAATAAAAATTATCTGGGAGTTCTGAGGACTTCAAAGCCATTTTTAATCAATATTGCAATATAGAATCCAAGAAAGTTATTGTGATGTTAAGCTGCATTATGGAAAAAAAGAACATACAGAAATAAAAGGATGGTAATCCTGCAATAATCAGAAGACATCGAGAGTATTGTGCTCAATTCTGGTTCTCATCTTTGAAAAAGAATCTAGGTAATTTGAAGAGGACAATGAGAATAGTCTCAGCTTATGGCATATGATGACTGCTTGGGGGTAGAGAGAGAATATACATGTATTAACCATCTACTATGTAAGAAGCACTTTGTTAAATGTTTTATAGTATTATGTCATTTGATATTTTTTGCTTGAGAAAATTAGAAATGAGAGTATCTACTAAGAGACAAGGTAGGTATTTTAATTAATTTATAGAAAGGAAGTATAGTACAGAGCAGAATTAGACAACTTGGATCCAAATTCTATCTTAGACTTTACTAATCATGGTACCACAAGCAAGTCATTTAATTTTTATGGCCATCATTTTCCTCAACCTGAATATGAAAGGTTTGGAGGATATGGCCTTTAAGATCCTTTCCAGCTCTAAATCCTTTTTTTTTATTTTTTTTATTATATATATATATATATATATATATATATATTTATAATATTATCCCTTGTATTCATTTTTCCAAATTACCCCCCCCCTCTATTCCCTCCCCCTGATGACAGGCAATCCCATACATTTTACATGTGTTACAATATAGTCTAGGTACAATACATGTGTGTGAATATCATTTTCTTGTTGCACAATAAACTTTAGATTCCGAAGGTACATGCAACCTGGGCAGACAGATATTAGTGCTAACAATTTACATTCACTTCCCAGTGTTTCTTCTCTGGGTGTAGCTACCTCTGTCCATCATTGATCAGCTGGAAGTGAGTTGGATCTTCTTTATGTTGAAGATTTCCACTTTCATCAGAATACATCCTCATACAGTATTGTTGTTGAAGTGTACAGTGATCTTCTGGTTCTGCTCATTTCACTCAGCATCAGTTGATTTAAGTCTCTCCAGGCCTCTCTGTATTCCTCCTGCTGGTCATTTCTTACAGAGCAATAATATTCCATAACCTTCATATACCACAATTTACCCAACCATTCTCCAACTGATGGACATCCATTCATCTTCCAGTTTCTAGCTACAACAAAAAGAGCTGCCACAAACATTTTGGCACATATATGTCTCTTTCCGCTCTTTAGTATTTCTTTGGGATATAAGCCCAGTAGTAGCGCTCCAGCTCTAAATCCTTATGACAGTCTAGATGACCACTTGTTAGGTACATTGTAAAGAAAGCCCTTTTTACACTCAGGTTGAACATCTTGGCCTCTGTGGTCTTTTTCCTTCTTTAAATTTACTTTTACCGGGGCAGCTAGGTAGTGCAGTGGATAGAGCACCAGCCTTGAATTAAGTAGGAGCTGAGTTCAAATCTGGTCTCAGACACTTAACACTTCCCAGCTGTGTGACCCTGGGTAAATCATTTACCCCCAGCCTCAAAGGAAAAAAAAATAAAAAAAATAAATTTACTTTTACATATATATATATATATGTATATTATTATATATAAATATGAAAAGGTACATAAATATAATAGCTTATGGACATCTCTTTTAGCTCTGAAATCATGAGGTCCCATCACACCTCTGGGCAACTTGAAAAGAAAGTGAAGATAACCAAAAGACAATTTATGAAGGCAGGCATTCATGTCCTCTTCTCATCTCCAGCTCTTAAAAACCAAATTCCCTTCAAGTTTCATCCAAATGTCAGATATTTTGTAAAAGCTAGGTGGTTCAGTGGAAAGGGTTGAATTGAAAGACTTGAGTTCAACTTTGGACACAGATACTACCAACTATGAAATTACAGGCAAGCCATGTGCCCTCTGTCTCATTTTCCTCATCTGTAAAATAAAAACAATAACAATACCTACTTCTCAGAATTGCTTTCAGCACAAAATTAAAATAATATTTGTAAAGTACTTTGAAAAAATTAGGGAAAAATGAAAAGAGCATAGATGTTTTAAAACAAAGCTTCTTAAACCCACATGGGATCACATAATTGAATATGGGGAAAATAAGATTATGATCTGTTGTGACAAATGTTTGATTTGTAAATCTGTTTTATATATCTATATACCCTGTGTTGTGTAAAGATTTGTAGGGGGAGAAATGGTCATGAGTAGAAAAAGTTTGAAATGCCCTACTTTAAAATATAAATATAGGGACAGCTAGGTGGCGCAGTGGATAGAGCACTAGTCATGAAGCCAGGAGGACCTGAGTTCAAATCTGGTCTCAAACACTTAATAATTCCTAGCTGTGTGACCCTGGACAAGTCAATTAACCAGGATTACCTCAGGAAAAAAATATATATACATACCTATATATGTGTATATATATGTGTGTGTGTGTGTGTGTGTGTATGTGTGTGTGTGTGTATGCATGTATGTATGAACTCTCTTTGTGGTAACAAAGAAGTGGAAATTGCAGTGATGTCTACCAATTGGGGAATAGTTAAACAAGTTGTCATATATGATTATAGTATAATAATTCCATGCAATAAGAAATGGTGAGTTCAATCATCTTGGAAAAATCATGGACAAACTTCCATGAAATAATGAAGAGGAAATGAGCAAAACTAAGAAAATTCTACATACAATAACAGCAATATTGTTTTAAGAACAACTTTGAATAAATAAATCATTCGGACTATTATTCATACCCAGATTAATTACAAAGGATATATAAAGGAAGATGCTCTCTGCTTTCAGAGAAAGAACTGATGAATAGGTTTATTGAATGATTTTGTGTGTGCATGTATGTATGTAGATATATACATACATACATACTAGCCATCTCTAAGATAGTGGAGGAGGGAAAAGCAGGGAGAAACACTTTATTTTATATAATTTTAAAGTATCAAGATGTACTTACTAGATTTGCAGATTCATGTACAATCATCTCTTTATCACAGTATATAATAGAAATGCTTATTTTATTCCATAAATAAAAAAGTTAAATTAAAAAATGTTTAAAATTTTTATATAAGTACTACTTATATTATTAGTATTATGTAAACAGTTGATACTTCTAGTTCTTTGTAATTACTCTGTAAATAGTGTGTATTTGTTGCTTATTTGTGTACAAATTTCCCCCATCCCATTCCACCTTCAAGATAAATGGAAGTTGCTTGAGGGCTGGGGTTATTTCTTATTAGTTATTATTATTAGTTTTGTACTGTGCTAGGTCCTAGCACAGTACATGATACAGAGTAGCTACATAATAAGTATTAAGGGACAATGTGGTAGGATGGACAGAAGAAGAGTCAGGAAAAATCTGTGTTCAAATTCAAATCCCAGTTCTGTGACTTACTATCTATCTGGGTGACTCTGGGCAGTCCACTTTACTGTTTAGTGCCTCAGTTTCCTCATTTGTACAAAGAAGTATTTGAATTGATGATATTTAAGGTAATGATCCTAATACCCCTGCCTGTATTCTATTTGTGTGTGTGTGTGTGTATGTGTGTGTGTGTGTGTATGTGTGTGTGTGTGTGTATGTGTGTGTGTGTGTGTGTTGATCTCAGTGTCTAGCCAGCAATAGTCTTCCCCTATGGTATACAGTAAATACTTGCTGAAAGAATGATAAATAAGGAACTCCATCTACCAGGTTTGACTCTGTAGCTCTGGGAAATAAATGAGGGGCTCCAGGAAATAGCTTAGCAGTAGCCTGTGTTTCTGCTAAAGAGGGTTATTCATCTTTTCTTCAGGTATGTGGCCTGAAACATAAGCTCCAAGGTCCACGGTTGCTCCAGCAGGATACACACCAATGAAGCCCTTTGCCCACATCTGATAACTGGATTAGCACAAGGACTTCTCTGCCTTCTAGGGAGCCAGCAGGCACAGAGCCCACTCCACTAAAACAACAGCTTGCCTTTTTGTTGTTGAGTTGTTTTTTTTTTTTTTTTTTGATTGTTGATCTTTCCTTCCCCAATCCCCCTTAACTCTCTTATAAACATTTAAAATGTGAAAGATTTCAAGAAAGTGGGAGAAAGTGTTTGTGTGTGTGTGTGTGTGTGTGTGTGTGTGTGTTCCCCTGAATTTATTTTCTCAAATTGTAAATGTCAGGACTCGTGAAGAAAGCCTTGGATTCTGAAAAATATCTGCCGTTTTAGGTACCTACTGTGAAGAATTGAACTGTTTTTCATTTTTCCTTCATATATGTGTGTCTGTATATATGTATATGTATATGTATGTGTATATAAAGATTTGTGACTGGGAATATATAATCATGTATCCCCATGTGCATACACGCATGTTTATATGCTTCCACGCATACATCAAGGAAGAATGAAAAACAGTTTAATTGCATCACAGTCAGTGCTCAAGAGAGCAGGTACAGATATTTCAGAACTTCCTTCCTCTAGACATACATACATTTACATATATACATGTACACATATATACATACACACATACATACATATATGTATATACTATACATATACATACATCTATATATACACAAAAGTCTCTAACACTTGGGCAAACTAAACAAAGGAGGTTGAGGACTTTTTTGTTGAAGGAAAGTGGAATAGAAGTAAAATGGGGAGGAATGGAGGAGAAGCCTTATTATCAGGGAACAAGAAAGAGACCTCTTTTGTTAGGGCAATCATGTAGGATTACTGTAAAGAGTGAAAGATTTAGAATGAGAAAGGATTTTAGAGATCATCGAGTACAACTCCAGTCACTTTAGACAATATAAAAATGCACTTATAGATTTAAAAGGAGGAAAAATTCCTGCTTCTCAACTTATGTGCAAGGAAACTGAGATCCAGAAAAAAGATCATTGATTTAGAAGTAGAAGGAACCTGGGAAGTCACCAACTCAATTTTTTTTTAGTTTTTGATATTTTAATTTTTAAATATAAATTTAAAAATTTTTATTTTTTTAAAAAAAATACAGAGTTATCAGGCTAACGCTGAAAGGGATATGAGAGATCATCTAAGTGAACCCTCTCACTTTGGAGAATCACAGAAATATAGATGTAAAATCAGAGGTCATTTAATTGAACATCCTCATCTTCATTATCATCACCTTCACTAGTATTCGTATAGAATTTTAATGTTTGCAAACCACTTTCCATATATTATCTCATTTATGCTCACAGCAGCCCTGGGAAGTGGGTGCTTTTTTTTAAATCTCCATTTTAAAGATAAGGAAACTGAGGCTTGGTGAAGAATCATAGATTTTACACAATATTCCTGATGATTAGCTAATCACATCTCTTCATTTAACAGAAAACAGCTGAGAGAGAAGCAACTTGTCTAATAAGTGCCAAAGCTGAGATTCGAACTCTGGTCTTTCATTTCTAAATCCAAGGCTCTTCCTACTATGATCTTCCTCTTTCTCTTCGCTCAGGATTGGATTGTCTCTATAGGATATGGAAAACAATAATATTCCCTATGGCAGGTGGGCAGGTCCACTTGGAGGTTAGAATGAGGGCAATCTGTCAGTTCTTGGGCTCAATACTGCTTGAGTCATCTCTAAAGGCAGGGCCCCAAATAAGGGAACAGGGTGACAGGTATTTCCCCTCCTACCCCCTTTTCTAATAAGACATTTTTTTAAATCCGCCTCCATTCAGGGAAAAATTTTCAAAACGTCATTTTTTCTGTTCTTTCTGGGTTAAAATGATATTAACTTTCTGTCTAGATTTCTCTTTTCCTTACCAAGTTTCTCCTTGTCACATTTTCCCATGGAAAAGGATGGGACCAGGGAGAAGGCTATGGATTCTTTGTGATGACTTTTGGAAAACCTCCAAGGAAGGACTGAGATATTCATTACTGAAAAAGGGGGGAGAAAAACCAGAGAATCTGGAGGAAGATAGTGGCACAAATAGGAAGGTCTTTAGTTTTTTCCTCCTTCCTCTGTATCACCTCTAGCTGATGTGTTGATAATTAACTGGCAGAAGTGGAAACCTAGCAGAATACAGAGCCAGTATGACAGCTGGGTCTAGGTGAGTGCCATAAAGCACAGCTCATTGGGGAAGGACCTGGGCAGGTCATATGGTATACAGCTGTCCTGGGAAACAAGGTAGGCCATCTTTCAAATCATCCATAACCACTGCCAAAGCAGAAGTGGATTTCTTGGGCTGTGAAGGGGCAAAAACTACAACTATTCCACCTTTGGATGGTGAATTTAGGAATAGAAAATATCTTGCAAGTCATTGAGCTTACTCTGCCACCTTCATGTTAACAAGGGGAAACTAAGAACATAGACAAGAAATTACTTGTCCAAAATCACATGGATATCAAGAGGCAGAGACAATATTCCAATTTCTGTCTTTGGGGCTTAACTTTTGTGGTTCCCTATTAATGAGATAAAAAGCAATCCCCACTATCATTGAAAGCCTGCCCAAACTCTCTCCAACCTATGTTTATGGGTTAATGATTGATTATTATCCTTTAAAATTACTATTGTTTATAAACTAGGATTCTTATTATTCTTGGAATTTGGCTTTTTCCCCCCTACCCCATTCCTTTGCATTATGTCTATGAAGCAAGATTCCAAATACATTCTTTCTTTCTTCCTTCATTTCTTTTTTCCTCCATCCCTTTCTCCCTCCATCCCTTCCTCCTTTCTTCCTTTTTTCCTTTCCTCCCTCTCTCCCCCCTTTCCCTCCTTTCCTTCCTTTCCTTTCCTTCCTTCCTTCCTTCCTTCCTTCCTTCCTTCCTTCCTTCCTTCCTTCCTTCCTTCCTTCCTTCCTTCCTTCCTTCCTTCCTTCCTTCCTTCCTTCCTTCCTTCCTTCCTCCCTCCCTCCCTCTCTTTCTCTCTCTCTTTCTTCTCTCTCTCTTTTCTCTCTCTTTTCTCTCTCTTCTCTCTCTCTCTTTTCTCTCTCTTCTCTCTCTCTCTCTCTCTCTCTCTCTCTCTCTCTCTCTCTCTCTCTCTCTCTCTCTCTCTCTCTTTCCAATTAAGGTTAAGTGACTTGTCTAGGGTCATGCAGCTAATTAGTGCCTGACCCCCCCCCCCCCAGTTTTAAACTCAGGTCATTCTGACTCCAGGGCCTATGCTTTATGAACTGAGTCACCTAGCTGTGCCTTTACTTTTGTTTCTTTGTTGTTTTCTCTAGTTAGGACAAGAGACTTATAGCTCAACAGTACCTCAGGACTGATCCAGACGAAGATTATCATTTTATAAGAAAGAAAACTGATATACATGGCATAGCCAAGTTCTCACAGGTAAAATACAGCAAGGCTAAAATTTGGATCCCGGATTTGTGCCTCCAGTGCCACAATCCTTTCTTCTGTCTCCATTTGCCAAAACTGCTCTTGCATTAGAGTTATCTACACTTGATATACACCAGCCCCATGCTGGAGGGGACATGAGGACAGGAACTAAAGCTTTTCTTTGTAATCCTAGTAGAACCGTATCATCCACAGATTAAGAGCTTATATATGTTTGATGAATGCCATCGAGTTAAGTAAAAAAAAAAATACCCAGGATTATTTTTTCCTTCTTGACAGTTTTAATTAGAACTTTTTTTTTTTTTTTAACCTAGGACAAGTAACATGAGTCCTATAGTCTCAATTGAGGTATTGGTCCAAGGTAACAGTGAATCAAATCAGAGACCCTGGAAAAACAAAGCTAGATAATGTTTGGGAGGTTTTGGTGAGCAAGGAGTGGAGGAGTGTTAAGTTCAAGGAACTAAGCTCTGCTACTTTTATTCTTTATATGCTATAAAAGAATTAAAAGAGCTCTGAGCATGCTCTTGATTCAGGGCTCGGTGGCAATGCACTGATTATTCTACCCTACTTTTAATGAAGTTCCCTATTCCATTTTTTCTTTCCCCCCCAAAAAAAGGGGGAACTAGTCAAGAAGATTTTCTTGTACAAATGCTTAGTCTGTTTATTCATTCTCTGTAGATACTAGTTAGAGATTAGGAAATAGAGATGACAGAGTTTATTAATTAATGATCAATCTCTTGGTGTTGATGTATAATTTATTTTAGTGATTTTTTTAACCCCCTGAACAAATTGGAACAATCATCGGAGCTTTAGGACTGAAAATGAGAAAACAGGCAGAGTGCAGCAGCCATTTGGAATCAGGGAAGTTCATTGCCTCACCTTGCCTTAAACCAATTGAATAACTAAGACCCACCACAATCCTTGGACCCTGGCCTGCTCCCAATGGGGCTGAGGGCCAGGGGACCACTTCAAAGGGAAGAAGATTCTCAGAAGAACTTTCCATTTTGCAAGCTTTTAACTACTATTTCTGGGGTCTGACAGTCATCTGACATAGAGTTAGACCATCAACTGAATGGGGGCGGGAGAGCTGGCTGAGGAGTATGTTCAAAATCCAAAGCAAATAGAGAGGAAAATGAGATGGTCAGTTAAAGAAAACACTTTGCTCTTGTGATGAGCTAGAGCCCAGACACAGCTGTTTGGAGGCTTAGATTGAAGTTTCAATCAACACACAAAATGGTCCTTTAAAGAACGCAAGGATCGATCAGCTTCTCAGCCATGCCAGAGGGGTCTCTATTCCTCTGCTTTTTTTCTTCTTACTGAACTCACTGCCACACTATTGACATGCTGTCCCTGGACCCACACACTTAAGTCAGCTAACAAGCTGATTTCCAACAAGTGAAGGCGGCAGCAGAAGGTGACAGACGGTCGGAGGCTGGCAGACTGTTTCCCAGGCCTGGGGGTGGATGCAGCAGTTGTTAGGATGAGGGTTTAGGAAGCACTGGGTGGGAAAAGACCCTCTCCTTTTTTATAACAGGTTAGTGAAATGTTAGGGCAAAGGGGAAGTTAACAGATTCAGCCAGGTAGTATAGTGAACACAGAGCCCTGGTCTTGGAAGCCAGGAAAATTTGACATCGGTCCTTGCCTCAGACATTTACAAGCTATGTGACCATTGACAAACTATTTACCTACTCAGCCTCAGTTTCCCCCTCTGCAAATTGAGTACCAAATTCACAGTGTCCTTATGAGCATCAAATGAGATGATATATGTATGATGATTTGCAAATTTTGAAAGACTATATGAATACAAGTTATTATTATTATCTCATTATTACCATCATTTATTTATTTATGCATGTTATTTATTTCCCTTTGTGAACCAGTAATTTCATACTCAATGCATAAGAAAGAATTGCCTCCACTTTTTTTAAATTTTAACATGTCAGATGTCACTATAACTCATAGTACCTAGTTATAAATGTCACTCTCTCTGCCTGTCTTTGTCTATTTCTCTTTGTATCTCTCTCTTTCCCCCTACTCTTTCTGTCTCTCCATCTGTCTTTGTCGCTTTGTCTGTTTCTGTGTTTATCGCTCTGTTTTCATGCCTCCTCAGGCCCTCTCTTTTGTTTTTGTCTCTCTGTCTGTCTCTATCTCTTTTATCTCTGTCTATCTGTCTGTTTCTGCCTCTCTCTATATCTTTCTGTCTGTCTCTGTATCTCTTTATCTCTTCTCCATTGACTAAATATAATTATAACACTAATAATTATTATATTAATAATATATATGTATATTATATATTAATACTATATTTATATTTTATATATACAATGTCTGGCACATAATAGATGCTTAATAAATCTTATTCCAACATATAAAGTGAATGAGAACATCTAGATAAATAATGCTTAGGAAGGAAAGTACATAGAGGCTGATAGTCTTGACCTGATTACTTGCACTGATTTGGGTAAACTCTCCCTTGCCTCACTAGTACCTCATTTATACCTTGGAATTATGAATCTTTCAGTGGAGGACAGACAGATATATCAAGGCATACTTAAGATAAAATAGAATTTAATGCAATTCTGCAAGTATTTATTAAGCACCTAATATAGTCAAGGTATTGTAGCCTGTGACTGTTTTTTAAAAGGCAGTCCATCTTTTAGGAGTTGTATTATAGAAGTAAGCATATAAAATAAGTATAATATGATGGCCTTAAATTTGAAGGTCTAAATCTAAGTGAAGGGATGAGGCTCTCCCACTCATTTACCAACATTTATCAGAAAAATGTTCTCTTACTGGTGGTAAATACCTGCTGCACTACTAAAAGACTTAAAAGGCACTGACTATTAAACTATCTATTCAAACTATTCTCTGACAGGTCAAATATTGAAGCTGAAGCTTAAATTTACTTTGTTCACATTAAGAAAAGATAGGACTCATTTGAAAAGACTGTGATTTTGAGAAGTTTGAAGGCAAAAAGAGAAGATGATGCGATGGATAGATAATATCATGGAAACAATATAACATGTCCTGTGACAGATTTTGGGAAACAATACAAAACAGAGCTACCTGGCATGTCGTGATCTATAGAGTCACAGAGTCAAATATAACTGAATGACTGAAGAACAACAATAATAAAAAGGTCATTCGGGACATGGCAGACAATCATTAGGGAAAGAAGAGATCCCAACAAAATACTCTGAAGAAAGAACACATTTTTAGCCAAAGGAAAACAGATCATGTCAAGAGAGAATCTTAGCTAAGCTCTGAAGGAAGAGGAAGAATCTGAAAAAGTAAAAAGTTTAGTTGATGAAGAAGTATTTTCTGAGTAAGGAGTATAGCTCTGTAGACATTGAAGACATTGGATGAGGTTGACTGATGAACAACTACAAATCTAATTTGAATAGATCGGTCAGTTTATGATGGTGAGAAATATAAGATAAACTTTAAGTCACAGGTTGAGGATATATTGTAGGTCTTAAATGCCTGGCTGAGAAATCTGTATTTGATGATGGATAGGTCAATGGATTGGTAGATAAATGGACCAATGGATGGATTGTTTAAGAAAGGTAGCTAAGGAGAAAGTGAGAGGGGGGACAGAGAAAGCATTTGAGTGTTAATATGAGCCAACCATGATACTAAGCTTTCTAGACATACAAATAAAGCCAGAGACCCTGCACACAAAAAGCTACATTTAAATGGGAGAAAACAACATACATAGAAGAGTAAGAAAACTGAGTGTAAGGAGAAAGCCATAAAGGGGAAATATAAGAGAAATTAGGAGAGTGAATCAAAGCATGTCTAGGGGCATTCCTAAAGAAGTAGTTCCAAAAACTGAGTCACCAGACAGAAGACCTTGGTATCATGGAGGAAGTTTCTATGAGATGGGAAAAGAAGAATAAGGAGAAGGAGAAGGAGGAGAAGGAAGAGGAGGAGGAGGAGAAGAGGAAAATGAAGAAGGTAAAGAAAAAGAAAAGGAAGAAGTGAAGAAAAAGAGGAAGAAGATGAGGAAAAAGAGGAAGAAGAAAAAAGAAAAGAGGAGGAGCAAGAGGAGGAAGAGAAGGAGAAAGAGGAGAAGGAGGAGGAGGGGAAGGAAGAAAAGTAAGAAGAGGAAGAGGGAGGAAAAAGGAGAAGATGAGGACACACACGTGTGTATTTTAAAATCTGCATTTTAGCTTAAAAGTTTACTTCTTTTTCCTACGCAGTGTTAAATCTCTTGCACCATTCCCTTGTATAAGCCTTCTCCTTCCTTACCACTGTCTCTTGAAATTTTTAGAGTTCTTCAAGGTCTTGTTAAGTTGCCACCTCTGATGTCCCCTTGTTCCCTCCCACATAACTACCCTTACCTCAGAGTTGGTGACACTTCTTCACCAAAATATCTTTGTATACCTCCTGTATCTATACATCTGTAAGTAAGTATGTTACATCCTCCAGGATAAAGTAAATCTAGATTAATCTAGTAGAATATAAGCTCCTTGAGGACAGGAGCGGTTTTATTTTGTGTTTTATTTTATTTTGCCTTTTTGTCTCCAGTGTAATGAGTAAGGTGAGTACTTGAAAAAGATTAGCTTACTTGAAAAACATTGAAAAAACTTCAGTTCTTTACATATAAAAAATGAAGAAGAAGGAACCAGTTGGTTAAAATCAACTCAAATTCCCCCAACCAAAAATTAAACTCGAAATACAAAAATTAAAAGGAGAAATCAATAAAATTGAAAGTAAAAAAACTATTGAATTAATAAATAAAACCAAGAGTTGGTTTTATGAAAAAGCCAATAAAATAGATAAACCTTTGGTAAATTTGATCAAAAAAAAGAAAGACGAAAATCAAATTGATAGTCTTACAAATGAAAAGGGGGATCTTTCCACCAATGAAGAGGAAATTAGAGAAATAATAAGGAGTTACTTTGCCCAACTTTATGCCAATAAATTTGATAACTTAAGTGAAATGGATGACTTCCTCCAAAAATATAGGCTCCCTAGATTAACAGAGGAGGAGATAAATTGCTTAAATAGTCCCATTTCAGAAAAAGAAATAGAACAAGCTATTAATCAACTCCCCAGGAAAAAATCCCCAGGGCCAGATGGATTCACATGTGAATTCTACCAAACATTTAAAGAACAATTAGCCCCAATGTTATATAAATTATTTGAAAAAATAGGGGATGAAGGAGTCCTACCAAATTCCTTTTATGACACAGACATGGTACTGATACCTAAACCTGGTAGATCGAAAACTGAGAAAGAAAATTATAGACCAATCTCCTTAATGAATATTGATGCTAAAATCTTAAATAAGATATTAGCAAAAAGACTTCAGAAAATTATCTCCAAGATAATACACTATGATCAAGTAGGATTTATTCCAGGAATGCAGGGCTGGTTTAATATTAGGAAAACTATTAATATAATTGACCATATTAATAATCAAATTAATAAGAACCATATGATCATCTCAATAGATGCAGAAAAAGCATTTGACAAAATCCAACATCCATTCCTACTAAAAACTCTTGAGAGTATAGGAATAAATGGATTATTCCTTAGAATAATCAGGAGTATATATTTAAGACCGTCAGTAAGCATAATATGCAATAGAAATAAACTGCAACCTTTCCCAGTAAGATCAGGAGTGAAACAAGGTTGCCCACTATCACCATTACTATTCAATATAGTACTAGAAACGCTAGCCTCGGCAATAAGAGCCGAGAAAGAGATTCAAGGAATTAGAGTAGGAAATGAGGAAATTAAACTATCACTTTTTGCAGATGACATGATGGTATACTTAGAGAACCCCAAAGACTCTGCTAAAAAGCTACTAGAAATAATTCAAAATTTCAGCAAAGTGGCAGGATACAAAATAAATCCACATAAATCCTCGGCATTTTTATATATCACTAACAAAATGCAACAGCAAGAGATACAAAGAGAAATTCCATTCCAAACAAATGTTGAGAGTATAAAATATTTGGGAATCCATCTACCAAAGAAAAGTCAGGAATTATATGAGAAAAATTACAAAACACTTGCCACAAAAATAAAATCAGATTTAAATAATTGGAAAGACATTCAGTGCTCTTGGATAGGCCGAGCGAATATAATAAAGATGACAATACTCCCCAAACTAATCTATTTATTTAGTGCTATACCAATCAGACTCCCAAGAAACTATTTTAATGACCTAGAAAAAATAACAACAAAATTCATATGGAAGAATAAAAGGTCAAGAATTGCAAGGGAACTAATGAAAAAAAACTCAGAGGAAGGTGGTCTAAGTGTACCTGATCTAAAGCTATATTATATAGCAGCAGTCACCAAAACCATTTGGTATTGGCTAAGAAATAGACCGGTAGATCAGTGGAACAGATTAGATACAAAGGACAAAAAAGGGTACATCTATAGCAATCTAATCTTTGACAAACCCAAAGATTCCAACATTAGGGATAAAAATTCATTATTCGGAAAAAACTGTTGGGAAAACTGGAAATTAGTATGGCAGAAATTAGATATGGATCCACACTTAACACCATATACCAAGATAAGATCAAAATGGGTCCATGATTTAGGCATAAAGAGGGAGATAATAAATAGATTAGAGGAACAGAGGATAATCTACCTCTCAGACTTGTGGAGGAGGAAGGAATTTATGACCAGAGGAGAACTAGAGATCATTATTGATCACAAAATAGAAGATTTTGATTACATCAAACTAAAAAGTTTCTGTACAAATAATACTAATGCAAACAAGATTAGAAGGGAAGTAACAAATTGGGAAAATATTTTTAAAAACAAAGGTTCTGACAAAGGTCTCATTTCCAAAATATATAGAGAACTGACCATAATTTATAAGAAACCGAACCATTCTCCAATTGATAAATGGTCAAAGGATATGAACAGACAATTCTCAGAGGAAGAAATTGAAACTATATCCACTCACATGAAAGAGTGTTCCAAATCACTACTGATCAGAGAAATGCAAATTAAGACCACTCTGAGATACCACTACACACCTGTCAGATTGGCTAAGATGACAGGAACAAATAATGACAAATGTTGGAGGGGATGTGGGGAAATTGGGACACTGATACATTGCTGGTGGAGTTGTGAAAGAATCCAGCCATTCTGGAGAGCAATCTGGAATTATGCCCAAAAAGTTATCAAACTGTGCATACCCTTTGACCCAACAGCGCTACTACTGGGATTATATCCCAAAGAAATACTAAAGAGCAGAAAGAGACATATATGTGCCAAAATGTTTGTGGCAGCTCTTTTTGTTGTAGCTAGAAACTGGAAGATGAATGGATGTCCATCAGTTGGAGAATGGTTGGGTAAATTGTGGTATATGAAGGTTATGGAATATTATTGCTCTGTAAGAAATGACCAGCAGGAGGAATACAGAGAGGCCTGGAGAGACTTAGGTCAACTGATGCTGAGTGAAATGAGCAGAACCAGAAGATCACTGTATACTTCAACAACAATACTGTATGAGGATGTATTCTGATGGAAGTGGAAATCTTCAACATAAAGAAGATCCAACTCACTTCCAGTTGATCAATGATGGACAGAAATAACTATACCCAGAGAAGGAACACTGGGAAGCGAATGTAAATTGTTAGCACTAATATCTGTCTGCCCAGGTTGCATGTACCTTCGGATTCTAATGTTTATTGTGCAACAAGAAAATGATATTCACACACATGTATTGTACCTAGACTATATTGTAACACATGTAAAATGTATGGTATTGCCTGTCGTCGGGGGGAGGGAATAGAGGGAGGGGGGGCAATTTGGAAAAATGAATACAAGGGATAATATTATAAAATATATATATAATAATTAAAAAAAAAAAATCAACTCAAATTAAAAGTTCACTTCAACTATAGTTCTTTATAAACAATATTACCAAAATGAATACTTCTCATCCTGCTCTTCTGCATAGCTTGAAAAACAGCTGGCTCTTTCTTTTCCATTCTTTGGCTGGAGGTAAAATCCCTCATCCCTCTGGGCTACCAATGCTTCTGCCAGATACCCCAAGGAAGCATATTTCCAAAGCCAAATGGGAAACCACTTCTCTAGCCCTCCTCTGTGGCTTCTGACTAATGAGGGAACCAATCAGTGACAGGGTGACGTCAATGTACCTGATGCTGTGGCTGCCCTCATTAAATCTGATTGGTTGAAAGAGACTTGCTGATTTCCTCCCAAATCTATTGCTGTTCCCTGCCCCCTTCCTTGCTGTGGACATTAGCTGGAATCATTTTCTGACATTTCTTCACAAAATATGTCATATCCTGCAGTGGTTGTTTTAGCTGGCTTAACATGCATGTATCTAGCATCTACCTTGGCAGTAAAGTGTGTGGGTGAGTCTGAGAACACCTCTTTCTAACAACTTGCACTTGTTGAAAATGCTTGTTTGGGGGAGGAATGTTTGCATTTTGAGAAATTGCTGGTCATTCTCAATCAGTTCCTCTTCTTATCTCTCCTTCCTTTTTGACCTGAACAGCTTGAATTTTGATGGCATTTTTCCATTAGAGATTCATTTCTCTTTCTACCTTTCTATCTCCCTCCAGATAATAATAATATTGGAATTAGGAAACTAGACTTGTCCATTTCCAATTCTAGATTCTAATGTACTAGTTTCTGAAAATATCCCAACATGTTCAGGGTTGAAGGTAAGAACCCTAACCACACTGGTCCTTTGGGGGCACTATCCTATTGTGGTATTCCCAAGGTCCTAGATATAACAACCTGTCTCTCCAGAGTGATTCATGAGTTAAACTATTTGAATAGTGGAATTATTTTTATAGAATAATAGAAAACAACTTGTCCCTCTTAATCTTTATAGGGCTCTAATAGCAAATATATTCTGTTTATAATCCCCTAGGGTAAATTGATTTTTACTGTGATCCCAATAATCATTTTGGGGGTATCATTAGAGAAGCCAAGTTAGGGAAGCAAAGACAAACTTTCCTTCTTCATAAGTCTACAGTCAATCAGTCAATTAGCATTTATTAAGTACCTATTTCTGAGATAAGTTCCTGATAACTAAATATGTTTAAAATTAATTCAAAACAAATTAATAAGCATTGGTTAAGTATCTATTTTGTAAGGTCTTAAATTGGACAGTTGGAGCTGCTGAGATAAAAAATAACAGGATCAATAATCTGGAAATAAACTTGGAATAAGTTTACCCATCTCTAGAGTTTGTGCTCTTCATCTTAGAGTAAGTGATAGACATGTACCCAGATTTGAACCCAGATCTTCTGACCCCACCTCCAGTGTCTTCTCTGCTCTTTGCAGCTCATCTTCAAAACAAATGCTAAAATGAACTTCCTAAAAGTTTTGATCATATCACTTTCCGTATCAGAAAGTCTCAGTGTCTCCTTATTCCCTCTCTGCTAATAAAAAGACAACATCTGTTTGGCATTTATAGTCCTGCAGGATCTTGTTCCAGGTGAACCTTTTAGTCATATTTCATGTTACTCTTGACAAGAGCAAAAATAGAGCACCTACTGCATGCTAAGCTAAATACTTTACAAACATCTATTTGCTCTTTACAGTAATCCTGTGATTAAGTGGTATTATTGTCACTGTTTTATAGATTAAGAAACATATAATAGTAGCTGATATTTATATAGCACCTACTCCCTATCAGGTTTTGTGCTAAACACTTTATAATTTTTCTTCTTTTGATATATAGCTAACATTTATATAATGCTTACTTCTATTTTATCTCATTCAATTTTCACAATAAAATAGTAGGTTCTATCATTATCCCCATTTTACATCTGAGTAAACTAAGGCAAACAAAATTTAAGTCACACAACTAGTAAGTATGGCTGTATTTGAACTCAATTCTACCTGACTCTGGGCAAGGCATTCTGCGCATTATGGCTCCCCCTAGGGGACTCATAGATCCTACTTTTTAAGACATTGGCTAAAAAAGCTCATTGACTTTTCCCCA
Organism: Sminthopsis crassicaudata; assembly: GCF_048593235.1. Taxonomy (NCBI): domain Eukaryota; kingdom Metazoa; phylum Chordata; class Mammalia; order Dasyuromorphia; family Dasyuridae; genus Sminthopsis; species Sminthopsis crassicaudata. The sequence continues at coordinate 628,341,827 of NC_133619.1, forward strand.
TAGGAAAAATCTTCTTTCTTATTTACTTGATTCTGCAGTCTGACCCTCATGAATCTTTTCTTTCCTTTTTTATTTTTCCTTTTATTTCTAATTTTTCTTTATATATATATATATATATATATATATATATATATATATATATATATATATATATATATATATATATATGCATAGATAATTTTTCAGCATTGACAATTGCAAAACCTTTTGTTCCAACTTTTCCCCTTCTTCCCCCCATCCTCCCCCAGATGGCAGGTTGATCGATACACATTACATATGTTAAAGTATAAATTAAATACAATATATGATACATCTCCAAGCAGTTATTTTGTTGTACAAAAAGAACAGGACTTGAAATAGTGTACAATCAGCTTGTGAAGGAAATCAAAAATGCAAGCAGACAAATACAGAGGGATTGAGAATTCTATGTAGTGGTTCATACTCATTTCCCAGAGTTCTTTCACTGGGTGGAGCTGGTTCAGTGCATTACTGCTCTATTGGAGCTGATTTGTTACATCTCATTGTTGAAGAGAGTCACGTCCATCAGAATCGGTCATCATATAGTATTGTTGTTGAAGTATGTAATGATCTTCTGGTCCTGCTCATTTAACTCAGCATCAATTCCTGTAAGTCTCTCCAGGCCTTTCTGAAATCATCCTGCTGGTCATTTCTTACAGAATAATAATATTCCATAACATTCATATACCACAATTTATACAGCCATTCTCTAATTGATGGTCTACTCAGTTTCCATTTTCTGCATGCCTCTTTTCTCATCCCATCTTCCTTCTCCCACTAACTTCCTTTAAGTCTCTGCTCACATTCTGCTTCCTACATGAGATCATTATTCAAGTCCCCAGTTTTTATATTCACTACCTACAGAAATTACTTTTTTTTTATTTGCATGAATTGCATCTTTACACACCCCAAACACACATCCCAAAAGGCAAGCTCCTTGGGGTCAGGGAGAATTGAGTTTTCAACTTTGGATCTTTGGCATTAGGCCCAGGACATAATAGGCACTTAGTAAAATGTTTGCTGAAATGGTTCAGAATTTTGAAATAGCAGAACAATATAAAATGGTTATCAGTACAGTTTTAGAGTTTAGAAACTTTTACTATATTCCAAGTCTTGGGGAACTAGTGTTCTGTCTATATGTAGTCTTTATGATAACTCTTTTCTATACCAGAATATTTTATTAGGCGGGACTTTATTTCTCAACTAAGCTTCACTAGGATCATGTAAACCATAATTCAACTTCATTTGAAAGAAAATACCTCCCAGATTTACAGCCAGGAGTAGCCTAACTTATGGTATTCATGTCTACCCAGCTCTGTTTGATGAAAGGTTTAAGTTTTAAAAATAGAAATTAAATAATAAAACAATTTCTAAAATTTATGTAACATTTAAAGATCTGCAAAATGGATTTGAATGAGGCAGAATTACCCAAACTTATCAGTCTCTTTCAGAGTTATTGAAGTTCACTGATGATACAGGATGAGTGGAGATGGCCCAAGATGCAGTGGATGATCTGGATGTCATCAGTGTCTGACAAGCTCTGAGCACTCCACAAGTACCTTCTTCAACTGTCTTCATGGTCATTGCAACAAATTGCTCTCATTCATCCATTCCACTGCAGAAAGTCTTCACATGTTTGGGGAAGAAACCCCCATCTCAACTCACCAAACAGGATTGAGGCCTGTTGATTAAGCTTAACCTAGTTTAGCCCAGATGACAAGATGGCTTATTGGGGTATGGCCACTGAGCATGTCTTTACTTCTTGAGCTAAAGGTGGACACCAAAGAGAATAAATAGCCCTGAAAAGGTCTTAATAAACTATTTGACCAGAGGTGCTGATCCCCCTGAGCACCCCAAAGTCTTAGAAAGATTTAATAACTTTATTCTAGACACATAGGCAATAAATGTCAAGAAATGGGTATTAATTCCAGACTTTGATTAATTCTTAGAATATATCCTTTTAAGTAGAGACTCAGTCTTCCTCTTTTTATTTATTTTGGTTTTGGTTTGTTTTTCCTTAGGTTATATAGTGCCCAAGGGCGGTATGGCATAGTGCATAGAAAGCCAAATAGATTTGAATTTGATTTGGTTGAATGACCTCATACAACTCATCTCAAGGTGCCCAGGCATTAAAGTGATAATTTCTAGGAAAATAAACTCCACAGTGTTTGCTGAACTGAGCTGGTGAAGGGAGCTTCTTCAATAGAAGTAATTTTTAACTCTAAATAAATTATTAAGACCATCTCAAATGTTATCACAGAACCTACCTGAGAATAGGTGCTTAATAATTGCTATCTGTCCATCAAGAAGTATCAATCAAATAGACATTCAATTTTCAATGACCAATTATGTGGCAAGTACTAGACTAAATGAAGGTGTTTAAAAACACCAAAAAGAAAAGAAAAAAGAAACAATTCCTCTCCTCAATAAGCTTACATTTTATTGAAGAAGCCATGTATACATATGGAACAACAATATACACACTACATTAATAAATAGATAAATATAAAATCGCTCAAGAGGGTTGGCATTAGCACTGATTGAAGGAAAGAGACCATTTTTGGATCTTTCAATGATAAATACTCCTAGAGAAGTGAAGTTTTGACACAGAGTAGGCTCTTGATAAATGTTTATTGAATTGAATTGGACTTAAATACAGATTCAATTATAGATGCTGTGAGCAGAGGACAGTACCAGTGAATTCTGAAATGGAGGGAAGAAAGTCACAGAAGAGGAAACAGCGTTCAGAGAAGGAATGCCAAGGTACTGAGTTAAAAAAAATAGATGGACAAAAACAAGACAACTAGGTTGTTCAGTAAAGACAGCACTGGGTTTGGAATCAAGAAGACTCATCTTCATTGTTCAAATCCAACCTCAAACACTTCCTAGTTGTGTTAGGTTGGGTAAGTCACTTCACCCTTATTTGCCTCAGTTTCTTCCTCTGAAAAATGAACTGTAGAAGGAATCACTTTGGTACTTTCACCAAGAAAACCCCAAAATGGGGTCATAAAGAATTAAACATGATTGAATTATTATAAAACAAAGAAACAAGAACAAGAGTTCACCTCCAGGGGACATATTGAACATCATAACTAATAGTTCTCAACTTTTTGCTGTGACTGTTGCTGCTATATTGTGATTTTAATTTTGTTGTTGTTGTTTCATGGACCTTTTTCAGTGACAATTAAATATATTGTGAACCCTCAGAATAATTTAGTGTACTAATCATAATTCTGTAATTATTTAATAGTTAAGAAGTCATGAAAGAGTTTTATAACTAACTCCTTAGATCATAAAGGTATCAAAACCCCCTAAATGGAAACTGGTGATTATACCTTTCATATGGCTTTGGAAGAGAATGCCTTGTTCAAAAAGAAGTAGAAGAAATAAAATGGAGATAGGAAATGGGATAGCATTATATATTACAAACATATTCATATGAAAAAATCTGGATATAAGATAGAAGGAAACAAATTATTTGAGTAAAGGTCAATAAAGGATAAATTTTGTCATCATAGTTTATTGCAGATCTAGGCATAAAGAGAAAATATTTGAGCAGTTTGGAACAAAGACCCTATGTGTGGTACAAAGGCATGATATCCAATCCATTAAATATCTATTAAATACCTACTATATTCCAGGAACTATGCTAAATACTGGAGATAAAATTAATAAAAAAGTAGTCCCTACCTGCAAGGACTTACAATATAAAGGATATAATGGTGATGAAGGACTTCAATTGTCTGGCTATTTTCCCGCAGTATCCCAAAAGCAGAGAAGTGAATGATGTGATTTATAATTTCATGCTATGAGGGTGCAGGAATAAACAGAAGAGAATTTATTCTAGTATAAATTTGATTCTCACTATCAGGAAGAACTAGTTGTTAGCTTGGAAATGACCAAAACAATGAGGAAGTCACCTTCTTAGAGTTGGTGAAAGAGGAGAAGGAAAAAAAAAAACAGGATTTAATTAGACACATCACCTCAACTTTGGATGAAAAGATTTCAAAAGGTTAAGGTAAAGATAGGATCTTGTAGACTAAAATTCTAAAGGGCAAATTGGCCCAAGAGGGGAAAGAAATTCTTATGTCCTAGAGGGAAAAAAGTCCATTTAAAAAAAAAGAAAGAAAAATTAGACTTTTTCTGAAAACACCCATAAGGAACATACAAACACACACACACACACACACACACACACACACACACACACACACACACACACACACACACGACTTTTTTGAAGAGACTCATGCAGATCACAAAATATTCACCAAACTAACTGATATGTTCAGGGACAAGTACAGAATATGTTCAAAAGATATACCAAGGAGATGTAAGAAAAGATGAATCAAAAGAAAGGCACAGTCATAACAATTATGTTATAAGTGCCAAAGTTCAGAATGAGCTGGGGAAGAAAGATAAGGATGAAAAAATACTTTGTTTTGAGTTTCAACATGGAGTATCAAAGGATGAGTGTATTCAAAGTGGATGAGATTCTGATAACGGAAAAAAACACAGATAAAAAGCACAGCTAATTAATTTTTACTTTTATTTTGCTCTCTCTGCCAAGGAGAATGATCTTTCACCAAGAAAGGACAGAATAAAAATGTCTCACAGAGAGTTGTTACCCAAGATAAATAAGAAAACAGTAAGACAGCTCCTACCTGATATGAATTTGCCACCTGGCTCAAATACCTATTACCTTTGGTTCCCAACAAATGTGATTCCTGAGCCATTGTCAAGGAAATTTAAAATATTGTAGAGAACAAAGTATATACTGAAGATTGGAAAAGGAGAAATTTCATCTTGATTTTCAAAAAAAGGGAAACTATCAGTTTCTGGAAATGATATACCTCAGTGAGCTTGACTCTAATTTCTGGGAAAATATAGTTCACCATGAACAAGGCAAGACAGTCTAACCTAATCATATTTTTTCAATAAAGTTATTTAAATGGGTCTATTAGAAGTTATAGTGTTTATACAGATTTTAGTAACTTGCTAGAAAAACTATCTCAGACTATTCTTGTAGAAAATATGTAGAAATAGGGGGCAGATGAAAGGACAATTAGACGGAATTGGGTTTACTGTATGAAACTAAGAGTTGTCATTAATAGGTTAATGGCAACTTAGAAAAAAGTCTCTTATTGTTCAATGACACTCCCATTTATATTTTTTTATTAATGACTTAAAAGCATAGGTATAATTTTTCTCAAGTATTAAGCATATTTCAAGCTTGAAAGAACAGCTAAATAACTGTGTGACTAATACATTCTCCACCTATATGGAAAACATGACTATTAAGCTGAAAGTAGGAAGGTAAAATTCAAAAGGAGCAAATGAAAACTTAAACACATGGGGATCTGAAAATCTACTTCACAAGTATAAGATGTTAGATGTTTTAAAGAATTCAGTGTTAGTTAACTGTACAATAGAGCTGCCAACAAAACAAACAATATCTAGGGATGCAATAAAAAGAGATAACTGATGATAATAAAGAAGTAGAAAAAAATCAGATAACTGTCTCACAACTACTGAGTTGTGAGCCTCATAATTGAGAAAGGATATTAATAGTCCAATCCGGAAGAGGAGTACCAGAATTTAAAATAGATATTAAGTAACTCTCATATAAGGGTTAACCAATGGAAATGGAGGTCTTTAAGTCAGAAATGGAAAGACATAGCAGGGATCCATGATGGTGGTGGTGGTGGTGGCAGCATTGGTTGTGGTTGTGATTGTAATTGTTGGTCTTCCATTTTTTTTACAATTAATAGTATTTTATCTTTCTAATTACCTATAAAATAATTTTTAACACTCCTTACTATAAGATTTTTGACTTTCATTTTTTCTTCCTCCCTTTTCCTCTCCCCTCTTTAAGACAGCAAGCAATCCAGCATCGATTATAAATGTGCCATCATGTTAAACATAATTCCACATTAGTCATGTTGTGAAAGACGAATTGGAGCAAAAAGGGAAAACCACAAAAAGGGGGGGAAGGTGAAAATATTATGTTTCATTTTGTATTCAGACTTCATAGTTCTTTCTCTGGATATGAATAGTAATTTCCATCATGAGTCTTTTGGAATTGTCTTGAATGATTGTACTTCTGAGAAGAGTTAAGTCTATCATAGTTGATTGTCATACAATATTGTCTTTACTGTTCACAATGTTCTGGTTCTGTTACTTCACTCTGTATCAGTTCATGTAAGTATTTCTGAAATCTGCCTGCTCATCATTTCTTACAGAACAATATTTTTGTACCAGCCATTCCCCAATTCATAGGGCATGCTCTCAATTTCCAATTCTTTGCTATCCCTAAAAATCTATAGATTTTTTTTGTATATATGGGTACTTTTCCCTTTTCTATGATCTCATGGGAATACATTACTGTATCAAAGCATTTGATTGTACTTTAGGCATATATCCAAATTGCTCTTCAGAATGGTTGGATCAGTTCACAATTTCATAAACAATGCATTGTTATTCGAATTTTCTCTCATCTTCTCCAACATTTGTCATATTAGCCAATCTGATAGGTGTGAGTTGGTACCTAAGAGTTGCTTTAAGTTCTCTAATCAAGAGTTATCTAAAACACTTTCAGCATAAAAAAGGTATTACAAATAGCTTTAATTTCTTTATTAGAAAACTGCCTTTCATATTTATCCATTTATCAATAGGGAAATCACTTGTATTCTTATAAATTATATTCAGTTCTCTATGAGAAATGAGATCTTTATCAAAAAAAGTTACTAGAAAAAGTTTCCCCCATCTTTCTGCTTCCCTTCTAATTTTAGCTGCATTGGTTTTGTTTATGTAAAACTTTTAATCTAATATAATAAAAAATATCCATTTTGTATTTAGTTAGGAATGAATCTGAAGTTTTGAGGTTTATTCCATAGAAAATTGCTATAGTCATTTTTGAGCTATTGTCAGGGAAATTTTTGTATCTAAACTATTACAAGAATAATGGTGCTCATTCTTTAAGAATTTGAAATATTGTCATGTGGAAGAGGAATCTGACCTGAAAGAAGAGCCAGGAATAATAGATATTGGAATTAGGGTTAGTACAATTAAGTAAAGGGAAGTAATGGCACAAATACATCTAAAGTTGTGGTATTAGAAATTTCATTCAGGAGAGAATGGTCTAAATCTTGGTGAGTGGGGAAATAGGAGCTGGAGATGTCATCAGGAAGAAGTCAAGAAAGGCTCTGAGCTGGAACTTGAAGGAATGGAAGGATTTTACCCAGTAAAAGTAAGGGAGGGATGTATTTTAAATTTAGGAGAGTGGGGTATGGTGAGGGAGGGCTATAAGGATATATCATTAAATGAAGTCAAAATGATGCAACTTGTCCCCTTATAGCGATGTTGTCAGGGGTAATCATTGAAGTGTTTGCTTTTTTGCACCCCCGGAAAATCTTTGTAAGGAAAAAAAAATCAATATTTGGATATTTTGATGCCTATGGCATAAACAGAAACTGGTAGCATCATGACAATCATGGCACAATATGATAGAAACAAAAATCTATTCTCTGGCCATATTCTGAAGCAGGTCAAGAGAGATCTATGATTTTAGGCCTGAAGTTCCACAGCACAGTGTGTGCACAGTCCCCACCTAGACTCTCATGGGCCCATTTCAGGTGTCCTTTTCATTCATTTGCATAGATAAGTCTGATGAAAACACCTGTTCTCCTATTAAAGATAACAAAAGACTTTTTTTTTAATTCTTTTAATGTTATTTTAAGAAGGAGAGGATAATGATGGATCAAAGAGGGTAGGATCTCTCTCAAAGTACAATGGAGGGAAGGCAGAGCTCCTCACATCTTAATTTTATTTGTGTTTACTCTGGCAGGGAAAATGGCCTTTGCTATGGAAATGACAGAATAAAAGTTTCCAACAGGGAGTCAGCAGTCAAAAAAAAAAGTCAGGAAATAGTAAGAGAGCACCCCTCTCTGCCCTTGACAAATTTGTCAGCTAGCCCAAATGAACAACATTCTGGGATCTTGAAAGAAACTGGAAGATGGGATTGCTGAGTCTGACAGTGATAAGTAAAGAACTGTGAAAAATGGAAGAGATACCACAAGATTGGAGAAAGGAAGATGTTGCCACACTTAAAAAAATAGTGGGAGAGAGGTCAATGTAATCTGTAAACTAGAGGCCAGGGAACTTGACTTAGATTCCTGGGGAAATTCTAAAATAAATCATTAAAGAGATGATGGGTGAGGAAGTATAAAAGGAAGTAATAATAACAAGGAGTTAAATCATGACTTCCTCAAGAACTTCCTCATGACAGACTCACTTCACTTCCTTTTGTGAGGGAAGCCATGAATATAGACCAAAAAATACCTCAAGTAAAAAAAAAAAAAAAAAAAAAAAACTCTTTCACCTTTTAAGATGGAAAAAAATGTTAATAATTGTCTTCTAAGTTAAAAATTCTTAACTGATCTTGTGGATAAGCCCCTTGGGCAGCCTCCTGATCTCTATTATCCTGTTATACAGTTATTTTTTTTTAATTGCCTAAATCAAGATGCAAAGGATTACAAAGAAAACCACTTGTATTGAGCTTTAGTTATTTTATTATCTCTTATCTAACTCTAGCAATATTATTCTACTATCTATTTATCTACTTCTCTATATAGTATATATACTACAAATACTATCCATATACTATATATATAGTATATATATGCATATATATTATATTAATAAATTATGGAAAATAAATACTATAAATGATATATATTAATATATCTAGATATATTGACATAGTAGATATAGATGATTTAAATATATAGGAATTCATAAACCCCAGATTAAGGCAAGTGGTACTAGTACTATTAGAATGTTATCCCCATTTTCTTTTTTCTTTGTAAGGCAATTGGTTATAACTGATTTGTCTAGGGTCATACAGATGGTGTCTGTTCTCCTGAACTCAGGTTCTCCTGATTCTTTGACCAGTACTCGATATACTGTGCCTTCTTTGTATCCCTATTCCCCTTTCTAAATGAGGAAACTGAGGCTTAGAGCTATTGTGCTTTGCCTAGGCAGTTAGGTGATGAGATGGATAGATCGCCATGTCAAGAAACAAGGTCTGAATTCAAGTCTAGCCAGATACATTTATTATCTATGTAACCCTGGACAAGTCACTTAATCTCTGTTTTTGTCAGTTTCCTCAACTATAAAATGAGGTTAATAATAGCAACTAACTGGAAGGCTGGTGCTGAGGATCAAGTGAGATAACAGTTACAAAGTACTTAGCATAGTGCCTGACATATATCAGGTGCTATAAATATTTGTTGCGGCCATCATCATCATCATCATCACCAAAATAAGCATCAGTGCTGTCATCATCATCATCATCATCATCATCATCATCATCATCATCATCATCATCATCATTACCTATGCTCACACAACCAGAAAGTATCTGAATCATGACTCATATAAGTTCAGCCCCATTCAAGAATTTTTTTTTAGAAATTGCACACTGTAGTAAAGTAAGCCCTGAATTTGGATTCAAGAAGATTTGAGTTTGAATATACTCAATTGCTTAACTGTGGGACCCAGGCAAGCCTCTTAACTTCTCTGGGCTTTAAAATAAACTAAAAACCTCTTAGATCTTTCAATTCTAAATCTAGAGTGCTTTTAAGGATTCACTATGTGCCAGAGAATGGGAATACTGCTCCATACAAATATCCTAATTGAGTACCTTTTCCCACCCATTTTTTGTAAACCATTCAGCCATTGTCTTGGTCATGATTGGAGGAATAGTAAAAGGTGAAAAGATGAATACAGGTGCAATCTCATGAGAGGAAGTGCTACTTTCTTTGCTGCTGTTGTTATTGGCCAAATATCACTTGATCTCTCAAATCCACCTGCAAATTCCCACATGAAAAGTGAATGGGACTCTTGTAACAGCTCAACTGTGTTGTCTTTTCATCGCAGACTCTGGATATTACTCTGATTTTTACTCTCATTCGCTTAACTAGGAATGTGGCTTCATTTTTGTGACTTTTGTCTGGGGGAGGGGTGTTGACCATGAAAAAGGAGAGGGGGGGGACAGGTGAGAGATTTCGTAGAAATCCAAACTTGTATGTTGCTTTCTTGGCAAACATTTCTGCAAAATGAAGGAAAACTTTGTTCATCTGTTATTGCCACTTACCATTTTTGCCACAGATTGCATGAAGACATGATACACAGTACCTATCCAATACTATATAAATGACTTCCATTCTCTGGTCTTCACTTCTCTCCTCTCAAAAATGAGAAATCTGGATCAGAGAGGGTCTGAGATTATTTCCAAAACTAATTACACCCAGCATTTACATAGCGCCTTTGTGTGTTTCAAAGCTCTTCATCCATTGTCCAAACATACACACACACACACACACACACACACACACACACACACACACTTTTGTAAGGTTGATATTATTATTATTATTTGTATTGTTATTATTATTCCATTTTATAGAAATGGAAACTGACACTGAAAGCCACTGAGTGACTTTCCTAGGATCTCACAGTGTGTGCGGCCAGATTTGAAATCATGGCTATCCTGATGCCATGTGCAGAAGTCAGTCTCCTGAGCCAACCAGCTGCCTAAACTTCCAATCTTATGAAGGGCAAACACTATAATTTTTGACGTGATGTATAATCATGTTGAGACAAACACATGAGAGAAATAGTCCAAAGCATTAATAATGAGAGAAATTCAAATAAAAGCAAATCTGAAATTCTATTTTATGCCTGTCAAGTTGGATAAATATCATTTTAAAAAGATTCAAAATTGGAAGGACTGTGAAAAATCAGACACGATAATACATTGTCAGTGGACCTGCAAATGAGTCTAACTATTCTGGAAAAGAAAAATTTCATTAAGATTATAAAAGTCACTAAAATGCTTTTGCTCTTTGACTTAATTTTCTCATTATGGGTTATTTCCAAAGAAGATGAAAGTTAGAAAGAAACAATTTATATTTAGAGTGATATTCATTTAGAGAAAAAAAAAACTAGGTATGCACTGATTAGGGAATAGCTGAGCAAATTTTGGAGTGTAGATATAATGGAGAAATAGTGGAGTATTGTACTATAAAAATGATCATAGAAAAAAAATCAGAGAAATCTTCAGAGAACTATAAGAATTGAAACACAGTAAAGTAAGCAAACCAGGAGAACAATAAATGTCATAACTGCATTAATGCAAAGGAAAACAACTCTGGAAAGCAGCCAGACTCTGATTAATCACGAACCAGCCTTGGCTCCTGACTAACCCTATTCTATGAGTTTTCCAGTGCCTGAGGGACCCATGATTCTAATGTTATCCTTAAGAATGATTTTGAAATATGGAAGTTTGAAAAACAAAATCTTCCTTATTTTGAAAGCTTACAAATAGAGAAGCAAACAGGCCAGGAAGCCCTGAGAAAAACTGGCAAGAAAAGAAGAGTTATTGGGAGAATTGAGCCTAGCTTCCTTACTTATCTGGGTAAGGAAGCAGACTTTGTCATAAACTTCCAAAGCATCATAGTTAGACATGGAAGGGAGCAGAGAGGCCATGACATCCACTTTACCAAGAAGGAATCTGAAGTGGGAGATGGAATTTAGACAGTCATAAATCAAGAAGGGGAAAAGATCACAGAAACCATCTAGTTCAAACACTTCATTTTAAATATGAAGGAACAGAATTTAGGAAGGTCTGTGATTTGCCCAAAGTCACAGAGATAGTATCTGAGGCTGGATTTGAACTCAGGACTTATGACTACAAAGTCAGTGTTTTCTTTTTTCCTCTCTAATCATTCTAATATATTCATGAATCTAAAGTTTTACACACACACACACACACACACACACACACACACACACCACCACCACCACCACCACCACCACCATCACCACCACCATCAGCAGCACCACACCTGACTCAAAAAGAAACGAAGGGGATGAGGTCACAAAGTTAAGAGTAATGAGTTGGAAAAAAGAATATTTGTAAAGGGGATAAAAGGAAGATTTCCCATTAAAGGACTTAGTAATTTAATAAGATTTCTGTATTTATCCACTTGTGAGCACTATTTTGAAGGCTTTGTTGTTCCTTTGTACATCAGAGGAATCAGATCTTCTTCACTGGACATCTTCAAGTAAAGGTTGGAGGAATACTCAGGGAGTGTGTAAGGCACAGAAAATGTACATGCTATGATATACATCAACGTTATCATCAAATAACTGAAAGTCATTCCCTTTGGAATAGATTAGAAAATTCTACTCAGTCTCAGAGGAAAGAATCAAGAAACATCCTGCCTCAGATACTTAATGTTACATGACTCTGGCCTATTCATTTAAACTCTGATGGCTTTGATCTCTTTTGCTTTAAAATGTACAAGGCCAAACTGCATGGCCTCTAAAAGTCCAGGTCTGGAATCAGAAAGATTCATCTTCCTGAATTTAAATCTAGCCTCACATACTTACTAGTTGTGTGATCTAGTGTTAGTCATTTAACTCTGTTTGCCTCAATTTCCTCCTATGTAAAATAAGCTATAAAAGGCACCGGCAAACCACTCCAGTGTCTCTGCCAAGAAAATGTCAAATGAGATCACAAAGATTTGGACACAACTAAAAATGACTGAACAATAACAAAAAAAACAAAAAACAAAAAACAAAATATTCACTCAATTAAAAAATAATGAGTAGAGGGTAAGAAGGACTCTTTCTGGGAGACTTTGAGACAAGTGCCCACTAGACTAAATAGCTTTAGAGAACTCTTCCAACTATGAGTTTCATTGAGTTGGTGAACAAATGATACAGAATGTACAGAGTCTCTTATATTGGTTTTTATTCTGGGAAAAAGAGTCAGAAGTCCTTGGTTCAGTTTTCTTCTTGGACATTTACCATCTATGTGACCTTAATTAAGTAAGTGAGCATTTCTATTCATCAGTATCTGAATTTTTCCTTAAGCCAAGCTTTTAGTAATGTGGATACTAGCCTCACTGTCTAGTAACTTGAGATATAGCTTTATAAGTTGCTGTGAACATAACCAAATTTAATAACTAGTGACAAAATTTTTATAATGTTTATCATAAATTTGCCTAATCTAGGTGCATAGAACTTGGTGTTCAACTTTGAAATCTTTCTTTGCTGTTCATTTATGCCTATAACATGTGCCATTTAGTCTTTTTGACACAAATCTCCATTTTATCATATATAACATGAGAATAAAAGGATCCTACCCAAAGACATTGTTTTCAAGAAGAAATTCTTACAGTGCTCTTTAGATGATAGCCCTCAATATCATTGGCTTAATCAGTAAAAAGGACCATATTTGAAATTTTTTCAAGTAAGACATAATGGTCAGATCTTTGTTGTGTCTTCAATCAATCAGCCAATCAGTTAACAAACATTAACTGATTTTTGTACACTAGGTATTCTGCTAGAAATTGGGGGGACAAAACCAAATTAAACAGACCTCATCCTCCAAGAACTTTCATTTATTTAGCAGAATGATGTTATAAATTGGAGATAAATTCCTACGATTTAATCAGTCATTTAACCAAAATTTACTTAGTGTCTACTATATACCAAGTAGTATACTTGGTGTTAAGAATATAAAAGAATAATAGTAGCTATATATATATATATATATGGTATATTAATTTTATATGGTATTGAATTATATATATGTATATATATACATATATATGTAATTCAATACCATATAAAATTAATATGTACATTCAATAATATATTTAGTAACAAATGTCTTTGTAACGAGTAGAGTAATTTCAAGAACTTCACAGTCTATCAAAGCAATAATATTATAAATTAGAAATACATTCCTGGAAATACATCAGTTAATTGATAAGAATTTATTAAATGTAGATTGCATTTCAGACACTAAGCTAGATGAAGACAAAAGTGAATAATCTCTTCCTTTAGTTGGTTTATATTTCAATTGTTTAAAAATAGACTCATATAGGCATGTACAAGACATACACATATTAAGTAATAGATAATTTTGCTTGGGGCAAGAACAGATATGAACAGCTAAATGGATCAGGAATGCCTTTCAGAATGTAGATGGTGTAGATGAAGAAGCTAGAGGCTTAAAAACTTCAATAAAACAAGCAAACATTAGAGAATGACTTAAGTCTGAAAAACAGGAGTGAGATCAAGAGCAGAAAAGGAACTTCAAGTACTTAGTGTAACTTCTTTCCCTAGAGAGAGAAAGCATGAATTGGTCAAGACAATGTCAACATTAAATAGCAGGACCACCTTTTAAATCCTTTGTCTTTTGACTTCAAATTTAGAGCACTTTCCTAGGCTAAATTAGTGTTTAAGAAAACATTTTATGGGTTTTCTTTGGTATCCTGGCTGAAGGAAATTGTTATCCTGAGACTAATTCCTCCTCTTTTTTTTTTCCTTTTTTAGAATGAACAATGTTCAGATCATCATTTTCTGGCAACCTCAGTTTCTTCCTATGTTAAATGAGCATAATAGCACTTAACTGACAGAGTTATTATGAGGATGAAATGAAATCATATTTGTAAAAGTGCTTAACTTAGCCCAATATCTGATACATGATAGGGACTTACAAAATGTTTGTACTAGTATTGGAAAGTCTAAGAATGAGTAGAGCTTTTGTATGTAAACTTTGCCATTTTAAGTCAGTTCTAGGTGTCCATATATACTTTGTTGATTTCATCCATAATAATAGTCTTAAAGGTTTTCAAAAGACAGTTGGTTTGCTTTGAAGATCCTCTAGCTAAAAAAAAAAAAAAAAAAAAAAGACTAGGGACTAGAAAAGACTAGGGGCTGGGTAGCACAGTGGATGGAACACTGGACTTGGAATCAGGAAGCCTCATCTTTGAGTTCAAATACATTCTCAGACACTGTCTAGCTGTGTAACCTTGGGCAAGTCACTTAAACTTCTTTGCCTCAGTGACCTTATTTGTAAAATGAACTGGAGAAAGAAATGGCAAACCATTCCAGTATTTTTGTGAAGAAAACACCAAATGAGGTTTTGAAGAGTCAGACATGACTGAAATGATTGAAAAATAAAAAGAATGTTTCCCTCTAAGCTAATACCCAGTAACATATTTAAACAGAATCCAGCTTTTGGATTGCCATCCAATCCTAAGGTAGGAAGTGGAACCCCGCTAATTGTTTCACCTGTTAATGATTGTTTTCACCTTTCAATTAAACTTCATCTTGCTCCAACTTACTGGTCTATCAGCCTTTGCCTTTTGTGATTTCATGCATATATTTATTTTATTATTATTATTATTTTTTATTATAACTTTTTATTGACAGTACATATGCATGGGTAATTTGTTACATCATTTATCCCTTGTACTCACTTCTGTTCCAACTTTTCCCTTCCCTCCCTCCACCCCCTCCCTTAGATGGCAGGCAGTCTTATACATGTTAAATATATTATAGTATATCATAGATACAATATATGTGTCATGCATACATTTCAAAAAGGGATACTGAAGACCTCTGGGTAACAAGGGCAAATTCACTTGAAAAATCATGTTTGAAAAAATTTGAGTGACAAGGCAGGGAGGGATCTGGCTTGAGCTGAACCATCTTATCTTTCAGCTGTGGCATGTGGTTAATACAGTAATGTAATGTGTCAGCCAAAAAGCTAATGCAATCTGGGACTGTGCAGAAAAGAATCCCAACTTCGAGGAATGAGTTGAGAGTGCCTCTGTCCTAGGTCCTGATCACACCACATTTGTAATATTGTGTTAAGGTCTGGAGAGCAGTTTAAGAAGGACATTGACAGACTGAAATATGCCTACTCAAGGCAAATGAAATGGTTAAGGGCCTTGACCTCATGCTACAGGAATTCTGTTCTAAGAAGTCAGGATATAAAAAATACTTGGGAGTAGAGATTCAGGAGTTGTGTCCATGTGTGCCAAGATTTATCATGTAGGAGAAAGATTATAGATTCATAGCATTAGAACTATAAGGAACTTTAGAGTCCAACCAACTCAGTTCACAGAAGGGAGAACTGAGGCTCAGTATAATTTGCTCAGGGACACCCAGCTAGTAAGTATCAGAGATGGGATTTAAATTCAGATTTTTATGGATTCTAAGTCAAACAGAACCAGGAATAAATGGATAGGGGATTCAAGGAAGAAGATTTAGACTTGATGTAAGGAAAAAAGGGGGAAATGTTATAATTATTAGATTGAATTGAATGGAATGCTTTGAAAGGTAATAGGTCCCTGATGAAAGCCTTCATTAAGTGGAGAATAAATGAAAATTTGTTGGATCTTTTGTATCAGAATTCCTTTAGGGTGAATAATGAACTATGTAATCAATGCAATCCCTTTCAGTTCTAGCTCTATGAATATCCTATGATCCTTCCATCTGGAATCCTGATGAATGGATCTAAACTAATGAACACTTGAATATCTACAAAGTAATAAGGTGTTCTTATTGGGATCTCCATAGTTTTTAGTATTCTCTCACCAAGATAATAAGATTCAATAATGAGGAAAAACATGACTTGGGTTCTATAAACCTAGAAAGTCTCTAGCGTCCAAATGGAAACATGCATTGTTTTATGGGTGAATGAGCTTCCTGAATGTTGGCTCACGTTCCTCAGAAACATTCATTCCTTCTTTAATTTGCAAGGAAAAAAAACCTCATTTCTTTTTATTTCTTTTGCATTTTTTTTTCTGTTTCTAGGAATATCTGTCATTCAAGAGTTCTGAATACAATTGGAGAGTGCATCATAGAGAGGAGGTGATTTGTTTTGGGAAATTTCTCCATCTGGGCCTAAAAACAGGAACTCTGACCTCTTTGACATTCACCTGCTGCCAATACACATCTGAGATTTAATCTAAATGACTTCAGTGAATCAGCGCCAATCCAGAATGACTTTTCCATGGCATGCTGTTGTTGGCTGGTGCCATAGAAGCTATCATGCTGTTAGGCAAGGTCAGCAACAAGACCTGGGTGGCCAATACAGAAAGGAAGTCAATGATAAGTTTTTATAATTCCTGCTTTGACTCAAAACAACTGATCAGCCTAGTAGCAGAGAAGGGTATAGTAAAATATTCAGAAATAGTTTTCCCAGGGACTCACTGTATGAAAAGAAACCTACAAGTGTCTATTTAGACAGGGAGCATGGAGAAAGAGTCCAACTTGATGAATTGAGCAGGAATTCATTTCAATATGATTTGCTCAGAGAGATTCTCACTTGTCACAAATCATTAGCAAGCTGCCAGAATTAGTTTCTGGCCAATATGTAAATACTAAGTGTCATCTGCTGAAACTACCTTGGCTATTGTATCAATTCAATTGTCTAAAAAATATTCTCTGGACGTGGTACCGGAAAGACCTGGGTGAAAATCCCAGCTCAGACACTTAATGGCTTTTGTGATGAATGAAAAATTTTAAAAGACAGAGTTTCTGGCTAATTATAAATTATACATAAATAATACATTTATTGTTTGAGGTAGCTAATAATTAAAAAAAAAAGTAGTGATCAGTGGTTTACCTTTATAATCAAAAACAAAATCACGGGGAACCTGAAAACCTAAAACACTTTTTTTTTTGTAAAAGGGAATGCTTCTGATGGCTGGAAATCAACCTGGATTTATACACATTTAATGAGGAGGTGGGCTAGAAGTCTTCAGTTCCTCCTGCTGAGAACATGGCTTGCTCATGAAGATCCAGCTGCCTCCAGCAATCTGGACAGATCATTCTGGTTGGTTTTCTCCTTCATGAGTTGGGTCACCCTAAATAATTCTAACATAAGGGTACAAGCACAAAGGCACTTTTCCTCTGGGCAGAAGCTCTCCTAAGCTGGATACTACTTACATTTTAAGCAGTAACAAGGAAGGTCTACTTGGAATGAATCCCACTCAATATTGAAAGACATGTTTCTTTTCCTGAGGACCAGGACAAACTCACCAATCAGCCATGTCCTTCAGAAACTAACTTTTTATAGGGACTAGACCTTAATTGAGGAAGAAAAAGGAGGAAAAACTTGGAATCCAAACTAAAAATTGGCTATTAAGGTGATATTAAAATAAATTTTTTCACTAACTATGGGCAAGTAATTTGAACTATCACATCTTCTATTTCTTTATCTGTGAAGCAAAGATATTAATAAATATGGGCTTCTGTGAAGATCAAAAAGATAAAGGTGAACAAGTATTTATTAAGCCCCTTCTGTGTCCCAAGAAGTCTACTAGACTTTTTATAAATATTTCATTTGATCCATCAATTAAACTGGTTTGTAACATTAAGCTGCTATGTAAATAGAGAGGTTGTTTTTATTTTGTTTCATTTTGTTTGTTCCAGACCAGTGATTTCATCAGTGTACAGAATCCCCATAAAGGGAATTCTTCCCACCAATACAGGCCAGCAACTGTTTTGCAATTCCAAGTTATAACGAATTGCCCAGGGTCCTGAGAGGTTGTGATTTGTCATTTGGGATCACATAGACATTAGATATAGGAAGCAGGACTTCAACCCCGTTTTTTCTGACTTTAAGGACAGCTTTTGATTTACATATGTTTTGCATATTAAATAATATATACATATGTGATTTTGTGTATGTGTGTCTTTGAAGACAGAGAAACTCTCTTATTATTTGCTTTCATTTTGTTTTCTTTCTCAGTTTTTCTTTTTCTTCCTTCTTGATCTGATTTTTCTTGTAAAACAAGATAACTGTAAAAATATGTATACATATATTGTATCTAACATGTATTTCAACATATATAACATGTATTAGACTGTCTGCCATCTAGGGGAGGGAGTGGGGAGAAGGAGAGGAAAATTTGGAACAAAAGGTTACACAAGGGTCAAGGTTGGAAAAATTACCCATGTATATGCTTTGTAAATAAAAAGCTTTTATAATAATTTAAAAAATAAAACTAAAAAAATGAAGAGACACAGAGAGAGATATAGGAAAAAGCAGCGAGAGACACAAAGGAAAATTGGGGAGTAAAAGGGGAGAAGAGAAGAGAGGAAGGGGAAGGAAAGGAGACAAAGAGAAAAAGCATGTTCTTTCAACAATAAAATGATAAACTTTCTGAGATTGGGGACAGTTTAACATCTGTATCTTGTATATCAGGTATCTAATGATGCTTATTACATCGTAGTTGCTTAATAAACCCTTGCTCTTTGCTTTATTGCTTTTCAAATTTTATTTCTCATTTTGATCATTATTCCTCCAAGCCATCTGGTAAAAAAATAATAATAATTCCAGATTCTTTGAGATATCCTAATCTTCAGAGCAAGTTGCTGTTGGGATTTTTCAATAATGAGACTCCACAGAGACAATCCATGTCTCATGACCCATATCTCTAACCTAATGTTCACAAAGTTCTCTTCTGACTCATGTCAAAATTCCAGATAAAGATCTTCTGATAAGCAAACTTCCTACCCAGTAGGGTAGTTATTAAGTTCAATTTCCTTCAGTTATCCTAAACAATATGGTCAGAAGTATTTTGAGGAAGAAACAACACTAAGAATCATAGCATCTCATTTACAAAGAATATCAAAGAAACCAGGTCAAATTAATGCTCCTGGACAAGAGTCTTGTCCATCATAAAATTTTTCTCTCCATGTATATATTTTTTAACATTCTATGGTTTTTTATTTATTTTTATAATATCTTTTTATTTTTTTAAATACATGAAAAGACAGTTTTCAAAATTCTCCCTTGCAAAACCTTGTGTGTTTCATATTTTTCTCCCTTCCTTTTCACTTCCCACCTCTGCTAGACAGCTAGCAATCCAGTTCAGACTGTATCATTTATCAGATCAAAAAGCTTCAGTGTCTACACATCACCTCCTAAGGAAAATACAAATTCATCTGAGCCAGTTAAAGTCACGTGCAATCTAAATTGGGCATTCCTTTCTAGACAGATTTCAATTTACTCCCCTACAATAATTCTATTTTCAAGACAAAGTGTTCTGCTAAGTGTTTTCAATAAATATAACTTCCATTTATATGTTTTTACATAGGCTGTAGTTCATAACTGAAAAAATCCTATCTCCTTAACAGCATCCTTTGGGAATCTTGAGCTCCCTCAAGGATCAACTCAGGTGCTGCTACCTATATCTTGCCTGTTAGAAAGGCCCTCCTCAATTTGTTAAGGCTCTTCTGCACGAATAATCTTGGTGGGACATGAAGTAGCACTGGCAGACACCAGTAGTGAACAGAGATTTAATGGTGGAACTCAAAGCCTTTTTCTTGAAAGGAGTTTTCCAAAGCCCCCTTGTCAGATGATGGAGAAGGTAGGGGCTTGAGACCCTGAGTATATCTCCCCACTTACTCTTCTTATATGGGGTTATTTATAGGTATAGATATATTTAATTATGGATATGGATATATATATATATATATATATATATATATATGTGTGTGTGTGTGTGTGTGTGTGTGTGTGTGTGTGTGTGTGTGTGTGTGTGTGTATGTCTGTGTATACACACAACCATTATATATATACATATATTTGTGAATAATTTGCATATACATATGTATGTAAACACACATATACAATGAATGCTTAATATGTGTCCTGTCCTACATAAAACTTTCCTCAATGATCCTAAGCCAAAATGTCAGAAATAAGCCAGGAAAAGGCCTGATCTGTCCTCAGTTTCCCCCAGAAATCATATTAAATCAAGACTTTAAAGAAATTCTGGGGCAACAGAATCCACAAAAACATTTGAGTGAAACAATTGTCCATTCCAGCATAACGTAGAGGTCTGTCTCACTTGGGTAAAAGGGAAGCTCAGTGTAGGTGGTGTCTGAGTAAGCCATCAGTAGACCTAATCACAGCACTGGTCAGAAACAGAGGCCCTTCTATTCAGGCTCAGCATATTAGTGACATGGCAGGCCATCTATAAAGCCTCCAGCCCTAATGAAGAAAGAAAAATTACAGGCTTGGAATCTAGAACACAAGAGGCACAATTAGAGTGAGACATCCAGGCATAGTGAACAAGCCACCTGTTTCCAAGGTCCTAACACAGAAAGCTAGTGACTGCCTCCCACCCTGGGCTCCCAGGACAAGAAGCTTAGAATAATGCATCCTGTGCTATAGGAGTAAAGATCAACTTTTAAAAAAATGAACAAAAAACAAAGAGGTCTGAACCATAAAAAGCTACTGTGCTACTGTGGTGATAGGGAAGATCAAAACACAAACTCAGAAGAGGACAACAATATCAAAAATATTTACATGAGAAGTCCAAAGGGAAATGAGAATTTGTTTCATCTAAAAAATCTTCTTTTGAATAATTAAAGAAAAGAAAAAATAAAAATAAGAAATGTAAAAGAAAAATGAGAAAAGAAATCAGAGTGATGCAGGAGAATTATGAAAAAAAAGAATCAATAGTTTGGGGAAAAATGAACAAAAAGTGACTGAAAAAAACAACTCTGTAAATATAGAATTGACAAAATTGGGAAAAAATAAGAATTCCCTGAAGAAAACAACTCCTTTAAAAGTAAAACTGTCCAAGTGAAAAAGAACATAAAAAGCTTTTCAAAAAATATTCTGATATCCTAGGATCAAAGGGTAAAATAGGCAAATTTAAAGAATCCATCAATCACTTACTGAAAGCGATCCCAAAATGAAAACTCCAAGGAATAGTGTAGCCATATCCCAGAATTATCAGATCAAGAAGAAAATACTACAAATAGCCAGGAAAAAATCAAATATCAAGAAGGCACAACCAGGATTACACAGCAATTAAAAAGTCATAGGGCTTGGAATATGATATTCTGGAAGGCAAAAGATCTTAAATTGCAACCAAGAATCAACTATCCAGGGAAAAAATGAGCATAATCTTCCCGAGGAAAAGATGAATCAGTATGGGAAGAAATGAGCAGTGGAATATATGCTCTATTATCAGTCTTGTCAAACTATTGCTGATTATTACATGGATCAAAATTCTTAAGACTTTTAAAGGGTTTTTTGATATTGTTAAATAAATTACTATCCCTGTTCTGCTATTTTACTATATCAGTTTATTCAAAATGCAATGGAAGCATTATTTTCATCATTTATTTTAGAACAATACTTTCCCATTTATCTCATTTGCACTAATTTCTTCTGTTATTTCTCAACTTATGAACATCTTTTTTAAATCAGTTCTTAAATACTTTAAGAAGAGTTTGTTATTTGCTTGCATTTTGTTTTCTTTCTTATTTTTTTCCTTTTTGAGCTGATTTTTCTTGTAAAACATGCTAATTTTGGAAATATATACAGAAGAATTGTATGTGTTTAACATATTTTGTATTACTTGCTGTCTAGGTGAGAGGGTGAAGGGTTTTGAAAATAAAAGAATTTAACAAAAAAAGTTGTTATAACTATTTGGAACATACAGATCCTTTTCCTGTTTCTTTGATATTTTTGTGTATGACCCTAGTAGTACATTGTTTATCAGAAAGGTAAGCACAGCATAATGACTTTTTAAGCACAGTTCAAAATGATTTTCAAGAATAGTTGGACCAATTCAGTGCTCTAATGTGCATGTTTTCCCTAGGCCCTTACAAAATTTTTCATTTTCCTTTATTGTCAATGTTGTCATTTAGATGCAGGCAAAGTAGAATTTCAGAGGTATTTCATTTCTCTTTTTCTACTTACTACTGACTTTTTTTAAATAGAGGTTTGGATAAATTGGATTTCTTCCCTTGATTACTCTCTGTTCATATTTTTGATTATCAGTTAGGGAATTTATTTTTATCT
Organism: Sminthopsis crassicaudata; assembly: GCF_048593235.1. Taxonomy (NCBI): domain Eukaryota; kingdom Metazoa; phylum Chordata; class Mammalia; order Dasyuromorphia; family Dasyuridae; genus Sminthopsis; species Sminthopsis crassicaudata. The sequence continues at coordinate 628,364,547 of NC_133619.1, forward strand.
TATAAATTTCAATCAATTCCTTTTATATCTTAGAAATAAGACAACTATCAGTATTATTGTTTAGTTATTTCAGTCTATGTCTGTCCTTTTGTGATCCCACTTGGGATTTTCTGGACAAAGATACTGGAGTGGCTTGCCATTTCCTTCTCTAGCTCAAAGAGCCCTGACCAGAGTTACACAGCTAATAAGTCTTCCTGACTCTAGGCTCTATACTTTGCCCACTATGCCACCTAGCTGTTCAAGCCTGATGAGATAAGGAAAATGCATTATGCTCTTTTCCTGGGCCTTTTTATTCTTTCTTTTATTTTTTAAATTTTATTTTGTACTTAATTTTGCCCCAGTTTTATATAAAAACAAAATTTTACTTTTTTTTTAATTGAGTTCCAAATTTTCTCTTTCTTTTTCTGTTCCCACCCACCCATCTCTTTGAGAAAGTCAGCAATTTTATCTATTATACATGTATAGTCATACACAGTATTTCAAAATTATTTATGTTGTAAAAGAAAACAAAGAGAAAACAACTCAAAAAAAATAAAAGCATATTTCAGTCTGTATTTAGAAACCATCAATTCTTTCTCTGGAGATGATCTCATTTTTCACCTTAAATTCTTCAGTTATCTTGAATCATTGTATTACTGAGAATAACCACCTTTCATAGCTGATCATCTTACAATTTTGCTATTACTTTATACACAGTACAATGCATTTTGCATCAGCTCATATAAGTCTTTTCACTTTTTTATAGCGTCGTGTACATCATTTCTATAACACACATCATAATCACCTATCACACTTTGTTAGCCATTCCCCAATTAGTAGGCATCCCCACAATTTCCAATTCTTTGTCCCCAGAAAATAATAACTATGAATATTGTTTGCACATATATGTGCCTTTCCTCTTTTTAAAATCTCTTTTAGGATGTAGACTTAATACTGATACATACAAAGTGTATGGTTTTATCACCTTTGGATATATTTCCAAATTCCTCTATGGAATGGTTGAATCAGTTTACAACTCTACCAGCAATGCATTAATGTCTCCTTACGCCCCACACCCCCTCTGTCATTTGTCATTTTCCTTTTCTGACCTATTAGTCAATCTAATTTACTAATTCAGAATTGCTTTCATTTTCATTTTTCCATTCCATGTTCTAAATCACCTTTCTTTTCCATAGGCTTATAGATATCTTTGATTACTCCATCTGAAAATTGTTCATATATTTGAATGAAAGGATCTTATTTTTATAAATTTAACTCAGTTCTCTATATGTTGAGAAGTGAGATCTTTACCAGAGAAACTTGTTTAAATTTTTTTCAGTTACTTTTGCTATTTCCCACTATTCCAGTCCACCACCTCTTTTATACTATTCTTTCTCATTTCATTCTGACTCTTCTCAAAAATGTTTTACTTCTGACTACCTGCCTCTCCCTTTTATCAATCTTCACCATTTTTGTCCCTTTCCCCTCCCATTTTTCCATAATATCAGATAGACTTCTATACTCAATTAATCGTGTATGTAATCCCTGATTTCAGCCAATTCTGATGAGAATAATGTTCATTTATTTCCTCTCACTTTCTTACTTTTCCCTTGAAGACTGCTTTTCTTGTCTCTTTTATGTGAAGAAATTTACTCCCATTCTACCTCTTCTCCCTTTCTCCCAAGACATCCCTCTCTTACCCCTTAATTTTATTTTTTAAAATATTATCCCTTCATATTCGACTCATACATGTGCCCTCCATATAAGCTCCTTCTGTCATAATAATGAGAAAGTTCTTCTGAATTACATGTATTATTTTCCAAATAGGAATTTAAACAGTTTAACTTGTTAAGTTCCTTCTGAGTTCCATTTCTTGTTTACCTTTTAATGGTTCTATTTAATCATGTATTTGAAAGTCAAAATTTATATTAAGCCTAATCTTTTCATCAAGAATATTGAAAATCCCCTATTTCATTGAATGTCAATTGCCTTCCCTCCAAGCATTATATTTGGTTATTTTTTCCCCTCCGAAGGTGATTGTTGTTAATTTTAGGTCTTTTACTATATCCAGAATGTCATAGTTTAAGTGTTCTGATATTTTAATGAAAAATGATACTAAATGTTTTGTTATCCTGATAGTAGCTCCAAAACACCTCATTGCAATATGACCTCATTGCAATATAAACCTCTTTGTTATGAGTGAAATTTGGCTAAATTCTTCCTGGGAGAATTTCTAAAATAGTTTTAAAAATTATAAAAAAATAGCAAAGTTTCAGGAATATAAAATAAATACATGTATATCATCAGCATTTCTAAATATTACCAACAAAGACAAGAATCAAAAGACAGAAGAAAAAAATTCCATTGAAAATATCTGTAGACAATATAAAATATTTGGGATTCTACTTGACAAGACCAACTCAAGAACTATATGAATACAATTTTAAAACAGTTTTCATATGAAAAGTCAGATCTAAACAACTGGAAGCTTAAATTTCTCATGGATAGTCTAATCTAATATAATAAGAATGACAATACTATCTATATTAATTTACTTATTTAGTAACACACCAAAATTATATAATGCTAGAAAAATGATGACATATTCATACTATAATAATTAATAATGATTATTAATAATTTATCTGGAAGAACAAAAAGTCAAGAATACTAAGGAAATTAATGAAAAATGGGCCTAGTAATACCAGATCTAAAACCAACAATTAGCAAAACTACTTAGTATTGGCTAAAAAATAAAGTGTTAGATTGATGGAATAGATTAGGGGCATAAATAGTAAATTACTATAACAATCTACTGTTTTATTAAATCCAAAGACTCCAACTTCTTGAGTAAGAAGTCACTATATGATAAAAACTACTGAGAAAACTGGAAAATAATATGGCAGAAACTAGGCATAGGCCAACAGCTTACTCCTTAACACCAAGATAAGGTCAAAATGGGTACATCATTTAGATAAAGAATTATAATCATAAGAAAATTAGGCAAGCAAGGAATAGTTTACCTATGAATAGTTCATCTATGAAGAAATAAATAATTTACAACCAAATAAGAAATAAAGAACATTATGAAATGCAAAAAGACATATTTTATTATTAAATTTAAAAGATTTTGCAAAAAAACCAAACCAATGCTACTAATTTTAGAAGGAAAAAAGAAAGCTGGGAAAAAATGTACACTAAGTATTTTTGATTAAAAAAATATTTTTCCACTATAAAGAGAACTAAATCAAATTTATAAGAATACACAGTAATAGTGTGATTGGTATAAACTATGTCTGTTTTCCAAAGAGATTATTTAAAAATTACCTCTTTGTACAAAAATATAGTAGTTCTCTTTATAGTAATGAAGAATTGGAAATCAAGGGGATACCCATCAACTTGAGAATGGCTGAACAAGTTGTGATATATGAATGTAAAGGAATGCTATTGTTTGATAAGACATGATGAGCAGGCATATTTCATAAAAAAAAAAAACTTGAAAGACTTGCATGAACTGATTCTGAAAAAATTAAGCAGAATCAGAGAACACTGTACACAATAACAGTAACATTGTGAGATGATCAACTATAATTGACTTCTCAACAGTACAGTGATCCAATACAATTACAAAATACTCATGATAGAAAATGTAAGTATGAATGGAGTTCAGATTGAAGCATTTTATTTTTGTTTTTTTTTTTCTTTTTAGAAGCTTTTCTATTTTCTTCTGTTTCTTTCATAACACAACTAATGAGGAGGTATGTTTACAGGATTATACATGTATACTTGCATACATGTATATCTTGGAGAGGAAAAATAGGAGGAAGAAAAATTGTAATTCAAAATCTAAATAAAAATGAATGTTGACAATGTTCTTTACATATAATTGGGAAAAAAATCTGTTTACAAAAAGAACCCACTAAAGTAAACTAAACAACCTTTCCTAAGTCTCTTCCCCTATTCTACAAAGAGTCCAAAAGACTTCATTATACTCTCTCTGTTTCTCTCTTTGTGTCTTTCTCTCTGTCTGGATTGTCTGGCTCTCTCTTGCTCACTCTCCCTCCCTCTCTCTCTCTCTCTCTCTCTCTCTCTCTCTCTCTCTCTCGTTCTCTCTCTCTCTCTCTCTCTTTTTCTCTCTCTCTTGTGCTCTCTTTCTTTTTCTCTCTCTCTCCCTTACTCTGTATTTGTGTTTGTGTCTCTGTGTGTCTACATATGTGTGTGTTTATGCATATATGTTTATTTTTATTTCTATAAGTTATTTCCTTGGGGGGGAAAACATAAGCTCTTTGAAGCACAGAGCACAAACTATACATCTATATTTATATGTGTATACATACACACATATGTACATATATATATATGCATGCATGTATGTATGTTATACATACATCAATAAAATTCTTGCTGATTGTCTAATTGAATGAGCTGATTAAATAACTGTCAAGATTTTTTTAGTGTCTTACTTAAAACACCTTTGATGCTGTAGTGACAGTGCTAAGGTTCTAATTTCCATAAGCAATGTCCAGAAGCGGGCTTAGGGTATGGATTTTGGCAAGAGTAAAGAGTACTTTGGTCTATTTTGATCTATTTGGTCTCTGCAAATTGTGTTGTCAATTTGTGAGATTTCTTACCCTAAAATGATTTATCCCTCACTCTACCAGCACCCTTTCATGAGGCTCACCGTCAGGAGCTTTTTACCTGATCCCCAGAATGCTATCTTTTTGGCCTGTTAAAATTTCTTTCCATTGGCAGCAAACATATATATTTCCTACTTTTTGAATTCATCTCACTAAACAAATTAATCTGAAACCAGATTATTTTATGAAGAACCATAAATCTTTTTTCCAAGATAAGCATCTGTCTTGTCGGATTAGTAACATCCAATGTTCTGTGAATTAATTTGCTAAGCCCTCTAATACTGCCCTGGCAGTTTAACTTTAGTAATAACAAATCTAATTTGGAATAAGTGGGAAATTGTTTTCTCATCCATGTCCCTATAGTAAATGACATATATGGAAGAGATGACATTAAATGAATACTGTACTTAATTCTATTTTGATGACAGCTTGGGAGTTTATTGAGGGGGTTGTGGAGAGAGAAGATGTTTTGAATGCTCCTCCAGGAGGTCTGACACAGATGATGGATTGCAGACTTTGTTTATATCCAGATTCTTCAATCTCAACTAGACTCCCTTGCTGAGAATCTACAATATACGAGAAGACAAATCCATGGAGCTCTTTTCAACATCTTTCCTGGGAAATGCTTTCTCTCTTTGATTTCACTCTCCTTCTCTAGCTGTAATGCTGAGCATCATGCCTGAGGCATAGTAGGTGCTTTAAAACTGATATAACCCTGACTACGGAGTCATTAGATGAATGTTCTTTCTAATCCATTTTCTGCTACTTACTGTATCTATGAAATTGGGTAAACTTGTTAACTTTCTTAAGCTTCAGATTATTCATCTGCATACTAGACCAGAGGATCTCTGCTACATTTAGGATTATGTTGCCAGATAGGTTACAACTTTCTGCCAAGATACCCTGGTACTTCCCTTTGGAAGGAAACCAGTCATCAGATGGAAGAGTTGGTGATTTGGAAACCAGAACCATCCTTTCTCTACCGATTTAAAGAATCAGAAGGGCAGGTGTTGGAATTTGAGAACAATACAGAGAGATATGGGGCCAAGGCAGAGAGTTATGCTAGCCAAGGTGAGAAAATAGACTAAAAGAAAGAGAATCTATTGGTTTCCTAGTGTAGGATATAGACCTCAGGTCCCAGACACCCCTAACCATAAAAAAACTGAACATTTAAAGAGATTATAAGATCTTCAGGCTCTCATTTCATGGTAGCGTTCTGTAATTCTTACATTTTATGGGACTGGCAAAATGTTGTTTACATAGAATGCATTTGGGCTGTTCCCATCAAGGAACTCCCAAGCTGTTACAGTGCATATGACTGATGCTGGCTAACAAAGGCAGACAAAATTGAATGTGAATCGTAAATAGCCAAAGTGTGCCCTGCTGGGATTGGAAGCTCAGAGATATTTCTAAGCTTCATCTGAGCCCCTTCTCTGTGCAGAATAGTTATGGATCCTGTAGAAAGAGCTTTTATCCCAGGGAATTTCTGCATCTTCTGGAGCAAGGAACGAGGCCAGAGTAGCCCAGTAGAAAGCAAAAAATTAAAAAAATAAATAAATGCAAGGGTATGGAACAAGGTCTGGGGACAGAGGAAAAAAAGAAAAGAAAATCGCACAAATAGTCATTTTAAAAGCCTGAGCCATAAGTATGAATCATGATCACTACATCACAAATAGGAGGCCAGTGTCTGTAAGAACCACCTCCACCAAAGTCTAGTCCATCCTCCTCCTACTAAGTAGGTTTTACCTATTATTCATCTCTTGATAATATTTTAATGTACTTTTAAAAGATTCCTAAAAGAAAAAAAAGACTCCACAACTTCAATCATTGTTGTTCAAGTGATTAATATGCTCTCAACAGAATGGAAGGCTTGAATTGGGTAGTTATTGGTTGTTTGCATGAACCATTTTTTTCAAGAAGGAAACCATTCCTTTCCCTGATTCTATGAGGCCTTATGGCATGATCTATTGATTTTGCCCTTGCAATGAAGACTCCATAAAGAAGGTTTGTTTGTTTGTTCTTTGGGTTATGTTTTTAACCTACTCTCAGACTTCTCTCGTATTGTGGACATTCCTTGAATCAGGATACAATTGAATGCTGCAAATCCATTAGAAGCATGACTTTGGGAAAATCTTTATAGCTCCATAGCAATCTATCATCCGATGACTAGGTTTGGATTTTTCTGATTGTCCCTAAAGTAGAATACTAGAAGATTAGAAAACCTTCACTTCTTTCCTTCCCCACCCACCTCCCAGAACTGAACACAGGATTCTAATCTCTCACTATCTCCTGTGAAAACACAAAGTGGACCAAATGCACATTGTCTAAACTTCCAGGGGTCAACCCAGGAAGACAGGATCTGTTATTGACTTTGGGCCAAATCATGCATCAACTGATGGGCAAATGCATGTGCATGCACAAATGTTATGAAATCACACACTTTTCTGCTGTTTATAGAGTCAGAGTCACACCAGGTTGGCTGCTTATGCTAATCAGACTCACACTGGTCATGAGTTGATATAAAAAAGAGCCACCTTCCACTAAAGAAAAAATAAAAAACAATCCATTGTCCCACAAACCAAGTCCAGAGCCCACCCCTACACAGAGACCAAAGTACCTGAGGGCTCCACAATCCGTGGCGGCGTGATGTCTTTGCCATTGCTGTTGGAGACAGTGGAGGGTTCTGTTGTGCTAATCCTACCCGGATAGTTAGGGTTGTTCTTAATAATCCCAGGACTAAGGGATTCTAGGAATCCCTTAGTCTGTAGAGTGACGTAGCTTGTGGTGGTGGTGGTAGTGGGAGCCACAGTTGTCTTTCTGGTTTGTAAAACAGAGACAGTGGTAGGGCCATAAATCCCAGGAGATGTGCTAGATTCTACAGATTCTTCGTCGCCTGTAGGACCCCATGCAATGAATTCAGTTTCCACTGTGGGTTTGTTCCCTCTGAAGTCAAAATTATTCAAACTACCCCCCTGGAGGTGCCTTTTGTCCCTTCTCAAAGGTGTTTGCTGTTCTATACTCCCACTGCCCAACGAGGACAGAATAGAAGGGTTGAATTTGGCAGCTTCTGGGTTTTTCGATGACCCACTTTTCAAAGGTGTAATTCCCTGGTCCCTGGTTCTGTGGGTGCCTCTGGAATGATATGTCCTTATTTGTCCATGTGCACGCTCAGGACGAAATGAAAGAAGGTTCCATAAAGGGGTGGGGATCTTCGTTGCCAGTCCATTCTTAAAACTCCACAATCGGGAATTGTGGAAAGGCCGAGGCAAAAGCCTGAATTCTGGGCCTTGAGCTAGAGATTCACAGGTGGGGAAATCCATGGCTAGTTGAAACATGGCTATAAGTATCCAAGCATGGCTTCCTATAGGGCAACCCGACCAGTGGACAGACATCGAACTGTATCAGAGAAAGAAAGAGAAAATTATTTTGGTAATGCACTGGATTACAAGCCATCTACCCATCCACCTAATCACCTGTTCTTCCATCCATCCATTCATCCATCCCTCCATCAACATTTATTATGTGCTGACTATATGTGAGACTCTATAGGAATAAGAGCAAAAGAACCATAGTTATTTCTTTCAGGTAACATATTCTATTGGAGAAGAAAATGCCCACACCTGCACACATTCAAATGGGGGAGGGAGGAGAGAGAAGGGGAAAGAGGGGAGGGAGTGAGAGCAAGAGAGTGAGAGAGAACAACTATATACACACACATATATATATACATATATACACATATATGTATATATATACATATATTTGATATATGATGTTTTTATATGATGGTTAATGAGGAGGTCAGGAGCAGTTGGGGGAATTCAATAAAACCTTCATGTATAAGGTAGTAATTTAACTACATCTAGAAGATGAGACAGAGAAAAGAAGGTATTATATTACAGGCATGAAGTTTTCTTCCCCTCATAACTTCATTTATCTGTGTATCTATCTATCTATCTATCTATCTATCTATCTATCTATCTATCTATCTATCTATCTATCTATCCATCCATTCATCTTTCTATCTATCTATCTATCTATCTATCTATCTATCTATCTATCTATCCATCCACCCATCCACCCATCTTTCCATCTATCTATCTATCTATCTATCTATCTATCTATCTATCTATCTATCATCTATCTATCTATCTATCTATCTATCTATCTATCTATCTATCTACCTATCTATCTCTCTATCTTTCTTTCTATCTCTCTTTCTATTTACATTTGCTTTATATATTTATTTTTAAATTTAGCATTTCAATGATAATAAATATGATTCTCATTATTTATATAACATTTTAAGATTTACAAATTGTTGAGAAATTTGGAAAAAAGTAGTGTGGCAGAAACTAGGCATAGATCAACATCTCACACCTTATAGCAAGATAAGGTCAAAATGATTTAGACATCAAGGGTGATACCATAAGCAAATTAGAAGAACAAGGAATAGTTTGGCTGCCGGAACTGTGGGAAAGGGAAGACTTTTTGACCTAACAAGAGATGAAGAACATCATGAAATGTAAAATGGATATTTTTGATTATAGTACATTAAAATATTTTTACACAAATTCAATGCACCAAAGATAAGAATAAAAGCAGAATGATTGAACACAACTTTTACAACTGGTGTTTGTGAGAAAGGCTTTATTTCTCAAATATATAGAGAGATAAATCATGTTCTCAAGAATATAAGTAATTCCCTGATTGATGAATGGTAAGAACATATGAAGAGCCAATTTTCAGATGAACGAATTGCCGCTATTTATACTCATATGAAAAAATACTCTCAATCACTATTGATTAGAGAAATGCAAATTAAGGAACTTTTTAGGGGCTACTTCACATCTATTAAATTGGCTAAAATGACAGAAAAGGAAAATAATAAATGTTGGAAAAGATGTGGGAATATTGGAATACTAGCACATTGCTGGTAAAATTGTGAACTGATACAACTATTATGGAGAGCAATTTGGAACTGTGCCCAAAGGCTATAACTATTAATAAAACAATACCACTACTAAGTATGTATCCCTAAGAAATCATAAAAAGGGAAAAGAATCCACATGTAAAAATATTTATAGCAGCTCTTCTTGTGGTGGCAAAGAACTGGAAATTAAGGGGATGTCCATCAATCGGAAAATGGTGAGCAGCTTGCAGCATATTAATGCAATGGCATGCTATTATTATATGAGAAATGATGTGAAGGTAGATTTTGGAAAAATCTAGAAAGGCTTACATGAATTGATGTTGAATGAAGCAGAAGAAAATTGTACACTGTAACAGCAACATTAATAAAATGATTGACCTTGGCTTTTCTCAACAGTACGTTGATTCATGATAATTCCAAAGACATGATATAAAATTCTATCTATAATCAAAGAAAAAAACAGATATTTTGAACCCAGATTGAAGCATACTATTTTCAGTTTTGAGGGGCTTTTCCCTTCTTTTCTTCTTTCACAACATGACTAATATGGAATATGTTAAAATGATTGTACATGTGTAATCTTGATCAGATTGCTTGCTGTTTAGGCAGAGATAAAAGAAGGAAAAGAAGGGGAAAAAAGAAGGGAACAGAAATTAATGTTGAAAACTATCTTTGTGTATAAGTGAAATACTACTATTAAGACAAAAAACAAATCTGGAAGATTGATTCTATTATTTTCACTATTTTACAGATAAGAAAACTAAGGCACAGAGAGGTCAAGTGATTGGAACAAGAGCACATAGCTAATAAATATTTGAGTTAGGGTTTCAGTTCATTTCATCCTGATTATAGGTCTAGCACTAAACCCAATGCAAAGTAATAACATCAAAATGTTTTAAAGTTGTTTTTTTTCCAGTTTTTTGAATCATTATTTTTGGTAAAAAAGAAAATAATGACAATCATTTATATATGATAATGGCCTGTCTCTTTCAAACAACATTCAAATCCATCATTTGCTTTAGTCTCACAGTATGTCTTAGAACCACGTAGAATGGGGATAAATTTATATTCATTTTATAAGAAGAAAAACTGGGACAAAAAGTTACTAAGAGAATTGCCTAAGTTACTAAGTAGCATTGGTAGGTTTCCTGGCTTTTACCTCATGGTTCATTTCATTCAGCCAATAGACCTAGTTCCCTCACATATGAAGTCATATGTTTATTATTATCTGAACAGAACTGTTTTAAATCAGGAACCTCCCATTAAATATGAAATATTTTAGCACTTTGTAACCTAGGATATCAAATGGATTATTCAGTCTGAACCTTACCCACAGTATATTACGTCTTTCCAAATAGACAATTCAACTATGCTCAAGTATGTGCTTTAATAGCATCTGAGATCCTTTTATTTATTTGAAGTACAGATAAATCCTTTGTGAACCAATCAAACATGTCCTCCACTCCAAGGAAAGCTTAAGAGAGGAGAATGTTTTATCTGGTCCTGTTTCTTAATAAAACTAGAAAAAATATAATGGTGAAATTAGCTTCTCTTTCCTGTATAGTCCACCATAGTGGACTATTTGAGAGGTGATGCTGTCAATTCTCACTAATAGATGAGTTTAAGCAGTGTGTGCAGGATTATAATGAGAAAATTAGACAATTAAACTTCTAAGGACTTGTTAATCAGTTCACAGGGAAACCTCATTAGCTGAAAGTAAATTCACAAAATATGATATTGTTTCACATGTCAGTGAAAGTTATGTCGCACTTTAAAACAATGGTTCCTAAAACCTGTCTCTGTATGTGTGTGTGTGTATGCACATCTGGTAAACCCTATGGACTTCCTCTCAGGATAATGTTCTTAAATGCATAAAAGAAAACATATAAAATTACATATTAAAATAAAATGTTACCAAAATATATTTTAAAAATAAAATTATTTGAATTTGGTTAAGAATCTCTGATTTAAGTTCAAATAAAACATTTTAAAATCATTTTCTATAAATTCAGATTAAATATACCACTTCACCAATAGTGCCTTTAAATTCTACCCTAAAAAAATTACATTCTAATTAAGTGTAGCATAACCCCAAACTGTCAATGAACTCTAAATCCAGTCAAACTGAGATGATAGCTAGACTTGGTTAACAAATATAGTCCATTGGCAGTAATTGTCCTTCTTGTTATTAATTGTATCTCCAGCATTTAGAAAAATCCCTAGAACATAGTAGGTACTTAATAAATATTTGTTGGATTTGGTGTTGTTGAATTTTTTTTTTTGCAACAGTTTTGAAAAACCATACACTGAATCATAGAGAGTTTGGACTCTGGGGAAAAAAATAGGTCTTTATTTGAGTTCTTCCTAGTTTCCCTCAAAATCAACACCAAACCAAGCTTCTGAACAGGTTTTAGAGTGACAGAACCCACAAATATTTGGAGTATAACACATTTCCAATAGAAGATATTTTGGAAGAACTTTTGGATAGATCTGTCTCAATCAAGCAGAGGGAAGGTCCTGGGTGGAGAGGACTCCAACCACCAAAGGAATCCAGTGGGAGGCTCTAAGACAAAATATGGCAGTTTTGGCTACTCTGTCCTGGTTCAGAAGTCAAGGGATCAGCCATGAGATATTTCATGCACTATAGAGGGCAAATAGTGAGCCTCTGAATCCAGCATAACAAGGGGGTATGACTACACACACACACACACACACACACACACACACACACACACAGCAGCTAAGGAAGCCGACAGCACTGATCGCAGGACAACATGTAACCCCTGCTGCTTATAGAGAAAGCTAGAGAAAATCTCTCCTTTGGCTTAGGACCAGATCTATTTAAAAATAAGCAAAAGAGCAAAAAGAGCTCTAACAATAGATAGCTATGGAGACAGGGAAGAATAGATCTCAAACCTCGAGTACAAAAAAGGGCAAAACTCCTCTAGATGAAACCTCAAAAGATTCCATTGGAAGAATTCAAAAAGGATCTTAAAAGAGAGAAGAAAAATTGGAAAAGGAATAAGAGCTTTGCAGGGATTTGAAAAAAAAAACACAGAAATTATCTGAAGAAAACAATTCCTTAAAAATAGATTTGGTAAAATGCAAAAAGAAAATAATTGTTTGAAAAATGGAATTGGTGAAATGGAAAAAGAGATCAATTTCCTAACATAAAGAATTGGTGAAATCCAATGAACAAAAAATCCAATGAACAAAATAACTCATTTAAAAGTTCAATTAACCAAATGCAAAAGAAAATAAAAAGCTTACTGAAGAAAATAACTTACTAAAAATTAGAATTGAATAAATGGAAGTGAATGACTCAATGAGACATCAAGAATAAAACAAAACCAAAAAAAGAAAAAGAAAAATAGAAGAAAATTTTAAATATCTCAGAGGAAAAACAACTGACTTGAAAAATAGGTCCAGGAGAGGCATTCTAAGAATTATTGGACTACTGAAAACCACAATGAATAAAACAACCTAGATAACATCTTTCAAGAAATCATCAAGAAAAACTGCCCTGATGTCCTAGAACCAGAGGATAAAACAGCAATCAAAATAATCTATCTATTATTTCCTGAAAGAGACCCTGACATGAAAACTCCAAGGAATATTGTAGCTGAATTCCAGAACTATCAGATCAAGAAGAAAATACTGCAAGCAATGAGAAAGAAACAATTCCAATATCAAAGAGCCACAATCAGGATTACCCAAGAACTAGTAGCTTCAACTTTAAGGAATTAAAGGGCCTGGAATATAATATTCTGAAAGGCAAAGGAGCCTAATCTGCATCCAAGAAACTACTACCCAGCAAAACTAATCATTGTATTTCAGGAGGAAAATGGACATTCAATGAAATAGAGGATTATTCATTATTTTTCATGAAAAAAGAAAAAACTGAGCTGAACAGTGTTAAGGGGTAGGTCAATTATCCAAAAGCCTCCACAGCTGTGGATCATAGCATCTGAAGGAGTTTCAGGGCAGCCTTTGCTGACAGAGGTGTTGTAGACTGGGAATGAAATAAATTAGAGGCAGAGGGAAGAGGAGAGAGGTCAGAGAACAGCAACTCTCTCTTAGTTTGCTTATATCATCCTGTCACACGAGGAAAGCCATACTGCAGGTCTGGGTTGGATCTTCAGCAGCCACTGCCAGATGTACACACACACACACACACACACACACACACACACACACACACACACACACATATGACCACCAACAAAATCAGTTCCTATTTATTAGGAGGTAGAATTCTGCTTACATAAAATCTCTTGAATCTTGCAGGAGACATTTTTCTTATACAACTATCACTTTAGTTTAAACCTTGCTTACCTGAACATGTAACTTCAATATTCAATCTTTGGCTTTGTACTGACCCTAAGGAAAAAAAATATAACTTCTCTACTTAACCGTGGGGGTTCCTTGGCTAAATCTGACCTCTACCTAAATGTCCAAACTTACTGAATATTACTTCACCTGCCTCCATCTTTATTTTTTGATGCAGACAAAGTGGTCTTGAACAAAGCATTTTATATACCATATTGATACCAGTACACGGGCCATCCACCATGCCTGAAATAAATGACCTCCCTCCTTTCTTTCATTTTAGCTAATTGTTCTCTTCCTTTAAAATGTGGCTTAGGAATGAATTGAAAATTAAGGGGATTTGGCTGAATAAATTGTGCATATAAATGTAACGGAAGACTATCATTCTATAAGTAATGATGAGCAGATGAATTTCAGAAAAATCCATAACTGAAGCTAAGTAAAGTGAGCAAAAACAGGAAAGCATTGTACATAATGATAGCAACACTGTGGTAGTGTGTGTAGTGTAGCAATACTACATTCAACTATGATGTACTTAGTTCTCCAAAGCAATACAATGATCTAACAAAATTCAAGTAAATTTCTTTTTAAAATATATTCATATTTTTGCTCAGTTATGTTTATATTTTTTTACATTTGTTTTAAAAAAATGAGTATCAATTTGTTCCTTATCCTCACCTCCAGCTCCCAATAACAAACCACATGTGAACGTATGCAAAACCTTTTTATAAAATCCATGTGAAAAAACAAACAAACAAACAAACAGATTTCCCATCCTAATTAAAAAGATACTAAAGAAAAATAAGGTTAAAAAAAGAGTAGAGGGCAAGAGAATGTTTCAGTCTTTATAGTTTCTTCTGTGATATGGAAAGGCTTTCTCATCCTGAGTCCTTCAGCAAAGCCATTTACAGTTGGCTATTCCTTTGTATACAGTACATTTAACTTTGCTTGAGTTCATAAAGTTCCAAGTTTGTTATTGTTATTGTTGTTTTCTAAGAGAATCCTTCATCATTTTCCATAAAACAATAATATTCCATGACAATTACACAAACAATTTATTCATGAACATCCCCTCAATTTCTAAATTTTGCCCTGAGAAAAAATGTTTAAAATATTTTTGTACATTTATGTCCTTTTAAATTTTTTTTGGTATTTGTGCCAAGTAGTGACATTGTTAGGTCATTTATCAATTTGGAGCATGTCTCTTACTTTTTTTTATAAATTTGACTCAGTTCTGTCTATGTTTGAGTAAAAAAAGTCTTATCACAGAAACTTGCTTC
Organism: Sminthopsis crassicaudata; assembly: GCF_048593235.1. Taxonomy (NCBI): domain Eukaryota; kingdom Metazoa; phylum Chordata; class Mammalia; order Dasyuromorphia; family Dasyuridae; genus Sminthopsis; species Sminthopsis crassicaudata. The sequence goes on from NC_133619.1 coordinate 628,379,705, forward strand.
AAAATTATTTTTATAATTATTATTCCTAACTGTATTGCCCGTTATTTATTCTGTACTCTCTCTCCTTTCACTCTGTCCATCCTCAATAGTGTTTTGTTATTGACTATTCCCTCCATGATTGTCCTCTCTTTTATCACCCTTTTCCATTCCTGTATCCCATTTCTCTTCTATTTTCCTGCAAGGGAAGATAAATTTCTATGCCCATATATGCACATTATTTCCTATTTGTACCAATTCTGGTGAAAGTAAAGTTCATTCATTCCCCTCTCCTCCTCTTTCTCCCCACTTTTTCTTGCCCCTTTTATGGCAAATAACTTACACCATTTCACTTGCCCCTTTCTCCTAGTACATTCTTCTCTCACCCCTTAATTTCAACATTTTAAAAAGATATTATCCTTTCATGTTCAACTCATACCTGTGTGCTCTGTCTATATTTTTTCAAGCTGTCCTAATAATGAAAAAATCCTGGATTATAAGTAATATCCTCCTATGTAGGAAGATAAACAAATAAACATTATTAAATCCCAAATTATATCACTTTCCTGATTACCTCTTTATACTTCTCCTGAATCCTGTATATGAAAATCAAATTTTCCATTCAGCTCTGTTCTTTTCATCACAAATACTTGAAAATCCTCCATTTCATTGAATATAGACCTTTTTATCTGAAGTATTGTACTGTTTTTCTGAGTAAGTGATTCTTGGTTGTAATCCTAGCTACATTGCTCTCCAGAATATCACATTCTAAGCCCTCTTATCCATTAATGAGAAATGCTAAATTTTGTATTATACTGGTAGTGGTTCCATTATACTTGAATAGTTTCTTTCCTTAATTTGGAAGTTCCAGAATTTGGCTATATTCCTAGTTTTCATTTGGGGATCTCTTTCAGGATATGATTGGTAATTTTTTTTTCAAATTCCACTTTGCTTTCTGGTTCTAGAATATCAAGGTAGTTTTCTTGATAATTTCTTGAAAGATGATCTCCAGGCTCTTTTTTGATGATCCTGACTTTCAAGTAAACCAATAATTTAAAAATTATCTCTCTTGTGACACCATAAACAAAGAACAAAGGAAAGTCTACCTCTCAAATCTGTGGAGGAAGGTATTTGTGACCAAAAACAAACTAGAATACACTATGGAATGCAAACTAAATAATTTTGATTTTTTTTTTGTACAAAAAATGCAACACAGACAAGATTAAAAGAAAAACTGTAAATGGGGAAAATATTTCTAAGGCTTCTAATAAAGGACTCATTTCTAAAATATAAAAAATAAAACTTCAGTCAATTCTGAGGTTTATAAGAATATAAGCCATTCCCCAATTGACAAATTGGGCAAAGGACATGAACAGTCAATTTTCAGATGAAGAAATTAAAATCATTTTTAGTCGAATGAAAAAATGCTCTAAATAGCTATTGATCAGAAAAATGCAAATTAAGACAACCCTTAGGTACCACTACACATCTCTTAGAATGGCTAAGATGATGAAAAATAATGGAGGGGATGTGGAAAAATTGCCACACCATTGCATTGCCAGTGGAGTTGTGAACTGATCCAAATATTCTGGAGAGCAATTTGAAACTATGCAGAAAGGGCTATCAAAATGTGCATACATTTGATCCAGCAGTATTTCTATTGGATCTATATCCCAAAGAGGTCATAAAAAGGGGAAAAAAAAACTTAACATGTGCAAAAATGTTTATAGCAGCCCTTTTTGCAGTGATAAAGAACTGGAAACTGGATGGATGCTCATAAGTTGGAGAATGGTGTATGAATGTTAATGGAATATTTTTCTAAGAAACAGCAAAATGATTTCAGAAAGGCTTAGCTCGCTAAGTTTATGTGAACTTTTGCTAGGTGAAATGAGTAGAGCCAAGAGAACAATGTACACAAAAATAACAATACTATACAATGATCAATGCTGATGGATGTAATTCTTTTCAACAGAGAAGTGATTTAGGCCAGTTACAATGGTCTTATGAAATAGCCATCTTTACTCAGAGAGAGGACTGTAAAGACTGAATGTGAATCACAACATAGTATTTTCATTTCTTGTTTTTCTTTCCTTTGCATTTTGTTTTGCTTATTATTTTTTTCCCTTTTTAATCTATTTTTTTCTTGTGCAGCATTATAATTGTGGAAAATATGTATAAAAAATTGAACGTGTTTAACATATATAGGATTGCCTGCCATTTGTGGTTGATGTTAAGGGAGGAATAAAAATATTTGGAAGAACAAGATTTTGCAAGGGTGAATGTTGAAAACTATCCATTCATGTGATTTAAAAATAAAAAGCTTCATAAAAAAATAAATTATCTCTCCTGGATTCATTTTCCAGATCAGTTGTTTTTCCAATGAGATATTTCACATTTTTCTATTTTTTATTTTGCTTTATTGTATCTTGACTTCTCATAAATAGCTTCCATTTTCTCAATTATTATTTTTAAGGAATTAATATTTTCTCAATGAGTTTTTGTACCTCCTTTCCCAATTGCACAATTTTCCTTTTAAAGACATTCTTCTCATTAGCTTTTTGTATTTCCTTTTGCACCACTCTCAATTCTTTTCCTATTTTTTCCTCTATCTTTCTGACTTTATTTTCAAAATTCCTTTTAAGTTCTTCCATGACCTGAGCCCAATTCTTGGAGGCTTTCCATGTAGGAGCTTAGATTATCTTCTTCTGAGTGTGTTTTTTGATCTTCCTTGTCACTGTAGTAATTTTCAGGGTCAGAAACTTTTCCTGTTGTCTTTTCATTTTCCTAGCCTATTACTTGGCTTTTAACTCTTTGTTAAGGTAGGGCTCTGTTTCCATAGTGGAGGATGCCCTGTTCTAAGCTTGAGGGATTTTGTGCATCTGTTCTCAGAAATCCTTCCAGGGACCTGACCACAAGCACTCTTTGGTGCCCTGGAATTATTAGGAGATCCCTGCTCCACTGTAGCTTTAAGATGTAGTGTGCTAAAGTAACAGAATCCTGCTTTACTGGTGCTAAGACTGGGGCCAGGAAAACCTTAGCATGGCCTGTGTTGGGATTGCACCCTGGACTCTCACCCTGTTGCCACAGATCTTTTCTTCTGACCTTCCAATCGTCTTTGGTGTCTCTGGGTTGAGAAGTCTAGAAACCACCAGTTCTGACACTGAAACAGAAGATCCTAGACCTGTTCCTGCTTTACTGGCATGGGGTAGTCCATGCTGCCTGGCTTGGACTTTATCAGGACTACACACTGGACTCCTACTTTGATGTCACATACCTTTTCTTCTGAAGTTCTAAGTTGCCTTCACCTGGAAAATGTTCTACTCTACCTTTTTGGTGTACTAAAATGCCTTTAAACACATTATTTAAAGAAATTTGAAGAGGTTTGAGGGAGAGGCTGGGAGGAAGAGTTTGGGCCAGTTCCTCCCTTTACTCTGCCATGTTGGCTTTAACTACCACTTGTAGATAGCTGATGGAAAATGCCTTCACATCCATTCACATATGGAGATTGAATGCAGATAGAATCATACCATTTTTTACTTTTTTCTTTTTTTTCTTCTTATGGTTTGTTCACTTTTGTTCTGATTTTTCTTTCATGACATGACAAATATGGAAATATGTTTAACATTATTGTACATGTAAAACCTACATCAGATTGCTTGCTGACTTGGGAAATAAGGAAAAAAGGAGGAAGGGAGAAAAATTGGAACTCAAAATCTTGCAAATATGAATGTTAAAAACTATTTTTACATGTAATTGGAAAAATATAAAATATGCTTAGTTAGGGAAAAAATAAAATGTGGCTCAGGCTACATTTTTGTCATGAAAAGTTTCTTAATCTCCCAATTCTATGCCTTTCTTTCCTTTCAGAGTATCTTGCACTTAATTACCTTGTAGAAATGCAATTTATCACTTTGATATCTGATTAACATACACATACATATATGCATATCTATGGATATATGTCTATACATTTATACAAAACTATATGTATAGATACATATATGCATGTGTGCTCCACTTGTCTCTCCATTACAGTAAGTAGGACTTATTCAGTTCTATATACTTGTAACCCCAAAACTTAGCTCTTTGCTTGGCACCTCCTGTTCTTTTTTATGTCATTACAAAGATACTGGAGTGGTCTGTCATATTCTCTAGTTTGTTTGTTTGTTTACACTATAAGAATCTGAGGCAAACAGTGTTGTGTCTTGCCCAGAGTCACACAACAAGTAAGTGTCTGAGGGACGATTTGAACTCAGGTTGCAATGCCAGAGAAACTGAGGTAAGATAGAGATTAAAGAGTTTTTTAATATTTTATTAATTGGAGAGTTTAATTGACTGGACAGGACTCTTGTCTCAAAGTATCCAGTGACGAATGGGAGAATTCCAAATCTTCTTATACCTTTCTGAACAAAGAAAGAGAAAAAGAGTACAAAGGGTTTTACAGAACCATTTGATTCTGTCAGAATGGGGGGAAGCTATAAATTCTTACTAAAATCCAGAGTCAGGATGTTTGAAAAAACAGAAGATATCAATGAGGTATCCGGGATAGTCTTATCTTTTGGAATATTTTAGAGGGGCAGTGTCATAAATTCTTGAGGGCAGGAGGAGTCAGGAGCCAGGAAGTCTGATCTCCCCCTCATCTTGAGTCTCACATTGACAATTTATAACCTTAGAGCAAATGGTCCTCAGTCTTAATGGACCAGAGTGGGGGGTTTTACAACTAGGGGATTGAGGAAGAACAGTTAAGGAAACTGAGGTAGAACAATTCAGGGAAACTCAGTCAGGACAATAAGGGAAACTAGTGCAGGGAAACTGAGGTAGAACAGCTCAAGGAGACTATGGCATAACAAGGTCTCCCTGATTCTAGTACTCTTCCTGAGTACTGCCCAAGTAGCACTGACTACTTCCAGGCTGTCCAAGTAGAGACTTAATAAATTTATTGTGATTAATTGATTACATTGCACAAGGGTGAAAATAAAAGACATACACAATTAAGTAATGAAAATAAATATCCAAAGAAACATGACATTTCAAGATGGACATAACTGGGCCATGAAGGTAGAGGGGGGACTTCAGAAAAGATCTGCTTATGAGATGACCCCAGAGATGATTTTGGGAGCCAGGAATTCCACAGAGAGCTTATGTTCTATCTCCATTCTATTATGAGGCATTAGAGTATCACATGAATTAAAAAAAATAAATCTTTCTGTTAGTTGGGCTATGAAATTCAAATTTGTTTCTTATCAAACTTGAAAAATCCCAGTATTTGGAGAAGAGAGGTGTCTGTCTCCTTCTCCATCTCTTATACTTAGAAATGTGTTTGATGTCCCTAAAGACCATCACCAACATAATGCAGAGAGAAGGAAACTTGTATTAATGAGAGCTAATTACTAAAAAGTCCTAATCCCTAAATAATAAGGCTTCCTGTTTTGCTTTGTTTTTTAATCATAATGAAAATGCCTGAATGCAAAAAGTAGATATTTCCCATTATGTTAATGAGGTTAGGCTGGGTTTGGGAGGGGTGGGGGCGTTTCTGTTTGTCTGAATAAAGTGCTTTGATATTTACAGGAATAAGCGTCACATCCATTGCCTTCCAAGAGATTTAGGTCAATTTGAAATTCTCCCATCAACACACTGGCATCACAAAGGGGAGCATTGCTTCATCTGAGGGATGACCTAGTAAGGATCAGAGATGTGTCAAGAAGACTGTTCATTCCCCCAGAATGAGGTAGGAGAGGCAGGGAGAAAAACGTGGAGGAATGTGCGCTGTTATCAGGTTAATAAGCTCATGAGCATAGCAGGTGCAGTTAGACAGCTCTCCCAGGACATTAATGACAGGAAAAAATTAAAAAAAAAAAAAAACTCATCCCCAACCATCCAACCATTAGTGCCATTGAAAATCCGCCCCAGGAAATTAAAAATCCAGTGCCAAGACATGTGTCTACCTGCCTGCCGGCCTGCCCCAGCATAACTTTGCTAACAGGATATTTTTGTGAGATTTCACCAATCACCAGTGGTAATTGGTTACCATAGAAACTCCTCCATTTCCACATCACCCAGTTGTTTTTTCAGAGTGGGGAAAGACTGATCCCAACTGCAGTGAATTTGATTATTTAACAGCCCCTCTCTAACCTTGAGCTAGCTTCTCATCATTTTAAATGACTGGCTTGTCCCAAAAGGGAGAACTTAAAAATGAGAGATGAAGCCTGGAATGGTGAGCTCAAGTCCAGGGAATAAAAGTTGGGTAGCTCTGAAGCCATTTGCAGGAGTTTTCTGTTTAGAAGGATGGAAAGAAAGAAGCAAGGAGCCGAACTCCTGGAAACTCTTCCCAGCACCTTCAGGTCTTGCCAGCTTCCTTCCCCTCTCTAGACCACAGGCATCTAGGTTTATCTACAACTGCACAGGTTTTGGCAATCTCTGTAGACCAAAAGGCTTTGCGGCACAGAGAAGGGCTCATTGTACATGGGGTGCTCTAGATATAGGGCACACACCATTGGAAACTCCTCAAATCCCATCGAGACAAATGTCACAATGGGTCCAATAATGGAGCTGCAGGTGGCTGGCCAGTGAAAAATCTCTTTTCCAGTGTTAACTGAAATACTATGTAGTACAAAGGATACTGAGCTCAGAAGCAAGGAAACCTGGATTGAAGTTCCATTTCTGTCTTTTGCCAGCTGTGTGACCTACAGCAAGTCACTTACTCTGCACCCTGATGTCTGTAAAATGTAGGGAATAACTCTAGCCAACTAACTTCAAGGGACTCTTGTGGGAAATATGTTTTGTAAGACAGTAAGCAATTTAGAAATATAAGCTTGGGGCTTGTCCTTTCAATAATAATAAATATTACAATCATTTGAATTGTACTCATTTTTTTCAGTGAAGTTGATTAAGAAATTATCCTGGAACAAAGTAATAATTTTCTCATCTGCTTTTCAATCTAATTATTATGTTTTTAATTTTATCATTTTGTGCATTACATATATTTTACAAATGAATAATAATAATAGTAGTAGTAGTAGTAGTAGTAGTAGTAGTAGTAGTAGTAGTAGTAGTAGTAGTAGTAGAAGTAGCTATTATTTATATAACACCTAAAAGTTTTTTTGTTATTTATCAATCTGGTATGATTCTTCATGACCCCTTTTGGAATTTTCTTGGTAAAGACAGTAGAACGGTTTGCCATTTTTGTTTTCCTCCAGTCCTTTTTACAGATGAGGAAACTGAGGAAACTGACTTATTCAGAATTTTACAGAGAGAAAGTGTCTGGAGCCAGAAAATGAGTCTTTGTGACTCCAGGTCTAGTGCTCTAGCCAGTGCATCATCTAGCTACCCTTACTTTAAAGCTTGGAAAGCACTTTATACAACGTTGTCTCATAACAACTCTATGAGTTAGGTTCTATTGTAACTCTTATTTTACATTTGAGGAAAATGAGACTAAGATAAATTAAATGATTTGTCCGATCTCATACAGTTACTGTATGGGAAGAAATTTGAATTCAAGTTTTCCCGATTTTAGTCCAATGCTCTAGACCACTATGACAATCTTCCTCTGTAGGATGACCAAAAATCATTTTCAGGAGAACTCCAGTAAGTGATAGGATATACCCTTCATTTTTCATTTCCAAAACTAAGTCTCTATATTCAAGGCTTTTCATTACAGACAATTTGGAAATTATGAGTATTCAGTATGACAATATCTATTAAAATGTCCACAAAATTGTATGGGCAAATTTTATGTCTGGTTGACTATGGGAAACAGTTTTGTCTTTGATAATGCCCAAGTTTCAATTCAGTTAATTGGTTGAATTATCCAGGCTTTTACAGGATCTGGATTTATGGTATAGCGATTTTCATCAGTTAGTTTATGAAGCATGATGAGTTTATAGTGCATAATTCTTGGAACCAGTCCTATATTTTTAAATTCTCAGCAGGGACTAAATATTTGCAACCTTCCATGATATGCTAGACATTCTACACTGTCCTTGCATAATCTGCATTAATCAGTAAAATTTATCAATTAGTGATTTCTGACTAATTAAATCATAGTGATTAATTGAGTCTTATTCTTTATTGATGATTTTCATCATTTCATCATCAATAATCTAATCTTTATTACTATTATAAACTTTTCTATTACTGTAAATAAATCTGCATGGCCCCGCTATTTATTTGATGATTTTTAGTCAACATTATTTGAGTCCATGTTGACATTGTTATAAAATATAATTAATAACAGTATCTCCCTCCCAGGATTGTTATGATATTTGTAAGGTATTTTGTGAATCTCAAAATACATTATAAATGCCAACTATTAATCTGTGTTTGTGTAATTGTTATACTTGACAACATTCAGTTATGGAAAGTTATGGAAAAAAATCCTAGGTTTGGAATTCAAAGCTCTGGGACCAATCTCAGTGATTTATCTATCTCAGTGATTTATATCTGTGTGACCCCAGGCAAAATCCTATTTCCCTTTCTTGGGCTTAGTTTACCATCTCTAAAATAAGGGTATTGAGTGAGGAGATCTCTCATTTCCCTTCTAGCTCTCAGTCTCTAATCTGAGCATCTTTCCCAATTTCCCCTTTTACAATGATATTCATCTTGACTCTGAGTAGCATATGGGGCTGAATGACCAAAGGAATACGATCTTTAATTTCCATGATTAAGCGATTCTGGATGAGCCACCCCCACTGCCTTCCCAACCAGAACGCTGGGTGTACTGTAAGCCATTTCACAAAGTGAAATAGAACTCGACAAGTCAGCAGAATGAAGGCTCCACAGCTGCCAAGAGGACGGAACAAATAATCAGGGCTGGCATGAAACAAATGCCCTGAAGGAGTTCAAACCACCATGGGAGGGACAGCCCCCCAGGCTGAAAATACATTTGGCTGGTCCAAATGTCATAGCTAAGGGCCAGAAGACTAGATCTGCTCAAGAATTCACAGGAGCTGAGATTCAGAAGAAAGTGGCACAGGTGGTGTGAAATGATCATTGGATTTATGGTCAGGCTCTGAATAAAAATTATGGTTTTGCTCACTGAGTCAGGTCAATAAGCATATTGATATAAAGATATCTTCAAATATCAAAAAGAAATGTCCACCCTCAAGAAGCTTCCAATATAAATGAATAGAAAACTAAATGGAATCTTTGAGTATCTTCAGTCTCATATCTCAAATCAATCTTAGCCTCAAATAATATACCAAAAAAAAATACATCCCTTTCTCTACTTAACAGACAAATGAAGGACCATGAATACATTGTATTGCATAGAACATAAGATGGGAGAACTCTATCATTTGGTTTTATTGATTTTTTAAAATTTGTTATAAAATAGGATTTATATGAGAGATAGGAATAAATATACCAGTAATTACTATGAGTTGATATTTTTTTCAAAATCATTTAATAATGGAAATTAAAGCTATAGAAGATGCCTTTGGTCATCCATCCACATGGGCTATTAAGAATCAAAGTAAATATCCTCATTGGAAAAAATAATGGCATCTTAGGAAGTTACCATAGGGACCAAACTAATATTATTTCGTTAACACAGGGATTTCCACGTGAGGAAAACTACTGTACCAGTTCAGATCAACATCTTTTCTACAACTTAAAGTTGTGTGAGAGAGAATCGACACTTGTTCAATCATGCTGGTTCTGAAATCAATTCCTTGTGTACCATCATGTGATGTCTCTAAAATCCACTTGTGATCCCTTTTCACTTAAGAAATTTTACACAAATTTGAGTATATAGCTATACCAATCAAACATTTAGTGAAAATAAATCATAATTCCAGGATTGCCACATTCAGTAACGAGACTCCCTATGGGGCTGCAAATAACAATTTAAGTAGCTTTATTCTATAGCATAAATTCAAAAGGAGTCAAGATTTCTTAAAAACAACAAAACAAAACAAAATAAAAAAGACACTGACAAAATAAAATAAAGGGGAAAGGGAATTTTCCAACTTTCCATCTAGGAGCCTCTGATCTTATACTTTCTCTTACACTATTACTATCTTACCATGAATACATAAAGGAGGTTTAGCAGAGAGAAAGGAAAAGCCTCTTAAAGTAAGATGTGCCAGAGTAATAAACTGATCAATCAACATGTATTTGCGAAATTACAGCTCTATGTCCAACATTGTGTAGAAACTACAGACCCAAAAGCAAATAATTTTAACTAAAAATTATTTCATCTAGGAAAAATAAGTAGGGAAGGAGATGGAGTTGAGAAAATATATCAGAAGATCCATTTGGTCAAGTGATAGCCAGTCAATCAATAGGTACCTACCATATACCAGGCACTATGCTAAGTACTGAGGAAGTACAAAGTAAGAAAAGACAACCTCTGTTCTCATAAAGCTCTCAGGCTAATGGGAGAGCCCACATGCAAACAATTGTGTTCAAACAAGCTATACACAGAAGAAATTGGAATAATCAATAGAAGAAAGTGGAACAGTGAATAACTTGGTCAAAAGCACAATTACCTTAGCAGAAGAGTCCTGCTTTTTTTTCCCTCTAGTTATTGGAGTGGGGTGGGAAGGGCACCGCAACACAGCTAAACAAGAGAGGGGTTTCATGCAGGTCAGCAGAGACTTTGAAAAAGATGAGAAAAAAATAGCAATCTTCCATGTCTGTGTGTCCTGGGCCTAAGCCCTAGTCATTCTACCTTTGTTACAGTTCTACTGTAAAACCAATTATTTCCCTTCTAGTAATTTATTAAGAGGTACGGGAAGCTATTGCTGATCATAAGCTTTTTCAGCTAAAACTGTGGAACTTCCCTGGCTGAGGCTCACCATTATTCACTAGGTCAGCCCCTCCCTCTTGTTTTTTTTTTTTTTTTTTCTTTTGGTCTTCCAGGCAAATGAGTCTTGATGAAAGAACGAGGCCCTTAGCCATCTTCTCCTAATTGCTTCTAAATCAGGGACCATTGTTCCATCCCACTTTATTTTCTAGTTTTCAGGTTTCTGGCCTCTTTCCCTTTTACATTTTTATTGAAATATTTTCCCCAAGTAGAGTTTAATAAGATTCACTGAGTTGGGATTCAATTCACTGCTTTCTGTATATTTTCTTCAGAGGAAGAATCACTGTCAATTAGGAGAGACAAAGACATCTCAGCTATTTAATGTTCCCACCTTTCCCTGGGTGGGGATTTTGCAAGATTTGCTTCATTCCTATTAAGTAGCTGGCATCAGACTAGCCAAAAGAGATGGAAAATCAGGACTCTGATGAGTGTGTATATGAAGTGTGGGGTGGAATCCTGATGAGGGTGGTATAAAAAGGGCTTTACTTGAGACTATAAATATCCAGGGGTCCTAATTCCTAATAGTCTTCCAGGCTGCTGCCTCAATGGTTTATAGATCTGAATGACTCTAATCAACATAGGACCCTCACCTGGGCAACAAGGGACCATGGAGGAGCCCTCACTAAATATATGCCCTTGTTCTCCTTGTACGAGTTGCCAGTAACAACTGTCCCACTTCCTCACCTCCTAAATTAGCCCCAAATGTCAGAATTTCTTTTAAGGCTTTTATTCTGGGGAAGGAAAAAGCTAGTGACACAGAGGATAGAGTACTGGCTCTGAAATAAAGAAGTTCAAATCTTGTTTCAGACACTTACTAGTTGTATGAGCTTGAACAAATCACTTCACCTTATGCCTCAGTTTCCTCATCTATAAAATGAGCTGAAGAAAGGGGTGATAAATCACTCCAGTATTTTTGCCAAGAAAACTCCAAATGGGGTCATAAAGAGTCAGACACGACCGAACAACAAAATATTAGCTAATCTCCACCCCAGCACATACTTGTATGCACACACTTATACACACACCCACACACACACACACTGAATTTCACAAGATCATAGCTAGAAAAAAATTACAGTTTATCTGTTCTATGAGGCCTTTACACTTGTGAGTAAACTCAGGGAGGTCCAAGTTCTCCCAAGTAGGAAATATCAAAAAATAGGATTTGAACTCCTATCTTCTGACTTGAGTCAGTAGTAGTAACAGAGGCAGGGAGACAGAGTCTACTATACCACTCTATATATCAGGGATCCAAAGAGGCTGTATGAAGTAATCAAAATAAAACATTTTGTATAATTCAGGGTTTTGGTAAATTAAGTCATTATATGATTATAGATTTAGAGCTTACAGGGATCTTAGAAGTCAATGAGTCCAGCCCCCTCATTTTGCAAAGAAGGAAAATGAGACTGCCTACTTTTCCCCTCCTTCCCCTCACCCCCTCTCCTAGATGGCAGCTAGTCTAATGCATGTTAAATATGTTAAAGTATATGTTAAATACAATATATGTATACATATTTATACAGTTATCTTGCTGCTCAAGAAAAATTGGATCTAGAAAGGAGGTTTAAAAAAACCTGAGAAGGAAAGCAAAAATGCAAGCAAACAAAAACAAAAAGAGTGGAAATGCTATGGCGTGGTCCATACTCATTTTTTGATTCTAAGCACAAGACCCTATTCATACCTTAGGGCAAACTACTTTAGAGAACTTCCATTTCTTTTTAAGCCACTTCTTCACACTTCATGTTGTTTTTTTAAATCATTTTTTAGTCATGTCCAGCTCTTCATGATCCTATTTGAGGTTTTCTTAACAAAGATCCTGAAGTACTATACCCTTCTTCAGCTCATTTTACAGATGAGGAAACTGAAGAAAATAAGGGTAAGTGACTTGCCTAGAGTCACACAGCTATTAATTGTTTGAGATCAGCTTTGAAGTCAGGAAGGGGAGTCTTCTTGACTCCACAGCCAGCCATGTAGCTGGTAAGCCTTAAATGAATAAAATGCTGCCTCAATGGGTCCATTTAAAAAGCCAATATTTTCTGTCCTAATCTTTCCAGAATTTTGTCTGTTTGGGCTAAAAACAAAACAAGTAAACAAACCAAAAAAACCACATATAACCAAGAGCATAGCTGATGTATTTGTCATTACCAATCAGTATGAATTCAGTGACATGAACATTTGAGAAAATGAGAAAAAGGCCTACCATTGTATGGCAAAACTATTCCTTTCTCATGATACCCATTATCATTATAATCATCAAAATCTAATTAAAGGTTTATTACATCTAAGGTTCTGTGCTATGGACATCAGAGAAAGAGGGATACTTGTTGAGAGACAGCATAATATAGCAGTGATAGTGACACGCATTTCTACAGTTTCAAGTTTGCAAAGCACTTTACAAATGTTATCAATCTCATTTGAGATCATAACTGACAGATTACTGGACAAGAAGTCAGGAAGACCTGAGTTGCAATCCTGCCTCAGATTCTCATTAGCTGTCTGATCACGGCCAACTCATTTAATTCCTCTTGGACTCAATTACCCCCTCTGTTCAGTGAGGGAGTTGCATTAGTTTCTATGATCCTTTCCCAACTCTAAATCTATGCTGTAATACCTTCCAGTTCTCCTTGTTGACAGCCAAGCCAAGAGTATCAAAGGAAATTGGAGTCTAGGCCCATGAAATTTTCTTCTCTTAAGGTACCATTGTGACTGTTCTACTCTAATTGAAGAACAGAAAAATCAACAAAGCCAAAGATGTCATTTTAGGATCAAGTAAGGGAATAAATTTGACAAATTGAACTAGTAACTGAAAAAAATTTTAGGATTTAAACCTGACCTTAAGACACCAAATTCAACATCCTTTTCCTTGTACATACTTCCTATGGACAAGAACTAGAATCCAGCTCTTTTGACGCTACCCTTGGTCCTCAATCTACCTTGACTCTTATTACCTCATCTTGGCCTCTTAGCATATTCTCATTTTTGAGAGCACATAAAGGAGTTCAGGAATTCAGATTTTCCTTCCATTGACTGTATATTGTATTAAGATATAATTTTCCCCAAGTGGAAAAAGACCAAAAAACAAAACATCTAATTCTAAGCCTGATGGGAGATTCACATGCCCCTATCCTAAGTTAAATAAAATTTTTGTCAGGGCAGAAATAATATTTGAAATGGTTCAAACTGCTATGGAAACACGGGGAGTTTGGGTTCCATTCTGTTGTTCTGTTCATCCTAGATCATTAATGAGACATGTGTCAAATCTGCCTGCTGAATTTGGGGAGTAGAAAGAGGCCGCATCTCATTCAGGAAAAATAATTGTATCCCTGCCTCCTTTTCTTAAACTCAGTGCTGAAAGAGAGAGGCCCATTTCCTTTTGGAGAGCAGTTGACGAGTTCAATTTTTTAATGAAAAAAAAATTAAACCCAGGTTTACTTTAATAGTACTTCCAGGCTCCATGTCACTCCAATGACCTGTCATCCTCTCCTTTTCTCATGCTTTAATGTAATTCAAAAATTCTTACTTTAAGGAAGGAAATTCAGCAATACCTAGGAGGGAACCATTTAATGTAGCCCCAGTACATGTCAGAAGCATGCAAGATGCTTAACTCAGAAAGAGAATATGAATGATTTATTTCTGGTGAGAAGTTAAGCAATAGAATGAACTTTTTGACTTTTTAAAAAGGCATTTATTTCAATATCACTCTTTGCTTTTCCAAGAGAAGTATTTGAGATTGGTCCATAGTACTTGAAGCCTCTTCAGTCAAACAGGTGCCTACCTTCATCTGCCCAGTCTGACAGAAGCTAAGATCTCTTCCTCCCTAGATAGGCGACTACTTGACTTGGATTCACCTTACCTTCCACTGGACAACCTTCACAAAAGGTGAACAAACTGAATTTTGTTCATTATTCTTATTCCAACTCCTTGAAAGTAGGAATTACAACTTTAACATATTTAACATGTATTGGTCTACCTGCCATCTGGGGAAGAGGGTGGGGGGAAGGAAGGGAAAAGTTGAAACAGAAGGTTTTGCAAAGGTCAATGCTGAAAAATTACCCATGCGTATGTTTTGCCAATAAAAAGCTATAATAAAAAAAAAAAGCAAGCAGGTATTACTTCATTCTTTGCATCTTTATCACAAAAGCCTGGGAAGAGTGAACAGAGCACTGATAATAGAATCACAAATTTTGTTAATCAATCTTTTTTTTAGTCATTTCCAACTCTTCATCATGACTTGGGGTTTTCTTCGCAAAGATGCTGGAGTATTTTCCCATTTCCTTCTCCAGCTCATTTTATAGATGAGGAAACTGAGGCAAACAAAGTAAAGTGACTTGCCTAGGATCACACAGTTGTAAGTATCTGAGGACAGATGGGAATTCAGGAAGATGAGTTTTCCTGACTCTGGGTCTAGTGCTTTAACCACTGTGCCAAGCAGCTACATATAGAACTGGGTTCAAGTCCTGCCTCTGGAATTAAAATAGTGTCTATTTCATTATGACTACTTAACCTCTGTAACCCTTGGTTTTCTTGCCTATAATAAAGATAGCTAGTGTTAGTATCATGGCTTCTAGTTGGTTTTCAAAAATCTATTTATTTATTTTTATTAACGTTATTTATTTTTCAAAACATATGTATGGACAATTCTTCAATATTAGCCCTTGCAAAACCTCGTCTTTCAATTTCCCCCCACTTCTGCCATGAACTCCCCTAGATAGCAATTAGTCCAATATATGTTAAACATGGTAGAAATATATGCTAAATCCCATATATGCATAAATATTTATATAATTATTATGCTGTGAAGAAAAAAAAGAGAAGCAAAATAAAATGCAAGCAAACAACAAAAAAGAGTGAAGATGCTATATTGTGAACTACACTCAGTTCCCATGGTCCTCTCTCTGGGTGTAGATGACTCCCTTCATCACTGAACAACTTGAACTGATTTGAATCATCTCATTGCTGAAGAGAGACATCAGAATTGGTCATCATATAATCTTGTTTTTCATGCCTTCTAGTTTTAAAGAGCTTTACAAATATTATTTCTTTAGATCATCTCAAAAACCTATGAAATAAATATTCTTCATATCCCTACTTTACAATCCAGGAAAGTAAGACTAGAGAGATTATTTGTGGATAAAGATAGGAACATATTACCTGTGAGTTCAGTAGCTTTATGTAAAGTAAGATTGGTGAGAGGTATGACAGTATAAAGAAAATATGACTATATTTGGAATCAAGATATTCTAGGCTTGAATCTCAACTCAAGGTATTATCTCAACTCAAGGTAATATCAACTCAGTGCACAACTATAAGTTGGTTGACCTATCTGGAAGACTGCAAACAAGATAAGCTGTTTCTTGATTCAGCATTTTCACTGGCATTCCCCTTGCCTGGAATTCTCTCCATCTTCAACTCTGTCTCCTGGCTTTTCTCAACACTCAGCTAAAATTCCCCATCCCATTATTGTTCTGTAAGAAATGACCAGAAGGATGATTCCAGAAAGACTTAAAGAGGCCTAAATGAACTGATGCTGAGTGAAATGAGCAGAACCAGAAAATCATTATACACTTCAACAACAAGACTATACGATAATCAATTCTGATGGATGTGGCTCTCTTCAACAATGAGATGATCCAAACTGGTTCCAATTGTTCAGTAATGAAGAGAATCAGCTACATCAAGAGAGAGAACTATGGGAAATTAGTGTGGACCACAACATAGCATTTCCATTCTTTGTTATTGTTTGCTTGCATTTTTGTTTTCCTTCTCAAAAATTTAACCTTATTTATAGAGCCAACTTTTCTTGTGCAGCAAGATACCTATATAAATATACATACATATATTATATTTAATATATACGTTAATATATTTAACATGTATTAGACTACTTTCCATCTAGGGGAGGGAGCAAGGGGAAGGAAGAGAAAAGTTGTAACAGGAGGTTTTTCAAGGGTCAATGTTGAAAAATTACCCATGTATATGTTTTATATATAAAAGCTATAATAAAAAATAAAATTGAAATAAAATAAAATAAAATTCCCATTCCATAGGATAGCTAGGTGATGCAGTAGATATTGTCAAACTTGGAATTAGAAAGAATCTTCTTCCTGAGTTCAAATCTGAACTCAAACACTTGCTAGTGTTGTCATCCTGAGCAAGTCACCTCACTCTGTTTGCCTCAGTTTCCTCATATGTAAAATGAGCTAGAGAAGGGAATGGCAAATCCCTCTATTATCTCTGCCAAAATTCCCAAATAGGGTCAGAAAGAATCAGACATACTGAAAAACAACTGAATAGAAACAGGAAGTGTTTCTTATTTTCCCTAAATGCTAGTGTCTTCCCTCTGTTAATTATATTAAATATACTCTGTCTGTAGTTTCTTTGTTCATAGTACATGTTATCTGCTGGAACTCTGTCTTCCCGAAATCAGCTGGAGTCAGGATCAGCTAGAGTCAGGATCACTAAACGTCTTTATTCTTGATCTTTTACGGTCAAGGTCAGGGGGTTAGGCCTAGCAACCTCACACACACCTTCCTCCCTCAGCCCAGAGAGACTGAGTCAGCTTCTGCATCTCACTTCCTCTTCCTCTTAGCTGTTACCACAGTCCCTGGAATATAGTAGACATGTAAAAAATGTTTTCTGACTGGCAAGCTGGCTAAAATCAAAATGAAAATAAAAAGAACAGGGTGTTGTAGTATAGAGAACAATGAATTTGAAGGATAGAGTTGGGTTTAGGTTTGAATTATACCTCATTTGGTCTTCCCAATACTCTGCTTCCTCTTTGGCATTTTGAAGATGGACTACATAGACCTCTAACATCATTTCCAGTATCATATCTATATTCAAGTTGTATGCTGTGCCTCCCAGTGAACCCTGAGTGCCTAACTCAGAGCCAAGAATAACAAATCTGAGCCATTTTTCACCATATGACTATACATGCTGCCTACAGATATAAGGCCTCTTGTCTCTCCCCTTGACCTCTGAATGGTGAGGTCCTGTTGACTTCTAACAGGAAAATGGGGCCACTGGAGACAGTGGTACCCTAGATTCTCATCTTCGCAGGTGTTCACAGTCCAATATGAAGAATATCCCTCAATGTGAACAGTGACATTCAGAAGTTCTAGTTGCCCTGGCAACATCCCCAAGAGCATTCTGGAGGAGTACAGTAAAGATGAGGGAGTGGGCGGACAATGCTCTGTCCATGTATGCTAGAGGGTTAAAAGGGCTCTCTTCAATTCACCAGCTCCCCACCTCTAACTTCTTTATGGTTCTCTAACAGGAGGTCACAGGATGATTTAAAGGAATACAGATTCCCTATACAAGAGTTTTATAAGTCTTAAAAAAGGAATTTCTGGACTGTATTATTCAAGATTAGAGTTTGGTCAGAGAGTGCTATAGCAACATCAGTGGGGAAGGAGGGAACAATTAAAAAGACTTCATCTATGTACAACCTATACCTGGTTGCTTACTGTCTCAGGAAGGAAGAAAGAGAGAAAAGGGGAGATAGAATTTAAAACTCAAAACTTTTTAAAAATATTCAAAATTATTTTAACAAGCAATTGCGGGGGAAATAAAATATATCAAAGAAAAAGATAGACTTCATCTAATAGAGTTTTGTAAGCTTTTACTGTCTGCCTCACTGGAAGCAATATCTCTGAAGAATAGCTAAAAAAACTTAGTCCTTTGTGGAAAGGCTGTTGAAATTTACAGAAAGAAAGAAAGAGAGGGTGAGAGGGAGGGAGGCATGGAGGGAGGAAGGAAAGAGGGATGAAGGAAGGAAGGAAGGAAGAAGGATGGAGGAAAGAAGGAAGTGAGGGAGGAAGGAAGGATGAACAAAAGAAAGAAAGGAAGAAAGGAGAGAGAGAAAAGAGGAAGAGAGAAAGAGAAAGGAAAATGAAGAAGGAGAAAAGAGAGAAAGAACCAGAGAAAGCATTTTTATGTTGGAGAAAGAGAGAAAGAAAGAGAAAGAGAGAAAGAAAGAGAAAGAGAATGAATGAGAGAAAAAGAAATGATAAAATAATATCCCAACAGCCTGCAAAGCAGCTGAGGATCAGCTGAGCAGACCAGAGAACAGCCCCATCTCAGTAGAGGAGCAGAAAGGCAAGAGCAGCACCAGATTTCAGTGGACAGCATCCTGGCAGAGTAGTCGAGGACCTAGTTGAGCAAAGGAAGCAGCTGGTCTGCTGACATCACCAAAGGAGAACAGAGGGCAGGCAATGGCCTGGAGGTGTGAGCTGGTCCAGCCATATGTTTCTTGGCCATTTGTTCTCTCGTTGTTGCCACTTTCCATACATTGCATATGTATTCACTATAGATGTCTCCTTTACCACCAGTGAAGTGGTAACCTGTGAGAAGGGGTACCTTTATGCAAAGAGTAAGGGGAGGGGAAGAATTGTTGATTAGATGAGAGAGAAGTAAAGAAAAGATGAGCAATTATTTTTCCTTTTGATATTCAAAAGCCAGGCCTGGAAAACAACAGTAACAAAGAGTAGGTTGGAGGAAGGAGTGGAGAAGGCTGAGGGAATTCTAGTGTCATATTTTGGGGAAGCTAGATGAAACAGTTGATAGTGTCAGGACTAGTCAGATAGACTCATCTTTTCAAATTCAAATCTGGCCTCAGATATCTCCTAACTATATGACCTTAGACAAGTCACTTTACCATTTGCCTCAGTTTCTTCATCTATAAAATGAACAGGAGAAGGAAATGGCTACTTGCCAAGAAAACCCCAAATAAGATCATGAATCGATCATGATTGAAATAACTAAACAACAACAACAAAGTGTCACATATAGAAGATCAAGGACACAAGATCAGAAATTTAGATATAGAAGGAATTTGTTTTACAGAGAGTAAAACTGAGATACAGAAAAGTTGTGACAGGGTTAGGGTCACAGAGGTAACAGCAAAAGAAAAATTTGTACTCATTTTCTATGACTGCTGATCAATGTTCTTTTTATTATGCAATCCTGCTCCCTTTCGACCTAGAACTTCCATGGCTCATACAAACAGAAATCAGTGAAACAAGGACATGAAGGGGTATCTTCTTTAGCCATGATATTGCTATTCAGGGGGAGAAATGGTGAGAAGGGGCAGAGAGGGCAGCTGCTAAAATAGAGTAGGCTAAATTCTCTTCAGGTATCAGTCTTGTGACGATGGATGATGGGAAGACCAAAGAGATTCTAATAATATTAATCCTTTCCATTTGTATAATGTATTTCATGCTTTCAAAACATCTCATTTGATCTCAGAACAATCCTATGAGACAGGTGTTACCTGAAGCTCTTGTATCTGAAAAATTAGTGCTGAAATATTTGGAATTCTAAATAATCATTCCAAGAAGCCCACAGGGAGGGATATCTGAATTTATTTTTTCAATGATTCCAACATTTTGTTTTAATTTGATGAGTTGTGGGCTCTCCCTCTAGCCTCTAAAAACACAGTACCTTTCAGAGTTAGTCAATGCAATCAGATAGCTGTTGTAACTGATAAATGTATTGCCCAATACAACCTCCTGATAGGTTTTTTAATCAATTCACAAGCATTTATTAAACACCTAATATACCAAACATTGTGAGAAACTCAGATTCAAAGAAATGAGACAGTCTTTATACCCAAAGGAGCTTACATTTAAAGGGGCTAAATGACTTGTCCTTTTTTTTTTTCAACTGGACCTATATGCCCAAGTGAGAAATTTCCTCTATCAATGCAAATGAACACCTTGTCTGCAACTAAGAAAGTTGCCTGGGCATTGAGAGGTTGAGTCAGTACATATCAGAGGTGGGATTTGAACCCAGTTCTTCTGAATTTTAAGGCCAAATTTCTATTACACTATGTTATTTTTCCAATGCATGCATATATTTACAATATATGTATATATAATATATAAGCACATTCTCTATATTTATATTTTTGAATATATGTATGTATATATGAGATATTTATAAAGTAGTTAGCCTAGAACCTGATACACAGTATATAGTTAACTGTAGCATCTTCTTTGGGCTACTCTAACTTTCCACCCATCGGTGGCACAGCTAGGCCAAACTTGCCCATCTTTGGGCACCAACCCAGATCCCACAGAGAGAGACTACAAGGAGGTAGGGGTGAAGCAAAAGAGAGCTACCTATTCTTAGGTAGCACATATTTATACCCCTCTGAGGATCCAGGGCAAGGGGAGGGCCTCTAGGAACCTGCATAATGGGATTGGCCTGAGAAGCGGGAGGGAGGCTTGCTTGGCTTTGAGAGCACTAAGGAGGGAGACTTGGTACCTGAAGTCAGACCCTCTTGGGGCTATGCCCCAGCTCCACGTAGAACTTGCCTGCCCCTCAGTACCTCTCATCCTTCAGGTCCTCCCACATGCCTTTAACTGCATTCCTTGCTCCTAGAGGCTTTTTAACCCTTACAGTTAACACATACGGATGCCCTTGTTAAGCATTTTAAATAAATTTTAATTCTTAGATAGTGGCATCAAACAAAAAAATAAAATTTAGCTACCCAGAAAGGGACAGGAGAAAGAAATAAAGCTTTAGCAAATACCTACTAAATATCAAGTACTGTGCTAAGTACTTTACAGATATCTCATTTGATTTACACAATGGCTTCATGAGGTAGGTGCTATTATTATCTTCATTTTACAGTTGAGAAATCTGAGATAAACATTTTAAGTGGCTCACACAGCTAGAAAGTGTCTGAGATTGCATTTGAATTCAGATGTTTCTGATTCCAGATTTAATATGCTATTTATTATGTCATCTAACTACCTAAGGTAGACCTAGAAAAATATATTCAAGCCAGCCTCTTAGAATCTAAAGCTGATAGTTTTTTAATAAGTTTTTTTTATTTTCAAAATATATGTAAAGACAGTTTTCACCATTCATTCTTGCAAAACCCTGTGTTCCAATTTTTTCTCCTTCTCTTCCCTCAACTCTCTTCCCCTAGACAGCAAGCCATCCAATATGTGATAAATATGAGCAATTCTTCCTGACATCTTTCTACAATTACCATGCTTCATGAGAAAAAATCAGATTGAAAAGGAAAAAAAAATGGGAAAGAAAAGAAAAAGCAAACAAACAACAACAAAAAGGTGCCAATGCATATTCAGTCCTTATAGCCCTCTTTCTGGATGCAGATGGCTTTCTCTATCACAAATCTATTGGAATTGGACTGAATCACTTCATTCTTGAAAAGAGCCACATCCATCAAAATTGATCATAAGATGATGGTTCAAAGATGGAGGAAGATGAATGTAGTATATAAAGTGCTGGACCATTACATTAATTAAGATCTGAATTCAAATCCAATGTAGGTATATAGTATTTGTCTATGAAAAGGTCACTTAGCTATTGTGACTCACAGTATTGTCATTTATAAAATGGACATAATATAGAATATTTTGAGGAGTAAATTACACCATAAATCTAAAGAACTTTGCAAACTTTAAAGCCCTCTATAAATGTTTATTAATGTTTTATTCTTAATATGAATAGTCATTGACCTCCATCATATTGATGAGAAAAAAAAACAAGGAAATACAAGAAATTACATTTTTAAGATTCCCCAACCTCCAGGAATTAAACACTACATTCAGCAACAGACAAGGAAAGTCAAATAAGAACAAAGACAGTGGGCTCAGGAACCATCCCTGTGGGCGCTGAAAGGTTAACTATTTCCATTTTTGTCTCACTCTCCTTTACTTGCCCCCTGATGTCAATGAATGATGTTCAATTTTTCCACACCCACTAATCATTTTTGACAGGCAGTTAGCAACTCTTTCCCCAACAATCAAGGATGGAGCTCTGGGTCTCATTTACCTGCAAAAACTTTTAGAAGGAGAGTTCTAATGTTTTCAATCACTGCTTCCTGGATCTCAATTAGAATTGGGGCTCTCCTGGCCCATTCCTCCAGAATCATTCTAGTGTCTCATGCCAACTCAATTCAAATCAATTTAAGAGATTTGTATTTCATGCTAATCAACACTAGATAGCATTCTAGGAATACAAAGAAAACTAGAATCCAACAAAAGTAAAGGCTATTCTATCTACTTCTCCCAAACCACTTTTCATTATCTATCTGAAATTGTTTCTCTATTAAGTATGGCCCTGAACAATCTAGTCAGAGACGAAAGTTTTAGACATAGAATCAAAGAGAGAAGTTCAAAATCTGCTTCAACCACTTAATAATTGTTTGGTCCTGAGAAAGTTACCTATACCGTGACTATCTCAGTTCCTTTATCAGTAAAATAGGAAACCCAAATAGTATTTACCTCCCAGGGTTATTGCAAGAATAAAATAATACTTGTAAAGTGAACCAATAATTACATGAAGTCCAGGAAAGCCTGTTGTCACAATAAACGTCAATGCAAACGTTGAGCTGTAAATGCTGTCTGAGATAGTGAATGGTCCCTCATAGTATTCTATGGCCTGAACGCTAACAAATATAAGCCTAGAGCAATAGTAATAGATAGGGCTTGAATTATTTGTTTTCGGTTCCCCTCTATAAGGCTATGGTGGGCTCATGTGATAGAAAGAGTATATAAATGCAACCTTCTTCTCTTAAATTCCCAGCTTCCTACTAAGCAAAGCTTCTGCCTTTCCTGGACAAAAAGCCTTTTCTGATACTCTTAGTTGTTGGTATTTTCTCTCTTCTTTCCTTTCAGAATTAATGCATCTATTTTTTCTAAGCAGAAGCTATATCTTTTCCCTTCCTCCATTATTTTAGATTTGTCATTGTATTCTTGACATCTTGTGAAGTGCCCAACTTAAAACACTAAATTTCTTCTCAGAATAGCTATTGGTGGAACCATGAAACAATTTAGAATAATACAGAAATAGTCT
The DNA here is from genome assembly GCF_048593235.1 of Sminthopsis crassicaudata. Taxonomy (NCBI): domain Eukaryota; kingdom Metazoa; phylum Chordata; class Mammalia; order Dasyuromorphia; family Dasyuridae; genus Sminthopsis; species Sminthopsis crassicaudata. The sequence goes on from NC_133619.1 coordinate 628,403,316, forward strand.
CCAGAAGGCAACTACTTTGATTGGCAATTGTCTAATAGTAATTTGACCCAAAGTAGTCAAAGATAGACGACAAGGACCAGCTATACAAAAAACTTATAGTAGCATTACTCTGTAGCAAAGAATTGGAAGCAGTGTATATGTTCATCAATTGGTCAATGGCTAACCAAATTGTGAATAATAATAAAATATTATCATTGTATAAGAAAAGAGAAATATGAAGAATCCAGAAAAACTTGGGAAGATTTTTATGAAATGGTCTAAAGTGATATAAGAAGAGCCAAAAATACAATTTACACATTGGACACAATAAATAAAGAGGGAAATGGCTTGGAAAGATTTCAGAAATCAATTCAAATCATTGTGCAATGATGAATTCAGAAGATTGATATTTATATATGTTCCTGCCTCTTGGCAGAGAAGTGATGGTCTAAAGGTGTGGAATGAGACATTTTCATAGAATATACAGAATTGGTTACATTGAGTATATTTATTTGTTACAAAGGAAGGATTCTTTTTAGTAGTCTTGATTATGAGTAGTTAATGGGTGATAGAGATGAAGAAAATATGTGATAGGAAGAAAGAAGAAAGAAGGAATGAAGAAAGAAATGCATAGCAAACATGAAAGTAAATAGAATAAAAACAGTTCAGCAGTTGACAGAGAGATGTCAATTTTGTCACTTCCTTGTTAAATTTTATAGTCAAGGTCTCTTGAAAGTCTTGGAGATTATTTTAGAGATTGAGTCTCTCTATCTGGTCCAATCTGAAAGTATACCTTCCACTGACAGACCCAATCTCAATGTTACTTCATTCAAAAGCTTTAATCTGCTCCATTTTTCCAATCTGGGCCAGTCAGCCCATCCTTTGACTGTCAGATGGTTCTCCTCTTCCAGGGTCTCACCATATCATTGTTGTAATTAATGTGGAAACCTAATAGGTATTACACACATTGATGCTCAGAACTGCAAAGTTCATGTGATCCACTAGTCTAAGACTTTTCAGAAACAGGAATCACAAGTATGATCCACATTATGCCTGGATACGTTTAGTATGCTTTATTTTTTCTTATTTCTTTTTTCTCAATGCTATTTTTTATTTCCAAATACATGTAAAGATAGTTTACAACATTCATTTATGTAAAACTTTGTGTTTCAAAATTTTTTCCCTCTCTTCCTTCCACACTTTCCCCCTCCCCAATACATCAAACAATATGATATGGGTTAAATGCGTGATATCCTTTTAACATATTTCCTTATGTGTCAATTTGTTTAAGAAAAATTAGACCAAAAGGAAAAAAGGGAAAGAAAAAGCAAACAAATAAACAAAATGGTGAAAATTATATGCTTCAATCTACATTCAGTCTCCATAGTTCCCTCTCTATATGTGATTGACATTTTTCATCCTAATTTAGTATGCTTTTAAAAACCCATGTAAAAACTTCATGGTTTCATATTTAAACTTTTTGATTGTTTGTATATTTATGTGTTTGTGTTTATCAATGAGTAAGTAGTATGAATGCTGTAGTGAATTAATACATAGTTAAATAAGGGACAGTAACATTAAGAACAAAATGATCTATGGACTTTGAGGGCTTGATGATATAATTTAATGATATAATATAGGCCAAAAAAAGCAAAAAATGACCCAAACTAAACTAGGCTATAATAAGAAAGGAATAAAATGTAAAACAGAGGATGTTTCTATTGTCTGGAATTCTGATCAGAGTATGATTGAGTGTTTAGTAAGGTTCTGGCTACCACATTTTAGAAAACATATCAACAAATTGTAGAGCATGCAAGAAAGGACAATCTGGACCATGAGGAGATCAAATATCATGTTCTACAAGTATCCGCTAAAGGAATTAATGACGTTTCAGTGTGGTAAGAGGGAATTCCCTAAGAACATAATAATTGTGTCTATTTGGTTGTTTCAATCGTGGCCAACTCCTCATGACCTCATTTGGGATTTTCTTGGCAGAGATATTGGAGAGGTTTGCCATTTCCTTCTCCAGCTCATTTTACATAGAAGGAACTAAGACAAACAATGATTAAATGATTTGCCTATGGTCATACAGCTAGGCAGTATCTGTGACCAGATTTGAGTTCAGGTCCTCTTGATTCCAGATCAGGTGTTCTGTCCACTGCATCGTCTATCTATCATCACATGATAGTTACCTGAAAGCATTTGAATGACTGTCAATGAAAGAGGATCAGATTAATTCTGTCCCCCAAAAGACAGAACAAGGAAGAAAAAGTGGAAGCAGAAAGACAGATTTCAACTTGATAGAAGGAAAACTTGTTGTCCTTCATTCTTGAAGAGTACCAAAATGACATCACTATATTAGAGTCGAGTTTCAGTGTGTCTGACTGTAGATGATAAAACCAATATGAGCTTGGAATGCTCTGCCACAGATCGGGCATAGACAAGTCCTATGAAACATTTGGGGAACTTCTCTAATTTTGCACATGTTGAATTCCTTTTGGGGTAATTCTATTCTGCTATCCTCTATTGCTTTTTGTGCTTTGCACAACACCTTCTCTGACATAGGGCATGCCATACTGGATGATCCTGTACCAGTGTGTCCCATATCCTACAATCAAGTCTAAATATAAGACATACCTTGAAAATGTCTTTGCATCACTTTTTTTCTGACCACCTTATAGAGTTGAAATATTTATTTTCTACTTCTAGAATACATTTCCTCAAAAAATTATGTCTTGTGGAAGGTCTCTTCCAACTGCATAACTATCATTCTGAGGTTGATTTCAAAGGATAACACTCTGATTCTAAATTATTCCCCTTTCTTTGGTCTCTGATTTCCAACAGGAAGGTTAACTGAGTTCTACTTTTTGGAGTCTACATATTAATGATCCTAGAAGGAAGGGGAAGCAAAAAAAAAAAAAGTCAATTCTACCTGGATCTCAGTTAGGACTTCAAAGAGGTTAGTTAATAAGTCAGTGAAGGAACACCTAACACCCTTCACTACCCTCTATATCCTTGTTTCTAACCCCTTAAATGCTTCCCCGGGAGTGAGGGGAATGCATTTCTGCAACAATAATGATGTTTCCCTCAAGGCAGGTTGACATAGAGCCACTAATTAGAGTTGAATTTCCTGACAAATAGGAATAATACAGAATTATTTGATTAACATAAACATGGAGAGATGAACTTGCCCTTCAGCTGTAACTCTCTCCTCCCTCCTCCTCCTTTCTCTCCTGAGGTTACCTCTCTTCTTTTTCTCTCTGGCTGCCTTTCTTTTGACAGGAATGGGACTGAAGCCCCCACTGCTTGTCTGAATTTCTGCCATGTGCAAAGCAGTAGCTCATGGTAAAACAGCACTGGTGAGAATTGAGCGAGATGGAAAAGAGAAAGGGGGCAGGGAGAGACAAAAAGAATCAGAGGGAGAGAAGAAAAGAAAGAGAAAAGATAGAAGAAAGGGAAGGAGAAGAGGAGAGAGAGAGAAGAAAGAAAATACAGAAAAATAGATAAAGGAGAAGGAATGGACAGAAACAGGAAGAGAGACAGAGAGACATGGAGTTGGGGACAGAAAGAGGGAAGAATGGGAATTGTTGAGCTGCAGGTGTCTGGTGGCATTAAGTGTCTTGAGAAGGCACTTGAACATCTCATTCTCTGTTGGAGAGTGCTTGGTGCTATAGACTGAAACAACAATATACAGGTGTGAGATACAAAATATAGAATTAAAATATGGTAATTTGTGTAAAATATTGTGAGCCAAAGTCTGAGGAAAGAAAATGAAAGCTGTGATTTTTTAATCAATAGCTCCCTCCAAAATATCTGAACACATTATTAGTTGTGTGATAATATGAAAATCATTTAATCTATCTGACCTTTAGTTTATTCATCTGAAAATGGGGATAATAAAATATGAAATGCTACCTCTAAAGACTGCTATGACGTTTAAAAGACAATATTCTATAAAGTATTTTATAGAACTAAAGGGCTATATGCATTCAGTTACTAGTGTGAATTAGTTTTCTTGCTCAAGTTATTTAACCCTCGTTTCCCAGCTGTAAAAGGTGAATGATAGCACTTATCTTCCAGTATTTTGCACATCTTAAAGCTAACTGTAAAATTAGCCATCATTCTTATTATTACTAAAGCACTCAGATCATTTCACAACTTTTCTCTATGTCTTTCTAGTCTTGTATTTATGAAATTGATTTTCTGAATTCGATTATAAAAACTTATGTGAATCTCCCACTATTTCATCATATGACATTCAGTGAATATTCCAAACTATCAATATCATCTTAGAAAATTAACTGTCATCCAACATATTAACTCTGTCTTCTAGTTTCATGTTCTCTGAACATTTTATATACACTCCATTGATAACTGTTCTTAAATATGTTAAACATCATAGGGCTAAGTATATATACCAGGACACTCCCCTGGAGAAATTCTTCCAAGCAAATAAACAATTATTCATATTATTCTTTATTTCTAACCAGCTAGCCTATTATGGACTAGTTCTCCCTATTTTGTTCCTTAGATTTAGAGACTTGGTCAAATGGTAATTAAAACTGGCCAAACACTATTTGTAATATTGTACTATGCTAATTGACTGTAACTCTGTCATAGAGAAAATCTTATTTGTTCGGGATGATCTATCCTGGATGAAGCCATGTTTTCTTTTTGGGAATCACTATTTCTTTTTTTTTTTTAAACTTATTCCCAATCATCTGGCACATTCTAAAATTTTGACAGTAATAAAAATGAGTCTCATTGGAGAATACTTACTACCAGAAGCTAGATGCAAGCTCAAGAAAAGGGCATGAGAGAAGATTTGGAATTAGCAAAAGAAATTGAATGTCAATGCTATATAGGGCTAGTCATTTGTCTTCTCAAGGTCTCAATTTGCTAGCATGCAAAATACACATGTTGGGTTAGAGGATCTCTAAGAACTTTCCCTGCTTTTAAATCTTAAGCATGCATATGCCTCATTAAGGGCAAAGATAAAAAAGAAAGGTTTCATTTACACTAAAATATTAATAGCAGCGCTATGTGAAAACAAAGAAGTAGAAATAAAAGACATTCAGGAATTGAATAGTGACTAAAAAGAAAAGGTTGGTACATGAATGCAATAAAATATGACTGGGTTAGAAGAAAAGATGACTATAACAAATTCAGAGAAGAATGGAAGGCATATAAACTAATACAGAGTTAAGTAAATATTCAAAAAACAATATATCTAAAATCATGTGTATGGAAAGACATGATAATTACAAAAACTCTAGAAGACCAATGACCAAGTTTGATCGTAAAGAAGAAATGAAAAAAATGGGTTTTCCTTCTTCCTTTGAAGAAGTGGAGACCTAGGAATAGGGAAAACTGTGTCTATCTCAGATTTAGTTAATGCATTAATTGGTTTTGCTATGCTTCTCATTTCCTCTTTCTTACTTATTCTGCATTACTGAGAATGGATTGCTGTAGGGGGAGACAGGGAAGATAAAGCTAGAAAAGGGGAGAGACATGAGATATAGCTGGAAAATGGAAGTGATGCAAAAGTAATGAATATCAATGAATTTATATTGTGAATTCATGTCTGATTTTTACATAAACACACATATTCATTTATGTAAAAAACTCATGTTAAATTAAACGTTCTTTCCCCAATCAAATTAGACTCTTCCTCTTTTGCAATGGAACTGGAAGTTAGCCATTATATTCTGCCTATGATCTTTAAGTAAAAGGGGACAGACAGACATTGCTGCCATTCCATTCTAGATCCCTAAAGGGAAAAGAGCTTCCTTTAAGTAAAAGTGCTGTCAATAATGAATAAAGGCAGCCCTGAGGTCTTGTGAAGCAAAGAACTGGAAATCTGTTTTAACTGAGCTAAGCTTGAACATTTCCCAATGCCAGAGTCCTTCTAATGTCATTGCAAATATTACAATTGGCTTTGATGAAGTGGAAATTGTCTCTTGGGAAAATGAAGGGAATGTTATCTTTTTTAAAAAGTCTTTGGCTGGTCTTCTATGTACATGCTGGCTCTCCCTTTGCCTGGAGAAAGAGTTTTAAGGAAAGGGGTAGCTAGATTGGTATAGTATATAGAGTACTAGCCTTGGAGTCAAGAGAACCTGAGTTCAAATCCAGCCTCAGATACTTGACAATACTTGGGCAGGTCCTGTAATCCTCACTTAAAAAGAACTCCATGGAAACTACAACTCTCTTTTGAGTTTATGACAGAAAGTTGCCAGGTCTTATTTTCTTGTTAATATTGTTCATAAAAAAGGACCAGTGACATCAAGGGGATTATGTCTTGACTTGTACATGAATTGGATTTAAATTAGAGATGTGAAAAACATCAGTTTCAACCTCTGTTCCATAGTCATCCAAGTCTAAGACAAAAATAAAAGTAAAGGTGGATGGCAGTAGCCAAGGAAGCAGTGGATGACCTTGTTCTAAATTAAGGTCTTTTCCAATCCTCAGGAGCTAGCTATGATTCTGAGGTGGTGGCCTTAGGTGATTGAAAGGATGGTGGTACTGATAGAAATTAGGAAATTAGAAAGGGTGTAAGAATAGATTGGTAATGGGCTCTTAGTGTAGGTGAGTTTGAGTAACTTGTAGTGGATCCTTTTAGAAAAGGAAATTTCCTTCTTTAATTTGTCATTTCCGTTTGCATGCTAAAATTTGTTTACAAAAATGAAAAGAACGCTAAACTTAGGATCAAGAAACTTAAGTTCAAATATTAATCGTTTCTGTATCAAAACTGACACTTATTATATGAGCCTGAGCAAGTCACAATCTCTTCTCAGTGTTCTTATCTATAACTTAAAAGTGAGTTGTTATTATTATCAAATATGATTTTTTGTTGTACTTTTACTTATGAAGGGATCTAAGTGCCATGAATAGTTAGGTGCTAAAGAGATAGATACACTATATCTATGTAATTTTTTTTCTTCCAAGTAACTAAGATGATAGTAAGGTTCAAATGTCACTCTCCCATCACCACCTCTTCCTTCTTTTTTCTGTAGAATTTTATTTGGGTACTCCAATTAAATTAGAAAATTTCCTTATTCTTCTTTTCCCTCCTCCTTCCCAGTATATTCTCCCTCTCCCTTTTTGTTATTCTTTTCAGATTACCCAAGCATAACACGATCACTCCCACTCCTTCTGCCTAATTAAATTCCTTCTACATCTCTTTATGATAGGTTTCAGTAAAGATACATATATCATCTCCCTGTATTGGAATGTAAACAGTTTATCCTTGTTGAGTTTCATAATAATTTATTCATGTTTGCCTAGTATATTTCTCTTGATGCCTATGTTTACATTTCAAAGTTTCAACATAGCCGTGGTCTTTTCCTCAGGAATATTGATTTTATTTTACTATATATTAGGACCACTTTTTTCCTCTATAGGATTATATTCAGTTTTTCTAAATGAAGTATTCTTGCTCATAAGCTTTGATACATCTCTACTTTTCTATATAAGCAAAACCTATATACTTCTTTTTTTTAAATAATAGCTTTTAAGTTCAAAATATATGCAAAGATAGTTTTAAACATTCCCCCTTGCAAAGTATTGTGTTATAATTTTTTCTCCTTCCCTTCCCTCCACTCTGTCCCCTAGACAATAAATAATCCAACATATGTTAAATATGTGTGATTCTTCTATATATATTTCCACATTTCTCCAACTACATAAGAAAAATCATATCAAAAAGGAAGAAAAATAAGAAAAAAAGCAAGCAAACAATAATATAAAAGGTGAAAATACTATGTTGTGATCCTCATTCAGTCTCCACAGTTCTCTTTCTGGGTACAGAGGCTCTCTCCATCACAAGTCTATTGTAAATGGCCTGAATCACCTCACTGTTGAAAAGAGCTTTATCCATCAGAGTTAATCATGATATAATCTCGTTGTTACTATATACAATGTTTTCTTGATTCTACTCTCTTCACTTAGCATCAGTTCATGTAAGTCTCTCCAGGCCTTTCTGAAAAACATCCTGCTGATCATTTGTTATAGAACAATAATATTCCATTATATTGATACACAATAACTTATTTAGTTACTTCCCAACTGATGGACATCCACTCAATTTCCAGTTCCTTGTCACTACAAAAAGAACTGCTACAAACATTTTTGCACATGTGGGTTCTTTTTCCTTTTTTATGATTTCTGTAGATACAATCTTAATAAACATACATACATCAAAGATAGGTACAGTTTGATAGCCCTTTGGGTCTAACTCCAAATTGCTCTCCAGAATGGTTGGATCATTTCATAACTCCACCAACAATGTATGAGTGTCCCAGTTTTCCCATATCCTCTCCAACATTTATCATTAAATTTTCCTGTCATCTTAACCAATCTGAGAAGTACATAGTGGTACCTCAGAGTTATCTTAATTTGTATTTATCTAATAAATAGTGACTTAGAGAATCTTTTCATATGACTGGAAATTTACTTTCTTCATCAGAAAATTGTTCATATCCTTTGACCATTTATCACTTGAAGAATGGTTTTTCCTATATGCTTCTTGAGTAGCATATTACAAGTTTTTAGCCATATGTTGCTGGGTAGATCTAATTCCATCACTGCTGATGACTTTTTCTTTCTCCCTATCCTAACCTGAGCAGGAGAAATTATTCACCATGATTTTTCTTGCATTTTCTGAACAGGATTCAACCTGGTGAGTTTTCTAGATCTGTTTGGAGGGGAGTTTGCTCTGCTTCCTCCTATTCCATCATCTTTGCTCCACCTCTCACCAAAATACAAAAAATGAAAATATTAAGTGTAGTTTAACAGAAAGATTATGAAATTTGTTGTCAGATGAATCTAGTTTTAAATTCTAGACCTTCCATTTACTGTATCTGTTTACCATAGGCAAGGCAATCAATCTGTATGGGTTTCAAGTTGATCTGAAAAAAATGAAGAGTTGGGCTCATTGACTATAAAGATCTTCTAGTTCTAAAATTATGACTCTATATACCACATATTACTACTGCTGCTACTATGACAATAATGATTACAATATACTGATAACATGTTAAGTCCCTTAGCAGTTCTGACATCCTATGTTGGCCATATTCTTCAAATGGCTCTCCCATAATCTATGGAAGAAATTAAGGTCTAGACATAGACTTTAAATGGAGTGTTCTACTATGAAAAGCAGGTAAACCTTTTTGAGCTGAAGAAAGGAAACAGAACAAGGAGCTTTTGATGAGTTCACTTTTCCCTTTTAAATCAGAAAATAGGTGCTTGGGCATGCTATGTTGCAATTGTGAATAGAACAATTCACTGGTAAAGGAAAAACAATTTAACTGTCCTAATCAGACACTTCCAATTTATTTGTAATTGCCTTGGAAATCTATTTGAAGGAAGAAATGACATGCTGTGTGTTTCTCATTTCTTTTATTCTAAGGTAGTCCTCATTCCACATGGCCTGTTCTCACTGACATTATCTTGGGGAAAATGATATGAGTACAAAGGAGGCCCTTATGGGTCATTCTCTCTTCCAGAAAATTGGAATCTTGCTATATTCCTGAACCTTTAAACAAGGATTGAGATTTTAAAATGTGATTCTATATGGGACTTTTCAGCTACAAGGTTATATCACCAAAAAGGGATCCAATGTCTTTATCATGGCCAAGATAGATTCTTCATTTAGTGGATAGCTCATTTTAACCTTTGTGAACCTCTATTTCCCAACATGCAAAATGGAAACAATATGTATTCCATATGAATATCATGACTATATTTAATTTCCCTGTATCACAAGTGATAATACGGTAGAATGGTTAGAGAGCTGGACCTGGAACAAATAAGAGACAAGTTCATGCCCTAACTGACAAATATGTGTGCCTTTGAGACAATATCTTAACCTTTCAATGATTTAGAAACCTCCCCAGCATTATACATGACATAATTGGTATTAAAATGTACTAATGGTGGGAGTTTCCTCTATCCATGACATCACATGTCAAATTTCTCCTCTATGAATCAGATATGTTCATTATGTCATAATCAGGGGGAAAAGTACTAAGGATTTTTTTTTCAAAAAATATCTTGCCAGAGAAAATCATCTATTTACTTTAAGAGAGAAACTCAGTTATGATTAAGTCTTTCAGTAGATAGAAGTAAATGAAAATAGATTCTAATTTCTGCTACTGTATTTGCCTTTAACAGCAGGAGTGAAAGCACAGCTAAAGCTTTCACTTAGGAACACCGTGCAATCCAAGCATATGGCCTCAGTTAATACACTTCAGCAGAACAAGACACATCCAGGAAGTAGTGTTCATGGAGAGATTAACTGTTGGGAGTGCTTTAAGATTTTCCCAAGTATATATTAAGTCATCACAAAATATTTAACTGAATTTCTCTTATCACTATCTCCTAAATGAACTATGTCACTAATCTGATTGCTCATCCATGTCTTTGTTCATATGCTTTTGTTCAATCATTTCAGTCATTTCTGATTCTTCATGACTCCATTTTGGGTTTTCTTGGCAAAGGTACTAAAGTAGTTTGCTGTTTCCTTTCCCAGCTCATTTTAACTGAGATGAGAAACTGAGGTAAAGAGGATTACGTGACTGTCCAGAATCAGATGGCTAGTAAATATTTGAGGTCACATTTGATCTCAGAAAGATGAATCTTGCTAATTTTATGTCTGATATTCTATGCACTATGGCACCACCTAGCTAACCTGATCTAGAATATAGTGCTTGATTTAGTCTGGCTGATCTAGTTGATCGAAAATCTACCTCTGGTACTTATCTGTGTGATCATGGCAAGTTACATAAACTCTCTTTGAGACTTTGCAAATGGAATTAGCATCAATGTGTGTGAAGCATTTTTCAAATTTAAATGGCAACAAAACTGCTAACTATTCCCTTCTTTATGTTTTCTACTAAAACTCAATCCAGCTTCAAGGAACAGATTAATCATCATTTCCTCCACAGAGTTCTTTAAAACCTAATCCAATCCAGGAAAACATGCCCCCCTCCTTAATTCCAATAATATTTGTTACCATGTCACTTAGTTTAGCATTTAATCATTTTATAAATTGTGTGATCCAATTTTTCACATTATCAAGGTCAAAAAGTCAAGTATCTGGTAAAGAAGGCATCTGAAAATTAGCAACAAAGAGCTATAAAGTAGGGAGATCCAATTAGATAAAGAAATATGTCTTATGTAAAATAACTGCAATGAAAAAGCAGGACAGAATAAGAATTGTTGGCAGGAATTGATGTGGATAGACAAAATACTCATCAGATAAGTTTTTGTTTGTTTGTTTTTAAATAAGAAATATGCGGGAAAGATAAATATGAGTGTTTCACTTCAATACTGTGAAACCTTAGTCTTCTTGTTCAGAAAATGGGAATAAATGATAGTTGACAAAAAGTTCTTAACTTAGAGTCTATAAACTTTGCATATATGAATTTATTCATGTAGATATCAATTTAGATACATGTATTCAAACTTATCAGATAGATTTTGATGATATTTTTTCAGTTGTTTTCAGTCATGTCTGGCTTTCTGTAACTCCATTTGGCATTTTCTTAGGACAATATTAGAGTGATCTATTATTTCCTTTCTAGCTCATGTTATAAATGAGGAAACTGAGGCAAACAGGATTAGACAATTTACCCACAAAACAGAAAAATAATTGTATTTCAACATAATCAGTATTCTGTGTAATTCAATGAATTATATTTCATGTAGTGTAATATCATTCTGCTGAAAATGGAGTGGATGGCCATCAGTTGGGCAATGGCTGAATATATTATGATATATGGTATATATGGCATGTTGTTCTATAAGAAATGTTGAGCTGCCTGATGCCAGAAAAACCTGGAACAAGCTGCATGAACTGGTGCTAAGTGAAGTGAAGAGAACCAAGAGAAGTTTATACAAAGAAACAATATTGTGTGATGATCGACTATGATGGCTTTGGTTCTTTTTAACAATGAGAGATTAAAGGCAATTCTAATAGACTTGTAATGGAGAGCACCCTATATCCAAAGACAGAATTATGGAGACTGAATGTAAATCAAAGTATAGTATTTTCACCTTTTTGGGGGGAGTTGTTTGTTTGCTTGTTTTGTTTTTTCTTTCTCTCTCTTTTTTTTTTTTTGTCTTTCATCTTTTGATCAGATCTTTCTTGTGCATGTCAATATGGAAATATGTTTAGAAGAATTGCATATATTTAACCTACATTGCATTGCTTTCTGTCTATGGGATGAAGTGAGGATGAGGGAGGGAGAAACATTTGGAATACAAGACTTTGCAAAAGTGAATGTTGAAAATTATTTTTCTGTGTATTATAAAATAATAATTTATTGTAAATAAAAAGCATTAAAATATGGCATTCTGAGAAAGTTCCATAGACTTAAATGGACTCACAAGCAGTCGCTCAAATGAAAATAGAAATTAACAAACCTGATTTGATAGATGTCTGGCATTTAGTACAAATGAGCTATAAACTCATGATCTCTAAGAACTGATACATGTGATTGGTATCCACTGTCGGTGAGTAGGCCATGGAAAATAAAATTAGTACCATAACAATGGAGAAGGCCAAGTATTCTGATATAAAATTTAAAGAAAAAAGGAAGAGGACTGAATTTGGAAACAATAGGGAAATGAGCTTGACTGACTTTTCTGAGAAATTTTAAAATTAGTTAGAAACAGTTGCCAAAAACTGAGAAAAAAAGCAATGATTACAAAGAGTAAGAACAACTTGCTCCAGAACAATTCATTCTAGACTAGCCTTATTTCTTTTCTTGAAAAAATGTCTAAATCAGAAGATAAAGCGAAAGTTGTAGCTCTGGTTCATCTGGGTTCTAGGAAAGCTTTAGTTAAAATATTGAATATATGGGGCAGCTAGGTGGCGCAGTGGATAAATCACCAGCCTTGAGTTCAGGAGGACCCAAGTTCAAATCTGATCTCAGACACTTAACACTTCCTAGCTGTGTGACCCTGGACAAGTCACTTAACCCCAGCCTCAGGGGAAAAAAAAAACATTGAATATACATATATAATATATATATATATATAGAGAGAGAATATTGAAGATATTGAATATATAATGTATATGTATGTGTGTATATATATATATATAATATATATGTATATATATTATGTGTATATATATATAATATGTATGTATATATATAATATATGTATATATATGTATGTGTATATATATAATATGTATGTATGTGTGTATATATATATATATATATATATATATATATATATATATATATATATATATATATATATATAATGTTTTTAGAGAACAGGGTGACATCCAGATCAGATTTTCTTAAATCAAGTAGATTCATCAGTAGTTAAATGTCCAAGTTCAAGAGTAGATGTTAATGGTTCAATGCAAATGTGACAGGAGATGCACATTGAAGTGTCATAGATATGTGTTTCTTCAAATGCCATTTTACATATTATTATCAACAACTTGGAAAAAAAGACTGGATGGAGCATCAATCAATGTTCAGCTGACACCAGACTGAAATTAGACCTAATAGAGTTAGCATCCAAATGGATCTTGAAAGGCTAGAACACTGAGTTGAATCAAATAAAACAAAATTCAATATGGATAAATGTAAAATCTTGCATTTATATGCCAAAAAATCAATTTCACGTGTATAATATGGGAAAAGGAACATGATGAACCAGTTGTCTTTCTTTCAAAGGTTAGTTGTGTTGGTGGATTACAAGATCAATATGAATGAGTATAATAAAATGGTTAAATTCTGGATGATCTTGAGATATGTTAAGGAAGACATAAGTTCCAGGAATAGTTTCAAGTGATCATCTCACTGGGGGCCACAGTGGGTATATTGTTTCCAGTTCAGGGCATGACAACTTAAAAAGAACATTGGCCATGTGGAAGTATCCAGAGGAGGGCAATCAGTATAGTATAGCACTTTGAATTCATGACAAATTAGAGTAACTTGAAAAAATTAGACATGTTCAGGCTATAAAATAAATGTTTATCAAGGCTATGATATCTGACTTAAAAGCTTTCAAAGACTATCATGAGGAAGAAAATTATTGTATCTGGAGAGAAACAAGGAGCAAGGAGAAATTACAAAAAGTCTGATGTAAGCTCAATGTTAGGAAAAATCAGCAAATAAGCAAACAAAATACTTTCTAGCAAATAAAACTATCAAAATGTGAAATAGCTGTCTCAAGAAGTAAGAACTTCTCCATATCACACATCACACACACACACACACACACACACACACACACACACACACACACACACACAAACAAACATCTCAGAATAGACTTTTAGCCAGAATATTTAAAATTCAGCTATAACAAAGAGAAATTCACTTTAATTGAGTTCAAGAGAGGTAGATTATATGTCTTTCAAAGCTTTAGTTAGGGGATGGCATTTTAACCAAAAGAAGAAATAGAGACAAATGCAAAAGATAAAACAGGTAATTTAGTTTATATGATACTGAAATATTTTGTAGAAACAGCATTAATATGTGTTGGAGAAGAAAATGACTGACTGATACCAAAAAAAAAGGGAGGGGGAAAGAAAGAAAAAAATATATATCTTTTAAAGTTCTCTGATATAACACAGGATCTAGCAGCGTCCACATTAAAAGAACGCAGGGCCTGGAACATGATATTCCGAAAGGCTAAGGAACTTGGTATGCAGCCAAGAGTGACTTACCCAGCAAGAATGAGCATCATTTTCCAGGGAAGAAGATGGACATTTAACGAAATAAATGAATTCCATCTATTTTTGATGAAAAAACCAGACCTACATAAAAGGTTTGATCTTCAAATACAGAACTCAAGAGACTTCTAAAAAAGGTAAAAAGAAATCTTGAGAACTATACTTCTGTCAAAAAAATATGTAAAGAACATATGTACAATTTGTCTTAGAAACTAGAGGTGGAAAGGAGATTATATCATAAAAAAGTATAAAGTGGTGGTACTACATCTCATGAAGAGGCAAAGGTAACCTATTATATCTGAGAGAAAGAAAGGAGGGAGATGAACATAGCGTGTATCAATAGAAATATTCGATTTATGGTGAAACTTCTTCCACTTCATTGAAAAGTGAAAGGGAAGGAGTAAGCTAAGGGGAAGGGAATACAGTAATTTCGAGGAAAAGGGATAAAATAAGGGGAGGATCTTTAAGGTGGGGGAGGGATCCTAAAAAGGGAGGGCTGTGAAAAGCAAGTGGTGTTTACCAGTTTAATACTGGATAGGAGGGTAAAAGGGAAGGAAAGGGGAAAAGCATAAGCAGGGGTTAATAGGATGGCAAGCAATATAGAATTAGTCCTTCTAACCATAAATGTGAATGGGGCAAACTGCCTCATAAAGAGGAAGCAGTTAGCAGACTGGATTAAAAGTCAGAATCCTACTATATGTTGTTTACAGGAAACACACCTGAAACAGGATGAGACATTCAAACTAAAAGTAAAAGGGTGGAGCAGAATCTATTATGCTTCAGGCAAAACCAAAAAAGCGGGAGTAGCCATCCTCATCTCAGATCAAGCAAAAACAAAAATTGATCTAATTAAAAGAGATAAGGAAGGGCATTATATCCTGCTAAAGGGAAGCATCAATAGTGAAGCAGTATCAATATTAAACATGTATGCACCAAGTGGTGCAGCATCTAAATTCTTAAAAGAGAAATTAAGAGAGCTGCAAGAGGAAATAGATAGCAAAACTATAATAGCGGGAGATCTCAACCTTGCACTATCAGAATTAGATAAATCAAACCACAAAATAAATAAGAAAGAAGTCAAAGAGGTAAATAGAATACTAGAAAAGTTTGATATGATAGATCTTTGGCGAAAGCTAAATGGAGACAGAAAGGAATATACTTTCTTCTCAGCAGTTCATGGAACCTATACAAAAATTGATCATATACTAGGGCATAAAAACCTCAAAATCAAATGCAGTAAGGCAGAAATAGTAAATGCATCCTTTTCAGACCATAATGCAATCAAAATAACATTTAATAAAAAGCCAGGGGAAAATAGACCAAAAAATAATTGGAAACTAAATAATCTTATACTAAAGAATGATTGGGTAAAACAGCAAATCATAGACATAATTAATAACTTCACCCAAGAAAATGACAATAATGAGACATCATACCAAAATGTGTGGGATACAGCCAAAGCAGTAATTAGGGGAAGTTTTATATCTCTACAGGCCTACTTGCATAGAATAGAGAAAGAGAGGGCCAACGAATTGGGTTTACAACTAAAATTGCTAGAAAAGGAACAAATTAAAAACCCCCAGACAAACACAAAACTTGAAATTCAAAAAATAAAAGGTGAGATTAATAAAATTGAAAGTAAAAAAACTATTGAATTAATTAATAAAACTAAGAGTTGGTTTTATGAAAAAACCAACAAAATAGACAAACCCTTAGTAAACCTGATTAAAAAAAGGAAAGAGAAAAAGCAAATCGATAGTCTTGAAAATGAAAAGGGTGAACTCACCACTAATGAAGAGGAAATTAGAACAATAGTTAGGAGCTACTTTGCTCAACTTTATGCCGATAAATTTGATAACTTAAATGAAATGGAAGAATACCTTCAAAAATATAGCTTGCCCAGATTAACAGAGGAAGAAGTAAGTAGTCTAAATAGTCCCATCTCAGAAAAAGAAATAGACCAAGCTATTAACCAGCTTCCTAAGAAAAAGTCCCCAGGACCAGATGGATTTACAGGTGAATTCTACCAAACATTTAAAGAACAACTAACTCCAATGCTATGTAAACTATTTGAAAAAATAGGGATTGAAGGAGTCCTACCAAATTCCTTCTATGACACAGACATGGTACTGATACTTAAACCAGGTAGATCGAAAACTGAGAAAGAAAACTATAGACCAATTTCCTTAATGAATATTGATGCTAAAATCTTAAATAAGATATTAGCAAATAGACTTCAGAAAATCATCCCCAGAATAATACACTATGACCAAGTGGGATTTATACCAGGAATGCAGGGCTGGTTTAATATTAGGAAAACTATTAGTATAATTGACCATATTAATAATCAAATTAATAAAAACCATATGATCATCTCAATAGATGCAGAAAAGGCATTTGATAAAATCCAACATCCATTCCTACTAAAAACGCTTGAGAGTATAGGAATAAATGGACTATTCCTTAAAATAATAAGGAGCATATATTTAAAACCTTCAGTAAACATCATATGTAATGGTGATAAACTAGAACCTTTCCCTGTTAGATCAGGAGTGAAACAAGGTTGCCCACTATCACCATTACTATTCAATATAGTACTAGAAACTCTAGCCTTGGCAATAAGAGCCGAGAAAGAGATCCAAGGAATTAGAGTAGGAAATGAAGAAATCAAATTGTCACTTTTCGCAGATGACATGATGGTATACTTAGAGAACCCCAAAGACTCTGCTAAAAAGCTATTAGAAATAATTCAGAATTTTAGCAAAGTCGCAGGATACAAAATAAATCCACATAAATCCTCAGGATTTTTATACATTACCAACACAATCCAACAGCAAGAGATACAAAGAGAAATTCCATTCAAAATAACAGTCGATAGTATCAAATATTTGGGAATATATCTACCAAAGGAGAGTCAGGAATTATATGAGAAAAATTACAAAACACTTGCCACAAAAATAAAGTCAGATTTAAATAATTGGAAAGACATTCAATGTTCTTGGATAGGCCGAGCGAATATAATAAAGATGACAATACTCCCCAAACTAATCTATTTATTTAGTGCTATACCAATCAGACTCCCAAGAAACTATTTTAATGACCTAGAAAAAATAACAACAAAATTCATATGGAAGAATAAAAGGTCGAGAATTGCAAGGGAACTAATGAAAAAAAAGTCAGAGGAAGGTGGTCTAAGTGTACCTGATTTAAAGCTATATTATAAAGCAACAGTCACCAAAACCATTTGGTATTGGCTAAGAAATAGACTAGTTGATCAGTGGCATAGGTTAGGTTCACAGGACAAGATAGTGAATAAAAATAGCAATCTAATCTTTGACAAACCCAAAGATCCCAAATTTTGGGATAAGAATTCATTATTTGACAAAAACTGCTGGGAAAACTGGAAATTAGTATGGCAGAAACTAGGCATGGACCCACATTTAACACCACATACTAAGATTAGATCAAAATGGGTCCAAGATTTAGGCATAAAGAACGAAATCATAAATAAATTGGAGGAACATGGGATGGTTTACCTCTCAGACTTGTGGAGGAGGAAGGAGTTTGTGTCCAAGGGAGAACTAGAGACCATTATTGATCACAAAATAGAACATTTTGATTACACCAAATTAAAAAGTTTCTGCACAAACAAAACTAATGCAAACAAGATTAGAAGGGAAGTAACAAATTGGGAAAAAATTTTTACAGTTAAAGGTTCTGATAAAGGCCTCATCTCCAAAATATACAGAGAATTGACTTTAATCTATAAGAAATCAAGCCATTCTCCAATTGATAAATGGTCAAAGGATATGAACAGACAATTTTCAGATGATGAAATTAAAACTATTTCCACTCATATGAAAGAGTGTTCCAAATCACTATTGATCAGAGAAATGCAAATTAAGACAACTCTGAGGTATCATTACACACCTGTCAGATTGGCTAAGATGACAGGAACAAATAACGATGAATGTTGGAGGGGCTGTGGGAAAACTGGGACACTGATGCATTGTTGGTGGAGTTGTGAAAGAATCCAACCATTCTGGAGAGCAATCTGGAATTATGCCCAAAAAGTTATCAAAATGTGCATACCCTTTGACCCAGCCATACTACTACTGGGCTTATACCCCAAGGAACTACTAGAGAAGGGAAAGGGTCCTGTATGTGCCAAAATGTTTGTGGCAGCCCTTTTCATAGTGGCTAGAAGCTGGAAGATGAATGGATGTCCATCAATTGGAGAATGGTTGGGTAAACTATGGTATATGAATGTTATGGAATATTATTGTTCTATAAGAAATGACCAACAGGAGAAATATAGAGAGGCCTGGAGAGACTTACATCAACTGATGCTGAGTGAAACGAGCAGAACCAGAAGATCATTATACACTTCAACAATGATACTGTACGAGGATGTATGCTGATGGAAGTGGATTTCTTCAACATAGAGAAGAGCTAATCCAATTCCAATTGATTAATGATGGAAAGAACCAGCTACATCCAGAAAAGGAACAATGGGAAATGAATGTAAACTGTTATTTTTACCTTCTGAATCCAATTCTTCCTGTGCAACAAAAAATTCGGTTCTACACACATATATTGTATCTAAATTATACTGTAATATATTGAACATATATAAGACTGCTTGCCATCTGGGGGAGGGGTTTGGGGGAGGAAGGGAAAAAATCTGAATAGAAGTAAGTGCAAGGGATAATGTTGTAAAAAATTACCCATGCATATGTACTGTCAAAAAACGTTATAATTATAAAATAAAATAAAAATTAAAAAAAAAAAAAAAAAATAAAGTTCTCTGATAAAGGTCTGCTAAACAAGATACATGAAGAAAAGAAGAAACATGTAAGACAAAGGACACTATAAACTAGATGTATAGCCAAAGGATAAGAGGATAGTTTTCAAAGGGAAGATTACTAATGATTAAGAACCATAGGAAAAGTACAAAGTATTTCTGATAAATGTCTCATTTTAAAAATATATAAAGAACTGTGTCAAATTTGTAAGAATACACAAAAATCCCTAACTGATAAATAGTCAAAGGATGTGAAAAGACCATTTTCAGATGATGAAATTAAAGGCATTTATAGTTATACCAAAAAATGCTCTAAATCACTATTGATTAGAAAAATGCAAATTAAAACAACTCTGAGGTACCATATCACACCTCTTGGGTTAGCTAAGAAGACAGGAAAAGAAAATGATAAATATTGGAGAGATTGTGGGAAAACTGAGACACTAATGCATTGTTGGTGAAGTTGTGAAATGATCCAAATTCTAGAGAGCAATCTGGAACTATCCCCAAAGGGCTATAAAACTGTGCATACTCTTTGATCCAGCTGTGCCATTACTGGGTCTGTAGCCCAAGGAAATCATAAAGGAGGGAAAAGGATCTACATGTGCAAAAATGTTTGTAGCAGCTTTATGTGGTTACAAAGAATTGGAAAAAGAGTGGATGCCCATCACTTGGTGAATGTCTAAACAAGTTGTGGTATATGAAGGCAATGAGATAATATTATTCTATAAAAATGATGAACAAGCTGATTTTAGAAAGGCTTGAAAAGATTTACATGAACTATTGCTGAGAAAAACAAGCAGAATTAGGAATACATTATATACAATAACAACAAGCATGTGTGATGATCAGTTATGAAAGACTTGGTTCTTCTGAGTGGTTTGGTGATCTAAAGCAATCCCAATAGACTTTGGACAGAAAATGTCATCTGCAACTAGAGAAAGAGCTAAGCATACTTAATGTAAATCAACACATGCTATATTCACTCCCTTTTTTGTTTATCTCTTCCATGATTTTTCCCTTTTGCTCTGTTTTTCTCTTCCAACATAATAACACAATGTGTATTAAAAATAAATAAACTAAAAAAGAACCACGAGAAAAGATGCCCCAGATTATACCTAGTAAATGAAATCTGAATCCAAGAAGCTTTGAGGTTTGATCTAACAGTTAGGGAAATGAAAAGTGGGAAAAAGTTAATATTTGTAGGCAAAAATGCTTTCAGGGAACTGAGCCCAAGAAGAATGGGAGATATGAAGAATGAAATGTTAAAGATACAAAAGACTGGAATTTACAAAGTAGAAAATCTCTCACATGCATTCAAACTCTTTGATACCACATGTGTATGTGTGTGTACACTTCTACTGTTGGCAGATCTTTAATTTAATAGGTCATCCCAGTGATCATAGGTAGAAATCTGGCCTCAAATTTAAGAAGATTTCAAATCCCTCTTCTCTCACATATTGGTTGGGCAACTCTGTCCCAGTCACTTAGTTTCCAGTACTTCAGTCTATTCTCTGAGCCTTGAGTAGCCCCAGTAGGGGATGATTGGTAAAGAAACTCTCTACACAAATGTAATCACATTTTTTTTTAAAAAGAAAAAGATCTGTATTTTAACTTAAACAAGCCTGTAACAAGCCATCACATTTGCTTCTGTGAACCCTTTCTGATGTTCTCCTGTGTATTTAATTGGGTTTTCTTGCTATCATTGTTGTCTATATTTATTTAGCTGCCATCAGGTCGTCAGGGTATATATTGTTCCTTTGCCTCTGCCTTCTCTCTGTAGCACTTCATTGAAGGCTTTGTTTGTTCCTTTGAATTCTGAAAATTTCTCTTTGCTTATGCTGTGACAAGAATTCATGGTG
Organism: Sminthopsis crassicaudata; assembly: GCF_048593235.1. Classification (NCBI taxonomy): domain Eukaryota; kingdom Metazoa; phylum Chordata; class Mammalia; order Dasyuromorphia; family Dasyuridae; genus Sminthopsis; species Sminthopsis crassicaudata. Next base: position 628,424,665 of record NC_133619.1, read on the forward strand.
TTCCTGTGTTATAATTTGCACAACTATTCCCCAATAGCTAAGCATATAGTGATTTTCTTTTTCCCTTTCTTTTCCTTTTTTACATTTTGCTATTAAAGAACCTCATTATTAATATAATGTATGATCTCCCCAGTGAGTTTATAACCCCAGGGAAGGCAATGATTTGTACTTATTCAAAAAATGAACATGACTAGCATTTATATGATGTCAGTGTCGATATGGCACAGAAGAATAAGCACTAATATTGGAATTTGGGGACTTGAGATAAAGGTCTCACCTCAAAAATTAATAAAATCACAAGCAAGTCACTTAGTTTTGAAGCCTCAGTTTACTCCAAAATCAAAAGAGAATAATAAATAAGTTGTTGTACTTCTGAATTTAGTCAATAATGTAGCAGAGGAAAGAGTGTCAGGCTAAGAATCAGAAGGAAGGACCTGCATCCAACCTCCAACACCTGCTAACTGTGTGACTCTGGGCAAGTCACTTAACCAGTTCTATTTGCTTTGTTCCCTCATGTGTAAAATAAGCTGGAGAAAGAAATGACAAGCCAGGCCAGTATTTTTGCCAAGAAAACCCAAAATGGATAATTATACACAAAGGAAATAATGAGTAAACAATAAAAAACAACAAAGTTCTTGTTGTTATTGTTGTTGTTGTTGTTGTTGTTGTTGTTGTTGTTGTTGTTGTTGTTGTTGTTGTTGTTGTTGTTGTTCTTCTTCTTCTTCTTCTTCTTCTTCTTCTTCTTCTTCTTCTTCTTCTTCTTCTTCTTCTTCTTCTTCTTCTTCTTCTTCTTCTTCTTCTTCTTCCTCTTCTTCTTCTCCCCACTCTTCCTCCTCTTTCTCTCTTTCTCCTCATCTCACTAGAAAGTTATTAATGGGCTGATAAATTTGTTTGTGCAGGAAGTGTTCCCACATCAATGAAATAAAAGATTCTTGTCATAACCCAATTACAAAGAATAGTTTCAGAATGTTCTTTGATACTCCTAGAAATTAAATGAGTTGATTCTGACCACTCACTTAGAAATTTCAGAATTGAAATAGGATTAAGTTCTTTTTTCAAAACTCCAAACATAGCAAACCACAGCAATAAAATTGTAAATCTTTGAAACATAAAGATCTATTCAAATAATCTAATGCAGCTGTGATCACATCAATTTGGAAGTTTTCTCCAGTGATTGCTATCACAACCCATCCCTTTCTACCCAATCCTACATATGTCTTGATCTTGCCTTGCTGTATGTTTGCTATCCTCGCCAATTTTATTTTACACCATTTTCTATAGTTCCTCATCATTTGCAATTGTTCTTTTGAAAACTTTCTGATAAAATTCATTTGATAACAAATCTCTTTTATAACGATCTTCAAATACAGAAGTCATGTTCCAACCTACTCTCTTATCATATAGACTTAAGGCCCTTCATCATTCTGGTTGATTTACCTTGAAATTCACTACTTTATCAATGCTTCCTCAAATTCTGATAATTAGAATTAGATAAGGAATTTTGCTTAAGATCTGATGAAGGCAGTGAAGTGAGAGGCTCTCACTTTCCCAATCTGGAAATCACTATCTATCTTACCACAGCCCAAGATTGTTTTGACTTTTGGAGTTGCCATATATTATTGCTTAACTATATAGAATTTTTAGTCCATAAAACCTCCTAGACTTTTCCCCCCAGAATTATCCATGTTAATGTCTGTCCAAGTGTTAGTTACACAATATATTTGTATTTGTAACTAAAGAGAGGTAAATGTATGTTTATATGTATATGCATATGTGTGCAATGAATATATTATTACAAAGTACTTTGAAATGTATTGTGTAATTGGCATTTAGATAAATATTGATAATGTCTAAGGCCTGGGAATTGGCTTTGAAGATGAGAATCAGAATGAACTAGATGGAATTTGCAAAATTTTTGTTGTCATTACAATGGCAATAACATTCTCACTGAAAAAATTCCATCTTCTTTTCAAAATTTCTTTTGGTAACCTGAGCTCACAAAAGTAGAGTCCAAGCCATAGATAGATGATATAATTGTTGTATGACTTTAAACAAGCTTCTTCACCTCTTTGGGCCTCAGTTTTCATCTATGGATATAAAAGGCCTACTATTTCTTCTTTTTTTATTAAAGCTTTATATATATATATATAAAACATATGTATGGGTAATTTTTAAACATTGACCTTTGCAAAAACTTCTGTTCCAAATTTTCCCCTCCTTCCTCCCACTCCCTCCCCTTGGTGGCAGGTAGTCCAATATATATTAAATATATAAATCCAATATATGTATACATAGTTATACAGTTATCTTGCTGCACAAGAAAAATCAGATCAAGAAGAAAAAAAAAACTGAGAAAGAAAACAAAATGCAAGCAAATGACAACAGAAAGAGTGAATATGCTATGTTGTGGTCCACACTCCTTTCTCTGGGTGTAGATGGTTCTCTTCATCACTGAGCAATTAGAATTAGTTTGAATCATCTCATTGTTGAAGAGAGTCACGTCCATCAGAATTGATCATTGTACAGCCTTGTTGTTGAAAGGCCTACTATTTCAAAGGGCTTTATAAAGAATGTTGCTTCATTAATGTGAAAGTATCAAAGACATATGAACTATTCACACTATTATTCCCTTTACCTAGGGAAGAAAGATGGTAATTGGCCTTTATTAATGTAATTCTTTGAGAACTAATGACTCAATAATTCCAAGGAAATCATTCCATGGAAATTCTATACAGAATTACAGAATCTCAAACTTCAGAGGTCACTCATCTAGATTTCATCTGACCTAAAATCACTGCAATACCATCCCTAACAAGTGATCAATCAACCTCTATTTGGAGACTCCCAGGGAAAGAGAACCCATGCCTTTTGTGAAAGCTTCTTCCAACTTTTGGTGATTGTTGTTGCTGTCCATCTTTCATTTTCAAAGAGGACCAGTAACATTGCAGGTGATGACTTGAGTGTGAATGGTTTTATGTAAGACAGAGTTAGGTAAAATCATCAACTTCTCTCTCTCTCTTCTTGAGTTATTGAAGTCCAGTAGTAGGACAAAAGTGGCAGGATATTTTGTATATAAGCTTTAATTGTTAAGAAGCTTGCCTTTCATTGGCTACCAATTCAATTCTATAGAATCTCCAAATTTTGCTCCAAATCCTGCCCTTTAACAAATTTGCCCTCCACCTTCTTTTCCTATGATAACACTTTTAATCCTTAAAGACAACTCTCATACTTCTCATTTTTCTCTTCTCTAGACTAAAGATCCTTCATTGATAAAGTTCCTTCAACCAATCCTTCTATCACAGGAACTCATGGTGCTTATTGCATCCTTTTGGACATTCTATAGCTGATCACCATCCTTCCTAAAATGTACTTACTACACTTTAACTTAAATAATCCAGATGTGATCTGATCATCCAGAGGACAACAGAACTATCCACTTGTATGTTTGTTACCTATAGAATCACAACTAAAAGAGACTTTCCAATGTTTCATATGCATAAAATTTTGTGTTGATCAGGCTTTGCAAAACTTAGCATTTTTTTAAAAGTTTGATAGCAATAACTTGGGCTATTTGGTGAAATATTTCCATCTTTGTGTTGCAAACACAACATGAGAAAAAATGTATGTTTAGAATAATAGAACTGGAAAGGACCTTAAACTATCTTTTCTAATTCTTTCATTGTACACATTGGCATATTAAAAATAAAGAGTAAAAAGGATTTATATGGAAGAAATAGTTGGTCTCCCAAACAATCAGTCAACAATGACAGAAACTGTGCTGGGCATAGGAGATAGGAAAAACAAAAAAGAAACCATCCCCATTCTCCAAAGGCTTACATTCATTACAGGATACATGAACATAAATGTTTATATGCAAACTATAGGGATAGGAACTATATCTGTGATTGAGTTCTATAAGGAGCTGTCAGAGGAGGAACTGTTTTTACCAGTGTAAATTAACTGAAATACTTTGTCTTAGAGAGTTGCCAAGAGTTAAATTTCAACAGGCAAATCTTCCTGAACTAGATTAAAATGTAATTGGGGACTATTTGACAAAATGAATTAAAATGCAATATAATAAAAAATAATAATAATGTTAATTTTTGGAGTTAATATATGGCTCTCAAGAATCAGCCTTTATTTTGTTTTGAAACTAAGAGAATAGAGAAATTAAATGACTTGCCAAAAACTGAGGCAGGATTTGAGTTCAAGTCTTCTTGAGTTTTGGGTCATATCTCCTATCACTTTAACACTGTGCATTGCATACAGAACATATAGAATATAAGCACAAAAACACTGTCCAAATTAGGATCCAGGATAAAGTTGTGGTACCAGGGTAAAGAGAAGCACTAGTACCATAGAGCTAGAACACCAAAGGAGCAAGGACCCTGGTCACAGTTAAGGAATAAAAAAGAGAATGTAAGGTTGTTCATAGACCATAGCATAGACCAGGATAAGAGAATACACCTCTCCTTATATCACACTATTTGGAGTAACTAAAAATTTACTGGTCCCCAGAAACACCTCTGAGAATAGCAACTCACAAAACTTGAAGTTTGGTACAGTGCCCCATCCTCCGCAGGAACAGAGTCCAACTTGAACATAAAATTGGAGATCAAGAAATAAGCTGAAATTAGCAAATAATAACAACAAAAAAGAAGAAGCTGATTGTAGAAAGTTACTATAGTAACAAAGAAGAGCAAAATACACCCTCAAAAGTGGACAACAATGTCAAAGTGGCTCCATGCAAAAGAAAAAAAAAAGTTAATTTGTCTCACTCTCAAAGAGATTGACTGGAAGAGCACAAATCTTCTTTTAAAAAAAAATTAAGGGGCTGAAACTCTTGAGTCAATGCACTGAGGTTGAACAATCGAGTACTTAAAGCTAATTACCAATAGTACAATATTTTATAAGAATATGCTTGGAAAATGGCCCATCCCACTATCCTGTGCTGGCCCAATCATTTGGTATATACAGAGAATTGTGGGAGGGACTAGAAGGTGCAGTGAGACTAGCCAGACTCACTCTGTGCAAGAGATGAAGAGGTGAGGTTGTGGAGATCCTACACAGCCATTTACTTCACTTCTACCTCTAAAGATCAAGAATAAAGACTTTTGCTTATCTCGACTCCAGCTGATTCTAAGGTATCCAGGGTGCTAACATGGTCACCACAAAAAATCAAATAAGAGAGGCTGAGGAAAAATTGGGAAAGGAAAGAAAAAAGAGTAGTGCAAGAGAATCATGGAAAAAAGAGTAGCCAATTTGGTAAAGGAAGCATAAAAATGGAAATTGATGTACAAAAATTCACTGAAGAAAATGATTCCTTAATCAATAGAATTGACCAAATGAATGAAGAGCTAAAAAATGAACAGAATTTTTTTTAAATTAGATATGACAGATTTCTTAGAGAAAAATTAATGGGAATAGAAAGGAAAATATATATTTTTTTCCTCAGCAGTGTATGAAACCTATGCAAAAATTAATCATACAAACAAATGCAAAAACTAGAAATGTTGAATTCATCCTTTTCAGAAACTAATGCAATAATATTTAATAAAGGGTTATGAAAAGATAAATTAAAAATTTATATGAAATTAAATAATCCTAAATAATGAGTGAACAAGAGGGAAAAATCATAGAAAGAATCAATAATTTTTTAAAAATATAATTATAACAATGAGACAAGACACCAAATCTTATGGGATGCAGCTAATGTAATACTTAGGGGAAAGTTTATGCTTCTCAATGTTTAAATTAATAAAACAAAGAGCAGATCAATGTATAGAGCATACAACTGAAAAATACTAGGAAAAATGAATTAAAAATCCCCAATTAGAATACAAGGGATAATATTATAAAAAAATATATAATAAAAATTATTTAAAAAAAATCCCCAATTAGAGAACAAATTGAAAATATTGAAAATAAAATGAGAAATTAATAAAATTGAAAGTAAAAAAAAATCATTGAGTTAATAAGCAGAACTAGGAATTTTTTAAAATAAAATAAGCCACTGATTTATTCACTTTTTTTTTAAAAAAAGGAAAAAAAAATAAAATTACCAGAATAACAATAAAAGATCAAATTTACCACCAGTGAAAAGACAATTTAATCAATTTTAGGAGCTATTTGCTACAATTATATGCCAATGAATCTGAAAAGCTATGTGTAATGGATGAATATGACAAAAATTACAAACCAGAAAAGGAAATAAAATGCTTAACCCTCATCTTAGAGGAAAAAAAAAGAGTAATTGAATAAGTCATTAAGAAAAAATCCCCAGGAATGGTTGTATTAGAAAGTAATTTCTATCAAATATCTGAAAAACAATTATTTCTTGTACTGTGCATCTACTTAAGAAAATAGGCCAAGAATGTGTCCCACAAAATTAATTTTGTGATATAAACAAGGTACTGATATATAAACCAGGAAGTAAAAAAGAAGAAAACAACAATTATGGACTGATTTTTCTAATAAATATTGATGCAAACCTTTTAAATAAAATATTTATAAGGAGGTAAAAGCAGTAGATCTCAAAGATAACCATGACTTGATGGGATTTATACCAGGAATGCATGGCTGGTTTAATATCAGGGAAATATAGCATTATTTACCAATGACAATCATAAAATTGTTTCACTTATTCTTGTTAAAAATACTAGAAAACAAATGAATAAATTGAGTTTCCCTTTAAAAGATAAGTAGTATTTATCTAAAATCAAGAACACGCATTATCTATAATGAGGATAAGCTGAAAGCCTTCCCAATAAGATCAGGGATGAAGCAAGTATTCCTATTACCGTCACTATTCAAAGTAATTGAAAAAATCAGAATATGTAATCTGGAAACAAAAAGGTTACTCTTTGCAGATTTTATGATGAATAAAGAATCTGATAGACAGATGCATAAGTAGATAGATATAAATATAGATGTAGACTAGCTGAAACAATTGACAAGTTCAGTTATGTTGAAAAATAAACCATATAAATCATCAGCATTCCATACATTGCCCACAAGGTCCAGTACAAGAGAAAAAAGAGAAGTTCCATTTAAAATAATAAATTGTAGTCAAAAAAATTTGGGAGTATACCTATAAAGAAAAATTTTAGAAATATATAAATATAGTTAAAAAAAACACTTTTCACACTAGTAAAATCACATCTGAGCAATTAGAAAAAAATATTAATTGCTCATGGATAGGCCAAACCAATATAACAAAAAATGATAGTTCCTACATAAAGTTATTCAATTACTTCATATCATATCAAATTATTAAATAGTATTTTATAGAACTAAAAATAATAACAAAATTTATCTTGAAGAAAAGTTGCTCAAGAATAACAAGGAATTTGCTGGGGGAGGAAATGTGAAAGAAAGTGATATAACTATTTTAAAGTAGTATTCTTCAAATTTGGTACTGACTAAAAAATAGAGTTGTGGGTCAAAGGAATAGAATGGGAATATAGTGCACAGTAGATAATGACCATAGTAATATGCTATTTGATAAAAGTAAATATCTAAGTTTTGAAGGCAAGAATTATTTGATAAAAGTTGCTTGGAAAACTGGAAAGCAAATTGACAGAAACTAGCTATAGACCAATATTCACATCACATAGCTAGGTAACATCAAAGTAAGCACATGATTTAGATATACAAATAAATGTACAAATTGGGGGAGCATGAAATAATTTATCTGTCAAATCTATGAATAAAGAAAGAATGTATGATCAAACAAAATGTAGAAAATGATATTATTAAATGTGAAATTAATAATTTTACATTTATTGAAAAGTTTTTGCACAAACAAAATCAATGAAGCCAAGGTTAAAAAGAAAAGGGAAACCTGGAGGAAAAAAATAAAGCAAGTTTTTGTGATAAAGGCTTAGGTTCTCAGATATATAGAGAACTGAGCCAAATTTATGAGAATATAAGTAATTATCCAACTGATAGATGCTCAAAGGATATAAACAGGCAGTTTTCAGACAAAAAAATAAAAGCTATTTATAGTCATAAGAAAACTGCTCTAAACTACTACTTATTAGAGAATTGCATATTAAAATAACTATGAGGTACCACTTTCTACCTATCAGATTGGCTACCTTGACAAAAAAGGAAAATGCAGAGGATGTGGAAAATTTGAGACACTAATGAACTATCGGTAGAGTTATGAAATGATCCAGCCATTCTTGAAAGCAATTTAGAGCTATATTTAAAAGATCATAAAACTGTATATAATAGCACTTCCAGGTCTGGATCCCAAAGAGATTTTTTTAATACAAAAGGATCTATATGTACCAAAAAGGTATTAATGTCAGTTCCTTTTGTGGTGGCAAAGAATTGGAAATTAAGTCAATATCCAACAATTAGAGAATAATTAAACAAATTGTGATATATTTTGTGATCAAATACAAATGTGCTATAAAAATGATGAGAAGGATGCTTTCAGAAAGAGTATATGAACTCACACAAAATGAAGTTAGCAAAACCAGGAGAATATGTACACAATAATAGTGATACTACAGGATTATCAACTGTAAATGATTGAGAAATGCAAAGATCCAATGCTATTCTGAAGGACTTATGATGAAAAAAATGCTACATACCTCCAGAGAAAGAACTAATGGAGTCTGATGAAGATAAAAAATATACTTTTTTATTTATGGGGGATTGGTCTGTGTTTTCTTTCATAGAATGACTAATATGAAAATATTTACATAACTGTACATGTATGAAATATCATATTGCTTGACATCTTAGGAAGGTGATAGCAGAGGGAAGGAGAGAATTTGGAACTCAAAACTTCTAAAAATGTCAAATTTTTTTCATATGTAAATGAAAACATTATAATTCCTAAAAGTAAGCAAAGAAAAGGGGGGGGGGGAAGCCATCCCTTTATAGAATTACTATCCTACTATGGCTAAACTCCTTGAGACATTTATAATTGTTACCTCCACTTCCTTTTTTTTCACTCTTTTTCTAAGCCACCTGAAATCTGTCAATCGCATGGTTCAGCAGGAATTATTCTTTCCAAAGGCTTTCCTCTTATTTTTTCTAGATCTCTCCATAGCCGTTCACATTTTTAGTCATGCTCTTCTTCTGAGTACTTTGTTCCTCCTATGTTTTGTGAAACCATTCTCTCCTAGTCCTTATACTTCTTGTCTGATCATTCCTTTTTGGGATCCTTTGTAGCATCTTCTTCCAGGCCATGCTTACTAACTGTGAATCTACTCATTAATGGCAGCTGTATTTTTGCAATAGTCTGATGATTTGTTTCCCTTTCACAAGTACATAACTCCAATCCATACCCCACTCATATGCCAGAATGATCTTTATAAAATGTCACTCTTACCTCAATAAACTCTAGTGGCTTCATATGACCTTCACAGTTCTATTCTAGGCCCCCTTTTCCTTCGACATACTATTGCTAGCTAACCATGGGCTCAGTTACCATCTTTATAAAGAAGATTATCAGATTTATTTATCCAATATTCAATTATAACCTCAAATGTGGCATCCCCAATTGTCTATTGGACATCATGGTCCTACATACATATTGATGTTAGCATGTTTAAAACAAAACATTATCTTGACCCTATTTCCACCTTCCCTATTACAGTAAAAAGCATCATCATCATTCTAGTTGGACATGCTCACAACCTAGATACCATCCTCAATTCCTCACTTGCAATTTCTTCGTTTATACAATATGTTGCTAAGTCATGTCATTTATACTTCCCAGAAACGCTTGCACATGTTCCCCTACTTTCCTGAGATGTCCATATTATTGCAGTTGCTTACTGGTTTGTATGGATGTGAGACACATCTTATATACACATATTAATTTGTTATGGCTAGTTTTCCTGAACTGATTTTTAAATGTCTGTATTTCTTTCCTTCTTTTTCTCCTCCTTCCATTCCTCCCTCCCTCCTTTCCTCCTTTCCTTTCTTCCTCCCTCCCTTCTTTTCTCCCTTCCTTTCTTCTTTTTTCTTCTTTTCTTGCTTCCTTCCTTTCCTTTCTCACTTTCTTCCTTCTTCCCTCCATCCCTTCTTTTCTCCCCTCCTTCCTTCTTGCTTCTTACTTTGATTTTCCTTTCCTTTCCTTTCCTTTCCTTTCATTTTCCTTTCCTTTCTTTTCTTTTTCTTTCTTCATTCTTCTTTCCCTTCCTTACTTCCTCCCTCCCTCCTCTCATCCATCTCTCCTTTCCTCTCTGCCTTCCTTCCTTCCCTCCATTCTTTTTTCTCTTCCTTTCTCCTTACCTCCTGCTTTGATTTTCCTTTGCTTTCCTTTCCTTTGCTTTCCTTTCCTTTGCTTTCCTTTCCTTTGCTTTCCTTTCCTTTGCTTTCCTTTCCTTTCCTTTCCTTTCCTTTCCTTTCCTTTCCTTTCCTTTCCTTTCCTTTCCTTTCCTTTCCTTTCCTTTCCTTTCCTTTCCTTTCCTTTCCTTTCCTTTCCTTTCCTTTCCTTTCCTTTCCTTTCCTTTCCTTTCCTTTCCTTTCCTTGTTTCTTTCCTTTCCTTTCCTTGTTTCCTTCCTTCCTTCTTTCCTTCCTTCCTTCCTTCTTTCCTTCCTTCCTTCCTTCCTTCCTTCCTTCCTTCCTTCCTTCCTGCCTTCCTTCCTTCCTTCCTTCCTTCCTTCCTTCCTTCCTTCTTTATTGCTATAAGAATGGATTTCCCACTTATTGGTATGTTTGCTTAAGCAATTTGTACAATCTTTCTGGTCCCAGTGACCCCATCTTTAAAATTATGTGGCTAAACTACATGAGGACCTTTCTCAACCCATATCTATGAAACTCTTTGCTCAAATATTTGCTAGATTAATTGCTTAGGTAAAAGGATAGCATCACTGAATAAGCATGAGAGGGGAATCTATTTGGAAACCTTTGATGAGACTTAATTTGTTCAGAATCAAAGGCATACAATCACAACCTTAGGAGGAAACTAAAAACCATTTACCTCCATTATTATGATCCTCTACATAATCTACTCAATATAAGGTCATCTCTTTCAATTTAATTTCTAAATCTTCCTCACATAAACTTCACTGTGATGCTTCTAGTTTTATCATCTGTGTCCAAGCAATCAAATCACTTGACTTTCCAAGATGCAGCTATCAAGTCTTCTTAAATCTTTGCTTTTCCAGTTTAATCATCCACCAAGTCTTTAAACCAAAGTTTAAATTACAGGATCTCAAGGTCATTGATCATCCTTGTTACTTTCCTCTGGATACTGCTCAGATTGCTGATATCCTTTCTAAAATGTGGTACCCAGAAGTCAACATGTCAAATTGTTTTTTTTTTTTTTTTTTTTTTTTTACCATGCTAAACTCTACCACTGAATCACAGAATTTCAGAGTATGAAGTAAACTTTGATCATAAAGTGAAAGAAACACCCAACATAATAAATATTCTTTTGAATATTTTCTTGATAGATATATGTTCTTTTGGTTAATATAGAGTTAATTTCCTTTTTTAGTTGTGATATAACACTGTGGAAACACCCAGATCATTTCTAGAGAAATGTGTATCTAACCATTTTGTTTGTCAAAATAAAGACCCAATCTACACATTTGATCATTTCATCAAAAATCATTTTCTAAGCATTTAACTTTAAACAACGGAAAGACTGATGAAAGTTATTTTAGGGCCATTTACTCCTAAAATGAATGTTGTAAATACAGTATAATCATAGCATCATATTAGTTACTTCTTCTGCATTCCCTTACTGTCTCTGCTTATCTCTGCATCCCTGAATTTGTGTTTCCTTCCTTTCATATAAGTCAGTGTAAAGATTATTTGTCTTGTTCTTTCTTCCCTGCACATTATTTTATATGAATCTTTCTAAAATACCTTATATTCCAGATATTTGTCATCTCAAATGACATTATACTATTATGTGGAAGACAGATTAGATTTATTCTGCTTGGTCCCAGAGGGCAGAAAGAAGAATAGTAGCTGAAGATGCAAGGAAGCAAATTTGGGCTTGAAGGATAAAAACTTTTAAAACCAATCCAGTGATGCCAAAGTTTCCAGACATGCTGTGGGAGGCACCTTTCCTTTGAGGCTAGAGTTGAACTCCAGAAGATAAACTTATCTGACTCTAGGTCTAGCATTCTGTATATTGTAACACCGAAATTCTATGGGGGATATATAAAGAGACAAAGATAGAGACAGAAGCAGAGGTAAAAATAGCTAAATGATATAAATATAGGCATAGACATAGGTTTGATTATGAATATGTGTCTACATAACTATAGAACTATCTGTACCTATGTCTATCTATCTATCTAAACATATCTATATCAATCAATAGATAGCTATATATCTCATATATATACATATATGTATATATACACATATGTATATATATATATATATATATATATATATTAGCTAGCTACCTAGATATAGATAGATAAATATGATTATCTATAGAGAGAGAGATAGGTAGATAAAATAGATTAGATAGATAGTAGCCATAGATGTGAGAGAGAGAAAGAATTAAAATGAAAGATAAGAGGAAGAGAGAAAATAGGCAGAAAGAGATCAGGCAGAAAGAGATATAGGTATAAATGTAGTTATAAGATATAAAAATATAGGTTTGAGTATGGATGTAGTTATACTTATGTATGGATATAGATATAGGGATAGAGATGGAAACAGAGATAGATATAGATTGTAATTTACATTTGAATAAAGAATATATAGATACAGATAGATAGATGTAGGTACAGAGAAAGACATGGTTATATAGGGATAAGTTTGGGTATAAGTATAAGTGTGGACATAAACATAGACAAATTAGATATAGAAGCTAGCTCTTTGAATGAGAGAAGATGCATTGATACATTGGAGGATGTAAGTGGTTTAAAACCAAATTGTCAATGCAACTGTTTTTTATTTTAAATCAATGGATATAACCTAAGTTCATCAGTTCCAAATTAAATTGAATGTGTTCTTGTCTCACCCATGACTTTTCATTCCATCCATATTCACAACTTCCCAAATCTATTATTCCACACTGAGATCACCATTACCCAGAAGTGTCCTACTTTCATGAGAAAGACCTCTGAAATCAATCAGTAAGAATTTACCAAGTGCCTACTATATGTCAGAACTGTGCTAAATTTCTCTATCTAAACATAAATGGTACAACATTTTAAGTTGTGTTTAGAACCAATAATCTTGGGTTCACATACCCGCATTATTACTTACTGACATTTGAATCTGGGTTAAAAGTTGGGGTGAATGGAGCTCCTGGGTCTAACCTGTGTCCTCCCTCCAAAGAACCCCCTTTACAACCCGAAAAAAGGTCACACCTGCATGAAAGGATGAAAGGGTCATTCAGTTCTTATTTCAAGACCTCCATTGAAGAGTAACTTTTAACTGGAAGGCAGTCATTTTTTCCTAATTGTAAGGAAGTTTTTCCTGACATCAACTCTAAAACTGTTTCTTTGCAATGTTTACCCAGTATTCTATGTTAATTATTCTCCTATGATCATCATTCTGTTTGCCTTTTAGGTTATCAGTGTTCTCCTTAAACTATGTTGTCCATTATCCACAAATCCTAAGATGTGTGCCCAGAGCATGGGACAGATCACTGATCCCTTCTTTATTCCTAAAAATTGACTATGCCATTTCTGTTGAAGCCCTTCCATGTCCATTTCTGTATTTCAACAGGACATAAGAAAAGATATGATCCCTTTTTTAAAGGAATAATACTCGGAACACAGAATTCTGGCACTCAAGAAAGTCTGAGGAGTTGGAGGTCAACGCCTTGTGTGTCCTAGACTTCAATTCTTGGTTTCTTATCACATTATTTGCCATCTCTCAAAATCCTTCAGTCTGGAAGAAGATCTTGGTCAATAAATGAACAGGCCATCAGTTCCTGTTACTCTCAAATTAAACACAGGGTAATCTTCCGAAAGGAATGCTTTTACAGAAATCAGTCACAGAGAAGGATAGGAAGCTCTCAAACTGGGCCAAGGGGGCCTTGATGATCTCTCTGCATTAAGGGCTACCTATCCCTAGCTATACATGGTTGACTTTGCCCTGGGAAAAGAATCTTGATGTCCAGACTTGGGAAAGAGCCATCAACCAGAATACTAAAGCACTTGTCATAGCCTTAGCTTCTGGATCCAAGAATTTGGTAATCTGTCAAAACAATTAAGTAGCATCACTGGAGCCAGTCTGGCTCAGAAAAACTGCAGTATACAGATTATTAGCAGTTTGCCATCCATTTGCCAAGGTATCCCACCATGATATAAAAAGAAACCGTAATTATCAATTCCACAGGTAAATAGTAACATAGGAATGTAAAACTTCCTTATTTGGCTGGATCTTTTCCTATTGAAAAAGAAGTCTTTCTGTTCAGGGTTGATCATCCCAAGCTCTTTCCAATTATTTGGTTCTATAGACAGCAATTAAAATGCAGAGCTCTGCTGAGTTTTCTTATAGAATTTTGGAGCTATGATCCTGGTCCATGTTTGCATTAGGTAATGCATTGATATTGCAGAAAGAAGGAAGGTTATGTCCTTGTTTCTGGGTGATTTATGGACCTGGATCACTTCACACTCTCTTATTCTGGACAGGATGAAGATAGCAAGTCTTTCCAAGACAGGCCAAAGAAGCATTGATGTCAAGTAGATTCTAGGCTGGCTTCCCAATGAAAATGATTTCCTCAGGGGAGTCGTGCTTAGAACAGAGGAGACAGGCACACTCCCCAGGAAGGAACAAGGATGCTTGTCTGGCCTCCTTGGCCTCAATTTCTCAGCCTCCTCCATGTTAGTGCTTTCTCTCTCCTGGAATTAACTTAATTTATCTTATATATAGTTGGTCATGGTGACAGGTAGGGGCAAGGGATATGATGCATAGAAGGACTGATTTGCAGGAAGAAAAATTTGGGTTTAAGCTTTATCTCTGATATATTTTAGCGTGTGATCATGGACAAATCATATCCCTAAAACTTCAGGTTGCAGATGAATTATTGATCTTGCTTCCTACACCAATGTAATTATAGACTCATCCCTTAATACTTTATCACGAAAAGAATATAAAACAAGATAAAAAAAATTCAGCACATCTCATATGTTGCTTTACCCTGGTAAAAATGTAAATTTCTTGAGAACAAATATGGAGGGATATTCCATCCTGTGAGTCCATGCAATAATGAAATCACAAATCCAGGCACCCTATTCCTGCCCCTCTCCTCATGCTTTGTAGTGATTTATCTTTATATGTGTTATATCCCACTGGCCTACAGAAAGCACTTTGGGAACACGAAAACTAAGACAACTCTGAGGTACCACTTCACACCTCTCAAATTGGCTAAGATGATAGGAAAGGATAATGATAAATTTTGGAGGGGATGTGGGAAAACTGGGGCATTAATACCATGTTGGTAGAGTTGTGAACTGATTCAACTATCTGGAGAGAAATTTGGAACAATGCCCAAAGGACTATCAAACCGTGCATATCCTTTGATCCAACAGTGTTTCTACTGGCTTATATCCTAAAGTGATCTTAAAGGAGGGAAAGGGACCTGTACGTGCAAAAATGTTTGTGGCAGCCCTCTTTGTAGTGAGAAGAAACTGAAACTGAGTGGATGCTATCAGTAGGGGAATAATTGAATTAATTGTGATATGTGAATGTTATGGAATATTATTGTCCTATAAGAAATGACCAGCAGGATGATTTCAGAGAGGCCTGGAGAGACTAACAGGAACTGATGCTGAGGGAAATGAGCAGAACCAGGAGATCATTATACACAGCAACAAGAAGACTATATGATGACCATTTCTGATGGACATGACTCTCTTCAGCAATGAGAGAATTGAGGCCACTTCCAATTATGGTAGAAGACATTGGGCATGTCATGTCACAGTATTGTGTCATTTCCTCTTTCAAATATAGTAGTAGATGAGAACTATATCAAAGTAATATGGTCCAAGGGAAATGATTCTAGGGTTATGAATCAGAGGACCCGGCTCTGCCTATGTAATCCATGTAATTTAGGGCTAGCCATTTTATCTCTTTCCTCAGTTCCCTCACTTGTAAAATGCAAGGGTTGATTTTTACAGCCCCTAAGATTTTAGCTTCATTAAGAATAACAAATATCAGTGGTTATGTATTTGTTAGTTTTGGGGGTGAAGCGAGGTGATGCAAGGGAGTCAGAAAGCCTTCAGTTCAAATTTGGCCTCATGCACTTACTACTGTGTGATGTTGGGCAACTCCTTTAATGCTTTTTCCCCCTCAGTTTCCTTATGTGTAAAATAAGCAGGAGATGAGGAAATGGTAAATCACTCCAGTATCTCTGCCAAGAAAACTTCAAATGAGGTCATGAAGAGTCTGACATGACTAAACAACTGAACAACAAAAGTTCCCATCACTTCCTCTTCCTTCTGTGCTCTGCTGCCTGGGAGGAAAAATCTGTTTTCTTTCTTCCACATCTGGGGCCTTACTCTGATCACTGACTCTTAATAGCTTCTTCGTCAGATGAGTCAGAATTCTGGATCTTATAAAAAGTAGACCATGTACTTTTCTCAATCCTGACCCAAAAGAGAATTTTTACAGGCTTCTCAATCTCTCCTGCCCCTGTGAACTCTTAAACTGGAAAGAACTACTGAGCTAGAACAAATGGGATTAGATGTGATTTCCTAAGAGGAAAATTATCAATTGGTTAACAGCTGCCCGACCAAAAGTTGGGGACACATTCATGGACATGAAGAGAAAAATAGTATTTCTGAACCTCTGGATGCTCTTTCAGGATCCAGTCGAGTTAATATAAAAGTGAAAGCAAGAGAGGAATCAAGAAATTTAGAACAGAAAAGGGTCTTAGGTACCACTTAATCTAGCCCCTCATTTTATAGAGGGGAAGAAGGAGGCCTGAAAAAGAGATGTAACTTCCCTATGCTGCTCAAAGACAAAGTTTCTTGGAAAAATGCGTTGCGAGACCTGAATCTTACTTCCATTTTTGTCATGAACTTACTATGATTCTGGGTAAAATATTTTCCTTTTCTGGAAATGATCAGTTTGATCTTTTGTAAATTCAACTTCAATTCAATTCTACAAACATCTATAGGGACTTAGGGACTCCCAATCAATCACCAAGCATTTAGCAATTGTGTGTCAAAAACTGGTTAGTCTTTGGGGATAGACAACTGAAGGAATAGGACTTATTGTGCAGAAACTTATGTTCTGTTATATAAAACCATGAGTCCTTCTGATTTCAGCCCCAGTGTTCTGTGCCCTATGGAGCCCATTAGTGCTTCTAACCTAGATTACAATAAACGCCTCATTATTCTCCCTGCCTCTCAGTTTCTTCTCTCTTAAATTCATCCTCCACACCTGCCAAAGTGATTTTCCTAAACTATAAGTGTGATCTCATTACTCCCCTACTCAATAAACTTCACTGGCTCCCCATTAAATCCAGAAATAAAAATAACTCTCTTTGCTTGGTATTTAAAGCCTTCCCCTTCTTATTTCTTATGTTTTTACATAATGGTCCCCTCACTTGCTTTAATATCCAGCTCCAATGGTCTTCCACTGTTTCTCACACAGGAAACTCCACATTTTATTTCCATGTCCTACATTGGATTCCCCCCATAACTCATATGCTCTGCTTAATTATTTCTGTCTCTTGGGATGCTTGACTCCTTTTAAGATATCTTAAATGATTCTTTACAAGGAGTCTTTTCCCATTCTCTTCAGCTGTAGAGGAAACCATTCCCTCTTTAAGGATTTATTCTATATTTATACATACATTATATAGATGGCTGTGTATGTCTGCACACATGCAAACATATTCAGAAATATATTTTTCCAAATTATATCTCCCATTAGAATGTAAGATCCTTGAGAATAAAAGCTATTTTTACTGTGGAAATGTTTTCAATTGATTACAAACTACTAGCTAGATACAAAGGAAGCAAAGATAAAAAGGACAAATATTCAAGTGGAATAAAATATAATGTCCTTGACAAGGATCATCTCTTTTACGTATTCATATTTCTAGTATCTAGCAGACATAGATCAGGGCCTTAATAAACACTTGTGCTTATCACCTACCAGAGGGGAAAAATATAAATTTTAAAATGATTACAAGATAATTGGAAAAAAATATAATGTCAGGTTACTTATAAAGTTAGAGATAAAAAAGATCCCTAAGATCTTAAAAGGGATCCACATAAAACATGAAACCTGTCAACCTTCCATCTGGGTCCCAGAGTTAGTGATGAGAAACACCTTGAAGATTCTAAGGTTTTTAGGGGTCATGGATGCCTTTGGCAGTATAGTAGAGCCAAAAGACTCTTCAGATTTATGTCTGTAATTCATGAAAGAAAATACATAGGCTTACAAAAGAAACCAATTAGACTGAAAAACAGTTATCAATTAAAAAACAGATTCCAATTTAAGAACCTCTGATCTAACCTAATCTCCTTAATTCATAGAAACTGTGACCCAGAAAATGGAAAATGTAATATGCAGGTCATTTTCATAAGAATTGCAATATTTGCCAGGCATGAAAACTTACAGAAGGATCTATGGTGAATATATCCATCAATTAGCCAATCAATAAACAATTATTCATTTAACACCTTCTAAGTGACAGACACTGCCCTACATTAATTGCAAAGCTACACAGACATAAGGGAGAGAGTCTTTCTTTGCCCTCAATCTAGCCAGAGGGTACAAGAGGAAAATAACAGCCATTGTTGAAATGGAACTAAATTCAGACATAAAAAGGGGTATCTCACACAACACATTTATATGATGATAATGAGGAAAGAAGGCAATCACTTAAAGAAGTCAATAGATGAGGATATTCTTTGAAATGAATACTTGTCTGAATACAGATATGTTGACAAGGTTTGAACATAGGTTTAATGTGTTTGTTATTTTATTTGAAAAAACAAATAAACAAAATACTTGTTTTTTATAAAATACTTTTCTGTATCAAACATAGTATGGAATATGTATACAAATTCTTTTAGGTCAAAGATTCAGAATTGGAAGAAATCTCAGAGGCCATAGAATCCAACCCTCATATGAACAAGAGTCCCCTTAACAACCTACTCAATACATGGTCTCCCAGTCTTTGTTGAAGACTTATAATAAGTAGGAACTCACTCTGTCCAGAAGTAGCCCATTAAAACTTTCAATAGCTGTCATTTCAGGAAGCATTTCTTTGCATTAAACTTATTTACTTCTCTACATCATCCATCCACTTCTCCCAATTTTGCTTCTTCAGACCAGCTGAGCAAAACAAAGCTAATAATATGCCTTCTCTATAGCAGCTTTTACAATGCCTGTAAGTATAGCAAGTATTGCTCATCTTCAGGCTAAATTACTTCAATTTCTTCAACCTCTCATCATATACTATGGCCCCAATATCCTTTACTATTCTGGTTGTCTTCTTTTGGAAGAACTCCCATTTATCAAGGGCTTTTCAAGAAATATGATACCCTGAATTAAACATAGCATTCCAGTTGCTATCCATCAGAATTGAAAATTGTGTGTCCATCAACTCTTGTGTTCTGGACCCCCTGACTCTTTTTGAAAAAGGGAATTTTTACTTTAATGGTTATGTCTTGCATTTTACAATGCCTTAATTAATTAAAATATTATACCTCCTTATCAATGCAGGGAACCATCCCTTGAAACAAAGAATAAAAAAGCATTAAAAATGTTCAGAAATGCAGAAAAAGCATTTGATAAAATCCAACATTCATTCCTACTAAAAACGCTTGAGAGTATAGGAATAAATGGACTATTCCTTAAAATAATAAGCAGCATATATTTAAAACCTTCAGTAAACATCATATGAAATGGTGATAAACTAGAACCTTTCCCTGTAAGATCAGGAGTGAAACAAGGTTGCCCACTATCACCATTACTATTCAATATAGTACTAGAAACTCTAGCCTCGGCAATAAGAGCCGAGAAAGAGATTCAAGGAATTAGAGTAGGAAATGAAGAAATCAAATTGTCACTTTTCGCAGATGACATGATGGTATACTTAGAGAACCCCAAAGACTCTGCTAAAAAGCTATTATAAATAATTCAGAATTTTAGCAAAGTCGCAGGATACAAAATAAATCCACATAAATCCTCAGGATTTTTATACATTACCAACACAATCCAACAGCAAGAGATACAAAGAGAAATTCCATTCAAAATAACAGTCGATAGTATAAAATATTTGGGAATATATCTACCAAAGGAGAGTCCGGAATTATATGACAAAAATTACAAAACACTTGCCACAAAAATAAAGTCAGATTTAAATAATTGGAAAGACATTCAGTGTTCTTGGATAAGCCGAGCGAATATAATAAAGATGACAATACTCCCCAAACTAATCTATTTATTTAGTGCTATACCAATCAGACTCCCAAGAAACTATTTTAATGACCTAGAAAAAATAACAACAAAATTCATATGGAAGAATAAAAGGTCGAGAATTGCAAGGGAACTAATGAAAAAAAAGTCAGAGGACAGTGGTCTAAGTGTACCTGATTTAAAGCTATATTATAAAGCAACAGTCACCAAAACCATTTGGTATTGGCTAAGAAATAGACTAGTTGATCAGTGGCATAGGTTAGGTTCACAGGGCAAGATAGTGAATAAAAATAGCAATCTAATCTTTGACAAACCCAAAGATCCCAAATTTTGGGATAAGAATTCATTATTTGACAAAAACTGCTGGGAAAACTGGAAATTAATATGGCAGAAACTAGGCATGGACCCACATTTAACACCACATACTAAGATACGATCAAAATGGGTCCAAGATTTAGGCATAAAGAATGAAATCATAAATAAATTGGAGGAACATGGGATGGTTTACCTCTCAGACTTGTGGAGGAGGAAGGAGTTTGTGTCCAAGGGAGAACTAGAGACCATTATTGATCACAAAATAGAAAATTTTGATTACACCAAATTAAAAAGTTTCTGCACAAACAAAACTAATGCAAACAAGATTAGAAGGGAAGTAACAAATTGGGAAAAAAATTTTACAGTTAAAGGTTCTGATAAAGGCCTCATCTCCAAAATATACAGAGAATTGACTTTAATTTATAAGAAATCAAGCCATTCTCCAATTGATAAATGGTCAAAGGATATGAACAGACAATTTTCAAATGATGAAATTAAAACTATTTCCACTCATATGAAAGAGTGTTCCAAATCACTATTGATCAGAGAAATGCAAATTAAGACAACTCTGAGGTATCATTACACACCTGTCAGATTGGCTAAGATGACAGGAACAAATAATGATGAATGTTGGAGGGGCTGTGGGAAAACTGGGACATTGATGCATTGTTGGTGGAGTTGTGAAAGAATCCAACCATTCTGGAGAGCAATCTGGAATTATGCCCAAAAAGTTATCAAAATGTGCATACCCTTTGACCCAGCCATACTACTACTGGGCTTATACCCCAAGGAACTACTAAAGAAGGGAAAGGGACCTGTATGTGCCAAAATGTTTGTGGCAGCCCTTTTCATAGTGGCTAGAAGCTGGAAGATGAATGGATGTCCATCAATTGGAGAATGGTTGGGTAAACTATGGTATATGAATGTTATGGAATGTTATTGTTCTATAAGAAATGACCAACAGGAGAAATACAGAGAGGCTTGGAGAGACTTACATCAACTGATGCTGAGTGAAACGAGCAGAACCAGAAGATCATTATACACTTCAACAATGATATTGTACGAGGATGTATGCTGATGGAAGTGGATTTCTTCAACATAGAGAAGAGCTAATCCAATTCCAATTGATTAATGATGGACAGAATCAGCTACATCCAGAAAAGGAACACTGGGAAATGAATGTAAACTGTTATTTTTACCTTCTGAATCCAATTCTTCCTGTGCAACAAAAAATTCAGTTCTACACACATATATTGTATCTAGAATATAATGTAATATATTGAACATATATAAGACTGCTTGCCATCTGGGGGAGGGGGTTAGGGGAGGAAGGGAAAAAATCTGAATAGAAGTAAGTGCAAGGGATAATGTTGTAAAAAATTACCCATGCATATGTACTATCAAAAATGTTATAATTATAAAATAAAATAAAAAATTTAAAAAAATGTTCAGAAAGACCAACTGAGTCTGAAAGTCTACCCAATGTAACCTGACAGTCATTAGTTTGTTTTCTTTCTTACAATTTGTACCATTGTCTCATATTGAGCTTACCAGTCCACTAAATACTTAACATTCTCTTTTTTCACATGTACCATTGTCCTTTTTTTTTTTACTTCTCAGTGGATTTTGAACCTACCATTAGAATTTTAAACATCTCTCTTTTGAATTTCATCTTCATTCATGTCTCTAATTTTCCCTTGGTCCATGGTCACCGTAAACTAACCCAGCTGGCTAGTTTTTTATAAGTGCTTTAATGGATTTGTGATTTCATCATTTTGTTATTCCATTCAACAATAAGCAACTCATTTCATCCCTGCCTTATCATCTTATCCATGACCTCTAATAAATCCTACTAGGGAGAGGAGCTCTGTTCAACATGCTAAGGACTTTGATATTGGTCTCCAGGCAATGAAGGATTCCAACTATCTAGCAATGATTCTTTGTTCTGATTATATGACTCACCATTTTTTCCCATTATATATCCTTTTGATAATACTTTTTAATGATATTTCTTTATTTTTGTCTATGCTTCATCA
Source organism: Sminthopsis crassicaudata (assembly GCF_048593235.1). NCBI lineage: Eukaryota > Metazoa > Chordata > Mammalia > Dasyuromorphia > Dasyuridae > Sminthopsis > Sminthopsis crassicaudata. Next base: position 628,447,348 of record NC_133619.1, read on the forward strand.
CTGATAATATGTTGTAAGCTTTCTGTACCCACAATACATTTGTATCTTTGGATGAATTGCAATTTTTGATTTCTCAGGGATGACAACATTCCATGATTCTCACCAATCATCATCAGAAGAATCTTTGGTGCTAAGAAAGATACTTTTTCTCTTGGAACACAGGATTTTGCAAGGGTGAATGTTAAAAACTATATATACATGTATTTTGAAAATTAATTAATAATTAATTTAAAAGTAAAAATAATTAATTAAAAAAGAAAAAAAAACTCATGACCAAGCAGCATGATTCTATAGGACCAGTGAGGAAACCTCCTATCTACTTCCTGACAGAGTAAGAGTTGTGGCATGAGCCATATACAGCCTTGGATATGACCTCTATGTGGATTTGTTTTGTTTTACTATATTATTTATTCCAAGAGTATTTATTTTTTTATTTTTGTTTGGGGGAAGTAAAAGGAAATAAAGAGGCTAGTGATAATGTTGCTATAAAAAAAGAAAAGAAAAAGATTATTGAAGTATTTTAAGAAATAGAAGATAATCTAAGAAAGTTGGGCCACAAATAGAACAATTATTAGAAACTAATATATTGAATTTATTACATACCTTTAAAGACTCTATGTAATATAGTTTGGTAATTTCATATGTAAGCCTCTTTTCTGTTCTTTCTATATGGAAACGCTTATGTTTGTTGGTATTTGTCAAGTGGACAATAACACAATTTTTTTTTAAAGAATAAAGAATTTTGTTCAAAAGAAAAAAAAAAAAGAGATGAATGTTTGTTTCAGAGAGAGCTTTGGATCATGAAAGCAGTGTAATTTCCCAAATGCAATCTAGCCCACTCTCTTCCTCCAACTCAATCCTGGACTTAGATCACTGTCCATTCTCAGTGTCTTTCCCTCATCTATGTATTTATGTTGATGTACCAGCTCTGTGGGCCTTTCCATTATGATCAGTAAAATGCACATCCTTCATTCCCTTGTTTGGTTTTGTTTTGTTTTTTCCCACATCGAAACTTTGCACAAATGCATTTGAGAGATCTTTAGGAAACTTGAGTTTTCTAGTGACTCATGAATAAAACTGCATCTGTTTATTTATTTTAACAATCATTTTTGCAAAGTTCATTTGGGGATAAATTGAGGTTACTTATTGATAGTACTTAATAAGAAATAACTCCAGGCAAGAAGAAAAAAATATCAGATATCCATTCTCCAGGCTTACTCATCTTTGGGTTTTCCTTGCATAAGATAGAATATGATCACAAATGTTGCGCATACTATTTCAGCTAGAAGAATTCCTATGGCATAGTCATATAAGAAAGTATCAAGCAGAGGTGAAGATGTGAAATGACAGGGGAGTTTTAGGGAGATAACCTTCCTCCCTTCTTACTCTTACATTTCCAAAGCACCCAGGACTCCCCAGGCTTTCTTTTCCCTCCATCAAGATGGTCTAGTCAATTCAGTTCCACATGTCTGATAACTCTGAATATGCTAACTCTCTCAAGGGTGTTTTATATTCTGACAAAGAACAACTTCAATTTAGTAGTTTTCAGTTGTGTCTGACTCATTGTAACCACATTTCAGGTTTTCTTAGCAAAGACACTAGAGTGGTTGGCCATTTCCCTCTCCAGCTCATTTACAGATGAGGAAATTGAGGCAAACTGAATGAAGTGACTTGTCCAGAGTCACACAGCTAGGAAGTGTTTGAAGTAAGATTTGAATTCAGCAATTCAGAATCTTTCTGATTCTAGCCCAGTGCTCTACCTGTACAACTTAGTTTCCTAAATACAAAGCCCTAAGCTAAACCGGTACATATCTAGGAGGAACATGCTATGCAATTCAATTCAGAAAATATTTATTAAATATCTAATATCTAAAGTACTATACCAGCCCTGGAATTAGAAAGACAAAAATAAAATGGTAACTGCCCTCAAAAAGTTTAAATTTTACTGGAAGAATATAGAATAGGCACAAGGTGAGTTAATAGAATATACACAAAGTAGTAAAATAGACTTTTGAGAGAGAAAGAAGGGAACTAATGGGGGACATGACAAGAGTGTTCTCCAGAGGGAGATGGTTCCTGACCTCTGCTCTGAAAGACACTAAGGATGCTATGAGACAAAAGTGAAAGACAAAAGATGACCCATATCACAAATTCAGGTGATGGCATGGTGTGTCTAAGGGAACACCTATTAAGCCAGTTTAACTGGAAGTAATGAGCTCCTAAATGGTGAGTTTGATGGACAGAGAGAAATTTAAGAATTGAGAAAAATTGTTCCCTGGGGCAGGCAGGAAGATCATTACCTATCTCTATCATCTGATAGAGATGAGTTTAGTTTGTGGTTCCACCTTCCATGCAGGTAATCCAGAGAGAAATCCAAGTTATGTCAAGTCCCTGAGACTAAATTCCCTATGTAAATTTACTTATGGCCCATCCCATGCCCATTGCCCTCCTTTGGGTCATTCTGCCACTGGCACTCCACCTTATGGAATCTTTTCCCTTTATTTCTCCCTCATGCCATATGATATTACTCCTAACTTTACTATGCTTTTCAATCCCACTTCTCCTCCTTATAGCTAACTAACCCTTTTAGGCCCTTTTAGGATTTAGGCTATCAACTAAGAGAATGCCCCAATCTCATCGTGCTCCCTTTCTCTTGAACAAATTCTTCCACTGAAGAACTTGTCTTTCATATGCTCTCCCATTCTATTTCATATTTCCTATTCTTGTTGCCTATTATACCTCCAATTTTATAGTTAACCTCTTCCCTAAATAAGCCTGATTTTTGCCAAAAAGAATGGTCATTGTGAATTCTTCACATGACCAGACAACATTTCTTACTTCTTCCAAAGTACATCATCTGGTGCCAAAATTACAAAAATCGATGCAACATCAGAAGGAAGAGTGCAATATAAAATTTGACCAGAGAATTAGGTAAGAAACAGATCCATACAGGGGTTTCCATAGTGGAAATGGTTTGTATTTTATCCCAGAAGTACTAGGGAGCCACTAAAGATATGTAAGTAAAGGAGTGAAATGATCATATCTGTTTGGGGGCACTTTGATATAGGAGAAATGGATAAAATGTGGAGAATCTAGAAAGTGAGAAAGAAGGTGAAAGACCATTAGATAACATCAGTGAATAATAAATAGAGAAAGGATTTGGGATAGAGGATGGGAAAGGACTGTTCATACAAACTCCAATGTTCAAATCCTGGAGGTGAGCACTTACTTGTAAGGTTAGCCATAACATGAGCATTGAACAGATTTTTTTTTTACTAAGGTAGAATTATTTTCCACTTAAACAATAAAAATGGTTATTCTCTATTGGGTTCATTTTGTCAGATCCTTCTCATTTAAATTGGCATGATGACTCTGAATCTAGCTTCTATTCTTTCCTTTCTGGGTCAGAGCCATTCCCTGAAGCTCTTCAGAATGTAGCTAGGTAAAGTTGTGGGTCAAGTTCAGCTGAGCTCTGGCACCACTTGTCTATTTTAATGCTTAATATTGGTGCTACTGAAAGCTCAGACCAATCCACTTTTAAGAAGAGTCCTGGCTCCCAAGCTAATCCTGCCAAAAATTCTGAATAAGAAAAGTTTGAGGAAAGGATAGAGATGAAGGCCCTAAGCTGAGCGAGATATGTTGAAGAATAAAAAATGGTCCCAGCCCTCAAAAGTCATACATTCTTTAACAAGGGAGATAACACAAAGCCCCAGTTAACTGCAGTAGGCTATTTTGTGGCATCATGGGAAGTCTAAAGAATAATCATGGAGAAGCAGGGTGGTATAATAAAGGAAGCTCTGGGTATGGGGTCCAAGGAGCTGAATTCAAATTCCCATTCTGCCACTTAGGAATCTTGACTAAGAAAGCTCCTCAAAGATCATCAAATCCAAACCTCTTTTTTAAACAAAGAACATTTTTAAATGAAGATTTTAAATTGTCTTTCCATGTAACTGGGGAAAAAAATAAAATGGTATTTAAAGAAATCAAAAACAAACAAAAAGGACAAGAAAATTGGAGCTGAGCGGTGAAGAAACTTGCCCAGAGTTGCACAGATGGTAAGTGACTAAGGCAGGAGTGAATCCAGGGCTCCTTGGGACTTTGTGCCAGGCACTTAACAAGTCAAGGACTTGAGAATTTATTAAGCATTTACTAAGTGCTGACTTGGTACTAAGCATTGTGAATATAAATACAAGCCAAGAGAAAAATAGTCCCTGTCCTCAGAATGCTTACATTGTAATGGGAAGAGATAATCCATGATAGGAAGTTAAAAAGGGAGGGCTATTTTTTTTCTCAATTTTTTCTTTTCTTCCTTCTTTATCTGATTTTTTTTGCACAACAAAATAACTGTATAAATATGTATACATATATTGGATCTAACATGTATTTCAACATATTTAACATGTATTAGACTACCTGACAGATGGGGAGGAGGTGGGGGAAGAAGGGGAAAATTTGCAACAAAAGGTTATACGAGGGTCAATGTTGGAAAAATTACTTACATATATGCTTTGTAAACAAAAAAAAATTAATAAAAAAAAGAGGGAAGGCTAGAAGGGGCAAGGATTGAGAAAGTCCAAGAGTTCTCATTCTCCTCAAAATGGAGGTTCTTTGGAAAAATCAGCCAATTAAAGGGAGGGGTTTTGCTTCAGGGCATGGGAAGGAATCTGAGGAAGGAAAGAGCCTCCATAGTGGAGAGGTTTCTCCGTAATATAATGAAATTCTTGTGTCAGGAATGCAATCTAGAGAAAAACTTATCTGTGCCTCAGTTTCCTCACCTATAAAATGAGGGGACTGGATGAGATAAGTTTAAGCCATCTTGTATAGCTTGCCTTGGAGTGTAATATAATGGGATTTGAAAAAAAAAGAAAAAGAAAAAGAAAAAGAAAGCCCCATATAAATCTGACCAAATATCTAGATAAACTTTCTTTTTCCTCAGTGCCTTCTTAATATACTTCTGCAAAAACAATGAATGAATGAATGAATGAAAGGATTTCTTCCCATTGAAACCCTAGCCTATGTCTCACAGAGCAAAGGGCTAAGACTCCAAGCACCTGGTTGAAGGAATCCCAGAATTCCAAGGTACAGGGAACTCCTTTCCCCACCTGTACAATCCCTGCCAACCTCAGGAAAGCAGAAACAAGGTGGAGATTATCCTGAGCTCTTTGCTACCTCCTGGGAATTCCCGGGTGGGGGACATTGCCCTCCAAGGGCTGAATGGGGTTGGCCACACTCTGGTGAGCATCCTGCCTCCTCCCGCGTGTGGCTGCTGGCTGAGGGAGACACTGGCCGTTCGTGGCCTTTGACACCATTCTCTGTTGCAGTCTGTGGCAATTTTGCCCGCTGTCAGGGCTGCTGAAAACATGGGCTCCGAACGGAGCTCCCCAAACACTGCGGGCATTTAGCGCGCTGGGCGTTCACAGTGGGGCATTTCATCAAACTGTCTGAAGTCACACTCGATGTTTGTCCAATCCAGACAAAGGGATTCTGTATGAGTTTGGCTGCTTAATCTAAACACTGCACCTGTCTCTTTGATTTATGTAACTCTTCCCCCCAGGATTTTAAACCAATAACGGGCCAGAGAACACTTCAGTTCCAACAGAACTCTCCCAGAAGTTTATCTTTGCAATATTTCCAAATCCGCCGGAATTCCAGTGCCAAGGCCCTATTATTTAGCTTATATATCATGCAGGTTATAAAACACTAAACCGTAATCCTGCCGAGAAATGGTCCATTTCAATTCCCCTTCAGCGAGAAGTCCATATAAAAACACTGCCAAGGAAAGGCTGTCTGAGATCAAATCGCGGAGACTAAGTAGCATTGCTACATTTAACTTCACGATTTTTACTAGGATGGAAACAATTTTATATCTAGCTAGCTAGTTATTGAGCTAGCAGAAAGGGAGGAAAAGCAAAGTCCCAACTTCAACCACACGCTCGAGAGATTGCTTAACCCTAGTGTTTGCATCTGATTCCCTGGATATATCTGAGAGAAGTCTTGGAAAGTAGCCATCAGAGCCTGGCCTTGTTACGGAAGGCACAGCAAAGCTCCCTGACAAAGGAAAAGCCCAGCTGACCCATTAGCTTTCAAAATTGGAAGCTTAGGCGACTTAGCATTAAGACTGCGACAGAACGAGAGCAAAAAGAATTAATCAGGTAGGGTGATGGCAAACCAAGACCATAGAAAAGACTTCCATGTTCGTTCAGTCCAAATTTCTCATTTTACAGATGAGGAAACTGAGGCTCAGATAAAAGAAAGTGATTGACTTGCCTAAGATTACTCAAATAATAAACATCAGATGTGGGATTTGAACTCAAGTCTTCTGGTTCAGGAGCCAATATTCCTTTTTATTTAATTCATTAGAACAGAACTCATAGACATTTCTCAAGTAGTAAGGGGCAGCTATTTGGCACAGTGGATAGAGCACCTGGTCTGGAGTCAGGAAGAGACTTTATCTTCCTGAGTTCGGATTGACCTCTGAGCTATATGACTCTGAGCAAGTTCCTCATCTGTAAAATGAACTGGAGAAGGAATGGGAAACCATTCTAGTATCTTTGCCAAAAAAAATTCAAAATAGGGTCATGAAGATTCGTACATCATGAAATGTCTCAAAAATAACAATAACAAAGCAATTAAACTGGCCCCTTGCTTTTCCCTCTACAGACACCTGCTTCCTCTATGCCTTTCTCTAGGCTGTTCTCTCTGACTGGAAAGTCCTCCTTTCTCATCTTTCTCCTAAAGAATTTCTAGCTGGCTTATTAAATTACAGTTCTGTTTCCCTCATTTCTGACTTCATCCTCTTGAAACTGCTTTTCATTATTTTGTCATAGGATCAAAATTGAACGACCTGGGGACTTTTTTTGTTCTCCACAGTTTCTAATGATAATAGCTAGCATTTATTCACCTAGGACTATTAAATTTGTAAAACACTTTACCAGTATTATCTCATTCTATCTTTACAATCTGACAAGAAAGCATTATTATTCTCATTTTGCAAATTAGGAAACTCAAATGTACAGAAGATAAGTGAACTGCAGTTTCACATAGCCGTTAAGTATCAGATGAAGAACTTGAACTCAGGTATTCAGGTCCAGAGCTCTAACAATTGAAATACCTACTTGACTTCAGTAAAATATGCTAAGACTATCATGCGTGTGTCTGTGTGTATGTGTGTTTGTGTGTGTGTCTGTGTATGTATGTATGTGTGTGGGGAGAGAGATTGATCTGTGTGTGTGTATATATATATATATACATATATATATTATATATATAAGAATACATATACATAAATAGAAAATTCATACATGTTCGAATGTATATATACACATATATATATACATGTATGTATGTGTATTATATATGTATATGCTCTCTCTGTAGATATAATTGTAAATACAATATTCTTATAGTGACTCCTCCAATAGATGGTAAGCTCACTAAAATAAGATACTTCTATGTTTGTCTTTATATCATCAGAGCCTAATATGTGCTTGACATATAGTAAGCACTATATAAATGTTACTTGTTGAAATTCTGCCTCAGAAACTTACTAGCTGTGTGACTCTGGACAAGTGATTTAATCTGTTTGTTTCACTTTCCTCAACTGTAAAATGATAATGATAATAGCATTTACTTTCCAGGGTTGTTGTGAGGATCAAATGAGATAATTTTAAGATGCTTATTATAAGTATCTGCACATAGCAAGTGCCATATAAAATTTATTTGTTTTGTGATCTTGGACAGATCACTTAATTGCTGCCTGCCTCAAAAATGGGGATAATAGCAGCACCTACCTCATAGAGTTATTGGGAAAATAAAATGAGATAAACTTTGCAAACCATTCTGCAAAATTGAAAGCATTATATAAATTCTAGTCATTATTATTTTCCTCATTCATTAATTCATTGAGATATTTAAAGGCAGCTTCTTAACTTAAATTTTTCCCTTCCAATTATTTTCTACTTGAGAAGATTTCAAAGCCCCTCGCCACCTTGGTTATTTTTAATGGGTAATTGGAGTTACTCAATGCCTTCTTTAAATGAAACATTCAGAAGTGAAGACAACATTTCATTTGCAACCTGACTGATTCTGACTTATTGTTTGTCATATCACATGATTGTTCCATATTGAGCTTGCATTTATTTTTATTTTTCTTTCTTTTTCCCTTTTCCTTTCTTTTCCCTTTCTTTCTTTCTTTCTTTCTTTCTTTCTTTCTTTCTTTCTTTCTTTCTTTCTTTCTTTCTTTCTTTCTTTCTTTCTTTCTTTCTTTCTTTCTTTCTTTCTTTCTTTCTTTCTTTCTTTCTTTCTTTCTCTCTCTTTCTTTCTCTCTTTCTCTCTCTTTCTTTCTTTCTTTTCTTTCTTTCTTTCTCTCTCTCTTCTTCTTCTTCTTCTTCTTTTTCTTCTTCTTCTTCTTTTTCTTCTGCTTCTTCCTTTCATTTAGAAACACATTTCACAACTATTTGGGAAATATTTGTTGATTTTTTAAAAATCAGTGGAAAAAATCATCATGATCATAAAGCACTCTACTTCTGATGATGAGGCTAACCCTGCCCAAACAGAACTTCCAGTCATGTCCTTTAGTCATTCTGTATATACCTTGTCAAATTGTGTTTCCAACCCTTACCATGTTACATTTAGGTATTGAATTTTACTGACCTAATTCAACAAATATTTTTGCAGTTTCAAGTCTGTTTCTCCCAGATTATTAGCTCATTCTGTCCCCTGTGCCTTTTCCCTTCAGCCCCACTGCTATCTCGACTGACCAAATTGAAGATTTTCCTCCTCCCACCGAGATTTCGAGCCTGCTATGAGTCAAACTCTGGAATTTTATCCAGCTGCTGCTGCTGGAATTTTATTCTTACATTTGGAAGTGTCTAATGCATCCTCTACTGAGCTACGAAATGTGGGAAATGGAAAGAGGCTGCCAAGGCTTCAAGGGAGAGCAGGGCAATCTCCCTGGCATGTGATGGTTGATCTCTCCTCTACTGACTACTGCCACAAATTAAAGCAATTAATCTTGCCTGTATGATCTGAGGGTTCACTGCACAGAAAGAAATCTCTCCATTAGCAGAGACGATAGCTGTTTGAGGGGCTTAGGCACTGCAGATTGCCTACTGGGACTGGCCCTGAGAATATCCCCTGGTGATCTGCCACTGTGTTACATGTAGTGTTTGTGTGTGGGAGGGTATCAAGCAATAATCAATCAATAAATATTATTAAATGTATGCTATGAACAGCTAGGTTGCACAGTGGTTAATGTCAAGTCCAGAGTCAGGAAGATTCATCTTTGTGAGTTTCAAACTGGCCTCAAATACTTACTAGCTGTTTGACCTTAGACAAATCACTTAACCCTATTTGTCTCAATTTCTTATCTGTAAAATGAACTGGAGAAGAACATAGTAAACCACTTTAGTATCTTTGTCAAGAAAACCCCAAGTGGGATCACAAAGAGTCAGCTGTGACTGAACAATAACTATGTGCCAGATTAAAAAAATAAAATAAAATGACCAGCATTGATTGAGCCATTACTGTTTACAAAACACTGTGCCAGGCCCTGAGATGAGATACTCAATTTATAAATGGCATTACCCATGATTTTCCAATCAATCAGTTGCCTAGTAATCTTCAATGACTTCCTTTTGCTTCTAAAATAAACTATAAACATTCCTGTTTGTCTCTTGAAACCATTCATAGTCTGTTACTTTAAGTCTCTATTAAAAACTCAAATCACTGGTTCTATATTGGCCAAAAATAAGTCTCAGCTCAAGTCTCAATTGGTCATTGTTTGGACCCTGATAGTCTCAGAGTGCAAATATCAATTGTTTCTATTATGGCCAGAAATCCTGAAAGTCTCCCCTACCCAGATTGATTTTTTTTTAACTATGTAAAAGAAGTCATTCTTTTTCTCTTTTCTTACCTCACCTTAATCATTGGAGGTTGTCTCAGTTAGACTAAGATCTTGACTTAAAAAGACTCAGGTATCTCACTGCATCTAGAGCCAATTCCAGTTGTCCTGATCTATATCTTGCCATTGGACCCAGATGACTTTAGTGGGGAAAATGAGACAGAGAACTTGCACACTTAAATCCAATTAACTCACATGTCAAGGCATTTCCTTCCTAATGTGTTGGTCCTCTTTGGGAATGAAGGATAAACAATAAAAGTCTATATTTTACCCTTTTTTATTAAAGACCCAGCCCTTTCTAATTATCTCTTATTTATCCTACATATACTTAACTTTTTATATATATTGACTCTCCCTCCCCCATTAGATTATAAGCTTTTTTTTCCCCTGAGGCTAGGATTAAGTGACTTGCCCAGGGTCACACAGCTAGGGAGTGTTAAATGTCTGAGACCAGATTTGAACTCTGGTCTTCCTGAATTCAAGCCTGGTGCTCTATCCACTGCGCCACCTAGCTGCCCCAGATTATAAGCTTTTGAAGGCAAGAACTATCTTTTGCCTATTTTTGTATCCCTGCTACTTAGCACAGTGCCTGAGAACTAGAGAAAGTGCTAGATAAACATTACTAATTAATTATTCCAATCTTTCTTTCCAGAATATATTCATTTTTCTATGATGGTCTCCATATTCCTGATAATCCATTTGATTTGTTCTTCTCTGTACATGACTCTCCATATCCTATCTTTGTGCCTTTGTTCAGGGCCCCTGAACTCTCTGTTGTTATCTCTGTGTCCTGGCATCTTTGGCTCCCTTCTGGGCACAGTTTAAGCATTAGCTCCCATGTGATTGCTTTCCTGATCTCCCTGGGAATTAATGTTCCCACAACTCCAAATTACTTAGTATTAATTTTTAAATGTATCTCATATTTCCCTAACTGTATACATACTGTATCTCCAACTAGAATGCAGGCTTCTTGAGAACAGGGACTGTTTGTTTTTTATATTTATATCCCCAGTGTCCTACACAATGCGGTATATAATGAGATTAAATATATTCCTGCTGAATTGAAATGAATGAGAAATCCAGTCTTGCCTGGATACAATATAGTCTTGTGTGAATGGAGAGGAAATATCAATAGAGAAAGCTAAAATACACAAAAGTACACAAAAAATAAATTGGAGAGGAATAAAACAGATTGCTAGGGGAAGTTGGAGGATCACAGAGATGTATTGCTAAGAAGGATTTTAGAAATGATCATGTCCATTGTCTTCACTTTATTGTATAGAAAATTGTAACCTGGGGAAGGGAAAGAACTTGTCCAAAGACAGATAAGTAGCAAAAAGTAAACTCAGATTGTCTGTCTCTAAGGGCATTGTTCCTTCCACAGCACTGTACTAGAGAGCCAACTTTGCCAGATTAGAATGACTCAAGCTTTTTTGTGACTCAGATAAAATAATATACATAAAGCATATAGTAACCTTTAAAGTATAATAGAAACGATAGTGGTTGTTAATGTTGCTGTTATTATTCATTAATATTTTATATTCTTGTGATTTGAGATGTGTATTTTATAGATGAGGGACATAAAACTCCAGGAGGTTAAAAGATCTTATCCCAATCACATAGCTAGAAAGTGTCATGAACAAATCACTATTGATCAGAGAAATGCAAATTAAGACAACTCTGAGGTATCATTACACACCTGTCAGATTGGCTAAAATGACAGGAACAAATAATGATGAATGTTGGAGGGGCTGTGGGAAAACTGGGACACTGATGCATTGTTGGTGGAGTTGTGAAAGAATCCAACCATTCTGGAGAGCAATCTGGAATTATGCCCAAAAAGTTATCAAAATGTGCATACCCTTTGACCCAGCCATACTACTACTGGGCTTATACCCCAAGGAACTACTAGAGAAGGGAAAGGGTCCTGTATGTGCCAAAATGTTTGTGGCAGCCCTTTTCATAGTGGCTAGAAGCTGGAAGATGAATGGATGTCCATCAATTGGAGAATGGTTGGGTAAACTATGGTATATGAATGTTATGGAATATTACTGTTCTATAAGAAATGACCAACAGGAGAAATACAGAGAGGCTTGGAGAGACTTACATCAACTGATGCTGAGTGAAACGAGCAGAACCAGAAGATCATTATACACTTCAACAATGATACTGTACGAGGATGTATGCTGATGGAAGTGGATTTCTTCAACATAGAGAAGAGCTAATCCAATTCCAATTGATTAATGATGGACAGAACCAGCTACATCCAGAAAAGGACTGGGAAATGAATGTAAACTGTTATTTTTACCTTCTGAATCCAATTCTTCCTGTGCAACAAAAAATTCGGTTCTACACACATATATTGTATCTAAATTATACTGTAATATATTTAACATATATAAGACTGCTTGCCATCTGGGGGAGGGGGTTGGGGGAGGAAGGGAAAAAAATCTGAATAGAAGTAAGTGCAAGGGATAATGTTGTAAAAAATTACCCATGCATATGTACTGTCAAAAAATGTTATAATTATAAAATAAAATAAAAAAATTTAAAATTAAAAAAAAAAAGAAAGTGTCATGAAGTAGTCTTGAAATAAGACTTGTCAACTTTGAAACTACTAGTAGCCCTTTCCACCATATAATGTTTTTCTGTGTCTCTGTCTCTCTCTGTCTCTGTCTCTCTGTCTCTGTCTCTCTGTCTCTCTGTCTCTCTCTCTCTCTCTCTCTCTCTCTCTCTCTCTCTCTCTCTCTCTCTCTCTCTCTCTGTGTGTGTGTGTGTGTGTGTGTGTGTGTGTATGTGTGTATGTGTGTCTGTCTCTCTTATTGGGACTGGGGTGGGAAGTGGTGGCATTATGGAAAAAGGAAAACATGAGAAGGTTAATTCAGGGTGCAATTGGAGTCTAATTTTAGTCCCAAGGTCTATCTTTCCTTGTCTCTCCCTTCTTTTCACCCTCCCCCTATTCCTCCCCCCTCTTCCTCTCTCTCTCTCCTTCCCTCCCTCCCTTCCTTCCCTCCTTCCTACCTTCCTTCCTCCCCTCCCTCCCTCCCTTCCTTCCTTCCTTCCTTCCTTCCTTCCTTCCTTCCTTCCTCCCTTCCTTCCTCCTTTCCTTCCTCCCCTTCCTTCCTCCCCTTCCTTCCTTCCTCCCTCCCTTCCTTCCTTCCTTCCTCCCTCCCTTCCTTCCTCCTTTCCTTCCTCCTTTCCTTCCTTCCTTCCTTCCTTCCTTCCTTCCTTCCTTCCTTCCTTCCTCCTTTCCTTCCTCCTTTCCTTCCTTCCTTCCTTCCTTCCTTCCTTCCTTCCTTCCTTCCTTCCTTCCTTCCTTCCTCCTTTCCTTCCTCCTTTCCTTCCTTCCTTCCTTCCTTCTTTCCTTCCTTCCTTCCTTCCTTCCTTCCTTCCTTCCTTCCTTCCTACCTTCCTTCCTTCCTTCCTTCCTTCCTTCCTTCCTTCCTTCCTCTCTTCCTTCCTTCCTTCCTTCCTCCCTCCCTTCCTTCCTCCTTTCCTTCCTCCCCTTCCTTCCTTCCTTCCTTCCTTCCTTCCTTCCTTCCTTCCTTCCTCCCTCCCTTCCTTCCTCCTTTCCTTCCTCCCCTCCCTTCCTTCCTTCCTTCCTTCCTTCCTTCCTTCCTTCCTTCCTTCCTTCCTTCCTTCCTCCCTTCCTTCCTCCTTTCCTTCCTCCCCTTCCTTCCTTCCTTCCTTCCTTCCTTCCTTCCTTCCTCCCTCCCTTCCTTCCTTCCTTCCTCCCTCCCTTCCTTCCTCCTTTCCTTCCTCCTTTCCTTCCTTCCTTCCTTCCTTCCTTCCTTCCTTCCTTCCTTCCTTCCTTCCTTCCTTCCTTCCTTCCTTCCTTCCTCCTTTCCTTCCTCCTTTCCTTCCTTCCTTCCTTCCTCCTTTCCTTCCTCCCCTTCCTTCCTTCCTTCCTTCCTTCCTTCCTTCCTTCCTTCCTTCCTTCCTTCCTTCCTTCCTCCCTCCCTCCCTTCCTTCCTCCTTTCCTTCCTTCCTTCCTTCCTTCCTTCCTTCCTTCCTTCCTTCCTTCCTTCCTTCCTTCCTTCCTTCCTTCCTTCCTTCCTCTCTTCCTTTCCTCTCTTCCTTCCTTCTTTCCTTTTTTTTTTTTTTTATTTTTAATGGATGGGGGAGTTGTGAACAACCTTAATGGTTAGGAGGGTACCTGACACATAGTTAAAAAATAACAAATTCTTTCTGTTTGTGTTATTATGGAATATTAGGTTCTCCTGCAAATTTGGGGGAAGACATTTCTTTCTAACTCCTTCCCTCTACTCTGGACATCTAGGATATCAATGGGAAACATGTAGCTTGGTAACTACAACAGATGGATCTGCTATATAGCCATTTTGGGGAGGTCACAATATGTAAGTTATCTCTACTAAAGCAGAATTCAATCCATCTATGACTTTGTAGACAAATCAATTGGAGTCTCCTGAAATGCATAAATTGCAAAAGGTCATACAGATAATAAACATCAGAGGGAGGGTTCAAATTCAGAATGTTGCTTGTTTTAAACTCTGATCCCAGAATTCTACTAAGGGAAACTAACTGTAAAGAATTATTAAGGGAGATAGAAAGCTAAGTAAATATGTAGATTGATGAATGAATGACTGGTACATATATAGGCAGATAGATATAGATTAAATTGACTGATTTGTACTGAATTCATAAAAATCAGCACATTTGGTGAAAAAGATACTTTATCATCTAGTCAATTCTCTTTATTATAAAGATAATTTAATGAATTCAGAATTCAGAAAGGTTAAAAACTTGTTCATATATATATATATTCATATATATATATATATATACATATATATATATATATTACATAACAAGCAATTTTATGATTTGAATTTGGGATCATTAAAAACAAATCCATTTTTAAAAGTGAATTGAATTCCTGACTCATCTCATACCACTGATGGGATTTTCTAATTTTATTTTATTATAATTTTTAATTCTACAGCCCAAAGTATTGCATCTGCTTTTCCCACAAACCCACCCCCTTTTAGAAAGCTAAGTACTGTGACATCCATCTATTTATTGAAAGTTTGAGAAGCCAAAGTTGCCAATTTCTGCTTGTTGGCATCCTTGGCACCAACACTGATGGATGTAGACCATTTGAAGGATATGTTTTCCCTGAAGCGACAAATGAAAAATGAGCTGGTTTCCTGACAAGTTCCCAGCCTCAATTGTGCATTCTTGGCTACTTCCATATCCTCATCATTTCTGCATTTATGTGAACTGCTCTCTTTTTTCCTCCTTTTTTTTTTCTTTTTAATTTACATATGAGCCTTATTAAATGTGAACTTCAACTATTCCTTAAATGCTGTGTATTTTAGAATTTTTAAAAAAGGGATTAGCCACCAAAGGATACAACTTCAGTCACAATAACTCCTAAAGATTATCTACTAAGGGGGAGAAGGGTTGGTTTGCAGCTGTGAAAAAAGATCCCATGCCAATCAAACAATAAATACCATTTACATAGGTTTTAAGACTTGTAACTTGCCTTATTTCACTTAATCCTCACAATATCTCTCTCTGACATTACCATTCCCTTTTACAGATGAGCAAGCTGAATGTTAAATGACTTGCCCTAGACCACACATCTAGTCAGCACTTAAGGCAGAATTTAAACTCTAACCTTTCTGACTTCTTGCCCACCTTTATTTCCCCTATGTCACCTAGCCACCTGCCTCTACATAATAGAGACCCTTAAAGTGCAATTCAGTCCAACAAGTAGTTATTAAGCACCAACTGTGTGCTAGACTTTGGTCTGGGTACAAGATATACTCTTCCTTCAAAGAGTTTATGTTATGATTTGAAATAAAGCAGATAAACAGATAAGTGTAGGTGTGTATGTTTGTGTATAATTGTAATAAAATTTATTACCAAATGTATATGTGTATATATGTATGTAAGTATATATACATATATACACATATATACACATATACATTTGGTAATAAATTATATATATATATATATATAAACAAACACATGTATATTTGGTAATAAAAATTTATTACCATGTATATGTGTATATGCATATACGCACACATACTCTTTCTTCAGAGAGTTTATGTTACAATTGGGAATAAAGCAGATAAATGTAGGTGTGTATGTTTGTGAATAAATTGTACAAGGTTTACAAGACATACTCTTCCTTCAAAGTGTTTATGTTAAGATTGGAAATAAAGCAGATAAACAGATAAGTGTAGGTGTGTATGTTTGTGTATAAATTGTATATATTATACATTTTATATATCACACGCAGATATGTTATATACAATTTATACATAAACATATATATGTGTGTATGCAGACATATATATGTAGGTATACATATATAAATACTTTTTCTTCAAAGAGTTTTTGTTATGATTGGAAATAAAGCAGATAAACATAAGTTATGTGTTTGTGTATAAATTGTACAAGGTTTACAAGACATATTCTTCCTTCAAAGAGTTTATGTTATGATTGGGAATAAAGCAGATAAACAGATAAGTATACGTATGTGTATGTATGTTTGTGTGTAAATTGTATATGATATACATTTTATATATCACACAGATATATATGTGTGTGTATATATATATATGTGCATATGTATATATATATATATATGTATGCTGTGGTTTATATAAATCATATAATACTGTTTTATATTGGTTGTTTATATGATTATGTGTTCTATAATATAATATATATATATAATTCTGCATAACAAGTATATATTGTATATATATATATGTCATATAGTTTTGTATAATAAATGCACATTATATATGTATATGTGTATGTGTGGAGAAATAGTATAGATAATAAAATATAGACATACATGTTTATATTTATTATATATTATATGACTATTATAATATGTAATTATGTATTTATTTTATATGTATAGTTAATATTCACTAGTATATAATCTACAGTAGTTTCTAGCAAACAGTAATTCATACTGTCTTCTCTGTCTCTTTCTCTCATATACACATGTATAGACACACGTGTAGACATATACCATGTATGCATATACACATATGTATATGGACACACACATTTATATCTATGCCTTTTAGCTATTTATAGGCAGAAGAAAATGATATAAGCTAAGGTGGAAGGTCAGAAAAGATTTCTAGAGATAGTTCATGAACTGCCCCTTAAAAGTAACAGGGGTATCTAAAAAATAGAGACGAGGAGTTAATTCTAGGCATAGAAGACAACATAACTGATACATAGAATATAGGAAAGAGCAAAGTAATAAGGCAGGAAATAGGGGCTAAGCTCAAATGGAGAAGGGCTTTCAATGCCTAGAAGAGTACCTGGATCTTGGAGGTAAGAGGGAGCCATTGATGTTCTCTAAGTCAGGGGTATGTCATAATCTGAACTGGAATTTGTATATATTTGGTGTATGTTTATTTCTCCTAATAGAATATTAAATTTCCCATGGCAGGGCCTGTTATTTCAATTTTCTTTTCCCATTTTCATTGTTCAGCTCAGTGCCTGGCTTAAAGCAGACACTTAAATTCTTGACTGACTGATGAGAAAATTCCATTGGCAGTTCTATGACTGGAGAAGAGAAAACTAAAAACTTGGAATCCAATTAAAAGGTTGTTGATATAGTTCAGGTAGAAGTGATGGGGGCCTGAGCTAGGATAGTGGCAGTGAGTGGAGTGTAGGGAATTGGAGAA